>NC_141142.1:82244353-83444353 GCF_053477565.2 Lygodium microphyllum | reverse complement strand
CGATCCTAAGTGGGAACCGCCAGGATACTTCCACTACGTGGCAGACGTGGAAAGACCTAGATCCAAAATCCCGTAACATTCCATGGGAGTGCCGGGCAGAGCTTTCTAGACATCCCTTCTGATGGACTGCTAAGACGTGTCCTGGATGATACGAAGAGGACACATTATAGAGAGCTGCATTAGGACCACGACATTTAGCTGGAGGGGTTGCCTCCTATGTTTATACTACGTTGGTATACTATACCAAGATGTATGGGATCTCTCTCTGAGGAGTAGGGAAGGGAAATAGTTGGACTATGTTCTATTACAAAAACAATATCTCTAGTAGTGAGTGATTAGGGTAGCATGCCCTTGGAAGCCGCAAGGCTGTGTGGGGTTGTCTTGTGAGTATTATAGAGGCCCGCTATAGCCAGTGTCGGGCTCGTTATAGGTCCTGACATTAATTTTAAATTTGGATTAAATAGTAATATTTATGTAATAGAAATTACACACCACCTATTATTTGATGTTGAGCTCGAGTATAAACCCATGCCCTTCAAAATGTAGTTGGATGGGACCCAATTTTTATTCCTCCTACTTCTAATTTCTCCTCATGATCCCCTTTGTCTCAACATCAATTGGTTTTTTTCCATCACCAAGATCCTTTCTTCATCAATTATTATGGCCAAGAAGAAATCACACAGTATTTGCACCATAACATAGATTATGTTTGGATCCTCAAGTGTGGTACTTATAAAACTTGTGTAATGGAGGGAAATAGCGTGAAATGATGTATAGAATACGCATAGTAGATGCGATGAGAAACCCACTCAAGAACACAAGAATAGAGATGGAGGACAAATTTTTTTTCTCATTTTTTCTTCCTTTACACAAAATAATGTACAATAAGTGTAGATAAGATGCAACATAAAGGAAAGTGGTCGATTAAGTGTAACAGTGTATGAGGCTAAAATCAAGGTTTGGTGGTAGAATAAAAGGGCCAATTTGAGTTCCACTTTTTGGTACATATACCAAGAGTCCTTTGGAATTTTGTAGGAAATCCCTTTAGGAAAATTAAACTTTGATATATGAATGAAATTATTCTTTACATTGTACTAGTATGAAAGAGGTGATGCCATTAGTAGGTGGAGTTACCAAGTGCTCAAGTTTTAACTCATGTACCATTCACACACACACACACACACACACATTGGATATCCCACTTTCAATGTGCTTGTTTGCTAACTTTGCTACATTTAGCCCAGTCTAGCTCTACTATGTTGTTGCTACTCTAGCTCTAAAGGCCATTATAGGGGGGACTCGTAGGAAAATTGGATGTACTCTTTCTTGTTGTTCTACGCCATGAGGATTCCAAGGAGCAAGGATACTACAAGACAAGCCTCACAAGAGCTCACATCAAAGAGCAAAGAGGCAATGAAATCCCCTTGAAACATCAACAAGGATTCAACACTATCATCAAAAGCTGAGGTGTAGCAGAAAAGTACTCCCAACATAAGGGAAAGTGCTAAGCACTATAATTAATTTTGGCTCTAAATGAACCCCTTTCCTCTTCAATGATGAGGAGAACAAGTTTATAATAATGCTAATATGTGAGTTGAGAGGATAATCTAGCTTTTACTTTGCATGCAAGCGTATATGCAATCTCTAATCAATATTGTTGGCTGCACATGCTCTGATTCTTAAATTATGCAACTTTTCATGAATAGTTTCAAATGATTTGAATCATGTTTTGATCTTAAGTATATCCTCTTGCATGCCGTGAAACTCTAAATATAAAAAACCAAATTAGGCCTATTCTTGATTTGCATGCTATTTGAATGCAAATAAGCATGTAAAAGTGCATGCAATCTACTCATGATATTTTTTTATTTCATGAAACCATGCATGTTGTGAAATGTGATGATATGAAATGTGTACAGTACCAAATTTGGTACTTTGGAGTATCAAATTTGGTACTATGAGTGAGCACTTTGAGGATATGAAAAGTAAAAATACATTATGCTGATGAACTGCTAACTTTCAATAAGTAAAATTTTAGCATGTACAAAGTGTAAAAATATACTTTCTTAGAAAGAATGGAGAGGGTATTTTTAATTGCTTTCTGTGTTTTTAAATTTCATGTAGAAGCAAAATGGAAGATATCCTCAACAAATAAAATTTGCTTTATAGTAGAGGACTTGCACAAGGAGTATGGGTTGAGTCGTGAAAGAAACCTTGTTCTAGTACTTTTGGTACTTTTAGACTACTTTTGATAGTTTAGGTAGTTTTGGTGATATTGGCTAGAGTAGTTTTTTTATTTTTTGGTACTTTACTGATTTTTTTGTTACATTTAACACTTTTTAATGTTTTGGAACTCTATGTTGTTTGATATTTTTGGTACTCCTTGATATTCTTTGGTACTTTTGGCATTGTTTTGAAACTCTTTATGTTGTTTGATATTTTTTATACTTCTTGGTACTCTCTAATATTCTTTGCTAGTTTTTGGTACTTTTTGAAATTCTTTGATGCTTTTGTTAGAATTTTGGAATTCTTCTACTAGGTTCTTTTGATACTTTTTTGTACTTGTATTTATTAATGCTTTTTTCACTTCAATTGTACTAATTGGCATGTATGAAACTTTGGGTGCTCTTGGTACTATTGGGTACTTCTTTGTACCACTGTATGTTTGATTTGAGATATTTATTTAGTACTAATTGGTCTTATTGGAATCCCTTCAGTAATGTTGGTTACTTTTTGGTACTTATTGCTACTTCTTTCACTTTATTAAATTGTTTTTAGGGTACTTCTAGTACTTTGGGCACTATCTTTTGTTATTTTTTCTATGGTGCTTTTGATACTTTTTGGTTTTTTAAGCTTTTCAGTACTTTATGTACTATCTAGATTATGATTTTTATTACTACTTCTTATGATACAGTCTGAATGATAGGTATGAAACTTGAGATGTAAGGGATTTCTAGGTCTGATTGTTTAATGTGCTTTTTCAAAAATACTATGAAAAGGTTCAGACTCGATAGAAAGCCAACTCTAGTTTACTTTTTTCAAGAAGCTCATTACAAATGTGAAGAATGGAAGGATGTTTACCTTGTTGCCAAGGCCTCATATTGTGAATAGCATCCATGTCTTTGGGTCTTGTGTTTCTTGTGGGGAGGCTTTGGAGTCCTCTTACATTGTTCATAGCTTCATGCATTATTATCAACATCAGTACCATCCCTTATGCTTTACTATTCCTTTGTAGGCAAGTGACACTTGTCTTAAGTTTATTCCTAACACTATTATCTCTATGGAGGCAAAGGCCTAGATCACTAGGTATCCTACTTTGAAGAGTATGTGGAAACTATTTTTCATGATGTTTTTTTTCTATATTGATTGTGTCATTTGATTTAATCTTGTGTTTCCTTTATGTATATGTGTATATCCCTAGAAAGTGCATTGAGGCTACCAATCAAAAGATGTTCTCAGAAAGGGAGTGAAGGAAAGCCATGGCCCTACCATGTTAGCTACTAGTAATATGTCTAGGAAAGATGATGCTTACAAGGAGGTACAAGATGTCTTGCAGGATTTGGGTGCTAGTACTATGGATGTGAAAGGAGTGAGCCAAGACTGGAGGGTGCAAACAATCTAGTGGATACCTCAAGCATTGCTAATCTAGAGGAGGAGCCTGAGTGCCAAGAAGGAGATGATAACCCCTCCAAGTCACACATAATATGTTCCAAATAGACACTGACCAGTCTTAGCCTTGGAAAAAGAAATAAGCAAAAAGAAAATAGTAGCATAGATAGACACAATCACATGGGGCCATACATGCATTAATATTTTGAGAATAATCAAAGATATAATAATCACTCTTCTCATTCACATTTCTTATTGTTGATAATGGACAATAGTTTTGCACTAAGTCCCCCATTCTCTCGACAATTCATGATTGATGGAGAAAGCCATTATCTTGCACTATTGCGAAGATTAGATGGGTTCCTACATGACCCTTTGTGCTCCTATAAAACACAAATTGATTTTATTAGTGAATCTCATGTTCATGCACTAATGATTTAGAAGTTAATGCAACTCTAGGATTATGCCATCATGTCATGCACTACAACCATTTGATGTACACATAAGAAGGATGTACAAATAAAAAACACTTGTGACTAGCTAGTGCCTTGTGTGTCATGTAAGCATGCATACATATAGATTCATTGATTAAGCATGTCTCCTTTATCACTCAAAACATCACCTCGTTTTTTTAAAGGAGATCCACTCTCCCCCCACTCTCAGGTTCTCTCGTTAATATAATTTAAAGCTCATGAATCCCTCTTTTAACTTTTCAAGACCTACACGCTCCTCATACTCTCCCCTGCACCTCACTCACTACTCCTAGGGTTCCTAATGACTGATCAATTTCCACTTGTTCATTGTCAAAAAGTGTGTGCATAATGATGGTGCTCACTCTTGCGCTTGTGCAACTAGTCTTTGGTGAGTATAGCCTCAACGAGCCTCGTGTAATGGAGTGCATAAGGAAGAGGCATTTAAGTGCATTTTCTCCTCCATGGCCTAGTAGTAGCTAAGAGAATGGGGTATATGAAGCCCTAATGTAGTGGGAAGATAATATGTGTAGTGTAGTGCACAATGATAAACCCCCTAGTGGATGCATGGTACTAAGATAGAAAAACAAGCCTCTTATAGCTTTGGTTGTTTAACTTCTCCTCCAATGGTTCCACTTCACTCCCTACAAACTAGCCCAACAAAAGCATTAAATTTACAAAACCTCTCATTTATCCCAATGTGTCTTCTATGGTTTTTCCTTCATACTTTTAGATGTCTTCATGATGTCTAAACCATTCTAAACTTGATCTCTAGGTCAAGAATACATAGGAAAAAAAGGGCTAGTTTTTTCCCCTTAACCTGGTTTTGAACAACATCTGTTTTGCAAATTTTTTTGTCACCCTCTTTAACTAGTTTTTTTGGGATAGATTGGATATCCTTTAAAGCCTATCAAACATATGAAATCCACTTATCTATAGTGTAGGGTTTCCTCTTCAAGCAATGACTCTACATCGAAAAGGATTCAAAACTGAATTATCACAACTTTATGACACAAACTAGCAAGATGTATGCTATCAATATATGTACATTAA
The DNA here is from genome assembly GCF_053477565.2 of Lygodium microphyllum. Classification (NCBI taxonomy): domain Eukaryota; kingdom Viridiplantae; phylum Streptophyta; class Polypodiopsida; order Schizaeales; family Lygodiaceae; genus Lygodium; species Lygodium microphyllum. Next base: position 83,439,221 of record NC_141142.1, on the reverse strand, counting down.
AAAAATTTCTAGTCGTCAATAAGGTCCTCTCCTCCCTTCATCTTTTCTCTTTTCATTCATCAATATAAAATTTTATTGTCTCACTACCAATGTCTCTTCTACATTGTGTCCTTGGTTTTTTGTAATGCCTAGATCACCATGATTATCAAATGCATATGAAAAGGGGAATAGGCACTAAAGTATTCATTTCATTTAGAGTTTCAATGAGGTTTAATAGTTGTCTATCCTATATATCAAGTGCATTTTTATGTAAAAACTATTGAAAAACTTGTATTTGAAAAATCCCTCATATTGAAGCCACATTATACACATATATATTTACGAGTGATTCCCTTGGATCTCCCACCATCCCAAACAATGCAAATAAAGATAAAAACAAAGATATTTTCTCATTAGGTTCTTCCATCTCTTGCATCATGGGGTCCTACAAGAGATTCTACTTTCAGGTCGCCACTCCCTTCCCCATTCTCATGCTCATGTCCTTCTTATGATTGATCTTATAAGGTATCCATACTGCCATGAAGCATTTCTAGTCTGATATTCAATAAATAGACAATCCCAATACAAAAGGAGAAATCCTCATGAAGCAAACCATGATTGTAGCGGACTTTGTATGAGATTCACTAAGACCCAACAAATCACAAAATGATAATGACTAGCTAAGGAACACAAGGCTTAATGATGAATTTGCCACCTTTAAAAAGTAAAATTTCTTATAATATCATGCTTTAAATTATTACTCTCTTGCTTCTTATCCCCAAGTATCACTTCTGAGTAGGTAAATTTCACTCTCATGGTCTTATGAACATGTATAGTCTTATCTCCTCGAGTCATAGTTCTAAGTTAAACTTTAATAATCAAAGTTTGATCTAATCCCCATTCAATCTAGTTTTATACTATATTTTATAGTCCCCTTGGGATTTTTTTCCTTTGCATATTTCAAATTATGTTTTCATAAGTTAGCCTCCTCATTTCGTCGTTCCTTCCTTATCAAGGCCCCCAGTAACATTTCCATTGGGATTGTGGCAATGTCATTATGTTTTTAGGATCTTGTAATAATAACACTCATTAACTCCACGATTTTATATTAACAATGTTAGCTGGGTGAAACTCGCTATGCCCATTAACCTTAAGAGGTTTCTTGTATATCACGGAAAATTGTTGGGATTTTTAGATGGCTTGAAGAAAACCTAGCAGGATTAAAACCCTAGAAAATACGTTAAATATAGAGGACTTTGACTGCATTTCTCACTTTTCTAGCTTCTAGGTGAGTCTCTTGGAGTGTGCACCCTTGTTTGGTGAAGAATGCTATTCTAGAACAACCTAGGGAGTATCTCCTGCATTGAATGAATGATTCTAAGAATATTTCTATGAGCTAAGTTCCATTCTTTGCATAGAGAAACCTAAAAATGAGGAACTAAAGCATGTGCAAATATAATCATGTTGCTTGTTCTAGAGAGGATTATTATTTGCAAGTCCTAGTTGTTAATTTTTTTTAAATGTTGGGGGAATCACAAAGTGCCTTATATCTTGGATTTTTGTTTTTCTCATGGGCAGTAGGTATCCTAAATATGAAGCATTCGGTTAGACAATAGCAATTAAATATGTGTTAGATTTTTTCAAGCTAACATCCTACTTTATGCAATGTTTGTTTATGGTATGATTATTTTTTAATGCTATTTGGAGTATTTTATTCTTAACTGGGTAAAATTAGTTCATTAGTATTTTTTTGTCAATAGTTTGAGTATGTGCTTTAATATTATATGTATTATTTATAAGTTATATTCATAGATTTCTACTTAACTACTTATGTAGATTCTAATGTAAATATATTATATATATTACAATATATGGTTGTGCTACACACTTGACATATTGGGACCATTGGGCATACTCTTATTCATTCAAGAGCTTGAATGTGGATATCATAGATTAGTTCTCACCTAGTCACCCACATGCAGATTGACAACAAACTGTTGTAGTGAGTGTCAAGTCATGTGCCTCCTATCAAGAAGGTCCTATGCATTAGCTCCATGATTCAAGTGACCACTTCATTGCCCCTTAATCCCCTATAGGCTTTGTCATGCAAGAGAAGGCATGGTAGGCATGAGAGAGTATAAGAGAAGAGGCTAGAGGTTTCACTCTCTTGGCTCTATGAAGTTACTATATGTATATCCTCTACATCATGTGGGTTTAAGGCCTATTTATATCCTTATTTGTGAATTTTTCCTGAATAAAACATACCTCTTTTCTATTCAATCAGTAAATAACCCCTTTATGTTACACCCTTCTATATGTAAAAATGTATAAAAATGGTATTTTAAAATACCTTATTTTGAACCCACATGATGCATACATAGTCATGAGTGACTTACCCGAGTCTCTGACTCCCTCACCTCTCACTCACTCACTCACTCACTCACTCTCTCTCTCTCTCCCTTAATCTCACACTCTCACTTTCTATCTCTCACAAGATTTGGAGCAAGAAAGTAGAGAAGCAAGTTTGGCCACATAAGAATATCATCACTTTTATACATGAGATCTAGGGTTAGGGTTCCCATTTCCCCTTGGGCATCCTACCCATCCTTTGATCATTTGATCAGTTTTCTCCCTCTAGCATACTCTTAATCCATTTTCCTATGCTAAAGTTGACAATTCGCATGGGAGAAGAGCCCGCTCTTGCTAAAGTTACTACAAAACTTTGACCAATTGATATAATTTCCAAAACATTATTGCTACATTTTCCAATGTCTTTATTCTTTCAAAAACCTATTAATATTTGTTCCACTCCTAAATAAGTTAGATCCTGGGACACTTATGCGGCTACAATAATGTGGTGAGAAGGATACTAGTGCTGAGATGACAAAAGGACATTGTAGTTAGATGAGGGCCATAGTTAATGTTGGTTCTTCATGCGCTATATATGTTCTTATCTTTATGCTCTCCTTGAAGGTGTGACTACTTGTCTAGCAATGTGAGGTGTTCCAAACTTGAGGACCTAATTCGTGGAAGGTTATGGTGATGTGCTAACTTCAAGGAGATAGTTCTACTGAGTAAGCTTGGGATGCCCTACCCTTGATATATCTTGAAGTGGTGATGCATTCCTCTCCTATCCCACATGTTTTCGTCCATAGGCCACTCTTTTTCTCTCTATGCATGAGGGGTGTATGTGTGTGTGTGTGTTTGTGATGGCTTCCTACAAACACCGTTTCTTTTCTACCATGTTCAACGCTAGAGAGGCACACACACACACACACACACACACACACACACACACACCCCTCTCTCTCTCCCTCTCTCTCTCTCTCTCTCTCTCTCTCTCTCTCTCTCTCTCTCTCTCTCTCTCTCTCTCTCTCTCTCTCTCTCTCTCTCTCTCTCTCTCTCTCTCTCTCTCCCTCCCTTCCTCCCTCCCTTCCTCCCTCCCTCCCTCCCTCCCTCTCTCTCTCTCTCTCTTGCAATTGTTCACCATGGTAGAAAAGCAATGGGTTCTAGTAGGGATCCATCTTTGTGTGTGTGTGTGTGTGTGTGTGTGTGTGTGTTTCTCTCCCTCCCTCTCTCTCTTGCAATTGTTCACCATGGTAGAAAAGAAGTGGGTTCTAGTAGGGATCCATCTCTCTCTCTCTCTCTCTCTCTCTCTCTCTCTCTCTCTCTCTCTCTCTCTCTCTCTCTCTCTCTCTCTCTCTCTCTCTCTCTCCAACTAGGATTCAAAAAGGTGGATCTGAAAAGAGAGGCATGATAGCAAGGGGAGGGGATGCTACAAGGGAGAGGGAGAGGAGAAGTAGGGTACGATGACAGAGGGAGGCACAAACTACTCTAGAACCACAAACTACTCTAGTCAATCGAATTTTTTCTTCATATGTCCCTCTATTGAGAAACCCATTTTTTAACCGCATTTTTTTAATTAACTCATTTTTCTTCCACTTTTACAAGCCCAAGAAGTGTTGGTGGGTGCTCACATTCCGAAGCACCACTTGAGACCATTGTTAAGAGAGGGAGGTAATTTTCTACTGATTAAAACAAAAAAAGAAAGATAGGATGTGAAAGATAGGTTCTCACATTTCGAAGCACCACTTGAGACCATTGTTAAGAGAGGGAGGTTATTTTCTAGTGATTAAAACAAAAAAAGAAAGATAGGATGTGAAAGAAGAGAGAAGGGAAGATGAAGAGAAGAGGGAGAGAAAGCATAGATGGAGAGAGAGTGTGTATGTATGTGTGTGTGTGTGGAGATTACAAAGAAGTGAAAAGAAGAGAGTGTGCATCTTGAGAAAACAAGGGCAAAGAAGAAAGAGAGTGAACCAACAAAAAAGAGGGAAAGAGAGAGAAAAGGAAAAGAATACAAATAAAAAATGGGGGGGAGAGAGGTGCGATGGGACAAAAAATGTAGAGAGACCAAATAAAAAAAAGAGAATACACAAAAGAAAGGAGAGTGATAGGGAGAGAAAGAAAAAAGTGAGAGAAAGATAGCAAGAGAGACGGTGTGTGTGTATTGGGAAAAAGAAAAAGATGATGAACAATACTAATATCCAAAACTCCAAAACTTGAATTAGGAACAAGCTAAGGAAGTGAAGCCCTAATTGAAACTAATACATGATTAGAATCTGGGCATGAAGCAATCATATGATTGTAATAAAAAAGATAGTCATATGATTGTGAACTAATTGAAGCCAAAACTAAGGAGTGCTTGTTGGTGGGAAATGTCATGCTTTCAAGATGTTTTTTCATAGAACATTTCAAATAAACACTGCTTTGGTGTAGAGATTGCGGTGTGTGTTAGGCTTTGCTATTTACTTCTATAATTAATCACATGCATATGCATGCATGTATATGTACACATACACAAATCTCGTCCACATGTGCATATGCACCTGCACACATATACATGTACATAAACATACAGAGACACACACTCTCCTAAAATATCATGTGTATGTTTTCAATAATTGATTTTGGACTATGAATCTAGCTTGCCCAAAACATGTTTTTCTTCTCCTCTTTCATCTTCTCATATGTTTGAGATCTATTTATGGTGCTTTAGTTACATTAGTATATGTAGGAATATTGCTTATAAATCCGTATACAAGTATATGTGTAAGTTAAACTTATGTGAGTAATGTGACCAATATTCTTGATTTCATTCAATAGATACATCCTAGAATCATATTGAAAAAACTATTCAGTATATTGATATATTCATAGAGCATGTTTATTCATGTGTGAAGGTATGTTCTTCAATACATAAATACTTATGCATATCACAAAAGTTTTGGGGTTTATAGTGGTTGGTTTTTTTTGTGAATCGACCACTCATGAATCCTCTTGCCACATGAAACCCACATTAGGACTTGAAATACGCTAATTGTTAGTGACATTGGTGCTTTGAACCTTGGCGTAAAGCATTGAATAAATATCACGAGAACATCGGCATGAAGTGTTGGGAGGATATTATAGGCACGGAATGCCTAGTATTATTTAATGGAATATGTATATGAATAGTGCTTAAAATCGTACTGATTGCCACCGCTGCCTTCGACGAAGTCTATTTTTCCCCTGAAATTTGGAAATTTTGGTTATTTTTAAGCACTTCTCGGCATCAAAAATCATTTGTCATTGGCGACCATGGGATAGGGCGACTCAGTCCATTGAATTCCACAAATAGATCTACACATAAACACAACCACAAAGAGTATCAAGCTTATACAAAATAGATACACAACACAATGCTCACCCTATCCCCTATCAAAACTAAGGCATGAAATCCACGAGGAGTAGGCCTAGCATAATCTGACAGAAAGTCGAAAGCTAGTCACTAACCAACTGCTCCAACACAACCAAGCTAACAAGAACCATCAAAGAGGGCATCCTTAGTGGTGGTCTGAACAACCTACCTAGCTAAGGACAACTCAACTAGAAGCTCATACTAGGTGAGGACTCCTATAGCCTAATCAACAAATATTATCTTTTAGCACATTGGGTCTTTAACCTCTTAATTTCCATACTCAGGTGTGTAAAAAGGAGGGAGCTGATCGTAGTGACCCAAGGAGAGCAAGGCATCGGCCTTAGGTCCTGTCTCGATACCCAAGAACCCACCAAGCCCACGCAAGGCGACACTTAATCCTTTTCTAATGCTCACTTTTATTTTCGCTCCAACCTTCTTATATTCTTTGTTTTTCAGCTAGATGCCACCCCTCGGAAGACAAGGCATTGGCCCCAGGTCTTGTCTCATCCCTAGGAACCTCCCAGGCCTTCACAAGGCGATAAACAACAACTCAAGGATTTTTCTTTCTTTCCATTTCTATTTTTATAGGTGTTAGAACCCCTTTTTACACACGTCTGTATATTCATATATTGTCTTTCAGATAGTTATGGTTTTGTCTCTTTCCATCATTATTTTAGTAGGCCTCTCTAACTACCTCACAACTAACATGAACCACTTCTCTAACTTCATGCCTTGAGCGCCGGTCCCCAATAACAAAAAAAAAAATCCTTACACGCACATATATCATTAATTGCTTAAGGGAAAAGACTCGAAAAGGAGACGAAACCACCTGGAATGGCCACAAGAAGCTCCTTTGCAGCAAAGGCTCCCTTCAACGACTTCGTTAACTTGTATGATGCAATCACTACAATAAGAAACCATTAACTGTACTCGCACCAAACACATGAATGGCCCTCTTGGCCTAAAGAAATAGCACGTTTCACTGCGAACTAGCTGGCCCTCTTGGCCTAAGAAAATATATAATTAAAACCTAAAAAAAACTGGCCCTCTTGGCCTAAAGAAATCAAGCAAACCTGCACATATAGATCCCTCCTTGGAAGAAGGCAGATATACAAACACATGCTCCACTCAAAGGGGAAAGATAGGGCGCTCAACCCTAAACTAAATGCATCAAGTTATGACCCATACCTCCTGCATATACAGCAAGAGGCATACACATAACATGTCATCGAATCAACCAATGGGTCCAAGATAATAGTAGTAGATGGGTCTCAGCTACTCTTCTCATTACCCATATCAACCATCGCCTGCCATACAATGCGTGGTCTGATAACATTTCCCACAAGTGACCAAGTCCCATCTCTTTATCAGTAACAACATCTAGACTAGGGCCACAGTTGAAAACGAGGACCTCCTCATAAACAAAATTGGCTAATGAATTTGCAAACTAATTCCAATAATGTGGAATGAGTTGAAGAGATATGCTCTCAAATTCATCAAGTAGGGTTATAGCAGTTTGATGATACATACAAAGGATAGGGTTTTAGACTATATAGGTCCCATGAAGTTGATTTAAGATGAGCTGGGAATCCCCTTTGACTAACAGCCACCTAGTGCCACCTTTCTTGGCAATATTCAATCCCGTAATCAGGGCTTTATACTCCACCATGTTGTTAGTGAATCCCACCCCGAGATAAGCAGCTAATTTCATTGTAACTCTATGTCAGGGATCTCAGATAACTACTCCAACACTCCCTTTTCTATTAGACTCCCTGGACGCTCCATCAAAGTATAACGTATATGTCCACAATGGATTTACACAGCCAGCCATCAGGAACTCCTCTATTCATAATTATGATAATCAAAATTCAACATATTTAGAGGATGAACTGACGGCTCCATCCCACCTTCTTCATTAAACTCAATAGGGATGCTTGTTAAAATTTATAAACAGTGATGGCATAAAATTTTAATCTCCCACAGAAAGGTACCATCTTCTTGCTCAACCACTTTGTATCCCTTGCTCCACTAGATAAGCCTCCCTTGATAATACCTTTGCTCTAGATATGGGTGCTCCAAATAAGGGGTTAAGTACCCCATCGACCAGTTTAAGCTCTGCAATAGGTCTCAAATCAGCCCCAACATGGACCTGCAATGCATTTAGCGTGTTAGCATATTTAGAAATAATAAGGTTTAATCTTATTAAGATTAACCCTATTCTTAAATTTCACTCCTTGTAGATCAACTAATAAAACCATGGACATATTTTTACCTATCCGAACTATCTTGTAAGGGCCATCCCATCTAGCTTCCAACTTTCTTGAAAATAGCTCCGTATGCGCATTGTAATACAGAACTAATTGCCCTTTTTTAAAGGTATACTTCTTCGCCTTTGGATCGTGCAACTGCTTGATCTGATGTTTAGCTACCTCCTGGTGCAACAAACTCTGCAATTTGAGCTCGTCCAAGTGGGCTATAGTTGTAAACCGCTCAAATAAGACATCTTCATCACCCAAAGAATGATTGATTGCAAATCTTATGGCCCGCAACTCAATTTTTAAGGGCCAAACACACTCCTCCCCGTAAACTAATTTGAATGGGGTGTGGCGAGTGGCTCGTTTAAACGTTGTATTATACGTCCAAACCGCCACATATAATTTTGTATCCTAGTCCCATTTCTTTTCAGATACTATCTTGGATAGGATACCCACAAGCTGCTTATTGGTACTTTCAACCTGTCCATTGGCTTGCGGATTATAGGGGGTCTTCTTGCTATGCTTAATTCTCCATGCTTCAATTAGGCTTCTAATTACCTTATTCAAAAAGTGAGTTCCACGGTTCGATACTATTTCCTTTGGGGGACCAAAACGGCAGATGATCTACTTAAGTAGGAAACTAGTAGTCTCTTTTTCATTGTCTTGCCTTGTCGCCCATGCTTTTGACCACTGTAAAGTAATCAATTTCTACTATAATTTATCTTTTCTAAGTAGTAGATGACCGGGTAATAGGTCTGAAAAATTTGATGCCCCACTTCTCAAATGGAAGGACAGCCATAATAGGCGTAAGTGGACACTTCCTATTCTCTCGATTGTCATGTCTTTGACATGTCTCGCATCTCTTAACATAGTCAAATGAATCATGAAAGATGGACGGCCACCAATGACTCTCTCGTAAAGCCTTCTGTGCCATCAACCACCCAGCAAAGTGTTGAGAGAGAGAGAGAGAGAGAGAGTACGAGAGAGATACACAAGAGTACATGCTCCCAAAGAATGATTCATATCGATGTAGAGTTAGTATATATACGTGAGACTCAAGTCAAGTGAGAGATGATATATATAGTTGTAACATCCCCACTCAAACAAAGGTCTCTGGCTGCGAGTGAAAAAACCCTCAGGGAGAATAAGGGAAGAACCTAAGCCCCTACACATACCTATGATACAAAAATGATTTACTATAAAATTTTCTTGAATACAATGATACATGCCTCAATCAGTGAGACAAGAACTTGGAACAATACCAAGTGCATGTCTTAATGAACTAAAGCGAGCTTCACTAAGAGCTTTTGTGAAGATGTCTGCAACCATTTGATCACTGGGACAATGCTCCACCATAATGGAACCTTTCTTGACTTCATGTCGAACATAATGATAATGAATAGCAATATGCTTTGATTTACTATGTTGTATATAGTCTTTGGTAAGACTAATAGCACTTTGTTTATCGCATCAAAGAGGTTTACTAGATGATGAAGGATGTCCCAAATCTGCAAGTAGTTGTCGAAACCAAACTAGCTCGTGAGCTGCTAATGATGCAGCAACATATTCGGCCTCAGTTGTAGAAACCGCAACACATCGATGTTTCTTACTGGACCAAGAAACCAAACATCCATTTACAAAGAAACAATTTCCACTTGTAGATCGCATGGATAAGTGTGAACTTTCCCAATCAGCATCTGTATATCCAATAAGGTCAAGAGAAGCTGAAGAAGATAAAGAAGAATCCTCTCAACGATGATAAATAAGACCAAATTCCTTAGTACCCTTGAGGTACTTAAGAATACATTTTGCAGCACTCCAATGAATAATGGAAGGGGAAGAAAGATACTGTCCCAAAACGTTAGCTACAAATAAAATATCTAGTCTTGTGTTTAAATCAATAAATTAAAGACAACCAACAAGATTAGCAAAAGGTTGATGAATGGCTGATTCTTCATTGTGTGTTGTAGATGTACCCTTGGTAGAGCTCGAAACAATGGGAGTGTTGGCAGAGTGCGCATTTGTCAACCCAAACTTCTTAACAATATCATTAATAAACTTTGTGTGGCGAAGAAGAAGAATGCCTTGTTGTCGGTGTCGTTGAACTTGAATACCCAAACAAGAATGTATCTCACCAAGATCCACCATTTCAAATGCAGTTGATAAAAGCTTCTTCATAGCATCCAAGAAAGCAATATTATTTGACACAAGAAAAGTATCATCAACATATAGAGCAATAATAATAAAACATTTGTCCTCCCTTTTGATGTAAAGATTTGGGTCAGCAAAACATGCAACAAAACCTTTAGATGTGAGAAACTGATCAATCTTAATATACCAAGCACGAGAGGCTTGCTTCAATCCATATAATGCATGATGAAGCTGGCATACAAGATGCTCCTTTCCTACAATCATAAAACCTTCTGGTTGCTCCATATAGATTTCTTCTTCAAGATCTCCATTGAGAAAATCCATTTTAACATCCATTTGGTGAATTTATAGATCAAATAGTGTTGCAAAAGCCAAAATCATACGAACAGTTGTGGAGCGCACAATGGGAGAAAATGTTTCTTGATAATCTACTCCTGCAATCTCTGAGTAACCTTTTGCAACAAGTCATGCTTTGAACTTATCAAATGAGCCATCAGCTTTGGTCTTGGTTTTATAAACCCATTTACATTTGATAGGAACACGATTTGGGGGGAGTTCAGTAAGAATCCATGTACCTTTGGAGATTAAAGAATCGTACTCAGCTTGCATAGCTTCTTGCCATTGATCCCTTTGAGACGAATTGATAGCTTCCATATACGATATTGGATCCTCTTGGACAGACATAGCATCATCAAAGACATCATATTCAATAGAATAGAATCCATGCTCTATCTCAATAGGAAGATCGACATAGATCTCCAAATTTTCATCAATCTTCTTTGGAGGTGAAGGAGGTTTATGATCAGAATTAGTAGACTCACAAAGCAAGTAAGGAAATGCACTAAGCAAAGACTGTGTATCATCTGAAACATCTGACGACCATGTGCCACCCATAGTCTTCTCATCAAATATAGCATCACAACTAATGATAACCTTTTGAGTAGAAGGATCATAAAATTTGTAACCTTTGGAATGATCTGAATAACCAAGAAAAATAACCTTCCATAGAGAATCCAGTTTGAAGCTCCACACTTATCTTGTATTGTTTAAATATACATAAAGCCTCAGACTTATGTCAAAGAAGATAGACATGTGTGTACCGTGAGAAATCATCAATGAAAGCTACAAAATATTGATATTGAGACTTTGAGGCAGGAAAAGGACCGCAAATATCGGTATGAACCAAATCCAAGAGAGCATAGGAATGTGATGAAGTAGAAGTGTGGAAAGGCGAACAATGGTGTTTTCCAAGTGCACAGTACTCACATATTCCCATACGTGGATGAGATTTAAGATTCATACCTTGCACAAGACCATGACGATGAAAATCAAGAATTTTGGAAAAATCGGAGTGTGCAAATCGTTGATGCCATAATTTGCAATCTGCATCTTGAGGGGCAATAACAACATTTGCAACTGTATCATTCAATGATAGCTCAAATAGATTACCATGTCAAGGAGCCACTGCTATAGTATGTTCGTCTTTCTCTATACGACATTGATTATGATCAAAGCCAACAAACAAACCAAGATCAACTAGACGAGCAATAGAAAGAAGATTTCTTTGCAAATCTGGAACATGAAGAACTCCTCTTAATATTCTAGTGGATGAAACAGTCCCTAGATATAAATCACCCACTCCTTTGACTTGACAAGTCGTATCATCCGCAAGGTAAACAAACTTCTTGACAGGAAGAGAATGATAATTGTGAAGCCACTGCGATTGGTATGTTATGTTTCTAGTGGCTTCTAAATCAACGATGAATGAGAACCATCATGAACATGAAGTACCTTTTCTGGAGAGATATCATGATGCACGAAATTGAGCTCTTGATGAATATGATCATCATCAGTTTTAGTTTGTTGAACAATATAAGCTCAAGAACGTTCTTCATCATATCTGCGTTTATAACAATGACGAGATGGATGATCTGTATGTGCACAATAATCACAAGGAGGAAAACTTTTGGATAAGCAAGGTTGCTTTGTAGTAACTCCATGCTCCTCATCAGATTGACGTGCCCAGCAATCAGAAGCCACATGGCCTTTCTTATCACAATAAGAACAATTTTTGTTAAGATAAGCAAGATGAGAAGATTTACTACCTTGATTAGGGCGTCCACCCTGCTGAAAATGTGAAGCGGGATGCTTGCGAGCAACACAAGCAGCATCAAAATCCCTTTGTTTGGGAGTGACCAAAATAACATCAGATTTTTACAAATGATGCTCGTGATGTTGAGAATATTCAATAAGAGATATACATGCTTTGTCAAAGTGGATATCATCCTTGTTAGACAAAATAGTGATGATATTGTCATATAAAGGATCTTTGATGGTATGAAGAAGTTGAGTAACAATCTGATTTTTAGCAACAGGAGCGCCGGCAGCACCAAGCTAATTAATAATGTCTTTAAAAGCCTTGATATGAGAGTGCATAGAAGTACCAACCTTATATTGAAGATTCTTCAAACAAGTTTGGAGATATAAAATTTTGGTGACCGATTTCTTCTCAAAGGTTGAGATAAGATGCTCCCAAACAGCATGAGAGGTTTCCAGATGAAAGACATCCAACATAAGTGAGTCAGGAAGTGCAGACAATGTATAACGACGAGCCGCTTTGTCACGACGAATCCAATGAGTATAATCAATTTTCCATTGTTCAAATAATGGGCCATCAGTAATCATAGAATTGTTATTCATCACATCAATAGGTTGAACTAGGCAAGACAGGTCGCCCAAAACAATATCAATTAATTCGTTACCTTCAAGAATTAGCATCATATTTGCTTTCCACCCAAGAAAGCCTTGTCCTTGGAAGAAGGAAACCAAACATTGGCCAGACGAATATCCATTAACAATTACACAATTGGCCATGCCTGTATGTGGAGAGAAAACAAATAAGATGAGATCACAAAATCTGCAAACCATGATCAAGACGAGCGTAGTTGAGACGTATGACAATCAAAATAGGGAGATGCACATAAGAACAACGAAAAGTATTGAGTGACTAAAAAGAAAGCCCGAAATAGAGAGACGTAATGTGCAAGACGAGATAACGCATATAAGAAAAGTGCTATTTCGTTCGAGCAAAGAACGTGAACAATAATAAAACATCGCTAAAAATAGCATGTTTGCTTGTCGTAATCAACATCATTAACGAAGACAAGCGATTAACGAACTATAATTGGGGATTAAGAACTGTAATTAGAATTACAATTTTAAATAAAGAATCGCAGATTTGAGCAGAATTGTTGCCTTGAATCCTGAACTGTCATAACTTTTGATCCAGAACTCCGATTGACAAGCGGTTTTGATAGGATTTGAGAGCACGACGAGAGCAAGACAAAATTAACTAGTACTTCTAATTTGATAGGATTCGAGAGCACAATGAGAGCAAGACAAAATTAACTAATACTACTAATTTTAACAAGTTCATGTATCAAATCATCACTTGTGCAAAGAATTCAATCAAGTATAAACAATGAAACAACTTATCTTCCTTGTTGTTGCTACGCATCCATAGCTTTGATACTATGTTGAGAGAGAGAGAGAGAGTACGAGAGAGATACACAGGACATGCTCCCAAAGAATGATTCATATCGATGTAGAGTTAGTATATATAGGTGAGACCCAAGTCAAGTGAGAGATGATATATATAGTTGTAGCACAAAGTGCCCTCCACAAGCGGAGTCATGGCACTCTTCCAAAATAAAGAGAACCTCCTCATACATCACACATGAAAGATAGATATCATCAACACCTTGCCGATATAATGTCCCTACGATCAAGGAAAATTTCAATTCCTGCTATTTAATCTTCCTCTTCTCGGGTTTTGATAGAGTAGCTCTAGTCTCTCCCGTAGAAAGATAGTGCGTTATAGTAGCATACCAAGAGGGAATAGACGCCCTATCAATCTTAAACAATGTTTCCATGTCACTTCCTTCAGCCACGACCTCTTTTGGCTCTCCAAAATCCACAAGACACTCAAAAATGCCCTGAAGCTTTGGCGGCTTGCTCTTAATCTCGTAATCAAACTCTTGCAAAGTGATTAACCACTTTGCTAAATGATCAAGTGGTTGTAACGTATTCAACAACAATCAAAGCCCTTCCGCCTTCGTATAAAAAACAACCCTCTCATAAAGAATGTAGTGCCTGAACTTCTTGGTCGCAAATACCATCGTAAGGCACAACTTCTCCATATAGGTGTAGTTAATTTCCGATATGCCCAACTTTCGACTAGCAAAAGCTGTTGGATGGTACCACTTTTCCTCCCACATTTGGGCCAAATAGCAGCTGATACTATACCTAGTTGCTGCTGAAAACATATAGAACATTTGACCCCTTTTAGGCATTTTTAAAATAGGTGCTTTGGCAAGCTCTTGATTTACAATGTCAAAAGATACTTTGCAAGCATCACTCCATGAAAACTGACAATTAAAGGACAATATGTTCGTCAGTGGAAACATTCTTTTTGCTAAGGCATTGATAAACCTCCGATAATACCATACCAATGACAGAAAGCTATGCACTTCCTTTGGAGTATGCGGTGGACTCATAGCGACTATGACCTTGATCTTTTTAGGATCAGTTACAATCCCTACAGAACTGACCACATGGCCTAACAAGAGCCCATAAGGGACTCCGAAGATGCACTTTCTTGGGTTGAGAGCTATGCAAAATTGTCTACAACGCTCAAAACACTTTCGTAAGATAATTAACTATTTATCCCTTATGGTGGCTGCCCCTAGATTGTCAATGAGTACTTTAAATTCCTCGGGGAAAATGTCATCAAAGGTCTTGTCGGTTGTTCTCTGCCACTAATCTAGTGCATTACATAACCCAAATGACATCACATGGTATACAAAGGTACCGAAGATAGTAATAAACGTCGTTTTTAGCTTGTATTTCTCAGTAATCACCATTTGATTATACCCTACAAAGCAGTCCATAAACGAATAGATTTCCCTACCCGCTAGTTGATCCAAAATTTGGTCAATAAACGGCAACGGGTAGTAATCTTTAACAGTTTGCTTATTCAACTCTCTCAAATCTATGCAAAGTCGGATCAGATTATTCTTATTTTTCCTGATCACAACTGATGAGCACCATTCAGTATGCTGAACAAGGAAGATCAAACCTGCTTTTCGCAACTTCTGTAGTTCCTTGAACAACTTGTCCCTTAATTCAAAAGGCATATGCCTTACTTTCTAACATCGTACAGGGCGGGTACCTTCCTTTACATGAATAGTATGCATAGTTAGATTGGGAGGAATACCCCTAAGTTCGTCATAGCTCCAAGAAAAGATGTCACGAAACTCCTGAATTAGGGATGCATAGTTCTCTCTCTCTTTCAAACTGAGCATAGAACCCAATTTGATTGGCCGCGAATCATTAGGCATACCAAGGTCTAGCTCAATAACATCCACGTCTCTTATTGGATCATGAGGCTCTATCGGCTCATTCAAGGTTATCTAATAAATATCCTCTATAGTGGAGTCTTCCTTAGATCCATTGCTTGATGATGTCTCACTATTAGATGGATCATCTACTATTTCTAGTTCAGTGGGGGGTAAAGGATCTCTCTCACTCTAAGGAGACTCACGGTAAGCATATACTATTACCCGATGGGCACTTCAACCTAGAATCATTTGACCAACGAGTATATCGATTTGACAGACTGTTTGTAAAATCCATGGCCTTCCTAGCAAAACTCGATAGCTAGGACGTCCTGCAAACCTTATCACCTTAAATTCCAGATAGCATTCCATGCTTGCAACAGTAACGTGAACTTTAGTGATGCAACCTTCCAGTTGTCTTAGACTATCATTCACCATTCTAAGAAGTGTGGAGCCGTCTTTTTGAATTTTGAGACCTAACCGCTCTATCAAGTCTAAACTTATGATATTGACGGAGGATCCAGTGTCCACGATAGGGTGCTCCACTAATATTCCATCCACATATAGTGGAACCCTAGGGCAATGCTTTTTAGCATGATCTAATCAATCTTCGACCACTGTAGCTATGCCCAAAGGTTCTATTATATACCCAATATGCAGGATTTTCTTGAATTCCTTGCGTACTCTTAGATAAAGTTTAATCAATTGCAGGAGATTCACATCTGGTTTGACTTCACAAAGAGAACTTGCTAGGTCAAAGTCATGGTAGTTAGCCAAAGTTCTCTCCTCGCGCCAAGTCATTATTTCCTTTGGTCATTGGACCGCCAGCTTTAGTGCCTCTTTTTTTACTTTTGTCTTCTTTCTTGGCACCTCTCTATCTTTCTCGGGATCCACTTTACCGTCAACAGGCCTTAGAGGTCCACCTTCCATATCCGGATTCACGACTCGCTTTTCCCTAGCATCCTGCTTAGGGTTTTCCTCGACAAGTTTTACAGTTCCTTTATCACCCTCTTTAATCTTTTGGCCTCTTGTTACAGCTTGTAGATTAGAAGTTTTAGCATCATTGACACGTACAGCCTCAATAAGGCTGACTCCACTACCATGAGGCAACTCCTCTATAATAGCCTTTTCTCGTTGCAGTATTTGTCTGGGTCCCTCATCTTGCTAGAGATTATTCCCTTGTGCCTGATGATTAACTGGACCAGGTTGTTTACTTCCTTGTTGGAGAGAACTAATCTTACTCCAATAGGTAGCAGCTAAGTGGCCAGACTTTCCACAAATATCACATTTGACATTTGGGTAATTCCTAGGAAAATGTTGGCCACCACACCACTTACAGCTGAATGTTGAGGGGCCACCCTCTTCAAGGCGTCGACTCCCTATCAAATTCGGTTGCTTCTTAAGTAAATTGACATCCACAGCTATTTGTCAATACTGTTCAGAGATCATATCAGTGTAGTGCTTCATCATGTCCTTAACTTCACCAAGGACCTTAGAGGCACTCGACTCATAGCCACGATCGTCAATTTGTTGTCCCATGGGCCTAACCACTTGATTAGGGATTGGCCGTTGACCTACTGGGACAACATTAGGATTCATTGTTTGGCCCCCACTATTTAGTGAGGCTGCATGACTAGCCATGGGCATAGTCATGCTAGGACGAGCTAGTAACATAGGCAAATTTGGCATGATATCTCCTCTCCCATTTGCGTTTGACATGGGATCTCCTTGACTCCCATTGGTCAAGGCCAAGTTATTACCATTCCAATTTATTCTTGCTCCATAAGCCGCTTGCAAGCGCGACTCTACTCCTTCTGCTTGGATAATAGCACTGTCAATGTCACCCAAAGAAACACTACTCAGCTACACCTAGATATTAAAATCCAATCCATGTAGCAAATATTGTAACTAGGCAACCGCTAGAAAGGGGATATAAGTATTTAGTTTATGAAGAACTTGCTTTAATTTATTGGCATAAGCCTAGACATTCTCATTTGGCTCTGGAATGTTACATTCAAGACACACAACTAATATATTGTCCACCCTTCTCAGGAGAAAACTCTCTATGGAAATCTGTAAAGAATTGGGCACTGCTAGTTATGGTTCTGGCTTCAAGACCGTGGTACCATACTGCTGGTTATGGTTCCGGGCTTCAAGACCGTGGTATCATACTGCCGCTCTTTCTTTTAACGTCATGTTGAAGAACATCATTAGGTGTCCTTCATCTTGGATATGATAATTGAACATAAATGTTTTAAACTCCTTAATGTGGAGTTCTCCATCTTCTTCTACTAACCCATGGAAAATGGGCAACGATGTTCCTAATGCCGACAAATTTGGTGTCCCTGCTAGAATTGCGATAGGTTGTGCCATGGCTACAACTAGATTGACAATAGGAGTTTGTATAGGTAAAACTACACCCCCACTTGTTGTGGGTTGATTAACTAGAAGTAGGGAAGTATTAAGACTTCCACTTGCACTCAAAGAGCTACTCGTAACACTTAGGTTACTAGAAACACTGCCACTTATGCACAACGGGCTGCTTCTTTGAGGAGAATAAGGACTTACAATCTCCAACCGTCGTCTAGCCCTTCTCAGCACGTTCTACTTTCTGTATTTCGGCTTGACGGTCCTTGTCAGAGGACATAAACCAACTATTTGGTCCCTAGAAACCTTAGATTTGAAAACCACCACTTGTTGGCGGCTCCCGGCAGATGCACCACTGATGGGACCTAAAATGGTCTGGCACCAGACCATTTTAGGTCTATTGAGTGCATGAGGTCCGGCACTAGCCAGACCTCATGCACTCAATAGACAATCCCACCACACGGCCTCGCGGGCTAGGAGCATCTGTCAAGGGATACACTATCCTAAAAACTATAATCACTGCGTGTTTATAGTCTGTAATCCAACAAATGTTCGCTTTCCCGTCTCCTCAAAGGAAGATTATACACATATCAGCAATAAATGCCACATATCACAGACACAGGGGCACCCCATCGACTGATTGTCGTTGCACTACTGCAACTCTCCTACATCTTGGGGATTGGCCCCTTGATGCGCTGCTTCCACATATAGACACATTCGAAACAAACTTCCCTCTTGGTGCCAATATATTTATCATTCCAGGAATGCACTGATCCTCTCTTATCTGTCCCCTTGGACCCACCATCTAGACCTACAAACGGGTTGCTCAGTCTCTCTACGTGGGTCAAGTCCTAAAGAAATCAAGTGCTATGCATCCAAGAGCTTGTAATTGATACCATTTAACGATGCTTGATGCAAATGTATATATGATTCAGTGCTCAAACAATTGAAAAAATAGCCTCGTGCATTGTGCAAATCCATTCTTTTCATGTTTCCATACACTAACGCGTAATTGCTGCAATGAGAGAAGACAGTGAGCCTTACACTCGTATTGTACTTCTCTTTATTTAGCTTAACATCATCCTATATGAATAGTACAGCAAATGCATTAGATTTTATATTATATTTCTACACTCAAACTTCCCTCCTCCCCTACCGTTTAAGGTTTTTCCTCATTGCATAGGTAAAGGGGTGATTTCATGTGTATTTCGCACGAAATAAGCAGTAAATACTCACAAAAACATATAAATGGTGATAAATTGAGGCAAACACTCATGCTTTATCCTCATTATATACTCTTAGACACATCCATAATTTTCCTCGTCCATTCTCTATTTTTTTCCTTTTTAAAAATATTTTTTTCCAATTTTCTCTATTTTTTCTTATTTATTATCAATAAAAAATGGAAGAAAATTAGTATTACTTCAAAGCTCTAGCTCTTGATTCTTTGAACAGCAAATATATAGATTTTATTGGTGTTTGTTTCATGCTTTTTCGATTTTAAGCCCGAAAACCCCATTTTTCCTCTAAAAACCATGGTTTTCGGGTTTTTTTCATTTATTTTTCACACTTTAAGTGTATTTTTTTGAGTCTTTAATTATACAAACAAGAAACTAGCAACGGAAACAAACAACATGTCCATCAATTTTTAGCCCATACGAACATTGTTAATCCCATTAAATGCAAAAAAAGAGCTGTTTTCTTTGTAAAAATGCCACTACCGTGTATTTTTTATTATTTCGGGTTTTGAAACTTGTTGCAGGTTTGCAAACCAGGCCCCGTTTGATACTCAACCGGCCTCCACACTGTCATCTTCAGCCCACCTTCGGTTTGGAAGCGATCCAGTACCGCAATGGACGAGCATTCACCAACCGGGTTGTATTCTTCTTCACACAGGAACTGCCTCTTGCAGGAGAGAGAAAGACTGAAATGTGATCTCCACAACTGGGCAGCCATTTGATGCGTGGTCTGGAGGGATGGAGAGCGAAGATCAAGAGTATTTCAAGCATAAGATCGATTGGGGGGGTTCCTTACAGCCACCATAGCCCCCCCATCCACAAATCATCGCCTGCATAAGGAGGCACCATCATCCCATCTTTTTCAGCTAAAAAAATAGTCCCCCCCTCCCCCCCCCCCACGAAATCAAATTTAGGGGGTGTCCAAGACCCCAAAGGGTGGCACCCCCTCAACTCTCAAGTGGTTGACCAATTTTTTGGTACTCCTCCCGGTGTCCGATGTCCAAATTGACCTTTGAAAATTCTCGGGCATCCATCTCAAAGTCCCCCACTGCCGAGCATCTCTAGAAGTCCCATTCGACATGTCTAAAATTTATGAAAATTCACCAACCGCCATTGAGTGGGTCTTTTAAGCATTTCTAGGCATTGTCGCTTATTAAAATCGTATTGATTGCTGCCGCCGCCTTCGACGAAGTCTAATTTTTCCCTGAAATTTGGAAATTTTGGCTATTTTTAAGCACTTCTCGACATAAAAAAATCATCTATTATGGATCTTGGCCGTGGATCATTTAGTGTACAAAGATCTAGCTCAATCACATCCGTATCTCTTATGCAATCTTGAGGCTCTATTGGCTCATTCAGAGTTATTTGATAGATGTCCTTGGTAGTGGACCCTTCTTTTGATTCATTGCTCGATGACATCTCACTAGAAAATACATATTCTAATATCTCTAATTTCGTAGAGGATAGAGGAGCTCTCTCACTTTGAGGAGACTCAGGATATGCATCTACTACCACACGATTGGCACCTCTACCAAATATCAATCAACCAGCAGGTATATCAACTTCGCAAGATCCATGGCCTTTGTAACAATACTTGATAGCTTGGCCATCTCGAAGTCCCCCACTACTTGGCATCTCCAGAAATCCCTTTTGACATGCCAAAAATTTATGAAAATTCACCAACCGTCGTCCAGTGGGTCCTTAAAGCATTTTCGGGCATTGCCACTTAAAATCATACTGATTGCCACCGCTGCCTTCGATGAAGTCTATTTTTCCCTAAAAATTGGAATTTTGGGCTAATTTTAAGCACTTCTCAACATCAAAAAATCATCTATCATGGATCTTGGCCGCGGATCATTTAGCGTACCAAGATCTAGCACAATCACATCCGTATCTCTTATACGATCTTGAGGCTCTATTGGCTCATTCAAAGTTATTTGATAGATGTTCTTGGTAGTGGACCCTTCTTTTGATTCATTGCTTGATGGCATCTCACTAGCAAATACATCTTCTAATATCTCTAATTCCGTAGAGGATAGAGGAGCTCTCTCACTTTGAGGAGACTCGGAATATGCATCTACTACCACACGATTGGTGCCTCTGCCAAATATCAATCAACCAGCAGGTATATCAACTTCACAAGATCCATGGCCTTTGTAAAAATACTTGATAGCTTGGCCATCTTGCAAACCTAAGAACCCTAAAGTCCACTGTGCAATCCATACTCACAATGGTCACAAGGACTTTGGTAATACAGCCTTCAGGTTGTCTTAAACTGTCATCAACCATTCGTAGAATCATGGAGGCGTCTTTTTGAATTGCTAGATCCAACCTCTCCATCACTTCAGAACTCATGATGTTAATAGATGATCCTATATCTACAATAGCATGATTCATTAGTATTCCATCAACATAGGCTACAACCCTTGGGCAATGTTTTTTAGCATGCTCTTGCCAATCATCTCCTACTTACGCTACGCCCAAAGGTTCCATGATATACCTAGTACACACGATCTTTTTAAATTCCTTGCGTACTCGTGGAGATAGCTTAATCAGTTTTGCAAGAGATTCATGTTTGGTTTACAAAGAGAGCTTACCAAATCAAATTCGTGATAATTCGTTAGAGCTCTCTTCTCTCACCAGATCATTCTCTCTTTTGGTCATTGAACTAGCTTTGGTAATTCCTTCTTAGCTTTTGCCTTTCTCATTGGTAATTCTTTATCCTTCTTGGCATTAGCTTTACTCCCTACGGGTTTTAAAGGTCCCCTTTCACGTGGAGGTTAAGGACTTGCATCCCTTTGTCCTCTTGTTTAGGGTTTCCATCGATAGGTTTTACATTATCTTTGTCGCCTTCTCTACCCTTTTGACCTCTTGTAATGGCCCACAGATTAGAAGCTTCAGTGCCATTAACCCATATAGCCTCAATGAGGTTGATTCCATTGCCACTAGATAGCTCCTCTACAATAGCCTTACCTCTTTGAAGTATTTGTTTCATCTCATCATCTCGCTGACGATTGTTCCTTTGCACATGATGGTTAATAGGACTTGGTCGTCTACTAACTTCCTAGAGAGAGCTAATCTTACTCCGACAGCAGCCAAATGGCCAAACTTCCCACATATGTTGCATTTGACATTTGGACAATTTCCAGGGTAGTACTAGCTGCTACACCATTTACAACTAAATCTTGAGGGTGCACCATCTTCCAAGGTGTCTGCTTCCTCCTATCAGATTCTATTTTTTTTAAAGAAAATTGACATTAACAGCTACTTGTCGACATTATTCAAAAATCATGTTAGTGTAGTGCTTTATCATATCCTTAACTTCATCACGGACATTAGAGGCACTTCACTCATAGCCGTGATTGTCTATCCATCGTTCTATTGGCCTAACAATTTAATTGGGCATTGGTTGTGACTCACAAGAACAACATTAGCATTTGATGCTTAGCCATAAACATTGGGTGGAGCCATTTGACTAGCCATAGGCATTGTCACACTACGAGGAGTTGACAATAAAGGAACATTTTGGAACATTTTGGACCATGCTTCCTCTCACACTCGGGTTAGTCATAGCTATCCCTTCACTTCCATTTCCATTGGTCAATGGCAAGTTATTTCCCAAAACTAGCCCCACATTAAGATTGGTTCAAGACTCATAGGCCACTTGTAGTCACGATTCTACTTCTTGTGCTTGTCTAATGGTAGTGTCTACATCCGGCAAAGTGACACTACTCAACTGCACTTGAATGTTGAAATCTAAACCATGCAAAAAATATTGCAGTGGGGCAGCTACTGGGATAGGGATAGAGGCTTGCAGTATGAGAAAGACCTCTTTTAAAAACTTGGCATATGCTC
Source organism: Lygodium microphyllum (assembly GCF_053477565.2). NCBI lineage: Eukaryota > Viridiplantae > Streptophyta > Polypodiopsida > Schizaeales > Lygodiaceae > Lygodium > Lygodium microphyllum. The sequence goes on along the minus strand of NC_141142.1, from coordinate 83,416,243 downwards.
GAATATCCTCACATGGCTCTTGATGTGTCACATTTAGTACACATAGCCAATATCCACCACCCCTTTCATGGAAAAACTCCCTTCAAAAACAATAGTGGTTATGATTCCAAACTCTAAGCCATGATACCATATGGCAACTCTTCCTTGGAGAGTCATGTTAAAGAACATCATTAAATGCCCTTCATCCTAGATATGATAGTTGAACATCAACTTCTAAAACTCCCTAATGTGGAGCTTTGCATCTTCCTCCACTAACCCATTTAAGATGGGTAGGCGAAAACCTAAAGCTCGAAAATCCACCATCCCAGTAGGTATAGCAATAGGTTGTGTCACTATGGTAACAATCGGATTTGCTATAGGGGTTCGAACAATCGGAACTAGAGCTCTACTCAAAGTGGAGGGACTGATTGGAGGGGGGAAAGAACTAAAGCTTCCTCCCCCTAATGAATTTTGTGTTGAGCTAGGGTTATTAAGACCGCGCCCTTGCAAAGACATTGAGACACTCCTTTGCAGATATTATCTTCTGTTTATCTCAACTCTCCCTCTAACTCATTTAGCCCTTTCTTGCTTTTGAAACTCTGCTTGATGGTGTTGTGAGTCTAGCTCACTAATTTCTGGCATACACTAGAGAATAGGTCACAATCGACCAAGGCATAAAAACCGCCACTTGTAGGCAACTCCCGACAAAGGCACCACTTGTGGCGACCTAAAATGGGCTTGACACTGGCTATAGGCACTAGTCGGGCCTCTATAACACTTACAAGATAACCCCACATGGCCTTGCAACAACCAAGAGCATCTAAGGGCATGCTTCCCTAATCACTACTATAAATATTGTGTTTGTAATGAGACATAGTTCGATGATTGCCCTTCCTTACCTCTCAAAGGGAGATCCCATATATCTAATATAATATACCATGTAACAAAACATAGGAGGAAACCCCTTGGCTCAATGTCATAGCTCCACTGGAGCTCTCCTACACCTTGGAGATTAGCCCCTCAATATGTTGCTCTAACATAAATAACATACAAACAATCTCCATTCTTATATATTTTCAATGATCCAAGAGATTTGATATTTTCTTACCAATCTTTTCCCAAGAAATCGTTCATCTACCCTATAGCTCGAGTTTTCTTACACACATCCAAGTAGGTCAACATTTGGAAAGCAATTGCAATGCGTCCAGGTTTTATTTCATGTTATGCTCAATGCAAGTGTGGACGACCATTGTGCTCAAGCATTTTATCATTAGAAACCAACTAGGTGAAGTGCAAAAACAACCCTTTAATGATTTTCCAACTAATTGTACAAACAGCATTGATAGAGACTAGTATTGAGTTTCTTCGTGCTACTAGTCTTCTTAATTCAAAAGATAATCCGTCCTATATGTTATTCATAAACAAATAAATCATAATTTGAATCATTTCAATAATTAACCACTTTTAAAAACCCTCTTTCCTCCTACTGTTTAGGTTTTGCATTCGTTGGGTAGGTGTAACGTTCATTTTTATGTAATTTTTTATATAAAAATCGATAAAAACTTGCTGTAACATGAAAACAAGGTTTGATCCTCACGCTTCAGCCTTGTTATATGCTCATGAACATAAAATGTATTTTTTCCTATTTTTAAGGGCAAAAAACTAAATTTTCTCTTATTTTCTCTATATTTTTCCATTTACTTTTCATAAAAATGTGTTATTTCAAAATTATGATTTCTTACTAATCAAGGATAGTTAGCATCATTTTCATATCAATTTCTATCCCATATGACCCTAAAACACTCAATGAAAATCCCAAATTCCATTGTTTTCATAAAAATCACAACTTGCGGGTTTTTCGTGTTTTGCAAAAATTTATTATGTCATTGAATTTTCTGATTTTCTTTCATATTTCAGAGAGAATGTAACATGGAAAATCAAGAACAAACAAAATCAAGCACTTTCTTAAATCATTTTCTATAAAACAAAAGAACCGCTCACTTATGCATAGAAACCACAATTCCGAGGCTTGTATCTTATAGACAGGAGGGTGTTGATGCTTCTTCTTTGCTGTTGATGCACTCTCTCAGACCGATCTACATCCTCCATCGCTCCAGCATCATCGTTTGCTCTGGATTCTTCATCACACCCCTCCCCCTTCTCTCTTAAACTGATGCATATGAATGACAACAAAGAGGAGAGAGAAGAGAGAAAGACTAAAAAATCAGATTTCTCATTTCTCCATGAAAATGTGCAATCTTATAGCCATCTCCTTTCTCTCTCTACCTAGATTAGGAACCTCTCTCTCTCTCTCTCTCTCTCTCTCTCTCTCTCTCTCTCTCTCTCTCTCTCTCTCTCTCTCTCTCTCTCTCTCTCTCTCTCTCTCTCTCTCTCTCTCGCTATAGAATATCCACAAACAAAGAGGCATCAAGCAGATTGGAAGAGGATGCAAAAGAAATTGTGCCCCCCATGTTGTCTTTTTTTTTTGAGTTTTTTCCTTTGTTTAATAAGCCTAAGGTTAATGATATTTAAAATAACCGATTTAGCTTTTTGTGTTCACACTACATCACAATTAGATATTTCAATTTCAAGTGGGGAAAGGGACTCGGATTTGAGATCCATATGGGCAGGTGGCTTCGCAACATCAAAATCCATGAACTTAACCTCCACTATGCACTTTTCAGCTCCCGAATCTAGTAGTTGTTTTATAACACCAAACCTTGTGGGGATTAAATGGGGGGCCAAATGACCTTCGATCGATGAACCAAGACTTGCATTGGATTCTTGATGTCCAAATGCACCTAGGAAAACTCTAGCTTGGCCATCTGCCACCATTTGATTTTTCATAAAAATTTGATCTTTGGCACTTCTTGAGCACTTACTTACTCTAAAAATATCCTCAAATAGTTCAAGCATGGCTCAGAAACGCCTCCTAAGATCCAGCTCTCACAAAGCAATGATGGAAAGAGGGTTGTCCAATTCATGAAATTTTGTGTCAACGCACTTAAGTCCTCTATCTAAGAAATGTGAATAGTATATTACAAGGTAGGACATTTGGCCATCTATCTACCTTATACACATATATGCAAGATCTAATGACCCAAAGAACTGAAGTCCAATTAATGAATAGAAAAGTACCATAATAAGTGCAAGTACATCACATCTTCAAGTGACTGCATACTTCTCTGGATAGCTTCAAAGATTGCTAGCACATTGCAATCTACTAATATTGAAACTGACCCCAAATGAACTGTGGTTTGCATTGCGGGTTACGAGGGGCATGCAACTGCTGCTTAAGTGATGTGCCGAACCACCACAAAGCTCCTAGACCTGCCTCTTTTCACTAAATCAAAGTCAAATTTGGTATTGGAAAGAGGGGAATCAAGGGAAAGAAGACAATATCTTATCTTCTCTAGATCATAATAATTCCCTATGGGAAAATTTTAGATTGTTCATGGTTGGGATTCACTAAGGAAATCTATTATATTTTATCTATAGCACCACCTTCCTCTCATACAAGAGTTTCCTTGTATCAGCATCTCTTGACCAATATACTACAGAGACACGACCTTCGAAAACAGCAACAACGAATATCGCATCTGCATTAAATTAATTTAAAAAGTTGGTAACAATGTGCCAATTGTGTGCAATTTTGCTAAATTTTTTTCCATATTAGGCATTGTTTCTAGGTGTTGTCAATCCACCTTGAATAAGTCCCGAAAAATAAATAGTTTTACGGAATCCACTGAAAAACCTCATAGAATCCACAGTGGAATATGCCTCCTGGAATCATACCCGCACATTTTTAGGGATTGGCCAATTCAAAATTTCCTCTATCTTTTTAGGATTAATATGAATAGCATCAGAAGAAACAATCTGACCTAAGTATTCAATCTGGGTTTGGAAAAAATCACTCTTGTTAGGGTTATCATACATTTGATTCTCTTTCAACAATTTGAAAACTAAAGATAGATGTTCACAATGCTCATTCTCATCCTTATTGAAAACCAATATATCATCAAAGAAAACAATCACACAATTCTGATACTTCAAAAATATATGATTCATCATACAACTAAATGTAGTTGGTACATTGGTCAAACCGAAAGGCGTACTTGATGATATTTAGATTTGAGATCTATCTTACAAAAAATAGTGCCCCCTTGTAGTTTATCCATGAGGTCGTCTACCCTAGGAATCAGATATCTATTCTTAATAGTGATTTTATTTAGGGTGCAATAGTCAATGCACATCCTATAGGTATTATTATTTTTCCTAACTAATAGGACAGGTGCACCAAAAGGAGATCTACTAGGCCTAATGAGTCCTTGATTCAACAATTCCTCAACTTGTGTTTGGATTTCTTTTTGTTCAATTTGATTATGCTTATAAGGTGCTTTACATAGTGGTTGAGAGCGTGGAATTAAATCTATTTTATGGTCTTTAGGATGTGTAGGTGGTAAACTAGGTGGTAGATTGGCAAAAAAAAAATCTTTAAATTGTGAAAGAAATTGTGCATGCGTAGGATGTATCTGATTTTTCTTAGCTTCAATTTCATTCACCCATACTAAATATGATTTACTACCTTTTCTCAATGCATGTTTAGCCTATGTATGACTAAGTAGTGGAAAATTATCAAAGATGTGCAATCCACGTAATGTGATTTGGTTTCTCTTAAAATGAATTTTCGTGGAATGTGTGGAATAATCTATGTCAAGATTATATTTGTGACGTCGAGGCATTCCTAAAATAATATCACTACCTTGCAAAGGCACAACCAAGAAATTTTTGCGCTCAATATAATCACCAATTTTAATCTCTAAATCATTAACTTCTTGTGTACCATTGTATCTAGTGCCTAATAATGCAGCCTTTATGAGCTGGAATAGTAGACAAATTCAATTCTTTTACCAACTTTGCAAAAATAAAATCATGTATGCTTCCATCATAATGCAAAACAATATTTTCTTGACCATGCACAAAACCTTTCATTGTTAAGAATGTATGAGGATTTGGCTTACCTGATAAAGTATTTGAAGCATCACCGATATCATCATCATTTTCAGTGAAGTCTGGCACATCTTCATGGTTCTCATCATTAGTCACTCCCAAGTGATTGATTTGAATAGCTTGCTTCTTGGAATGGTAATTTTTTGCTAAGTGTCTAGGCTGATAACAATTGTAGCAAATGATAGGCTTTACTTTGGAGACATTATTGGTAAGGGCTGAATGTTTGGGTATATTGGGATTTGGCTGAAGAGAAGGCTTAGAGTTTGAATTTGTATTTGATGGTAAAGCAGGAGGTTGAGTCCAGGGTTTACGAAAAGAAGAAGGAACAAAGTGATTTTGATTGAATCTTTGAAAGTTAGAATTGAAATGCTTTGTACCAAAGTTACCATTAATCCAAAATTGTTGTGGTTGCTTTTCTTGTCCACAAAATTTATCATCCGCATCATGCACTAAAGAAATCACATCTTCCAAAGTCTTTGGCTTGAACATATTCACTTCCGCATGGAAGTGACCAAGTAAATCGGGCATGGGTCACCTCAGGAACATCTTCAAGCATTCAAAGTTGAAGGCACTCAAAAAACGCTCAGTGTATTGCGGGATGGATTCACAATCTCTTTGTCGCAGGAGATCCCACTGTTTGATAGATTTTTCATGGAATTGAGGTGGAAGGAAATTCTGCAAAAATTCTCTTTTTAAAGGCTTCCCAAGTAGAGAGACAATCAACACTCTTGCGGCAGACAATAGTCCACCATAATGATGCTCTCTCTTGCTAGATGGTTAGTGACACATTTAAGTTTATCTTTTTTAGCATATTGCTCATCATGAAAATAGTTGTCAAACTGACTAATGAAAGCAAGAAAAATTTTGCCATCACGTTGACCATTAAAAGTATAGAATTTGAAATGTCTTTTACTTATCTTGGACTCTTTCCTAAGAGCTAGTGCATGGAGTGTCGCATTAATAGTACGTCGAATAACATCTTCAAGTTGCGCTCCATCTTGGTTGACAGTGGATTGTTGAAGTGTCGCTCGTTGTGCTTGCAAATTTTGACGTGCTCTTCGTTGTTCTCAAAGCTGCATCATGATTAAATCCAATTTTTGCTCCATAGTCGAGTTTGGAAAATCGCCTTCGCCCATAGAATCATCCATATTATGATTTGACATCCGAGATTTGTTGAAGATTAGTCACTTGTCCTCTAGTCATGTGTGAAGAAGATCACCACCACAAGCTTGCTTTGGTTATTAGGATGTCTTTGCTTTTACAATCTTGTTTTTCTCGGGTACAACAATTAATAACAATCTTCTTGCAAGAGAAAAAGTCTTCTGCATAGACTGCGCATGACAGCCTTCTTGTTGTGAATCAGTTCTCCCAAGTTGCAGGTGGTAACAGGGGCTTGCTCAAACTTCGAAACTGGTTTGGGAGTACCATAGTGTGAACAACCACTATGGAAGAGATTAAAAATTGAAACCTTAAGCTTTAGTTTAAGCTTAGAAAATAGCTTAAAGCTTTGTAAAAATAAGCTTTAGTAAATTATTTGCAGTGTGCAGGATGGCGGCGTCTTGTTGACAGTGACGACCTCAGCGAGTACATGCCGCATTACTTGATTGAGAGATTAGAGCTTAAGCTTTCTTTAAGCTTAACAATTGCAATAAATAAACTACTTTATCTCTTAGAAACAAAATACTTGAAGAGGAGACTTCTCGAGTAGTCTTCCACCTCCTAGCAGAGGTTATTTGCGATTAGAGGGTACACGTGCAAGGGGTTCTTCACCGCTAGGAACATACTTGTATTGTCAATTCGCAGCCTATAGAGCTCGTTCGTTCCAAGACCTTTGCCTTTTCACAAGATGGTAAGTGATTGGAAGCTCTTGATCTCAGCTTTGCTTTGGTACCATTGACGCACAGATCAGATGATGAATTAGCATGACATGAGACAAAAAGACAAATTGGGTGCAATCTCCCCCCCATGCCTTGTGTGAGCGCTTCACAACGCATGTATTTATAGATTTATTTATCTTTAATCTAAAAAATAGCCCACTTTACAAATAGCATGCTTTTGGCTTTTATGTTTGCTTTTGCCCAAATATAGAGTAAAGCTTTTTGGCATCCAAAAGTTGTGTTGTGCCCAAATACAAATATCTAATAATCAAATATTAAACGGGCACCTATGTGCATACAAGATAATAAATATTTTTTGAATTGCTTTAATAAATAAGCGTACATAAATAAATATTGGCGCCACGCCTTGAGTGATAAGGTGCATGCCCATAAAAAATGGTAATTCTTCTAGGCATTTGGATTTACGTCATCGCTTGGTGCTACCCAACGCCATCGTGCTCTACACATCAACTGAACCATTTCACAATTGTTAGAAAATAATGAGATAAAACCCAACAAAAGTGAGTACCTAGCAGTCTTCAAATAGGTTCGAACTATGTCCTAACCTTAATTTAATTCAAGTGCGTACTCTAAACTTGTAAAAGTCAATTAATTTGATATGTATTTTGTGGAATCACCCACGTGCACAATAAATTAATCTAATGCCCGAAAAGGATAGGCATCCCCATCAACTTCTTGCACAAGGAATCCACCTTGTGTATGAGTCTCGAAAAATAAATAGTTTTACGGAATCCATCAAAAAACCTCAAGAATCCACCATAGAATATGCCTCATGGCATTACTATATGTAAAGGAAGTAAAGGTTTCCAAACCTTGGTTGAAAAGGGATCTAAAATTGTATATCCTTGACCATTAGGGGTGTGCTAAAATATTCACAAAATGGGGATCTTGTATAGAGACTAAAACACTTGGCTTGCCCTCCTATACAAAACCTATTAATGGACCTAATTGATTATGTGAAGTATGAATCCTCTATGAGGGATAATTCATGTGATGTGGAAAGTAATCATTTAGTGGTTATTCTATCCTCTAATATGATAGCATGGGGCAAAGATTCACATCGGTGCAGTCTCAATTCAAGAAACATCGTGCACAACCATCCATCAACCTAGAGGATACACAACAAGTATGTTGGAACCCATGGCAATAATGGCATCAACTAATGATCATGTTTAAATTCAATTGTGACTAAAACGTCCCATGTGGTGGGTCACCATGCTGAAATATCAAGCTTTCATGGCTGCCATGGACTGCATATGATCAGGGTTTCTAAGATGGAAGAGAAGTCCAAGAAGATGAGAAAAGAGGCTTCAATCTTGCCCAAATGACCTGCAAGAAGCTGGAATGAGAGCCAAGAAGGAGAGGAAGCCTGTGGTGCTGTCATTCTAGCCTAGAATTAGCTTGCATTTTGCGCCGTGAAATGCGACGGGCTGTCTGGAGGGGAGAGGAGGTCTCACACAACACTTCCACCACTTGCCCTGTAGCTCAAAGGCTTAAGGAGCCCTTAGGAAGGAAGGCAAAATCCATGGAAGAGGAAGAGCAAGGTTTGGGGCTGATTACCTCCATGGGAGCTTGCAAGAAGCTTGAGAAACGGGGAGAGAGAAGAGTCTCCCTGAAAAGTAACCCCAACTAGACTTTCTTCTAACTCCTGTGACCACGGTTACTAAGAGTTTACCTTCAAAATGGGCCAAAAATGACCCACGAGCTGCCGAAGTCGGTCTTCCTTCCTCCAAGCTTGGTCCAAGTCGTCATTAATGCTCTTGCCTGCAGTCCTTGTGGTCCAAAAATCTTTGGGAAATCCCTACTTCTCCCTGTACCTGTGTACCTATGTACCTATGACTCAAAATTCCATGTGACTAGAAAGTTGTAATTGGGTAAAATGAAGGACTAACTAGGACCAAGAACCTATGCTCTGATACCAATTGTCAAGGAGAGGGACTAGGAGAGAGAAAGAAGAGAGAGAAAACTGTAGAGAAGAAGAAGAAGAAGAGCAAAAGAGAGAGAAAGACAGGTAGGAGGAGAGAGAAATACTAGAAATGGAGAGAGAAAGACAGGAAGAGAGAGAGAGAGAGAGAAGACATGGAAGCTTGGAGAGCAAGGTGAAGGAGAAATAAGACTTGTATTAATTATCTCATTATGAAAAATTAAGTCTCTCTCACCTTATATACCAACCAGTGTAGCTAGTACTTCCCCGTTATTAAGTCCCCCTCTCTTACAATATGAAAGCATCATATTCGAAAACATATATCCCTATGCAAAAATATTTCTCTATTAAGCATCATGTAGAATAGGCACATGACATCAAAGCCATTGTTAGGATCGAATAGTGAGGAGACACTAAAAGATTTTCTTATTGTTACTTACCTCACTAAAGACTTTGACTTATTCAATTGATAATCACCCAATATTTTCTTTTATTGAGGGATGATCCCATGAATTCCATGGTATATAATTACGGCTATTTTACATTGAAGTCTAGCTAGTGATACTTATATACTACTATGTGTAAGTCCCACCAACTTTGTGATTTGATCATGTCATAATGATGACTTTTAAAATGCTATTTCTACATTAGACTTGGGCTACTGTACTTTGAATTTTTTGTCACATATCTAGCCATCCCCTATTAGATAGCATACAAACACACCTTTTATTGGAAAAGGAGAAGCCTCTTATATATCTAGTAAAATATTTTAGGTTTTATGTAGAGTCTAGGTGAATGTGTACATAAAAAGAGTTGTTTCTATTATATGCTTGTGTATAATGTGAAATCAACATGCAATGCCACAAGGACCAAGGTTCCAATAAATAATGAAGATCATGATTTCACAAAGAGTATGATGAGGCCTTGAGTAAGTGTGCACATTTGTAGGAGAAAAGGTTGAAGCAAATGATAAAAAACGTATATTTATGTAGGATTGTGACATCTATGTGTAAGATAGATGATATCTTAAGTGGGAATGTAGATTGTTTTTGGGCAAAAGGTGATTGTGTAAGGTCTTTTGTGAAGGGGGGCCTATGGTTATTTGATTAAGTTTTTGAATAGCCTTAGTAATAAGACTTATGTCAATTATATTACATAGCAAAATTGTGGCAAATCTTCCAATAAAGCAAGGTGAATCCAATTGCAACAAAAATAGTATGTGGATGACCTTTACTATTTGGCAATCCTAGAGAGATGGACTATGATGAATCAACTATTGATCTATATGCATTGCTTTTTAAACACTTGGAAAATTGTGAGATGGAAAATGAATGTAGGAGAGGTGAAAAAAATCTATAAGTTGAATCTTTCAATGCAAGGCGAGGGGATGAAATTGGCTGTCAAGCGACCACCATGACATTTTGAATCTTTTTCTTAATGCATATTTTTTCCTTTGATAGTTTGAGCTAATTAATATAGTCGTTAGGTCTTAAGACTTAAGGTTTTTACCTCTAGTTTCAATCTTCTCCTTTGTGAAACTAGAAGGCTCATTCCCACAAGCCATTACTACCTTTAAACTTTTCATTTATCTACCCTTCAAATGCAAAATATGCTATTGTGAGGATGCACTTCCTTGAAGATGCCATGCTAAGATTGAGGCATTGAATCAAGACTTATTTCATACAAAGGCTAGAAACAATGCATAAAGCTATGATTCTCCTTGGTTCTTAGTGTTATTTGATATATGCATTATGGATTCTCAATTGTTTATTTTGAAGTTTATGATAGAAGAAAGACCCCTTATAAGTTTCTAAAGACTAAATTTAGATATGTTCAATGCCTCACCCTCATAAGATGCCACCAATGATCCATGGTGCTTTAAGTTATAAGGCCCCATTATGAGGAGAAGACATGTGTGATCCCGGTTGATTGCGTCTCAACTTATTTGCTTCTTATATGTTAGATCCCAATTTCAGGGTCTGGAAGCCATGGAAGCAACCCTTGACTAGGGGGGTCTCAAGGGGGCTAGTGGTGGCACCCCTGGTCAAATAGTAAAGGGTATATTTCCTAGTCAACTAGGGAAGATTCATAATATGGGTAGATAGGTCGACTAGACTAACTTTTCTAGTTATAAAAGGAAGATCCCTCCAAAGCCATCGTCAATCTATCTTTCACCCAATAAGAGTTCTCCCAACTAGACTTAAGCTCTTCCCCTATCATCTATCTAGGTGGCCATATAGGCTTCACATTGGAAGCAAATGGCTTGATAGATCCATATCTATATCATTTCATTTAAAACTAGATCAATTTCTATTCTTCTCATATTTGTTGTGTATTCTTTACTCCTGCTACTGACATTCTATCTATTGTGTTGTGCAACTTTTACATGGTATCAAAACCCAAGGGGCTCTAAGGAGTAAAGAGTACACGAGAGACAAGGTCTTTAGCACAGCAACAAGGAGAAATGTTGTCTACTATATGAGATAGTGGTGCTAGCACATTAGGTGGTGGTACTATTATACCAATAATTCAAACACTGACAATCAACATTTAGTGAAGGAAAGTTAGATAGCACAAACTACAGTTTGTGGAAGTTTAAAATTACAACTATGCTTTATTCTTATGAGCTTCTAGAAACAATACTAGGGAATGAATTAAAGCCATAACCCACCCTTGACCCATTGAATTTAAGTGTTATGACTCCTCCAAATAATTTAGATCTTCTATGTGCTTGGAAATGAAGGAACCGAAATGTATTGTGTGCCTTAGTTACAAGCTATTTGGATAGTGTTTTGACCTTGATTCAAGATACAACGAAAGCATCAAATACTTGTAATATAGTGAGTCAATATGAAATAAAAAATCAAACAAGGATTTAAAACTTGAATAATCAACTAGTAGTAGAGAATTTTGAACAGTAGAAGCATTCATCACTGAGATCAAGAATATACATGACTAGATGTCTAAAGTCTAGTGAGAAGCTAGCTTAGAGGTGTCTTTGGAATTGTCCACCAAAGTTTGATGGGTTGGTAACTTCCCTAAGCTTACATTGGACTCCAAGCTTGGATATTTGAGAAATTTTGTGCAATACTAATGAAGGAGGAGTTATGGCTTAAATCTTGAGAATGTAGCATCAGTGGAGATGTTGCATTCTTTGTCGATGTGAAAAAGGCAAAGGTTGTTTCTCTATCAATGGTGACAAAAAGAAGACGGGTGTTAATAAAATGTTTCAAGGAGAGTGCTTCTACTCAAGAATAAAGAACATGCAATTGTAGATTTCCATGTTAGAAAGGAAAATGAAAAAAATGACATTGTGAAGACGAAAGGAAAGAAGACATCCATTATGAATGAAGGAGCTGCTCATGGTTATCATTATGAAACTATATTCCTTGGCACAAGGAATATCTACCACTCACTCATGGGTATTGGATAGTGATGGATCCCATGATAAGAAAGGTCTATATAGTTGTATGTAACCTCAACAAGAATCCATCTTTGTGATGGTTGGAAAGGATGCAAAATGCCTTGCTACTGAGGGCACATGTACTTTTTTTTTGTTGTTAAAAATGGTGAACTCAAAATTATTTCAAATGTATTGTATGTTCCACAGATTAAGAGAAATCTATTATCAATTGCTTCTACAATATTGGCCATGAGGTGAGGTCCAATAAGACAGGTGTAGAAATTAGCTGATGTTGATGTGGGCACATCAATATCAGCTATAAGAGATTATTCCTTACCATTTGAATTTGTTAGCAAAGGATAAAGAAGGAATAATCTCTTGTAGCTGATGTTGATGTGGGCACAAGCAACCTTTGGCATGAAAGATTTGGTCACATTGGTTTGCAATGTTAAACGAGATACATAAGCAAGATATGGCTGCTCACCTACCTATAGTAATTGAAATAAAGAAACCACATGAAGCTTGTATGATTGGAAAGCAACATAAAAATAAATTTTCACAAGAAAGCAAGAATGGAGCGAAGGCTCCTCTAGAGTTGGTACATGTTTACTTGTGTGCAAAAATGCCTATATAAGCCTTGGGTGAGTTCCACTCAAAGGAGATTGAAGACTTTTGTAAGAACAAAGGGATTAAGCATCCATTTAGGACACCTCATATAACTCAATAGAATGGCATTCTTGAATGCCAAAATCACACCATGATTGTGAAAATGGCAAGGTGCATGCTTAAGGGCAAGGGATTGTCTAACCAATTTTGGATAAAAGCTATTAGTACTGCAATCTACATTCTCAATCGAAGCTACACAAAGACTCTTAAGGGGAAAAGCTACTCATGAGGCATATAGTGGTTGGAAACCATCTACTCATTAGTCATATGCTGGTTGGAAACCATCTATCTTGCACTTTAGAACTTTTGTCTATGTGAATGCTATGCACATGCTCCAAAGAATAAGAGAAACACGTTCAAACTAGAAATCATAAAATGTATCTTCTTAGGTTATAGTAATGAGAAAAAGGCTTACAAATTGTATGTATGACCAAGAGGTAAAGAGGATCATAGTGAGCCATGATGTGGTTTTCAAGGAGCATCAATGTACATAGGAGAAAGGGTATACAAGTTCTTCCACTTTATCATCTAGCAAAGACGTAGTCCACTATAAACCTATCGCAAGAGCTATTCCTACTCTCAAGGAGGAGGAAGCATCATCTTTGGATGATGATGAGAAAGTTCACTAACCTACAATCACACCACCAGAAAATCCATTGTTGTGATGGGTAAAGTAACTCTATGATCATAGTAACCCTATGCCTACCACTATTGAGGGAAAGATAGATGGACCAAGGAGGTCTTAGAGAATAAAGGAGCAAATGAAGGATTTTACTGATATAGTCAATATGGCATTGAGGGCTAAGATTAAGAGAGAAATAAAGGAGTCAATAAACTTGGAAGTAAGGGGGATCCACCTATAGGAAATCATCTATAATGTATATTCAAAGGACATTAAGAAATACACTTTCTTTACATGCTATTATAATGCCCTAAAATGACCTATTATACTTTACTAAACTTACAGATTATTTTCAAATGGTAATTTAAAAATCCATTTTGTAAATATAATCCCATAAATTTTATAAATGTAATATCCTTTCTTTTGAACTCACGTGGTATCTTACATATTCTACAAGGTAGACTCCCCAAGCTTGGAGATGCATATGCTGATCCAACATGGTGTTGCAGGGGTTTTAGTTGCATGGTTGTATCCATTGGGGATTAGAGAGAGAAGAGTAGAGAATATGAGATAGAAGAGAAGAAAAAAAATAGACAAGAGATACACAAGATAAAGATAAATCTCAATCAATTAAAGCAGAATGTATTAATAGAACCTAAGATGATAAACAAAATCCTTGTCAGGGACTACTCGGAAGCAGTCTCTAAGCATTAGATCTCCTGGAGCTCCTTGGTAGACAAAAAATGCTTACCAAAAAATAGTTTTTTCTCAACTGCTCAGATGGTAAATTTGTTGGTTTTGTTGGCTCTGAAGGGGGGTAAAACTCTAGGATACCTAATCAGAATTTCCCCAGATCACTCCTTCTTCTTCTCCCTATTTTGAGTGCTGTTTGCTACTTGTAAACTGCCATCATGTGCTATCAAAATTTGAAATCCCCTTCTTTTTTGCATGAGATCTCCCAAAACTAGCTAAAAAGCCACTTGCTTTTTGCATGTCATTCTATTCTAGAAGTTTTCTACACCTTTTTAGGATAATTACAAGAAATAATATCCAAAATAGGCTAAACTTGTCCAAAAATCCTGTATTTTGGAACTAACCATTCTATAGACAATAACACTAATGACTAAGATGACATTGACTCTTGAGATTCATAAGAAAGCTTGATGATGATGCACTCTAGGTTTTTTCACATTGTGTCCATGTAGCAACACGATATCCATCCCCTCTGAATTTGCACATTCTTCACTAGGTGCCAAAGTCCTAGTTCTCACCAGATTTTGAGTCCTCTTTATCCTTTGAAACAACATCCTTTGCCTTTTCATCTTCCATATCTTCCTAGCTAGCCCTTGTATCATGGCCACTATTTCTTCTAGTTTTGGCAACTCATAAGCAATAGATTTCCACCTCTTAAATAGTTGGATTCTTTTCCTTGGTATTGGGAGTTTTATGGATGTCCCATCTAGCTCATTTAATGCATAAGTAGCATTATCAAACACCTATCTTACCACATAGGGTCTGAACTATCTTTTGGAGACTTTATGTACAGCACTGTGCTAGTTGTCCAAACTATTATCATAAACCAGCACCCAATCTCCATCTTGTATAGTTCTTGGCCTCAATCTATGTATTTTGTCAAATCATTTCTTGCTCTATATCCTTGCTACCCTTAACTTTGTAACAGCTGCCTCTATATCTTCTAACTTTCTTTCCAACTATCTAATAGGTAAGGCCAATAACTCCTCTTGATTAAACTCATCTTCCCAAGGTAGCACACTCCATGTGACTATGATCTCTTCTATTCATACATCAATTCAATAGGCATATATCTTGTAGCATCACTATGAGTTGTTCTATCAGCTCAAAAAGCATAAGGGAGTAATCATGGCTACTCTTTTACCTTCTCTCCATATGATTTTTCCAATGCCTTTACAATAGGTGGATGAACTCTTTCACTTTTTCCATTTCCTTCGGGGTTATAAGATGAAGTTAAAGCAAGATTTATCCCCAACCATGCAAAGAAATCATGGGCTTGATTTGCATCCAGTTTTCCCCTATTTGTTGTAATTTTTCCCACATAGTGATATTAACAAAATATCTCTTCTAAGACAAAAGTACACATTGCATTTGTTGTCTTGGCACATAGAGCTATCCCTTGCACTTGGTTAGTCAAGTCGTCACGGGCAAGTATGCGATATCTCATTTGCCAAAGACCTATAGGCATCACGACTAAATCCACCACCCACTTAAAATGAAAAGACAAGAGATATGCGGGTTGCAATCCATTCGGATGTCTCACAGATGAATTCATTTGATGTCATACATGTTTCCATAAAGTGAGCGACATCCTTATGCATGCCCTACCACCAATATCTTTCTTTGATCTTTGCAAAAGTACCCCAAATACCTCTATGGCCAACCCATAAGCTTTCATGAAATTCTTGCATGACATTTACTTGTGAAGCTCTATCACCGAGAACTCGCAATGGCATACCCTGTTTCTTCTTAGCATGTTTCCAAAAGTACCTATCTTTTAATAAAAACCCACAGGCTTTCATCTTGATCTTCTTAAACTCCTCATCCAACCACTCGTCTCCTTTTGTTAATGTGTAGAGGTATTGACCAGTTCTCAACCACTCTCCTACATATTTGTCGTCCAGAAACACTTCTACACAAGATACATAACATCTAAAGTGTCTTCTGTTTGATATCTAAGGTTCTATTAGTGTTGTAGCAACTCCTTGCATTACTAAATTCACTCTTACAACACTTGTAGTTGATAAATGAGCTGCTATATTTACCGCATTTAATGTTATCCTTGCATTCATGAGAGTTGTACATGTTGTTACAATGGCTGCCAATTCAATTTCACCAATCAAAACATCATTTTCAATTACAAGAAAGTCATCTTCTTCATCCTCATACATCATTCCATCTTTGTTCTCATTGCGTGTGCCTAAGATAACGTGTCTGCCATTGGGTTATCTCTTCCTACAATATGCTAAAATTCAAGGTTCAAAGATTTGATGTATGCAATCCACTGGAGCATAGCAGTGTGTGAGGTAGCACAATTAGTAATCATACCCAATATTGGCAAATAATTAGTCCAATGACTACACCAGCACCCATAAAATATTCCTTATCACATTTTAGGGCTGTCTCAATTCCCCTCAATTCTCTTTTTACCTGTGCATACCTTCTCTATCATTCGATCGATACTTTAGCACCAAACCAAATTGCATATCTTTGCCCTTCCTCATGATCTTGCCTGATTGCCCCTCCAATCCGGATTGGGCTCATATCAACAGTAATAATGATAGGTTTTCTATATGAATAATCAACCTTTCTCAATGTAGGATCATATCTCAAGAGTTTCTTCAATTTCTTCATTGCTTTCTAATTCTTCCTTTCCCAGTGATATTTGTGACCTTCTCTTAAAAGGTGATATAGAGCATTAGCTACATGTGCAAAGTGAGGGATCCATATCAAATAGAACACACATACACCCAAGAATCTACGTACCTTAGATAGATTCGTGCATACATCTTGCATTCTATCAATCCCATCTATTTTCACTCATGATGGTCTTCGCCCATGGGGCCCATACATATGCCTAACAATCAAAACCTCTTGAACTCCAAAGATAGACTTTTGTCCAGAAAGAGTTAAATGCACCTCTTCTCGACACGTTAAAATCCTTTCACAATCAAAAATATGGTTTGCAACAAACTATGTCTACACCCATTAGCATCCATCTCTTCATTCTTTTCATGCACTGCACACCCTTTGATTGGAACATCATCCAAGAAGGGCATTGTCAATTGTGGTATAAAATCCCTAAGTACCCTATTCATAGCATTTTTCATGTGTGCCCTTGAGTTCCTTGCTTTCTGTGGGAGAGTACACATTTGTACTAACCCCAAGGGAGTCTTCATGGTTGTGATATCCCTACTATCAACTACAAGAAGCTAAAAGTGATCATATCCCAAGTAAAGATCACCCAAAGAATAGATTGCTCTGCTTGTGGAAGCCTATGCAAATTCATAAACCACAGGACATGCTCCCACATTTCTTATGGTTACTTTATTGATTGACTGCTTGTCTTGAATAAACCTCAAAGCCCCATTATTTTTGGGCACTGTAAACCAATGATTTGAGTATGGGGCTAAAGAGGGCTACAAGATCTTCATGTGAAGATCCATGGTACATGTGGCATAGTAAATATTACTATTGGAGAGACAACATTTGGATCCACAAAACTTATTTCAACTAGTTGAAATGCAAATGCTTTCCCATGCCTAGCCAAAATTTGCATATAAAAACCTCTTTCAATAAGCAAAAGAAACCTTTATGCACCAACTTTCAATTTGTGCAATGTCTTAACTATAAACCGATGACCTATATCTTTAGGATCCCATAAACCTGGCTGCCTTGACACTTTCTCATATAGACCCTCACTATCTGGTGAAAGCGACAAAGCAACTAGTTTCACCTTTTTCAACATATTATACTTTGTCTCCACAATAAATTTAACCCATGATAATCCTTCTTGCTGAGCAAACAATGCTATAGCATCATACATGTCCAAAGAACATAGTGACAACACTCTATTTTCAGCATCATTTTCTGCATGTATGGTTGTTGAAATTTTAGCCATAGTGTCAACAATATTCAGTCCAAAAAAGAGGCCTAAAATGTCTTCATTTTCAGCTAACAACCCCAATGCTCTTAGTTCCTTAGTAGCCCATTTCATAGATAGGCGTTCAACCTTGCACATAGCCTCCATATGCTTAACCAACATGAATTGTTTAATGCATGAGAATAACCACTAGTAAATATATGCTTCATTCTATCAAGAGGTCAGTACATTCTTTGAGTAGCACTACTATAGCCATGTATGACAGTAGTGCTCAATGAGAATCCAGATCCTTGAATTAGCTTTCATTTGGAGGTAAAGGAGACTCTAGAAGCGTATCTTGACTCCTAGGATGATTAAAGAAAAGGTAAGAAATGGGACTGATTTTCTCCCATCCTTGCTTTTAGCTCTTGCATAAGCAAAACCATCATCAAGTACTTTTGTTTCCATACGTACTCCTCTAATATAGGGCTATCCCAAAATCATTGCATTTCAAGAACTACCTTGTGCAAAGAAGTGTTGCTCTTATTATACATCACCAATCATCACTTTTACATTAGGACATGTAGCATAGAGCTCCCCCAAAGAATTATTTGTAATCCTCATATGCCAACCATGATCAATGTCCATAGATCATGCACCATTCTCATACAATCCACGCTTAATGACATTAATCTCAAACCCATGGTCAAGCAAAGCAACACAAGGAGTTTCACGCTCCCCTATTTTCACTACCGTTTTAGTTGTAGACCTTGCCTAGTGATTTATTGTGTAATGAATCTGAGGAATAACTCCTACACTCTCTTCCCCATATTGTTGCATTTTCCTTACTCCACCTTGCATATTGCTACAAGATAATGCATTTTTAGCTACTTTCTTCTCTTTTTCACATATTTTCCGCTAATTAGCACCATCTTGCATAGATAAACCAATACTTACATCATGTTCATATTCAGCTCGATTGCCCAAAAACCTATTTCCTCTTTAACTTGTAGTAATGCACTAGTGGTATCACCAAGAAGTAGATGCTTCCTCTTAATTATGTCAATGAATTTGTCATGAAATTTTCGCTTGGCAATGCCAAGCACCTCTCCATAGGCTTAAACCAAAATGAACTATTTAATCCATGAGAATAACCAGTAGTAAATACATGCTTCATTCCATCAAGAGGTGAGTATATTCTTTGAATAGCACTACTATAGCCAGGTATGACAACAGTGCTCAATGAGAATCCGAGTCTTTGATTTCACTTGCATTTGGAGGTAAAGGAGACTTGCAAAGTGTATCCTGATTCCTAGGATGATTAACACAAATGGTAAGAAATTGGAATGATTTTCTCCCATCCTTGCTTCTAACTCTTGCATAAGCAGAACCATCATCAAGTACTTTTGTTTCCATACGTACTCCTATAATATAGGGCTATCCCAAAATCATTGCATATGAGGAACGATATTGCACAAAGAAGTGTTACTCTTCTTATACATTAGCAATCATCACTTTTACATTATGTACTTTTGTTTCCATACGTACTCCTCTAATATAGGGCTATCCCAAAATCACTGCATATGAGGAACGATCTTGCACAAAGAAGTATTGCTCTTCTTATACATCACCAATCATCACTTTTACATTAGGACATGTCGTATAGAGCTCCCCCAAAGAATTATTTGTAGTCCTCATATGCCAACCATGATCAATGTCCATAGATCATGCACCATTCTCATACAATCCACGCTTAATGACATTAATCTTAGACTCATGGTGGTCAACCAAAGTAACACAAGGAGTTTCACGCTCCCCTATTTTCAGTATTGTTTTCGTTGATAGACCTTGCCTAGTGATTTATTGTGTAATAACTTTGAGGAAAAAATCCTAGAGTCTCTTTCCCATATTGTTGCATCTGCCTTACTCCACCTGGCATATTGCTACAAGATAATGCATTTTTAGCTACTTTCTTCTCTTTTTCACATGCTGACCACTAATTAGCACCATCCTGCATAGATAAACCAATACTTACATCATGCTCTTATTCAACTCGATTGACCAAAAAACATGCTTCCTCTTTAACTTGTAGCAATGCACTAGTAGTATCACCAAGAAACTAATGCTTCCACTTAATTATGTCAATGATTTTGTCATGAAATTTCCACTTGGCAATGCCAAGCACCTCTCCCAAGGCGAATTCCACCCGATTATTCAAAATCCATTCTTCAAAACCTTCTTAAGATCTGTGGCTATCTCAATATTAGATTGCAGCTTATATCCCAAATGCTTGCCTTTCTTTCTGTCCTCTTGTCTACTATCATGTTTCTACTCATGTACAATCTCTTTCATTGCATACTTAGGAGGTGGTTGATTTGTAGCTTTAGGGTAATCCACACTTTTTCTTGTCACTCTCTTAGATGTCCCTACATTATTTTCATCTCTCTTTTATTTCTCTTCAATAAGTACATCCGTGTTTTGCACCTTTGCTTATAAATATGCATACACTGAATATGCATCTACCGATGATTCCAAGCCAATTATGTCATGAATTTTTTGCCCTACATGATACTTTTTACTATCAATAACTTTCGTCTTTTCAGCTACATGCAAAGCATGTGTCCATATTGTATCCTTCGGACCAGTCATCACTTGGCCATGCATTCTATCCAACTATAGATCAAAAGTAGAAGCATGTACAATTGCATAAGCATTTCAAACAACCAAGTTTTTAAATAAATTTTGCATACCTCTCTTTCCAAAATTCAAAGAAAGAGGCAATCTAGTTTATTGTGCATGGATCTTGCCATCTTTCCAAAAGATGAGCTCTCGTGGACAAGGACTCCTGATAAGAAAGAGGAAATCTAGTTTCTTGTGCATGGATCTTGCCATCTTTCCAAAAGATGAGCTCTCGTGGCCAAGGACTCCTGATAAGCAACACAATCCTTCCTTTCCAAAATTCAAAGAAAGAGGCAATCTAGTTTCTTGTGCATGGATCTTGCCATCTTTCCAAAAGATGAGCTCTCGTGGCCAAGGTCTCCTGATAAGCAACACAATCCTTCCTTTCATGCTACAAACTATCACAATAAATCATTAGACAAGGTCTACGACTAAAACCGACTTTCAAATTATCTTAATAAATTTGTAGCCACAAGACCTTTATTGGGTTTTAGAACCCACTCCTCAAAAGTATTGCAGGTAATCAAACTAGTGTCTTCAATGTAAAATTCCTCCATGAGTGTCTTCTTGAAAGCTATCTAGTTAGTATCCTACATGTACAATCCAATGACTCGTGCTTTCAATCCATAAATAGTGACGCGTACAAAATACTGGCTCCATGCAAGTTGAGCCACCCCAAAGAACTCCATATTTTGAGCATAGGTATGCAAATATGTAGATATATTCTTGCCATTAAATAACTTCATCTCACACTCTATTGCTTGCATCACCTATTGTTGTATTTGTACCTGCATAAGCATAATCATATTTTCCACTACTTGTTGTTGTAAAATATAATTAGAAATCATGCTTGAAGATTCTTCCATCCTATCTTTCCTTTTGACAATCTTTCACATCGGGTTCACCAATGTTGGAGGGGTTTTAGTCAAAAGGTCATATCCACCAAAGATCAGAGAGAGAAGGAAGTAGATAATATGAGATAGAAGAGAATAAAAAATATTAGACAAGAGGTACACAAGATAAAGATGAAAATCAATGAATGAAAGCACTATGTATTGATAGAACCTAAGAAGATTAAAAAAATCATTGTTTGAGACTACTCAAAAGTAATCTCCAAGAATTAGATCTCCCAGGGCTCCCTACTAGAGCAAAGACACACACCAAAAAATAGCTTCTTCTCTACGACTTAAATAGCAAATCTATTGGTTCCGTTGGCTCTGAAAGGGGGGTAAAACCCTAGGATACCTACTCAAAATTCTCACAGATCACTCCTTCTTCTTCTCCTTATTCTGGGAGTGTTGTTTGATGCCTATAAAAACTGTGATCGCATACCGAGTGAATTTGGAAGCCCCTTTTTTTTGCATGAGATCTCCCAAAACTCATTAAAAAGCCACTTTATTTTTGCATGTCACTCTATTCTAGAAGTTTTCCTACACCTTTTTAGGATATTTATAAGAAATAATATCCAATATATTAAAAGTAGGTTAAACTTGTCCAAAAATCTTGTATTTTGTAACTAACCATACTATGGAGACTAAGACTAGTGACTAAGATGACATTCACTCTCTGGACTCATAAGAAAGCTAGATGATGATGCACTCCTAGTTTTTTCATACTATGTCCACATAGCGATACGACAACGGAGAGTAGCTAGTTGGCATTAGATGGCTTTGAAAGGTAAAGTACAAGGCTTTTGGAAGATTTAAAAAGTAAAAATCTAGACTAGTTGCATAGGTATTTTCATAGGTTGAAGGATTTGATTTTCAAGAGTCAATTTTTGCAATTGCTAGAATGATTGTTATTCACACAAAACTTGCAGTGTCCACTCATAAGAAGTGGTCAATTTATGAAATGGATATTAAATTTGAGTTCTTGAATGGTGACTTCAAGAGGATGTGTGTGTGGCTCAACTACTAAGGTTTGAGCTCCTCCGTTTTGAGAACAAAGTTTTTAAGCTAAAGAAGCCATTGAATGGGTTGAAATAAGCCCCTAGAGCATGGTATCAACAGACATATATATTGTTTTTAGATTTGAATTTCAAAAGATGTGCCTGAATTGCTACCTTATATGTTTACATAGATGGTGAAAAGTCTATACTGATTGTCCTATATGTAGATGTCCTTCTTATTATATGTGACTATGAAGATATGATCCATTAGACTTCAAAGACTTTGAGCTCTAAGTTTGAAATAACAGACTTGGGCTGGTTGCACTATTGTTATGAGATTGAAGTCTTCCAAGAGCCTAATAAAATCTTCATCTCTCAAAAGAAGTATACATGGGAGATCTTGAAAGAATTTGGCATGACTGAGTGTAAGGAGATAGCTAAACCTATGGGGGTCGATGTGTAAGAAGATAGCTTCCCTCCGAACAAAAACATTTACTTATTCTTCTATTCATTGACAAATGTATATAGAGTAACAAAATAATTGACATGTGAAGGATACAACAAAAGAAATCATATTGGATAAGCTTTAGATGGAGTAGAGAAATATGAAGACAAGGAATGTGGTGGGAAAAAGGTATTCCAAGACTTGATGAAGTAGGGTGGGAGCATGGAGATGAAAAGGCGCTCAATATGGAAAAAACGTGTGGCCCGAGTATGGAACAAAAAAGAATGATGATAATTATTCCCTTCTCTAACATCGAGAGATAGGAGATATGGAGATGTAAATGCATCAACTATGCAACATGAGCTAGAGTTTACCATCATCCTCAATTAGCAACAATATACACTATCATGTCTTTAAGAATATATATCTTGAGTCAGTTCCTTTGGCCTATGCTTCAAATGATTTCTTGTCCTATTCCTAAGTTATGTGTGCTATTGGGTATTAATGAGCAACCTTAAGGGCTCAACTATTAGGCCACTTTGATCTCTTTATCTCTAACTTTAGCTTTGCATTGTTCAATTCTCTTAGTTGCCCAATGAATATAGGACATTGCTAACACCTCTTTGTCTAGGGGTAAAACTTCTAACTACCATATCCTATCCTGAAGCATTTGACCTTGGATTTATTATAATTATCTCTATCCTTTAAAGCTTCTCTTTTCTTTTCCTTCATATTTTCTTTCATCTTTTCTCTCGATTAAAATATTTAAAAATAAATTAGTTAATCAAATATAATATTTAATACAAATTATAGAGAAAAAATAAAGAGAAATAACTTATCACATTTGGGGTTCTTTTTCCTTTTTCATTTAGAACTATAATTTTATTTGCCACCATAGTGTTCTCCTCAATCTATAATGAAGAATAAGTATTATTAACATTTGTGATATGTGATAATAATTGATTTTTAGAAAGCATTGAAAGATCACTAACCTATGTAGCATTTTCAAGAAGATCCATAAATGACTTATACTTATTGAACATGTCATCCCTAAAAGAAAATAAAATTTATTAGTATAATGATCCAAAACATTTTACTGAACATGACTACAGATATCATACTCATCGTATCAAAAATCTCATCAATTTCAACATGATTTGCATCATGTTGTGCATGTGAAGGTAATTCTAGACAATAAAAATCCTCAATCTCCATCTTGGTTAAAAGAAAAATTAATAATGAAATAAAATACATAAATATTTTAAAAAATAATGATCAATGATGAGCAAGTTTTGTTGACAAACTTCTAATGTTTTACATATATTAAGATTCAAATAATCCTTTTTTTCATTAATAGAAACTCATGATTTCTACAATGTAAAAAGATTTTAAAAAAACATAAATATAATATGTATTAACACAATTATATCATCAAAATTATAATTTAAGACAACATCACTCCAAAAAGGTGATAAAAGTTTTAAAATAAATGTGTTGAACTCCTTCTTGATTATCTTTACTATTTTCTCCAATCATAGAATTACTTTATTTATACAAGAAAATTATTTTATTAGTAAGAAAAAAATTAAATTAAGTTGTAGTATATGTAAAAGAGCGTACCATAGAGGAGCTCTCCATCAAGCACTTCATCTTTTGTTTCTTGGACTTTCTATTTGTTTGCATATTTCACAAAAAATAACATAGATATCTTCCTTTTTCCAAATATAACTTGGCCCTAGAAATTCAAGTGGCCTAATCCCATGATGCTTGGATTAAATGTAATCCTTTATTTCTTGTTGTAGATCACGCTTGTGTCACAGATCTTCATACTTTCCTCTACTTCTTTCATCCGCTAGCTATCTTACAGTAGCTTGATTTGCACAATAAATTTGATTTTGTGTACTACAATAATATGTAATCAAATATTTTCTCCCGTACTTTTTATTTGGATCACGACTATTGAATGATGGAGGTACAAAGATTTTCTCATAAGTAGGTGTATCTACACCTCTGACTTCATTGGAGACCATCTAAAAATAAATTTGAAAAGAAAAAAATATAAGCATAGGTAAAATAACAATAAGATATAATATTCAAGATTGTAATCCTTTATGAAATGGTAAATACCACTTTTGAAGGTATACAAAACTTGGATTTATTCTTTGTAACAAACATTATTGAAATGAAGTCTTACACATAGAAATGCTGATGACATCGAAAGCAGCATAAAAACAAGGCACAAAAGAATCCAAGCATGCATCATTAAACACTTACATGAGGGGGCCACATCCACATCCACATATGTTGAGAGTGGAAAAAGACTGAAATTTTGACTATTTTTGTTGTTTTTTAGGTCTGAATGATTGATTTTTGATGGATTTACAGTGATGTATGGTTGTTAATGGAAGTGTTTGAGAGTGTTTTGGATGATATTGATTATGTTTTGGAAGCTCATGATGATTTTTAGTGGAGATATAAAGCTCTCTGATGTTCTGATAGGTTCTGTTTGATTGGTTATGATACCTTCTGTATAGCTTCTGTTTTGTTCTGATTTCCTTCTGTATGAAGCATGGATTGATGATTGATGAAGGTTGAAATCTTTTGAAAGCTTATTGAATAGTTTTTTATAGTTTGGAATGGTTAATTTAGTATGAATTATGAGGATCTACTGTTCTCTGACGACCTTCTGTAACCCTTTGTAAACCTTCTGTGGAGCCTTTGGTATCTGCTCTGTCTCTGCTCTGTATGTGCTCTGTTCCTGTTCTATACTGTTCTGTAGATATTTTATACGTGTTCTGTAGAATGTATGTGTGACTTTGAGAAAGTTTTCTAACTTTTGGAAAGGATGAATCTAAGCTCAAAAGAGCTAAAACAAGTGGAAGAAGCAGCTGCTGAAGACTGAAGAGAAGGCTGGAGTGACACTGACAATAGTGAGCTATGAAGAGACACTGTAGTGGCTCTGGTGCCTCTTCACATCAGACATACCTCTTGGGAGGTGTATCCATTACCTAAGAAGGATTATTGAGAGTCATTATGAGAGTATTGTAGTGAGGAGATGATGTATTATTGAGAAAGAGAGAGAGAGAGAGAGAGAGAGAGAGAGAGAGAGAGAGAGAGAGAGAGCAAGAGATAGTCAATTCTATCAAAACAGTGTATATGTATATGAGAGATTGAGAGAGTGAACTATGAAGACATTGAAGATGAATAATATGTGATTGATTTACATTTAAAGATGGTGTATTCCTTTATGTTCCTTGTTCTATTGAAGTATTCTTTGAAGATATTGAAGATTATGGTTGATTCTATCAAATCCGTGGGGGATATCTACTATGATGCTGCATGAAGAATGGTTGTTTTCTTTGTTTTGGTCATCAAAAGAATGGAATAAAAGCTTGTTGATGTTACAAGATAGATTTTCTTACAGTAGAATCCCCTTTTCCTTGGTGTTCCTCTTGGGGCTCCATGTTTTTGGTGCGCAGCCGAGGAAACTTGCCATCAACAAGCATCAAAAGAGACTGAAAATGAAGGAAATGGCATTGCCAAGAAGAGGAGAATTCAATGGATGTTTGCAAAGTTCCTTCTTCCATTGAAGAGTTGGAGATTCTCATTATCAAAGTCACTTTCCACAAGAAGTTCATCCCACAATGGCGGAAACATATCACCATCATGATGCATGCTCTATGTGGTGGATTGTTTCCTCTTCTTGTTGAAGCAGCAAAAACTTGCATCTTGGTGGAAAATTGTTTGGTGAAGAACAGAAACAGAGAGAATGACTATCCATGGAAGATTTGGTATTCATTGAGAAGTTTCCAGACATCATCAAGTGGGAGATTGTAAAGAAGCTTTAGGAGTCGTGGTCTATGGAGGTTCATGAAAACAAGAAAGAAAAGAGTTGGAATTTATTCGTGGATGCTCAACAGCAAGATACGTGGGATGCTTGGTGCACTAACAATCTTTTGTTTGTCGAATTAGCAACCCACTGGAAGTTGGTAGACATAGTGTTTTTCACAACATACACTATTGAAACCATCAGAAGCGGGCATTATTATAATGGTACAACAACAATCCTAAGAAGAATGAGTTTTGATACTTTCAGAATGGAATATCTCCCCCTATGTAGTGGTTTGAAAGCTGAATTCAAAGATGTTGAAAAGAAGGAAGCAGAGGAGATGTTGGCCAGAGAATCCCCCAGAGACTAAAGCCCTCTCTAATACTATCCTGTTGAGTACATACAAACTGGTTGGAGCCAACCCCCTGATGAATGATGCAATCAAGAGGCAAGCATTAGAACGAGTCCAGAGGTACATGAGAAGAGAGAATGCAAAAATCAAAGATCACTAGAAGGATTTGAGCTTATAGCGACATCGATTAGTGACTGCGGGTAGCGGCGTCGCTATTTACGTCACAAATACCGATGCAAATAGCAACGGTCCACAGGGGAAAAAAACGGGCCGAAACCAAGCGCGACTTTATTTCACATTTTCGTGTTTTGTGTTTTGAGAGCGAGAGCGAGGGAGAGAGTGAGTGTCGTGAGAGAAGGAGAGGAAGAAGACTTGCCGCCGCCGCCGCCGCCGTTGTTCGCAAAGGAGAGGAAGAGCCTTCATCACAAAGAGGAGCCGCCCCACACTCGCCATATCTCATCGGTGAGTCTCTCTCTCTCCTTCTTTTGCTTGTTTAAGGTTTAAATTACTTTCTCTTTTGCTTGTTTAGGAGAGGAAATGAGAGAGAAAGAGAGAAAGAGAGGGAGAGAGAGGGAGAGAAAGAGAAAGAGAAAGAGAAAGAGAGGGAGAGGGAGAGGGAGAGGGAGGGGGAGAAAATGAGAGAGGGAGAGAAAGAGAAAGAGAGGGAGAGGGAGAGGGAGAGGGAGAGGGAGAGGGAGGGAGAGTGCATTCTCTCTCTCCCTCTCCCTTTTGCTTTTGGAGAGTGTTAGGATATATTGTGAGAGGGAGAGGAAATGCGAGAGAAAGAGAGGGAAAGGGAGAGGGAGGGAGAGAAAGAGAGAGAGAGAGGGAGAAAGAGAAAGAGAAAGAGAGGGAGAGGGAGAGGGAGGGGGAGGAAATGAGAGAGGGAGAGAAAGAGAAAGAGAGGGAGAGGGAGAGAGAGGGAGAGTGCATTCTCTCTCTCCCTCTCCCTTTTTCCTTAGAAGAGTGTTAGGATATATTGTGAGAGGGAGAGGAAATGAGAGAGAAAGAGAGGGAGAGGGAGAGAGAGGAAGAGAAAGAGAAAGAGATGTATACTCAAATGGATAGCTTTATGGAGATGTATGTCTACTCAAATGTATAGCTTTTGTCTACTCAAGATGTAGTCCACCTGTGTGTGTATATATTGGAATGATAACATATCCATGATTATGGTAATGGTATGCACTTTGCTTTTTTTATGAGTACCATTACATCGACTCCTTAAGAGGGCTAAAAATTAGTCATACACTTTATAAAGTCTAATTAGGAGATTTAAGATGCACGATAATAGACTTATCGATAATGGTATGCAATGTGCTTTGCCATGGGCCACGTACATTGGTGACTCTTTAAGATGGCTTAAAATTGGTCATATCCTTCATAATGTCCAAGTAGGGGATCTAATTGTGATATGCATAATTCATTGTTTTTGTATTAACTTTATAGGCATAACAAATTAGTAATCATGCCAACTAGTCAACAGAAGGACTAAAAGAAAATGATACCGTAGCTAATGGTCATTATGGTACTTCATCAAAATGAACCCAAAAGTATTGCTATAGAAGAAGAATCCCTTAAATTGAGCATAGGATATTTTCTTCAAATGTTATGACTATGAGTAGAATTGATTGAAACAAATTTTATTACTATAGTTGATAAATTTCATAGATGGTATTAATTTTTATACATGGACCTAGGACAATAAAACCACATTACTAAGATGCTTCTATATTCACCTCGTGAAGAAGAATCATGTTCCATCCCTTTCAACTCTATATTCACCTCGTGAAGAACTTCATTAATCATAGCATCCTTGTCACCAATCTTTTTGTTGCAATGATGAAGTAACATATTCATCACTTTTCCTTTTAGCATCTAAGGCATTATCCAATCTTTTAGTCAAGTCCAAACATTTAGTCTTTGACTCATGAACCTTATGAACCAATGCTTTTTTTTTTACAATAATGAATAATTATCTATCGAGACAAACAAATCCTTGAGCATGGTGTATGGCCGAGATATAACATCAATAAATCTCTCAACTACTATGTCCAATGCATTCTTTACATTAATCAGTAAAGCATTTCTTATATCTTGAAGTTTAGATTTCAACACCATGGATGCATCAATATCAACCTCAATGTTTTACAAAATTTGCTTCTCAATCTCTTGCAGAGGCTAAAACCTCTCAAGCAAGAGCTTATGGTCAACTTGCAACTTGACATACATCTCCATAAAGCTATCCATTTGAGCCTCGTTTGTTGTAATGTAGATAATATGGAAAACGAAGAAGCTCTTATTGTTCAAGATCGCGAGGCGTATCTTAATCAGCGTGTCCCATGTCCTTGCTCTCAATGCAAGTTGGCAATTAGATGAAAACACCGATTGTCTATAGAACACGTACGACGATTTGGCGAGTTTCAATCTAAGATCATTGATCAGGCAATTGGGGATTTTCAGCAAACTGTAATTTAAAGTTAATATCAATCATGCATTGTACTCGCAAGCTAATTGAAAACCATATACAATAATATTGGGTCTTGTTGGCAAATTTTCTATCCAGGGAGGTGATGTCTCGTCCCAAGGGGGAGTGCACCCTTTACGGCCAATTAGAAGAGTTCGTGGGCGTGCGATGGATGGAGTGCAGGAGCCAATCCACCACTCGCAAGGCCAATTTATACAGTCAATGCCAGAGGAGACAGACAACCTTCCAGACCTACCTACAATCTTGAAGCCTGAGATGGAGGCAATGATCAATGCATTGATTTCCATGTATTTCGAGACATTTGATCCGCTTAGAGAGGAAGCATCCATACCATTATATGATGGGTGCCGAGTATCTCGGTTGAAGACACTGCTTGCACTCTTAAGTGTGCAAGCAAAATACAGGTGGAGCGATACGAGTGTGACCGAGTTATTCAGGTACCTTGCACATAGGCTTCATTGAAATTTTTTTTTGACACTATTATTACAAACATTTGTGCTTTTCCAAGGTGTTTTATGATTTTTTTCAAGTTATTGAAATATCATATATTACCACCTGCAAATACCATGCCTGAGTCTCGTGATGATGTATGACATGTTTTACGGAAGCTTGGCATGGACTACAATAACATCCATGCATGTATCAACGATTGCATACTGTTTCGAGAAGAATACGAGACTATGGAGACATGTCCAAAGTGTGGTGCTCACAGGTATCGATAGGACTTGCAAGGGCAAACCATCCCTCAAAAAGTTCTCAGACACTTTCCGCTCATCCCCTGCATAAACCACATGTTTCGTACATCCGGCATGCAAGCTTGACAACATGGCATGTGCAGAATAGGTCCATGGATGGAGTTCAACGAATATCAGCGGATTCGCGCGTATGGAGGCACATTGACTCTATCTTCCCAAGCTTTGCACGAGAGCCAAGGAATCTTCGGCTCGGTCTCGCAATGGATGGCGTGAACCCATTCGGTCTGTGCTCAACTTCTTACAGTGTGTGGCCTATAGTCCTTGTCAACTACAATATCCCTCCATGGCTTTCTACGAAGAAAGGACATCTCATCCTTAGCTTGCTCATCCTAGGCCGCTACAAAGTAAAAAATATGGACTTGTATCTTCGTCCATTAGTCGATGAGCTTAAGATTTTGTGGGAGGAGGGGGTCACTGTGCAAGATATGAGCAGGCGCGATAGTCATCGGTCAGCCGATATTCGAGCCATTCTCATGTGGACGATGCATGACTTTCCGGGATTGGAAGAGTGCTCAGGTGAGCATGCCTCCGTTCTCGCTAGTAATATCTATATTTTATCTCATTCAATCAAGTATTCACTAGGTCGTGGTGTCGGAACAGGTTTGGTTACCTCAGGTTATCATGCATGTCCATTGTGTGGGCCACAATTAGACTCCTGAAGGTCACAAACCATGAAGAAGATGGTATATCAAGGACATGCCGCTTTCTTACCGGAGGATCATGAACTCAGGGAAGGTTTCCTTGGACAACCCCCAACACGTATGGACGCCGCAAGCTGGTACGAGCTGAAAATGGTCCATGCGGAATCACATCCAAATGGAATGCGACGGTTCTTAGTTTTCTACGAGTTGCCATATTGGACCCACTTACAGGTCAACCACTTGTTGGATCCCATGCATATTTTCAAGAATGTGGGCAGCTTGCTATGGGACCACATCACAAGAAAGAGAGACACTATAGGGGCACGAATGGATTTGAAGGAGGTAGGTAAGATGGAGGCGCTTTGGCCACAGTCGAGTGTTGATGGTCGCGTGCAGCTTCATCGCGCTCCTTGGGTTTTGTCCACTAAAGAAGAGTGCATTGTGAAGCAAGTAATCAAGTCTATCCGCACTCCGACGGGTATGATGCGTTCTCTCAGGTCCGCATTTTCTAAAGACGACCAATTGTTGGAGCTAAAATCCCATGATTGGCATAAGATTTGTCAGGTTTGTGCTACGAATGGATTGTAATTAGTGTGGGCATTTTGCAATTTGGAAAGTGGCCATTATTCATAATGCTTTCTCATTTGTGGCAGTTTGTCCTACCGATCGTGATCGCAGGATGCCTTACTCCAGAAATTCGTGGGGCCATTTACAAGTTGTCGAATTTGGTGCAATGGATCTCACAGAAAGAGATTAAGACGTCCTCTATTGAATCCGCGAGGCGGGGAGCAGTGGAGACGGTCTATCTCTTTGAGAAATACCTGCCCACTAGCATGCTCACGATACAAATCCACCTTCTTGTACATCTTGTGGACGAAGTGGAGATTGTTGGACCTGTCCATACGCGATGGATGTTCTTCCTGGAGCGCTTCATGAAAACCCTGAAAGGCTTTGTGCGACAACGAGCTCGGCCAGAAGGTAGCATGGCCGAAGGTTGGTTGGTGTCAGAGGCGTTAATGCATATTTCAAAATGGCTACCAACGGTGGAACCAGACAATGAAATGCTATGGACGCTGAAGGACGATGATAGACTGAATGGAGATGTGGTGTTGGAAATGGGGTAGAAAAAATAATGGATGCCTCAATGGAAGAGAAGGTGAATCGCTTTTGCATGTTGTACCATGCCTCCATGGAGACGTGGCTCGCCAAGTACCAGATTGCAAGGCAAGATCGAGAGGAAGCGCGAGCTGAATTCTGACATAGTACGTGTAATCAACCAATTTGATATCCCAAAGGCATGGAGGAGATGCCGCGATTTATGTCAACGCGATGGTTGCATGGAGCCTTGACTGCAGCATCCAGCGAAGGGACAGAGGTGAGGTCTCAATGGAGGAGTGGGAATTCTCGAGGGGATGTAGTCCAAAGATGATGAGGGGTTTAGAATCTGTCATATCTAAATTTTATATGCAACATCTAATTTGAGTGTTTCAATGTAGAGTACAAAATATATAGTGCAGCGTGGTCGCACGGACGGCATTTTCGCGTGGAGCGTATTGACAAAATGCACTCCACAATGGACTATGGTGTCATGGCAAGGTTCGAGCAAGAGAGCCGGCGACGAGCAACGGATCCAAACACGGTTGTGGATGAGATGGAGTATTTTGGGAACTTTCAAAGTATTATTATGGTGGATTACCGTAGCTTCTCCATGATATTATTCGATGTGCAATGGTTCAAAGTGGTACTTGGAGGAGCTGAAGCAACAGTTCGACAAGGTCCATCGGGATTTCTCGAAATAGATTCTGAAAAAAATGGACGGATTTGTGTGACACCTTTGTGTTGCCGGCCCATTGTGAACAGGTGCATGGAGTCATTTGCTTGCTAATTGTATTACGACATGGTTTATGTCACAATGGTTAATCACTCTCTTGTACGTGTTTGTGAACACGTAATCTTCTATCCAAACCCCCGACAACCTCGATGGTGGTATGCTATGCCTTCAACTCCCTGAAGTGCAAGAGTATATGATCAAAGCGATGTTCCGAGCATAGATGAAGATAATATGCAAATAGAGGGGTCAATGTTACAAGGGGTGGAGGCCGTCGAAAGCTTGGAGCCAGCATCGGCTAACAATGATGGAAATACAAGAGTCCAAGAAATTTTTGAGAACGAGGCGGACTCATTCTTTTGTGGTGACATTTCTATCGACCTTCCAGTGTATGCGGAGTTGTGCCAAGAGATTAACATGGGAGCATAGGATACTTCATACTTGGAGCATCCACTTACTCAATTCGTTGACCAATCTCTTATAAAGGTACATAAGATATGCATTTTAAGAGAGATTTTTTTAAAATGATTTATATTACTATGCTTTGTATGATCTAAATTGATTATTCTAACATGATTTTTTATCTATGTAGGTGACATTTTTAGAATGAGTCGAGGGATGAGCGATGAGGAGTTGCAGGACATCTTCGCACGCATGTCTCCAGACCAGCTCGCGAGATTCAGAGACATGGCAGACGAGGAGCTGTCTCGTTCTTCATCAGGGCGCTCTGCTAGATCTGCTTCAGCGCGATCGGATGCTTCGGCTTCGAGCAGACGATCTCGACGCTCACGACTTGGGCCAAAGGGAGGGAGTGCATTGGGATCAGGGGGATGCTGCTGTGGAGACATGGATGTGGTGTCTCCGTCTTGTCGTTCAGCTGGAGCTGCGTCACCTCCAGGATTTGTCACACCTGTGGGGATGTCTACTCTAGTTACTCCTGCTTTTGCGCAGCCATCACAGCAGGTGGCAGCCCTTTGGGTGCCACTCCGAGAGAGATTACCCCCATCAGTACACGGGATGTAGAGGGGTCTCCTGGATATTCCCAGGAGCGTGGACGTAGATGGGAGAGGATCCATCTTAGGCAGACTCCTAGGGGTTATGGATATCTGGTCGATAGTAGGTCAGGAGCCATCATCATGAATGATGAGGGGAGGAGGATGATGGCTCACATGAGAGAGTTGTGCCAACAAGTTTTTCGGCACAACGTCCTGAATCATTGGAAGAACATATCGGATGGAAGCAAGGACTACATAGTAGCATCCTTGCATGAGGAGTTTTCGGTGCCAGCCGCAGTAGATAGATTCTCTACGGGCTGGATGATGGATTGCATGCGTGCATACATGTCACTTAGATGATCCAGTGCACGCAAGGCAATCAAGAGTGGGGCTGCAAAGCCCAAGTGGTTAGATGGAGACGACTGGAGCCGACTGAGGGAGGAGGCTACAGATTCTCCAGGACGTGGGAGTTAGCAGCGCGAGGCGGCGAGGGCACGACTCGAGGCCGGAGTGGTCCATCATCTTGGGAGTGGCGGCCACAGGACATATTTGGAGGACTTTGTAAGTTTTTCTTTTGTTTTGCCTTTTCTTTTTTGAAATATTCTTTGTACTGACAATCATGTTTCTAACAGTTAGCATTTTATTTTCTTTGCAGCACTCCATTACAAATCACGATCCGATAGGCCTTGAGACTCAATATGCAGAGAGGCACGGTCTCAATGTATTGATCGACCGATTGTATAGACGTGGCAGCCCTGTAAGTCACTCATCTTTCTTGTTCGTAGTTACCATGAGATATTTGAATGCATTATTGTATGGTGGATTGATGTGTTGTTTCTTTTTCTGCAGAGTCCGTTCCATGCTCCTTTGTGGCGGGATGAGCTTTCGGGGGATGAGGATTTGTAGCTCGCCCTTGGATCCTTGGAGCTCACACACCTTTATTTTTTAGTCGCCTGATCTATGTAGACATTTTCTATGTATTAGCGATATCCTGTCATGATTATACCAATCACTTTTTATGCGATCATGTATTTATTTCATGTATCAGTTTTATGATTTCAGTATACATTCTTTTTGTTTGCAAGCGCTTTGTATACAGTAGTGCGGAAACTATTTTGTATGGCTCTCATACAACACACAATGCTATATGTGGCAGGGCAGCTTGATGTCCTACCACAAATTTTTTTTTATCCTTGTTACCGTCGCCATTAGCATCGTAAATTTACTGCTCGTGTCGCTATTGTTGTCGCTATGCGCGTCGCAAATTTATTGGTTGCGTCGCTATTGGTGTCGCTATCCGCGTCGCTATTGGCCTCGCATTTGCGACGCTGATAGCGACGCCAATAGCGATGCCAATAGCGATGTTGATAGTGACGTTTCTATGGCGTCATTAATAACGACACTTTTTGCGACGACGGGGGAAATTTTTGTTGTTTTTATTTTCGTCGCTTTAAACGTCCATATAAGGTCTATATCTTGTAGTGGCTGAGAATGAGTTCACAGTAGAAGCCTCCTTTGACGCCCTAAAAGCACTCTTTACAGAAGTCCCCATGGCAATTCAAGGTCCCCTTCCTAGTCAGATTCATCCAGGAAATATT
This sequence comes from Lygodium microphyllum, assembly GCF_053477565.2. Lineage (NCBI taxonomy): Eukaryota > Viridiplantae > Streptophyta > Polypodiopsida > Schizaeales > Lygodiaceae > Lygodium > Lygodium microphyllum. The sequence goes on along the minus strand of NC_141142.1, from coordinate 83,380,631 downwards.
GATGATAGGCCAACAAACGTAGTCCCATTGCTAGTTTTTAAGGGAGAGTACAATGCAGACCCCGATCTTCATGTAGTAGAATTTATGGTAGCATGCGTGGCTAACAATACCAAAACCCCTGAGCATTGGTTAGCAATATTCCCCGCCACTTTCAAGGGCACGGAGTTTTAGTGGTATGAGAGACAAGCAGTAGGAACTTTTGGCACATGGGATGACCTGAAGTTGGCCTTCCTCACTAAATTCAAGCGTGAAGGTTTTGAAGAGCAGATGCAAGAGGAGTTCATGAACCTAAGTTAGTCCTCTAGAGAAAGAGTAGAAGCTTATGTCTCACGAATGGAATCCATCCTGAAGAGATGGACTAACCATTTTGGATGAAGCCATTCAGAAAGGAGTGTTTCTCAGAGGCCTACAACCAGAAGTTCACAAGTTCGTAAAATTGAGAAGACCAGTCAATCTGCAAGCTGGAGTGGAAGGTGCAAGATTATATGATGAAGTTGAAGCAAGGTTGTCCATGACTCCAAGAAGAGGAGTCTTACTCCCATGCCAAGAATTGTATACCCACCAAATGCAGTCCCAGGGATAGTTTCCTACCCCTATCCCTAGATGCAAATAGTGTCGCAGTATAATGCACCTAATCCACTATGGTCACCACAGATGACAGTGCCTCAAATGATGGTTCAACCACAACAATAGTGGCCTCAAATAGTTCCTCCAATGGCGACTCAACAACAATGGAACCCTACTAATTGGAATCAACAATCCCAAGTCTCAGCAGCAGCCTTGAATCAGAACCAAAATAGAGGACCCTTTCAATCAATCCAACCAGTGTATGGAGTAATTACAAAAGCTTCCTAAAACCCAATCAGTGTATGGAGTAATTACAAAAGATTCCCAAAACCCTACTACAAGCACTTCAGGAGGTCAAAATTTGAAGGACTAATTATCCAACTCAGTTGCAAGTATCAAGAAAGAGTCTATGGATGTGATTACAGAGTAGCTACAAACGTTGAAGGTGAATACCGCCAATATATCTACCCCTACGAGAGCTGGAAGAGATGTGATGCGCTCTAATACATGGTGCGGAAAGTGTCATCAAGCGGGATGTTTAGACACTGAATGTACCGGAAAACCAACCATTCCTAGAGCCTTCTGTTCGTACTATTTGAGGAAGAACCATATAGAGGATATTTTCTCTCTAAAAGAGATGCATGAACGAAGATAGAAGGATGAAAATGCAAGATTCAGCTTGCTAGAGTCCAAAATGACAACACAGGATATTGGAACAAAGCCTAGGGAATTTGGTCCTAATTTTGGTCCAAGGAGGTTTCCCTCTCAAAGTTACAGAGGACGACAGTCTGGTGGTGGTCAGAGATTAGAGGTGGAATGTTACAGGTGTGGAGAAAAGGATCATATCTCCCCGAATTGTCCAAACCCTAGACGATCTGTGGATTACAAGCCCTTATGCAGGTGATGCAAAGGAGAAGGCCACACTGCAATGGACTATCCAAGTCCAGCCCCTGTAAAGGCCAATGGCACTGATAGCCAACAGAAGATACAAGACCCTACCTCGAATTTGGTAGAGTTGGAAGTTACCACTCTCACCCATGCCAAGAAGAAGAAACCACTTATTCAGAATGAAACTAATTCTCCTGCCAAGACTGTGAAGTTGAACATGTCAACAGAGGGATAGAGCAGTACAGGACAGAACAATTTAGTACAAAGTACTGTAGTCCCATAGAGAGTCACAAAGAGAGTCCCAAAAACAGGACCAGAGGTCTAGGAGATAGATGATATAGAAGTACATCCAGAAACAAAGGAAGTGCCGATGCTGCAATTATTAGAAGAAAAAGGAAAGATGAAAATGGATGTAGCCCCATTCCCCAGGCTAGAGAAGCCTATGGATCCTATCAAAGATTATGACTTGGTCAAAGACCTAGACACCTTTAAACCAAACCTAACATTCTGACAGTTACTGATGTTGTCTCCTAGCTGCTGAAAGATATTCAAAAGCATATTGACAAGAAGACGTGGACTAAGGATTGTTCCTTCAACAACGACCAAGACCAATAAGGCCCTAGAGCCTGTAAAGGAAGTAGATGTGCCTAACGCCTTTCTAGATCTTGGAACCCCAAAGATTAGTGTATGGATTGAAGGGTGCTTTATTTCAGATGCATTGATTGATGGAGGCTCATCAGTAAACATAATGATGGATGTGACAATGAAGGACTTAGGATTGCAAGAAATTCAACCTACACAGTGGCTTATCAGATTGGTAGACCAAAGCAGAATTAAACTATTGGGCATCCTCCCATACGTAAAAACAACCCTTGCAGGAAGAGACTATTGGCTGACATATCTGGTGGTCAAACCAAATTCTTATAGGACTTCATACCCTCTGTTGTTGGGAAGACCTTGGCTTTTTCAAGCAAGAGCCAGGACGGATCAGTTCAAAGGAACCTTAACCCTAGACAGAGGACCCAACAAAGTGGTGTTAAAGTTGTATGGATCGCAAAAAGGCAATGGATCCACATCCATTGAAGTCCTAATTGACTCCTCTAGCAAGGTAACAGATGGTACATCAAGAGATGAAGAGGCTGTTAAACAGATCTTTCCCAAGAAAACAGAGGCACAGTCCCTAACAATGGGCACTGTAAGCCAACTACCAAGGGAAGCAAAGTCCTTGTTTATGGGAGAGTACCTCCTGCCTCAACTAGAATTGACTTCTGAAATCACCTCTGATAGTGAAATAGAAGCATGGATGTGTTGTTCTCCCTGTTACATGACAGTCGCAGAGACAAAATAGAGACATAACAGACACAGAGCTGTAACAGATATAGAGATAGTCACAGAAGCAGTAATAGAGACAGTCATAGATACAGAGATAGAGTAGATGTAGAACAGAAATAGAGTAAAAATAGAGATAGAAGCAGAAGCAAAAGTAGATGCAGAGGTAGAAGATCTGTTCTTCTCCTACAGAGCCTCTATGGAAGCAGAGACAGAGCCTCCAGAGAAAGAAGATGAAAATGATGAGGAAGAAAATAAAGCAAGATATGAAAGTGCATATGAAAAATCTCCTCTAATAGTGGATGATCTTGTTGATATCCCTACAGAGACCTTAGAGGCCGAAGATCTCAGGATGTTGGATGGAATGACTATGGTTCCATTTTGGTTGGCCAATGGACCACAAAGTATGCAGAATCTATATAAGCAACGGATTAAAGGCATAAAAATTAAGTTCACCAGTGGCTCATGTTGTCATGACTGTTCACCAGTGGCTCATGTTGCCTCGGCTTCTAGAAGGTCCATGCTATGTGACATTCCTGGATGCATCCTTTGAAGATGAATCCCTCAGTCCAGAAGAAATCACCACTCACACAGAAGCAAACCAAGCTCTGATACTCTTTTAGCAACCTCAACAGACAAATGAGTCATCTGTTCAGAAGGAGGACACTGCTTCTAGTGGAACATCAGATGAGGACATTACTCTCTTGAAAGAGTCGGACCTCTTTCTAGAATCAATCCATGGGACATTCATCCACGAAGTGGAAGGTGAAAGACAAGTAGCATTCTTGGATATTGACGGTACTGAACGTCACATGAAAGTGGGTCTCAATCTTCCAGAAGAAGAACTAGTGGTCCTGCGAGACTTATTAAAGGAGAACCTAGACTTGCTTGGTCATATAAAGATCCAAAGGTGATTGATCCCACAATATGTCAACATCACATTGACCTAGAGTCGGATGCCAAACCTGTAAGGCAAAGACAAAGACGTATGAATCCTAATTATTCTGCTCTGGTGAAGGCTTAATTATTGAAACTTGTTGAAGCAGAGTTTATTTATCCCGTGGCTAACAATGAATGGGTTTCACCAATTGTGGTAGTACCACAATGGGTTTCGCCCATTGCGGTAGTACCCAAGAAGAATGGGAAACTTCGAATATGTGTAGACTTTCAAAAGTTCAATTCAAAGATGAAGAAGGATCATTTCCCTATCCCTTTTAGAGACCAACTGTTGGACACAGTGGCAGGCCATGATCTGTATTCCCTCTTGGATGGATTCAGCGGATATAACCAAGTCCAAATTGAAGAAGAGGACCAATCCAAAACGATCTTCACCACAGAATGGGGGACCTATGCCTATAGAGTGATGCCATTTGGGCTCTATAATGCTCCTCCCACCTTCCAACAACGAGTAATGATGATTTCTTTCTAGAATCATTTGCATGATTTCATTGAGGTGTATCTTGATGACTTCTGTGTCTATAGTTTGATCTGTTAGCACTAGGGACAACTAAAGCGATGTTTTGAGAGATGTCAAGAGTATGGCATTTCTCTCAACCCCGACAAATGTTTCTTTGGCATGTCCTCAGGAGTCCTTTTGGGCCATATTGTCTTTGCATAAGGAATTGCAACAGACCCGGTGAAGATTGAGAAGATTTCCACTTTAAAGAAGATTGAGAATATTTCCACTTTAACAACACCAACAAATCTCAAGAAATTGAGAGGATTTCTTGGCCATGTGGGCTACTACAAAAGATTTATTGCACATTTTGCAACCAAAGCAGCCCCTCTGCACAAGCTCCTAAGGAAAGATGTTGATTTCCTTTGGACTGATGATTGTGAAGAAGCCTTTAATACCCTAAAATAGTGCCTTATCAAAGCACCTATCTTAGAGCCTCCTGACTAGACGAAGGAGTTCCATGTGCACACAGATGCATCAGTTGAAGGGCTAGGTTCTGTTCTATGTCAAAAGGGCCCCTCTAAATTAGATCAACCAATATATTATGCAAGCCGAAAGGTCACTGATAGGAAACGGAACTATACACTGACAGAGCTTGAGTACTTGGCAATGGTGTTTGCACTTGAGAAGTTTCGACACTATCTATTGTCAATACATTTCAAGTTCTATGTGGATCATGAAGCCCTGTCCTTCCTGATGAACAAAGCAGATGTTAAAGGACAACTGATGAGATGGTTGCTCCTCTTCCAAGAGTTTGACTTTGAAGTATTCACTAAGCCTGGACATTCCCATGTCCTAACCGATCATCTATCACGGATTCCTCAAATAGAAGAAGAGGCATAGGATAATCCAAACCTTCCTGATGCTTCCTTGTTTCTAGTTGAAATAATTTCTCCCTGGTATGCAGACATAGCCAACCTCCTGGCAAATCAAAAATATCCTCATGGCATCTCAAGCCATGAGAAGCAAAAACTTTTGTTAGAATCAACCCCCTACACCTTGCTAGGCGGTGCACTGTACAAGAGAGGCAAAGATGAAGTGCTGCGAAGATGTGTTGCAAGGGATGAAATTGGCATAGTATTGAAAGCATGCCATGAGCAACCATGTGGTGGACACTTCGCAGGAGAAGGGACAGCCAAGAAGGCTCTGTTAGCAGGATACTAGTGGCCGACCCTCCAGAAGGATGCATATGACTACTGCAAGAGATGTGATGCTTGTCAGCGCAAATGGGGAAGCCCACCAAAACAAGTGCCATGCCACTGCAAACAATTCTTCCCCTAAAGCTGTTTGAGAAGTGGGGGATTGATTTATTGGGTCCCATTGATCCACCCACCAGATGGAAGCAAAACAGATACATCTTAGTATGTACGGATTATGTCAGAAAGTGGTGTGAAGCTAAAGCTCTGAAGCGAGACGATGGTAACAACATATCCATGTTCATGTACGAGAATATTATCACCCATTTTGGCAGTCCCCTCGAGTTGGTAAGTGACAGAGGTACTCATTTCCTTAACAAAATCATGGAGGAGCCGACAAAGCTGTATAAGATCCGCCATCGTAAGTCCACTGCCTATTACCCTAGAGCCAATGGCCAAGTTGAAGTCACTAATCGCATCCTCTGCTCGATCCTGACAAGAACAATTGTCGCACATCGTCGCGATTGGGACGATTGACGGATAGAGGTCCTTTGGACATACAGAACCTCCCATAAGGCAGCTACAAGATAGACCCCTTTCCAGCTAGTGTATGGTATAGAAGCCATCTTCCCTATTGAGCTGGAATTGCCCTCTTTGCGAGTGGCAATTAAAGAACGCTTGGGAGATTATGAGTCACTACAACACACCTATATAAGCAATGGATTAAGGCATAAAAATTCAGTTCACCAGTGGCTCATGTCACCCTGACTGTTTAGTCCAGAGAAAACATGATGATGATGCCCCGTGCCAACAGAAGCCAAAGCCATCAAAGTCTCGGCTTCTAGAAGGTCCATGCTATGTGATATTCCTAGACGCATCCTCTGAAGATGAATCCCTAAGTCCAGAAGAAATCACCCCTCACACAAAAGCAAACCAAGCTCTGATACTCTTCTATTAACCTCAACAAACAAATGAGTCATCTGTTCAGAAGGAGGACACTACTTCTAGTGGAACATCAGACGAGGACACTACTCTCTTGAAAGAGTCAGACCTCTTTCTAAAAGCAATCCATGGGACATTCATCCGCGAAGTGGAAGGTGAAAGACAAGTAACATTCTTGGATACTGATGGTGTTGAACGTCACCTGAAAGTGGGTCTCAATCTTCCAGAAGAAGAATTAGTGGTCCTGCGAGACTTATTAAAGGAGAACCTAGGCATGTTTGCTTGGTCACATAAAGATCTAAAGGGGATTGATCCCACAGTATGTCAACATCACATTGACCTAGAGCCTGATGCCGAACCTGTAAGGCAAAGACAAAGACGTATGAATCCTAATTATTTTGCTTTGGTGAAGGCTTAATTATTGAAACTTCTTGAAGCAGAGTTCATTCATCCTGTGGCTAATAGTGAATGGGTATCGTCCATTGTAGTAGTACCCAAGAAGAAATGGAAACTTCGAATATGTGTAGACTTTCGAAAGCTCAATTCGAAGACAAAGAAGGATCATTTCCCTATTCCTTTTACAGACCATTTTTTGGACACAGTGGCACAGACCATGAGCTATATTCCCTCTTGGATAGATTCAGCGGTGTCATGATGTTATGAGGACACAGTGTGAAAAAGTATGGAATGCATCATCATCCAACTTCTTTATTGATTCAGAGAGTCAATGTGATCTGAGCCATTAGTACTAGTGTGAGTTGCATGGATTATCCAAAAATACTAGATTTTTGGATAATTTTAGTCTATTTTTTATATTATTTATTGTTCAAAAATCCAAAAAAGCTAGAAAAAGCTTCTAGATAAGGATAGCATGCAAAAAGCTAGCTGCTTTTTCAGCCAATTGGGAGACTTTCACAAGAAGGAAAGATTGACAAAATCGTGCGCGTCGCGATCGCTGTAAACAAGCTAAAAACTGTAGATTGAACTGAAAGAAGAAGGAGTGATCTGGGAGATCCGTGATCAGGTGTCCTCGGGTTTTACCCCTCTTTCCCAGTCAACGGAGCCATCAGATTTGGGTTTCGAGCAGTAGAGAAGGAGCTGTAATTTTTATGTACGTTTTGTTCTACAAAGAAGCTCCAAGAGATCTAATACTTGGAGATTGCTTTTGAGTAGTGCGAAGATTCCAAGTTCTTTTAATACATATTGATTCAATTCATTGTAATTTATCTTTGTAGTGTTTACCACTTGGATATTCTCTATCTTCTCGTCCACCTTCTATCTCTAATTCCTTCTACTTCTGATCCCCGACGGATTTGATCTTTCGACAAAAACCCCTCCGACATTGGTGAACTCGACGTGAAAGGTCATCACAAAAGAAGGAAAGAAAAGATCGGAGAATCTTCAAATACATTCTCCAGTGATGTTTTGCAATAGTTGGTGCAAAATATGAATATGCTTATGCAAGTACAACAACAACAACAGGTGACGCAAGCTTCAGCTCAAACAGAAAGTGTTGTGATGAATGCTTTGCAAGTAGTTGAGCCTGAGGTGAAGTTATTCAATGGCAGGAATGTATCTACATATGTACATACCTATGCTCACAAGATTGAATTCTTTGGAGTGACTCAATCTGCATGGAGCCGGTATTTTGTATGTGTTACTATTCATGAACTGAAGGTACGGATTACTGAATTATACTTGCAGGATGTAGACTGGGTAGCCTTCAAGAAGACACTCAGGGAAGAATTTTACATTGAGGATACTAGTTTGATTACGTGCAAGACTTTTCAAGAGTGGGTTTTACAACCCAATAAGGGTCTTGTGGCTACGGAATTGTTAAGAGAATTTGAAAGTCGATTTGAGCAATTGTATCTTGCAGAACAACAAGCTATTGCAAGTCAGAAAATTGAATTGTTTCTATAGGTAGCTAATCCTGAGCTTCAAGAGAAGCTTGATGATTTGCTAGAGGATCAGACTACAGAGACATGTTTGAAAACAGAGTGGAGACATGTCAAGGAAGCTGTTACTGCACTTGTGAAGAAGCATAGAAGAAGAGAAAGATTGCATGTCTCTAGCTTTCCCACTATTACGGGCAAAACAGTTGAAGTATCCTATAAGGCATCCGCTTCTATGGCTAACCCTATGGCTGTACCTATTATTGTTCCCTCTATTAGGGAAGATGTCTTGGATGAATTGGTCAAAGAGATGTGGGATCTTCAATTGAAGGTTGCAAAATTGGATGAAAAAGGACAAGAGGAAAGGGGACGGGTAGCAGCCCCTAAACTTGGAAAAAGTTATATGTGGTGTGACAATTTGCAGCACGAGAGAAAGGATTCTGCTGCCTATCAAGAGGCCTTGGCATGACAACTTATCTTTTATAAAGATGGCAAGATCCATGCACAAGAAATGGGATTGCCTCTTGCTTTGAATTTTGGAAAGGGAGGTATGCAGAAGTTGTTGGAAGACTTGGCTGTCCGAAATGCTTATGCGGCGATACATGCTTCTACTTTTGGTCTATAGTTGGATAGAATGCATGGCCAAGTGATGGTTGGTCCAAAGGCTGAAATATGGACACATGATTTACATGCAGCTGAAAAGAGAAAGGTCACTCATAGTGAAATGTCTCATGCAGGGCAAGACATTCGTGGCATAATTGGTTGGGAATCACCGGTAGATGCATATTCAGTGTATGCATATTTAGCGAAGGTACAAAACACGGATGTACTTGTGGAAGAAAAATGAAAAAGAGATGAAGATATTGCAGGCACATCTAAAAGAATGACAAGAAGAAGTATGGATCAACCTAAAGCTGCAAATCAGCCACCTCCCGAGCATGTTATGGAAGAGGTCAATGAGAAGCAAAAACAGGATAACAAACAAGAGGGCAAAAAGTAGGGCAAGTAGCCAGGATATAATTTGCAATCTGACATTAAGACAACCATAGATCTTAAGAAGGTTCTTGAAGAACGGATCTTAAACAGTCAGGTGGAAATTACCTTGGGAGAGGTGCTTGGCATTGCCAAGCGAGAATTTCATGATGAGATCATTGACATAATTAAAAGGAAGCGTCAATTTCTTGGTGATACCACTAGTGCTTGGCATTGCCAAGTGAGAATTTCATGATGAGATCATTGACATAATTAAAAGGAAGAGTCAATTTCTTGGTGATACCACTAATGCATTGCTACAATTTGAAGAGGAAACTAGTTTGTTGGGTACTCGGACTGAATATGAGAATGAAGTAAGTACTGGATTATTTATGCAGGATGCTAATAATCAGTGGACAACATGTGGAAAAGAGAAGAAAGTGGCTGAAAATGCATTGTCTTGTAGCAATATGCATGGTGGAGTAAGGCAAATGCAACAATATGGAGAAGAGACTCTAGGATTTATTCCTCGAAGTCACTACACAAGAAATCATTGGGCTAGAGCTACCACTGAAACGGTAGTGAAAATAGGGGAACATGAAACTCCTTGTGTTTCTTTAGTTGACCATGGGTCTGAGATAAATTTCATTGAGTGGGGATTGTATGAAAATGGTGCATGGCCTGTAGACACCGATCATGGTTGGCGAATGAGGGCTGCAAATAATTCTTCAGGAGAGCTTTATCCTAATTGTCTTAATGTAAAAGTGACGATTGGTGATGTACAGGAAGAGCAACACTTATTTGTGCAAGATAATTCCTCATATGAAATGATTTTGGGAAAGCCCTATATTACAGGTGTGCATATGGAGACAAAGGTGCTTGATGATGGTTCTGCTTATGCAAGAGTCAGAAGTAAGGATGGGATAAAAGCAGTCCAATTTCTTACTGTTTGTGTTAATCATCCTAGAAATTGGGATACGCTTCAAGAGTCTCCTTTGGTTCCAAATGCAAGGGAATTCAAAGACCTGGATTTTCATTAAGAACTGTTGTAATGCAGGGCTACAGTAGTGCTGTTCAGAGGGTGTACTCGCCTCTTGATGAAATGAAGCATGTATTTACTATTGGTAATTCTCAGTTTACATCAAACAAATCATGTTGGTTTAAGCCTATGGAAGCTATGTGTAGGACTGAACGCATACCTATGAAATGGGCTATTAAGAAACTCAGAGCATTGGGGCTGTTAGCTGAAAATGATGGCATTTTAGGCATCTTTTATGGGCTGAATATTACTGACACTATGGCTGAAATTTCAGCAACTATACATGGAGAAAATGAGGCTGAAAACAGAGTGTTATCAGTATGTTCTTTGGATATGTATGATGTTATAGCATTGTTTGCTTAGCAGGAAGGATTACAATGGGCTGAAGCACTTGTGGAGACAAAGTATAAGACAATTGATAGAACGGTGAAACGAATTGCTTTGCCACTTCCACCAAAGAGTGAGGGTATTTATGAAAAAGTGTCAAGGCAGCCAAGCTTATGGGATCCTAAAGATGTAGGTCATCGGTTTACATTTGAAACATTACAAGAACTTAAAGTTGGAGCAAAAGGGTTTATTTTGCCTACTAAGAGAGATTGTTTTATGCGGATGTTGGCTAGACATGGGAAGGCCTTTGCATTTCAGCCAATTGAAATAGGTTGTGTGGATCCAAATGTTGTCTCTCCTATGGTCATATTTAATATGCCACATGTATCATGGAACTTGAGGCCTATTCCAGTGCCTAAAGCTTACTTGCCAAAGCTGATGGATTTGCTTACTTGCCTAAAGCTTACTTGCCAAAGCTGATGGATTGGCTAAATGAAAAGATTCGCATGAAGATCTTGGAGCCTTCTTCAGCCCCGTACTCAAATCGTTGGTTTACTGTGCCAAAAAAGAATGGGGCTTTGAGCTTTATTCAAGACATGCAATCGGTCAATAAAGTGACCATAAGAAATGTGGGTGCAGGTCCTGTGGTTGATGAATTTGTAGAGGCTTTTGCAAATAGAGCGATCTATTCTTTGGGTGATCTTTACTCGGGTTATGATCAGTTTCAGCTTGCAATTGAAAGCAAGGATATCACAACCATGAACACTCCTTTGGGGTTAGTATGGATGTGTACTCTCCCACAGGGTGCAACAAACTCAATGGCACACATGACAAATGCTATGAATAGGGTACTCAGGGATTTTATACCACAATTGACTATGCCCTTCTTGGATGATGTTCCAACCAAAGGGTGTGCAGTGGATGAAAAGAATGAAGAGATGGATGCTCATGGATCCAGACAATTTGTTGCAGACCATATTGTGGATTGTGAGAGGATTTTGACACGTCTAGAAGAGGTACATTTAACTCTTTCTGGACAAAAGTTTGTCTTTGGAGTTCAAAAGGTTTTGATTGTTGGGCATATGTGTGGGCTTATGGGCGAAGGCCATCACCAGCAAAAATAGATGGGATTGATAGAATGTGAGATATATGCACAAATGTATCAGAGGTGCATAGATTCTTGGGTACATGTGTGTTCTATTTGATATGGATTCCTCACTTTGCACATGTAGCCGATGTTCTTTATCAGCTTCTAAGGAAAGGTCAGAAATTTCAATGGGAAAGGAAGCATCAGAAAGCAGTGAAGAAATTGAAGCAACTCTTAAAATCTGCTCCTACATTGAGAAAGGCTGACTATTCACATGGAAAACCTATCATTATTACTATTGATACAAGTCCAATATCGGGATTGGATGGGCAATCAAGCAAGATGATGAGGAAGGGAAAAGATATGCAATTCTCTTTGGTGCAAAAGTATTGACTGAACGACAGAGAAGATATCCACAGGTAAAAAGAGAATTATGGGGAATTGTGACAACCCTTAAATGTGATAAGGAGTATTTTATGGGTGCTTATGTAGTCATTGAGACTAATTGTTTGCCGGTATTGTGTATGATTACTAGTTGTGCTACCTCGGACATTGCTATGCTCCGGTGGATTGCATACATCAAATCTTTGAACCCTGAATTTCAGCATATTGCAGGAAGAGATAACCTAGTGGTAGACATGTTATCTCGAGCACGCTATGAGAATGAAGATGTGATGATGGATGAGGACGAAGAAGATGACTTTCTTATGGCTGAAAATGATGTTGCAAGAGTGAATTTAGCAATGCAAGTGTTGCTACAACATTAGCAGAAGCTTGGACAACAAAGAGAAGACACTTTAGATGTTTTGCATCTTGTGTAGAAGTGTTTTTGGAAGACAAATATGTAGGAGTGGCTGAGAATTAGTCAATATCTCAGTACATTAACAAAGAGAGATGAATGGTCATATGAGGAGTTTAAGAAGATCAAGAGGAAAGCCTATGGATTTTTCTTAAGAGATGGATACTTATGGAAACATGCTAAAAAGAATCAGGGTAAGCCATTGCGAGTTTTGGGTGACAGAGCTTCACAAGTAAAAGTAATGCAAGAATTTCATGAAAGCTTGTGGGCTGGTCATAGAGGTGTTTGGGGTACTTTTACAAAGATCAAAGAAAGATATTGGTGGCAAGGTATGTATAAGGATGTTGCTCACTTTGTGGAAACATGTACATGTCAAATGTATTCAACTGTGAGACATCAAGATTGATTGCAACCCGCATATCCATTGTCTCTTCATTTTAAGTGGGTGGTGGATTTGATCACAATGCCTATAGGTCTTTGGAAAATGAGGGATGAAGATGAAGCTCATGATTTCTTTGCACGGTTGGGGATAAAGCTTGCTTTAACTTCAGCCTATAACCCTGAAGGAAATGGAAAAAGTGAAAGAGGTCACCCACATATTGTGAAGGCATTGGCAAAAGCATGTGGAGAGAAGATAAAAGAGTGGCCATGATTGCTCCCTTATACTTTGTGGGATAACAGAACAACTCATAGCGCTGTTATAGGATATATGCCTGCAGAATTGATGTATGGTCAAAAACCTATCATGCCAATAAAAGAGATGATAGTCACATGGAGTGTGTTACCTTGGGAGGGGGAGTTGAATCGAGAGGAGTTGTTGGCCTTAAGCATTAGACAGTTGGAAAGAAAGTCAAAAGACATAGAGGCAACAACTGCAAAGTTAAGAGTAGCAAGGATACATAACAAGAAACGATTTGACAAAAGACATAGACTGAGACCAATAACCATATAAGATGGGGATTGGATATTGGTTTATGATAGCAGTTTAGATAACCAGCATAGTGCCACGTGTAAAGTTTCCAAAAGATGGTTTGGACCCTATGTGGTAAGACAGGTGTTTGAGAATGCTACTTATGCATTAAATGAGCTAGATGGGATAGCCATCAAACTTCCAATAGCAGGGAAAAGAATCAAAGTATTCAAGAGGCGGGAATCTACTACCTATGAGTTGCCAAAATTGGAAGAAAATAGTGGCCATGATACAGGGGCTAGCCAGGAAGATATGGAAGATGAAGAAGCAAAGGATATGGTTGCAGACGATGAGGAGGACTCAGAATCCGGTGACAACTAGGATATGGTTGCAGAGGATGAGGAAGACTCAGAATCCGATGACAACTAGGATTTTGGCACATACCAAAGGATGTGCAGGAGGGGATGGATGTCGTGATGTTATGAGGACACAGTGTGAAAAACTATGGAATACATTATCATCCGACTTCTTTATTGATCTAGAGAGTCAATGTGATCTGAGCCATTAGTACTAGTGTGAGTTGCATGGATTATCCAAAAATACTAGATTTTTGAATCATTTTTGTCTATTTTTTATATTATGTATTGTAAAATTTTTTGAAAAGGTTAGAAAAAGCTTCTAGATTAGGATAGCATGCAAAAATCTAGTTGCTTTTTCAGCCAACTAGGGGATTTTCACAAGAAGGACAGATTGACGAAATCGGCGTGTCGCGATCGCTGTAAATAGGAGATTGAACTGAAAGAATAAGAAGGAGTGATCTGGGAGATCCGTGAGCAAGTGTCCTGCGGTTTTAACCCCCTTTTGGAGCCAACGGAACCATCAAATTTGGGTTCCGAGCAGTAGAGAATGAACTAAATTTTTTATGCACGTTTTGTTCTATAAAGAAGCTCCAGGAGATCTAATGCCTGGAGATTTCTTCTGAGTAGTGCGAAGATTCCAGGTTCTTTCAATACATATTGATTCAATTCATTGTAATTTATCTTTGTAGTGTTTACCACTTGGGTATTCTGTATCTTCTCTTCCACCTCCTATCTCTACTTCCTTCTACTTCTCATCCCCAGTGGATTCGACCTTTCAACAAAAACCCCTTTGATAGCGGATATAACCAAGTCCAAATTGCAGAAGAGGACCAATCCAAAACGACCTTCACCATAGAATGGGGGAATGATGCCTACACAGTGATGCCATTCGGGCTCTGTAATGCTCCTACCACCTTCCAACGAGTAATGATGGCTACTTTCCAGAATCATTTGCATGATTTCATTGAGGTGTATCTTGATGACTTCTGTGTCTACAGTTTGATCCGTGAGCACTTGGGACACCTAGAGCAATGTTTTGACAGATGCCAAGAGTATGGGATTTCTCTCAACCCCAACAAATGTGTCTTTGGCATCTCCTCAAGAGTTCTTTTGGGCCATATTGTCTCTGCACAAGGGATTGCAATAGACCTTGCGAAGATTGAGAAGATTGCCGCTTTAATAGCACCAAAAAATCTCAAGCAATCGAGAGGATTTCTTGGCCATGTGGGCTACTACAAAAGATTTATTGCACATTTTGCAACCAAGGCAGCCCCTCTGCACAAGCTCCTAAGGAAAGATGTTGATTTCCTTTGGATTGATGACTGTGAAGAAGCCTTTAATACCCTAAAACAGTGCCTTATCAAAGCACCTATCTTAGAAGCCTCTTGACTGGACGAAGGAGTTCAATGTGCACACAGATGCATCAGTTGAAGGGCTAGGTGCTTTTCTATGTCAAAAGGGCCCCTCTAAATTAGATCAATCAATATATTATGCAAGCCGGAAGGTCATTGATAGGGAATGGAACTATACAGTGAGCTTGAGTGCTTGGCAATGGTGTTTGCACTTGAGAAGTTTCGACACTATCTATTGCCAACACATTTCAAGTTCTATGTGGATCATGAAGCCCTATCTTTCCTGATGAACAAAGCAGATGTTAAAGGAGGACTGCTAAGATGGTTGCTCCTCTTCCAAGAATTTGACTTTGAAGTAGTCACTAAGCCTAGTCATTCCCATGTCCTAGCCGATCATCTATCACGGATTCCTCAAATAGAAGAAGAGGAACAAGATGATCCAAACCTTCCTGATGTTTCCTTGTTTCTAGTTGAAACAGTTACTCCCTGGTATGTAGACAAAGCCAACCTCCTGGAAACTCAACAGTATCCTCCTGGCATCTCAAGCCGTGAGAAGAAGAAGCTTCTGTTAGAATCAGCCCCCTACACCTTGCTAGGTGGTACACTGTACAAGAGAGGCAAAGATGAAGTGCTGCGAAGATGTGTTGCAGGGGATGAAATTGGCATAGTATTGAAAGCATGCCATGAGCAACCATGTGGTGGACACTTCGCAGGAGAAGCGATAGCCAGGAAGGCTCTGTTAGCAAGATACTAGTGGGCTGACCCTCCATAAGGATGCATATGACTACTGCAAGAGATATAATGCTTGTCAGCGAATGGGGAAATCCACCAAAACAAGTGCTATGCCACTATAACTAATTCTTCACCTAAAGCCGTTCAAGAAGTGGGGGATTGATTTTGTGGGTCCCATTGATCCACCCACCAGACGGAAGCAGAACAGATACATCTTAGTATGTACAGATTATGTCACAAAGTTGTGTAAAGATAAAGCTCTGAAGCGGGATGATGGTAACATCATAGCCCTATTCATGTAGAAAAATATTATCACCTGTTTTGGCAGTCCCCTCGAGCTGGTAAGTGACAGAGGTACTCATTTCCTTAACAAAATCATGGAGGAGCTGACTAGAGCTGTATAAGATCTGCCATCGTAAGTCCACTCCCTATTACCCTAGAGCCAATGGACAAGTTGAAGTCACCAATTGCATCCTCTACTCGATCCTAACAAGAACGATTGCCGCACATCATCATAACTAGGAGGATCAACTGACAGAGGTCCTTTGGGCATACAGAACCTCCCATAAGGTAGCTACAGGACAGACCCCTTTTCAGCTAGTGTATGGTACAAAGCCGTCTTCCTTGTTGAGTTGGAATTGCCCACTTTGCGAGTGGCAGTTAAAGAATGCTTGGGAAATGATGAGTCAGTGCAACGCCACCTCCTGCACTTGGAATGCTTGGATGAGATATGGCGAATGGCCCTACAGTGTATGGAAACCACTCAAGTGCGATGCAAGTCCTATCATGACAGTTTCATCAAGTATAAGCAGTTCAAAGAAGGTGATCTTGTCCTAGCCTATGATTCTAGATTTGGCAAGTTTCCTGGCAAGCTTCAACAACGGTGGATGGGCCCATAAAAGGTACTTTCTGACAATCCTAATGGCTTTTTTCAGGTGTAGACCGTTGATGCCTCTGATGATCCTTTCCTGATCAATGGCTATTGTCTGAAGAAGAACTTCCCTCCTCGGAGATTTTGACAATCACAGTCGACCTACCCTCTCCCTTTTGGGCGTCGCAATGTCCTTCTCATCATACTTCTAATAGCCCTTATGATTGTCCTCATGAGGCGGTCTCGTTCTGTTAGCCCCTCACAGATACATCTCAATCCAACTTTGTTATCTTCTTGTCTGATCCAACAACGGTGGCGAGGTTGGTCTTGACACATGGTATATTCTCTTTCTTAACAGAAAAAAAAACAGGCAAAACTGTTATGGGAGAAAATGAGGAAATTCCTTGTCATAACAGGCCTCGTTCCAAGAAAAGGTGGAAACACCCTTGGGCGGGAAGTTGACTATGAAAAAGGTGGTAACAACCCGCAATTCAGGATAGCTAACTCACTAGCAAGGAACCTTTTCAGCAAGTAATTTGAAGCCACCTCCCTTGGTGTGCTGTCTCTGCAATATCAATCCGTCTATCCTTCATAACAGACGACCTTTCTTACAAATCATTGAGGTATGAGATTTGTAGGCTGCCTCCCTGGGTACGCCTCATCTTCAAGATCCTGATGACAATAGCCGACATGATCTTCATCACCAAACCCCTGAGTAATGCAAGCTTTCATCCTAACAGGATGGGGACGTGAGTATGGGCTGCCCTCTGTATCTTTCAATAGAGAGTGAGATAGAGGGTGAGGTGAGTGACTAGTTTTTCCCTTCAAATCAAATTAGAGGTGAGATATGTGAACAGAGTGTTGCATGCACGGGATGGGCCTCTCAATGCACAATGCACAATCTGTTCCTATGCACTGCACCATAAGGCTCCATGGCCTTTCTTCTTGCACTGTATGCCGGCATAGGGCGGGATGCACAGTTGGACCATCAAAAGCGCACAAGGCATACAACCTCTGCACAAGTGACAATGAATATTATATCAATGGGTTTCAGGAATGGGCTGCCCTTTGTATCTTTCAATAGAGTGTGAGACAGAGGGTGAGCTGAGTGTGACTAGTGTTTCTTCAATCAATTATTGAGAGGTGAGGATTGAGGGATGTTATGACCATTGGAGTCAAGTACGTTCTTGTTTCCCTTTGCACCCATGGGATGGGTCTCTGCCATCAACACATGACACGTCACTCTGTACAAGACTCCCTAGCCTTTCTCCTTGCACCCATGCCAGCCGCGTTGGATGCACTAATGCACCATTAATTGTACACCCTAGCATACTTTCTCTGCACCATTCCTTTTTCGATTCCTAAACCGGGTGTGAGCTCTAGGTTTCCATCATTATTTCTTTGAGTGATATTAGTAATGGGGCGAGGGACTGCTCTTTCATTCCATTTGAGTGATCATGAGTTGAGTGCAATATCCCTCATCATCGACGAATTTCTTGCGATTCCTTCAACCAGCTACCTCCTTGGTTGTTGTCGCGTGGTCCCTACCATGAAGGATGAAGGACGTGTGCTATGAAGACACCTTGTTACCTCCTGTAGTCAAAACAATACAAGACGCAACCTCGATAGTCGACATTCCTCGACAATATGAGCCAAGTTCTTCTAACCATACACCTTCTGTTTCTCAGTGACGGTCATGTCTTAAGTGTGGGGACGTTCGTGGTTGGTCTGATGTGTGGTACTAGGTCCTTGTTGTTCAGTTTACCCTTCCTATTAAGGTTTTAAATGTGGGAACGCATCCCTGCACGTTTATGTTGCATACCCCCATGCATATATCCTGCTATGATCATGCATATATGCCATGACTTCATTTTACCCTGAGGGGTCCTTTCCCCAATCCTTCGTTCTATTTCACCTTGTCCTCGGAGATGTTCCTTGATTGTTTGCCTTTATCCTTTGTTTTGGGATATTTTCATACGAACGCACCCTATATTCATTGAGACTCACATCCAACCTTACAGCCCTATTCATCCCTTCGAAATTCCCATTTTTCATTTTAACCAACCCTTGTTCCAACAGTTGGTTCTTGAGTTATTAATTTTTGAAGCAATTCCCGTAAATTGAATGGTTTTCCATGTGAACACGTCTTTATTGCTTCAGAACTCTGATCTGATGTGCCACTACCCATTCCCCTTGATATTTTTCCTTTTTACTCCCTGTCATTCTGATGCACGGTTGGTCCGCTATTACTTTTTGTGGGTTTTCGGGCCCTTTTCGTACCTATTTTTCACATTTTTGCATGTGAACATGTCCTATTGGCATCGGAATTCCAGTTTAATTTGACGCCTGTGTTCGACCAGTCTTTTTTCCACTTTTTCATTTTTTCTCCCCCCTCTTTCGACTACCGAATTTTTAGTTATTAATTTTTATAAGTGTTTTCTAAGTGTTTTTTTTGTTTTCCCATATGAACCCCTCCCAATTTCCCCCAAACTGAGTTTTGATGCACCCATCATGTGAATCCCTCTCTTTCGGACATTTTTCCTTTTTAATGTCCTCTATTCCGGTGCACGGTTCTTCTCGCATTAATTTCGGAGTCCATTTTTGGATCCGTTTTTGGGGTTTTACCCATGTGAACACCCTGATTTTGCGCCAGAACTAGTGTCACATTTTTCCATCATTTTTCCCTTGTCTTTCGACACCTTTTTCCTTCTTATGATTTTTCGATCCCACGTGCGGTTTGAGTTTTATTAATTTTTCTTCCTTTTTGCCCTGTGGCCGCATTTCTCATGTCGCACGTGAACACACATGTTTTTGGTTTTACGTAACTCAAGATGCCCCCGTGTTCTCTATGACTCGCGTGCCATCGTCCCTACTCCGTCTGATCCCACCGATGCAAAATTTTTTTACCCCTGCCCCGCGCATGTGTGCGGGATGGGGGTGCGTTCATTTTTACCAACCATAATAATTTTTAAATTTAAAAAAAAAACCAACAAATAAACCAAAACACCCACAAACAAACCAACCAACCATGACCAACACCCAAACAATTAACACACAAAAAAAAACCAACAAACAAAAACACACATTTAAAAAACTACTCATCATAATCATAACATTTATAATTTTAAAAAACACAACATATCACCCATAGAAAAAAAAAACACACAAAACTACACAAAAAACAAGCACGAGATTAACATTTAAAAAAAAAAAACAACATACCACCCACAAAAAAAAACACAAAACTACACAAAAACAAAAACACGTGATTAACAATTTTTTTTAAAAAAAAGTGACAAAAAACCCTAATCTCTTAAAAATAACAAAAAAGAAAAAACAAGCACAAGCCAAAGGCGACAAAAAAAAACACACACACAAAAAACCAAAAACCCGAAAAAGAAAACTAAAGAAAACTTACCTATTCGATTGTCCGCACATCCCCACGCTCCCTTTCTCCTTCCCTCTCCACGAACCCGCAGCCCCGTCGTCCCTTTCTCCTTCCCTCTTCGCCGTCCGTCCTGCTTCAATCGCCGCTGCCGCCGACCTCCTTCCCTCCTCTCCTCCCATCTTGCCGCCTTTGCCACCCACCATCGTGCTTCCCCATCCCGCCTGCTTCAGCCGTCGCTGCCGACTTCCTTCCCTCCTCTCCTCCCATCTTGCTGCCCTCACGCCGCCACCAGCCCTCCTCCTCCTGGTTGGTTCCCTACCAAACTAACCGTTTCCTAATTCATTACTTAACCTTATTTAATCAACTTACTTCACTTAACCTAACTTAATCAACTTCCTCACCTTAATTAGCTTAATCACCTTAATTCACTTCCCTAACTTACATCACCTAACCTAACTTAGAGCACTTCCTTCCCTCCCCTCTATTAACCACAGTTTCCCCTCGTTTTAGCCCCAGTTCTTGCCCCTCCTCCCCTCTCCCTCCCCTGTTTCCACGTCGTGCGGCCACTCTCGGTGTGCGTGTGTGTACGGGTGTGGCTAGCGGGTGTTCACGCGCAAGGACGCACCTCCGACTAGTTCGTGCAGTGGTGTGTTGCAATCAGCTGTTCACACGCAGCTCGAGTGCTGACTTTTAATTTCAAAACCCGAAAAACACATAAAAATAATCATAAAATACCCAAAAATTTACAAAAAAAATCCAATTTTTTTTTAAAATTACTGAAATCATTTGTAATATTTTCTAAAATGGAAATTCAAGAAAATAAATTGTAAAAAATTTAAAACTTCAAAATTCGTTCAAAAATACATGCAAAATGAGCAAAATTCAATAAAAATTAGTAAAAATTTAAAAATATTTCCAAAAATTTCAAAAAATTTCACAAATCCCCTTTCCCCTTTTGCCAATAATTTATTAATTAGAAATTCTTACATAAATGGCTTAAGTCTTATTTGAAGCCAAAACCCTAAATTTAATACTTCACCTCATGAAAATTCATTTTAAATTCCAAAAATCAATTGGAAAATCATGGATAAATTCAAACACATTGTTGACACTTGTTGGATTGCTGAAATTTCACCCTTACACTTCACAACATATTCATGTGTCTTATCTCCCGTTTTAATCATTTGGAAGAAAAAGAACGAAAAAAACAACCAAACAATATACAAAATACAAACACCCCTAAATTACAATTTGAAAGAAAAAAGAAAAAAATAATAATAATAATAATAATAAAACAGAAACACTAAGGTGCTTAATTTTTTCCAATCAGTGGTTTTTACTTTTATGATTGGATTCCTTGCATTTAGGGACTACTAAGTGCGCCTTCACTCTATTGCATACACACCCCTACCACAGGTATTTATTTATTTTTTAGCTTTATTTATTTTGATCATCCCTTAACCATGGTTAATTTTTAAAATGAACTTTATTCACCCACTTTTTCACGTGCGCTCGCGCTAAATTACACACAATTTTCTAATAACTTAAAATCAACCAACCGTTCACTTTGCACGCGCTATGTGCGCTTCAGAGGCACCTTAATTTTTAATAAAAATGAACCACCCTTCATTTAAAAAAAAGTACACACTGGAAAAAAAGTGCTCCACATCACCATTAATTTCTAATTGATGAATTCGCATTTAGAGACCCCAGTCTGGGTATCGCAGTTCGGGTTTCGTTAAAGCACCACTTCACCCTAATAAATTGTAATTAAAATTTAAGAATGAACCGTCATTTTCTTATTAAGGTTTATAATCTAATAAAATTTCACCCATTGTTAATAATTTATTAAAATGAATCGTTCATTAAAATCATTTCCCCTCACTGCACTTTTTTTTTTCCTTTTTAATAAACACGCTTCATGGGATGGGCACGTAAAATCCTTTAGGTTGAAATTGTTGGTCAAAGTTATGATTAGGTCC
This sequence comes from Lygodium microphyllum, assembly GCF_053477565.2. Classification (NCBI taxonomy): domain Eukaryota; kingdom Viridiplantae; phylum Streptophyta; class Polypodiopsida; order Schizaeales; family Lygodiaceae; genus Lygodium; species Lygodium microphyllum. Next base: position 83,358,600 of record NC_141142.1, on the reverse strand, counting down.
TGATTGGGTTTTTAAGGTATTATGGTTTGCTTGTGTGATATGATTACGGGTGCGGTTTGTAGTTTTTTTTTTGCCTGATACGGGGTCTTGGATGCCTGTTTGTTGCATCGCATGAAGTTTTCAATCGCATATGTGTAGAGGTCATGCCGAATTTTTTCTAGGATGTGGGGGTTGTTTGGGATGGTCAATTGGCTAGTTACGTCTGTGTGTGTACTTCTTTTAATCGATTTCTTTTTTATAGCTATTTGGTTGTTTTGCAGGCATTCTTTGTGATTGTCTATGTTTGTGGTGTGTGTGTGTTCCATCTGAATGGCGCCTCACGCTCCTCCTCCTATCCAGTGTGTCCTGTTGATCAGTAGGGATTATTCTTCCCTACTAGCTTTTGAGCCTATAGCAAAAGCAGAACTTGCAACTTTCGTGGCTGCTTCGCTCCCATTGATTCTAGACGATCAACCTCTGTGTGATGAATTTCTTGCATCATACAGTAAGAAATCGGGCCTGGTTCATGGTGCTTCCATGGTATTGACACCCCGAGGGTTAGGGAAGGCTTTGTCTCTTTCCTATAAAGGACAACCTTTGTTACGGCTAGACAATTATTCTCCAATGATGAGATTCTCAAACTGTTATCAGAAGCAGACCAAAGAGATTCTGGATGTCAAAAAAGTGATTAACACTTCAGGAGTGTCTTTTTCCATGATCATTGATCCTCTTTGGAAGTTAGTTTGCGAATTCCTCCAAGACAGGTTTATGCTTGCCAAAACACCATCTCATTATTTATCCAAGGAACTCTTCACAGCTTCCAGGATTGTGTTAAAAGGGGTTTCCATTGATTGGAGTACTTACCTGCTTACGAAGATGGACCAAGATTTTATCAAAGTGACCAGAGGGAATGTCACAAATGTCACTTATGGTTCATACTTATATGCTTTCTTGGCATATTCCGGCCGTAAGAAGGGTGTGCTACCACCTCCTCCATCTAATCCAGTACCTCCCCCTCCACCTTCAAAGGATTCCGAATGTATTGACATAGAGGATCTTGATTCTCCTCCTCCATTGGTCATTCATCAGAAGCGCTTGAAGCGTGTGGCAGATAAAACACCCTCAGTACTTCCTTTAGTCATAGTTCCTACTACTTCTGGTAGTGACCTCCCTGCCTACCTCACATGCAACAATTTATTTAGGGCACATGGAGAGGGTTCTTTGGAAATATCAGTCCCTTCACTGAACAGTTTAGTGCAGGAGATGCTTTTTCATTCCTTTGTAATGACATCTAGAGTTCGATTGAACTTTCAATGGTGACAGCTTGTGTTCAACAGTTGTATGCTTCTTTCTATGAAGAATTGATGCAGTCCAAAGACCAGTTGCATAAGGCAACATCAGAGTTAGCCTCTGCTAAAGACACTCTTGCCAATCTGTTTAAGCAGATGGAGTAGCAAACCCAAATGATTGAGACCTAGAGAGAAGAAATATCTTCTTTGAAGATTCAGTTAACAGAAGCTCAGTGAGAGCTCACTAGAGTCTTGGAAGAGAAAGCAAAAATTTCCAAAGAAGCTCAAGAGTTTCAGACTCTTTTAGATACAAAACTATCAGCTTTGTAGACTACTCATAATACATTGGAATCACAAGCTTCCTAGATTAAGCAGTTACAGGACCAACTAGCATAGTCATGGTCCATTCCTCCAAGCCCCAATGTTCCTATGATTCCTTCTATATCTCAGTAGGACTTGGCCGTTCTCCAAAGACAGGCCACATTATGTTCATTGTTTCAAGATAAAGTGGAAAGATTGTAGTTCAAGATGGATTTGTTATGGTCTACATTTGAGCACTTTCAGGAGTATGTTCCTTTGGACCATTCTTTCTTTGTCCACTATCAGTTGCAGAAGTTGGCCTTCTATATGAAGCTTTCAACAATGGATCTTCCTCTTTCAGAGGATGGTTGGAGTGGGGCTTGGTCTTCTGATTTGCTGACAGAAGTTGTCCGTATGGTTTTTGAAGGTTCTGTGATGACGGATACCATATTGCTATCTTACATGTATCTACGAGGTGATCTGTTGATTTCAGATGATGTAGATTTGGCTTGGTATGTGGGGGATGTGGTCTTACAAGTTGTTTTATATGTCAATTATTTGGAGTTGAGGATAGATGACATGTTCTAGTGTTATTATTCTAAAGTGGCTACTTGCCCTGACACTTCATGGCATTCAATGATTGATCCTATGGTCCTGAATCAACATCAGAGTACAACTTCTACTTATGTGCAAAGCACTACCCAACTGAGGGTGGATCTCCTAGCTTACCTTTCCAAAAACCTTCCATTTGATTCATCCTTCTTTGATGCCTACCATAGGCGATTTGTTTTAGGTCCCTCTATTCCTAGCCTATTGTACTATCAACAAATGGCCCATTGCTATGATACTTATCTTTCTCTTTATCAATCCAACTCAGCAGCTATCTTATCTCTTCTTTTCCAACCTCACGGTTTTCCTCAAATTCCAATCTTTACCTACAATTCTTTCATTGAAGATTGAGTTTTTTCCCCTTCTCCACCATGCCCTTCTCCATCTATCCATATGCCTTCTACTTTTTCCTGCTTATCAATTGACAACTTTCCTAACTGATTCACTTAGATTTTTAGCCACTCCTTTTGTAGCTTTTTTCTCCTTTTATGATTTTTCCTACCCATTTCTTCATCCTCTTTTACTTATTCCACTTTCATCTCCTACCACTTCTATTTCTCAACCCCCTCAATTGGTTAGTGAGTACGACGGATTTCATCAGCAGATTCCGAGAAGAAGAAGATGGAGCTCGACTAATTCTCTTACGGGACCACAGATTAACTAGCCATTAATTCCAGGGGATTGGACAACTGCTAGTCAAGCATACCAGAATTACCTCCATTTTTCTCACCAATATTCACAATCTCTAGATCCTTCAATGAGATTGATAGCTCATTTTGCTTCGTATCTAGCATATATGTATAGTCATTCCCATAATGATCAAAAGGCCATTTCCAAGCTTTGTATGAATGTCAATGTGAACATTAATTCCCAATAGTTGGATATCATATATTTTCATGCCCTATGTCTACCTAGCAGATACCTTGTTTTGCTAGAAAGGATGTGCTGCCTTCAGTTCTTTCAAAATCCTCCAAAGACATTTGTGGATGGGTCCTTCTCCATGGATCGTTTTCGTAACCACCAAGCCTCTAAAAGGGATCACCTTCATTGATGCCTTTACAATGTATTTTGGATGATTCTTAATGATATATATCTCTTTTTGGAGGTGTCATTCATATGGTTGAGTTTAGTGTTTGTGTTGTGGGTTAATTTTATGTGATGAGATCGTGGTGGTTGCCTATTCGATTTGCTTTCGAGAGATACATTTTTGGAGAATTGCAGTGATGATGATGATGGTTGGATAGTTCGAGATGATGAAGAAGAACCTCTTATATCCTTTACAAATTTGTTATGACTTTCAATTGTTTATCAGATGAGTTGATGAATAACGAAGTTTTCCTTTAGTAGTATTTTTTTCTTACTTTATTAATAAGGTATAGTCTCAACTCAGGTCCCCTAAAATAACATTGATTTGGATCTAGGATGACACACTAGGATAGTTGACATGTACTCACCTCAAAGGCTTGAGGATGGATTCTTCGTCTCCTCTTCATGATGGTCCCTATTTTTCCTTCATGTACTTTCTTCTCTTCTTCGCAAACGGCAGCAGCGGTGGTGGTGACAAGCTCTCCTTCTCTGTCTTTCTTTTACTCTCTCTCAAACTCTTTGTGGAAAAATGTGCTCTGCTTTTTTTTCCTCAAAGTATTGTATCGTTGCAACTAATTAATGTCTCAAAGGCCTGTTGATATACCCCTTTACCCTTGTAGTGATTTCACCACCCCTCTCATTCCCCTCTCTCTCTATGCCAGTGAATGTTCTAAGGTTTGGAATTTTTATATATTTATCTTAGGATTTCAAAATTGACTTTTCATAATAAAAAAACATAGTTTGAAATTGAATTTGAAAAACATAGTGATAAACCTTTGAAATTTTAAACAAAATTTGTAAGACATCTCATGTTAAGGTAGGAGTATGGATGTGTCATATCCTTCGTACGTGTGCTCGCTCATGGACTCTAAATGCATCAAAATTATTATCTTTATCTAGGTCTCCATTTCTTGCCATCTCTCTCTTGGGTTGCCAACCATTCTGCGTGGTGTTGTCTAGCTGTGCTATTTTCATATCCTACACATACAACAATGTCAATGATTTTCATAGGGCATTAGAAGTCTACTATCTAAGCTACCTACCCATCAAATCTTATGCCATATAATCACCTTAGTGAGTTGCAATACGTAAATTACTGGTCACCTGTCAAAACCCTAAAGAGGGCAGCCATAGCCATTAATCTCCAAGCTCATATTTTACTTTATTTTCTCACTTCGTTTGGCTTAGTGATGTCACTAACTCTCTGATCTGCTACAACACTCAAGTCTCAGCAAAGCTACCACTTCCAAGAAGAAGATTGAACATCAAGATCAAGATCAAGTACATAGTATCTCTTGATATACTAATTAGTGTTGGTTAACACTAATCTTATTATGTCCTTTGACACACTCAAATTCAACTCGTTTGCTAGTCTATTCTCAATTATTTGTTGCTGCTCCTACCAACAAAATGGGCAAGGATTCACCCTCATGCCAATTCAACGGTGTCCGGTTGTTCCACTATATTGGTTATATCACCAAGTGACAAAGGCCCCTCACTAGGACAGTGGGCAAAGAGTGTTTCTTGGTGTTGATCATAGTATGGGTTACCAGCAAGGGAAGGAGGCTTTTTCCTAGGCATAATAGCTCTTGCATTGCTTGGTTTTGACATCATGTCCACTTGAACAAAGCACGGGTCACCACAGAGCAAGGAAGGCTTCTCAATGGGGCAATAGGCAAAGGGAATTGCTTGGTGTTGACTCTCATATACACTTGAATGCAACATGGGTCACCACCAAGCAAAGGAGACTTCTCCCTAGTCTTAAGAGCTCTCATAGTGCTTGGTTTTGACTCTCTTGTATACTAAATACCATATCGGCCACAAACCGAGGGAGAATTCTCCATTACCCTCATATGCACTTTACCATAGTATGGGTCACCACCAAGCACAAAAGACTCCTCCCTAGACTTAAGAGCTCCCACTACTTAATTTTGACCCTTCTATACACTGAATGTCATATGGATCATATGGGTCACCACCAAGCAAAAGAGGCTTTTTCTTAGGCTTAAGAGCTCCTACCTTGCTTAGTTTTGACCCATTGAATGCCATATGGGTCACCATTGAGCAATGAAGTCTCCTCAATAGGGTAGCAGGCAAAGAGTGTCACTTGATATTGACTTTCATGCATATTTGAGTGCTTTGACACTCGTGTACATTGAATGCCATATGGGTCACATAGGTCACTACCAAGCAAAGGAGGTTTCTCCCTTAGATTAAGAGCTCCCACATCACTTGATCTAGACCCTCAAATGGAGCATTGAATGCTATATGGTCAATCACTAAGTGATGGAGGTCCCTCACTAGAATGCTAGACAAAGAGTATCAGTTGGTGTTGCCCTCATGTCTACTTAAAAATATTCTAGGTCAACACTAAGTGAAGGAGGTTTTTCCCTATGCCAAGGAGCTCCCACATTGCTTGGTTTTGACATCATGTCCACTTGAATGCAGCATGGGTCACCATCAAGCAAGGGAAGCTTAGTGTTGACCCTTATGCATACTCAAATGCGATATGGGTCACTATCAAGTAAAGGGGGACTTTTCCCTAGGCTATATAGCACCTTCATCACTTTGTTTTGATGCTCGGGTACACTCAATACCATATGGGTCACCATAAAGCAAGGAAGGCTTATCCCTAGGCTTAAAGGTCTTCACATCACTTAGTGTTGACTTTCAAGTGCACTTGAATGTGGTACGGAACATACCAAGTGAAGGAGGCTTCTCCCTCGGCTTAGATACTCCCACTTTGCTTGGTGTTGACCCTTATGTACACTTGAACTTAGTATGGGTAGCTACCAATAGAAGGAGGCTTGTTCCTAGGCTTAAGAGCTCCCATATCACTTGGTTTTGACTCTTCTGTACATTGAATGATGTATGTGATACCACCAAGTGAGGGAGGCCGCTCATTGGATCAATGAGTAAAGTGCATCACTTGTTGGTGTTGACCTTCATGTGCACTTGAATGCACTATGATTCACCACCAAGAGATGGAGGCTTGTTTTAAATTAATTTGTTTGGCTTGGAAATCAATCATTTTTAGTTGTTATATTTTTTGTTTTAGTTGGTAGATTTTTTGTTGGGCACAAAAAAAGAGAGATTGAAGTGGTATTGGAGGATGATGTGGACAAGATCCAAAAGAAAAAGCTATATTTATTCCTCTACAATGCTTGTGCTCACTCCTCTACTTCTGAGTTATCATGCATGTCCAAGTCACCACTTCCTATTGAGAAAGTATTGGGATCCTTTGAAAACATGTTGGTTCAACAAATGGAGGAATATGTTTACCTGAAGGACTTCACTAGCAAACAAAGTTGCCAAGAGAAAGCCAAGGTACTAAATAAATTACCTATGAGTGTACATAGGGGCACAAAGGACTGCCCCGTAAACTCAAAGAGGTTTCATCTACTACATTCTTCCTTTGTGTTCCTTTGCTCTTTTCATCTCCTATTGGGTGGAAATGACTTGCAAGGACTTCACAACAAGTAGCATTGCAGTCTAGTGATAAGAGACAATCTAGTAATTGAGAGGTTGAAGAGGTAGAGGAGATTGTAGCCTTTGATGCAGAGGAGGAGAGAGTGGAAGTTTCTTAGTAAATGCAAATTTTTTGCACACTTCTAATTACTGTCCATGTCAACCTACAGGATGTGCTACCACTTGATTCATATGGAGAGAAAGGAGGTATACCTTTGCCTACATTTATGATGTCAAATGACCAAGACTATGTGTTGATGCCTGGCACTCCATGGGGATTACAGTCTCACTGCCTTAGCCCAGTTTAGTGAGGTTCACTCAAGGTGGACAATGGATGACATAGATGTACATACTATAGTCAAATATGTGAATTTGACATTGGGTGAGGAGATTCTTGAAAGGCTTGAAGTTGAGGCCAAGGCCTATGAGCAATAGTAGTGGCCTATTGAAGAGGAAAGATGGGCAATAATGCAAAGGCTCCACATAGCAAACACAATACCTTTGTGGATGTTGTGTTTGCTTGAAAGAAATGAAATACAACGGGTATTTATTTTGTCTGCTCTTCTTATTCATGGTCTACAATGGTTCTTGGATTATTTTCTAAGAATCCATATTTGCAAGTGGGTGCTACTTGATAATTATGAATTTCTTATGAAAAATTGGGGATCAAGGATATCGAGTGGTAGTAGCTCCAAGACAATAGGAAACAAAAAAGATGCAGCTCTCTCGCAATATATTGGTAAATCGGTTCATACAAAGGTATATATGTACAAAAACACTTTCAAGCAATTTATTACAGAGAAGGATTGTGTATTGATATGGATATATGACTTTGTTATTATAGGTTATAATTTTTCATAGCGAATATTCTGTGAACAATGCAAGGCTCCCCATTTTTGTGCTCAAGGTACTGACCAAGTTTTGTGGAGGATATGCCCCTTTGATAAACGCAAAGAAAATAGTTATGATTGAGAAGTGATATGCATTGTGGATATTTGGCACTGAATATGGATGCCAATCTTGAAGGTGGCATTACTACATACCATATGCCACTCATGCCATTTCAGTGGGGTCCAAGAACTAGGCAAATTACATCCTTATAAAAAATAAGAATTCTTGTGGTGGACGAAGTGCAAGGTACCTCTATAACATGCCTCTCTAGGAATGCTAGCTATAGAGTCACTTCCTCCAAGGGGGCCAACACTACTTATACAATTGCCAACCTTGGGAGATGAGTTTGATGAGAACGAGACAATGCCAATAAAGAAGATGAAACATCCCCTTTGAGCCCATGTAGGATGAATGAATGTCTGCTTATCTACTCCTTCAGTCCCACCTCTGGCCTTGTCTCTCCTTAAAGGCCAGACATTTGTAAAATTTTGTCATTTTCACATGAGTTATTATATGCTTATTGTCTCTTTTGTTTCAATCATTTTAATCCAAGAGTAATGTTTGAGTCTTGGCATGTTCTTTTTGCTTCTTCTAATCTGTGCCAAACTAACCTGTAAAATTAGTGAAAATTTTCTTGGAGAATGTTTACCTTTTTTTTACCACCACCGTGTCTTATATGCCTAAAGTGTATGGTCCTTGCTTACTAATGGGCTGTTAGGACCAAAAATGCGCCCACACTAGATCTAAGGCTCTAGTTGGTGGGCTTCTACACACATTGAACAACCCCCATGGCCTCATGGTCCAAGAGCGTCTCGATGTTAAAAAATAATTTACCTAAGGCATTTGTTTGTGAACATGATTTTCAAACTATATGTCAACATACTACCCATCTTGATTCCAAGCAGATGGAGTATCCCATACATATAGTTGACTAACACCTCATTATGCACAAAAAAAGAGCATCCTCTAGCTAATTGTTGTGGCTCCTATAGCTCTCCTACACCCCAAGGATTAGCCCCAAGATGCACGATCTTAATACATAAAGAACAACAAAACATACTCCCCTCTTTCCTTACTAATATCCCTTATGACCTAAGTATCTTGACAATGGCTTAGATGTATCTTATACACTCGATTAATAGAATACAATTGCAGTGCGATGGTATGTGCAAGAGTAGGCTTGTATGTAAAATGTGAATGAATGTGCATAAACATATTTAATGAGACAACCAAAGTGTGAATGTGTAACAATCATTCCTTTATACCTTTTATGATTTTTCTACTTATTGTGGCATTGTTAAACACACCCCAAAGGCAATGAGTCCTCCCAACTAATGCTATCTTTGGGAGAATTAATAACACATGTCCATCTTATTCATGAAGTGTAGCAAAAAATCATTCTATTCAATAATTGTTCTCTCAGTTTTTACACTTGGATTCCTTTATACACCGTGAGAAACAGAAGCGTAACCACTCCTATACTATACCAAAATGCCTTATTTAGATAAAAATTACTTATTTTCATGATTTATGAATTTATATATGAAATATAATTATATCTTATAATTCTCTAATTCATTCTCAATATCTCACTATTTATTGATATTTTTCTCTATTTTATGTATTTTTTATTTTTATTAATTCATTTAATAGAAAGTTAAAAAAATAACAAACAAAAAACGTGAAGTATTAAAATTAAGTATTTATATACCCTTTTTAGACTCTAAAATAGTTGTTTAATTTCATTTCATTTACTATAAAAGTTACTAAATTTACCCGAAAACCATGTATATATGGTGTCGGAGCATTTGGGGTCAAAAGTCTACCACGCGGATAAGAAACAATAGGGTGAAGAGAGATTCAAGGAGGAGAGGAGTAAACAAAAGAGGAGTTGGAAGAAATAGGAGATGTAGAAGAATACTCATAGAAAGAAATAGAAGATGTAGAAGAATACTCACAGAGGTGAAACCTGTGAATTTATTTCTGCATTATGAGAAGATAAATCTCTTGTAGACAAAAATGTGCATAAAATGATGCCTTCCTCTATGATTCTTAGATCGCAAATTTGATGCTTCCTTCAACTTCGAAAGGGGGGTAAAATACTAACACACTTGACCAGAATTCTGCCAGATCACTCCTTCTTCATCTCCCACTTTGGAGTGCTATTCACTACTTGAAAACTACGATCGTGTGTCGCACAATTTCACCAATCCTTCTTTTTACATAGAATCATCTCAAAATGATTGAAAGCTAGATGCTTTCTTTTACATGTCATCCTACTCTAGAATTTGTCTATAATTTTTGGATTTTTACAAGAGATACTATCTAAAATATCAAAAATTGACTAAACTAGTCAAAAAATCTAGTAGATTTGGACCATCCACACTACGGACACTAATGTCATTCAATCTCTAGACCAATATGAAAGCCACAGTCTAGAGTTTTTCACATTGTAACCCCGTAGCGGCATGATAATGGTGATATGAATGAGGTGCTAGTGTGGATTCCAAGGCCATTGATGCTTGAGATAGCCATTAATATACATAGTGGTACATCACATTGCTCCAGAAACATGGCACAAACTGTATCTTTTACATAACTCTCACCTCTCATTCTCTTTCACCCATCCCCCTTCTCTCATAAGAAAAACCATTATACAAGAGGAAAGGAAGGAGAGAGAAAGACTATCTTGAGAGAGAAAAATAAAGATTGAAAAACCAACATTCTTTATTCTTCATATCAGACCATGAATTTTACATTATCGCGTACAAGATAGCGGGAGGACTTCATTTCATCCATCATATGCAAGAAATGAAAAGGATCTCACGTGCAATAATCATAAAATGCCCAACATGATGGGATTTTTTATTTTTTGCTCACTTCTTCTCCTTCTTTCTCTCCTATAAAAAAAACACCCCTTTTGAGACCTACTATAAGTGTCCCTTCAAATTGGGTATGCCTACATGGTTTTGGAGCCATTTTTGGCCTCCTTGGCTACCCAATCTGCATTCCCACATAAATTTTGCTCTCACAACGTTAAATTCCACACCAAGTACATGCAATTAATGCCCAAACGATGGCTAGTTTCTTCTTCATTATTTGTAGACTCAACTTGGTACTTCACTGTGTCTCGAACTTGAAAATGCTTTGTCTCTTGCAACTTGATGATTGCTTTGAGCCTATAATCTTTATTTTCACCCACAAACCCCTTGTAGATCCATCTAAAATTGTCCAAATCCTTAAAAAGTATGCCTTTAAATCTGTGTCTCATTGGAGACCACTGGATAGGGCGACCCAGACCATCGAACCCATGAGCTTATCTACAAACACAAAATCAAGGCATGAATTCCACAAGGGATAGGCCAAGCATAATCTAAAAAAGAGATCAAGAGCTAGTGAGGGTTGAAATGATGAACGGGTTGCCTCTTACCCATCCAACCTCCAATCCTCACTAAGAGAACTAAAGAGGGGCACCACCTAGCCAAAGGAAGGATGGGCTAGGACATCCCTTTTCTCAAAGAGAATCAAGAGAACCAAGACACAAATTTACAAGAGAGAATATATGTGCTAGACACCATATTGGAATATAAGAGAGAGAGATGAGAGGAGAGGGAGACAAGAGGAGAAGAGGTAGAAGAAGCTTGCCATTATGCTACATGGAATGAGAAGATGAGAAGAGAGGGAGATAATAGGAGAAGAGGTAGAGGAAGCTTGCCATTATGCTACATAATAAAAGAACTCACTCATAGCTTACCTCAAAGAGATGAGGATATTCTAGAGTGCTCTCATGGACTTGTCATTGTCCTTCCTCTCCCTTTCTTCATTCTCCATGGGCTCTTTATATAGCCTCCATGAGGGATTAGATTAAGCTAATCTTCTTGATTAACATAATCCTAGATGATGTATGGCATCTTTAAAAATATGGAGCATAGTGAATGGGACAAGTCCCCACCTTGGTCATCATGCAAGAAGCCAAGGGTGGTGGTAGACAACATAGAGAAATGGAGCTAGATTACAAGAGGTGGGTGCCCAAAGCACATTATTATAATATATTTACAAGAAGGATAGAGTGGAAAGTTGGTATGGTGAAAGAGAGAAGAAAATTGCATGTAGCCAGGAGTCTGCGCCTTCGTAACTTCAAATCCGTGAGGAATTTGAAAAAAGTTTCTTCTGCAATGTTGTAGACCAGGTCGAAACCAATCGGGCTTCGTGAGAATTTTCTTGAAATTTGCTTTTTCTTGGGAGTTATTGAGATTATAAAAAACGGCTTCTAAAAGTTGCTTTGACTTTAGTCCCCCATATGTATATAAATACATATAAGCATGTGACAAAAGGGGTCCATGCTTGTAAGATTTTGTGCAAGATCCAAATGACACCATGATGTGGATATTGACTTTTGTACTATGGTGAGGTGTCCTCTAATGATGGTGATAGATTCCAAATCTTAGTGATGCAGACGGAGCCCATGTGTAGTTGGAGGCTAGTCTTTTGAAAAATCTATGCATTCACTCAACTCCTAGGTGTAATCCATTTTCATCTTTACTAAGATAACCATCCCTTTTACCCTTTACATTAACATGCCTTCTAAGAACTTGTTCCCCCCATTTGCTAGAGTTATCATAATCGAGAAGCAATGTAGCATACCTAGTGCTTGAAGAGTAAACCCAAAGTGATATGGTAAGCTCTTGATAGGGGCTTTGGCCAAATTTTGTGGTAATAATCCGGGTTGTAAAAAACCCGGATCACTAGCTACAAATCAGCTGTTCCAACATAGACCGGCTAAAAGAATGATCAAATAAGACATCCAAAGTGGTGGTCTAACTTGCCTACCTTTTTTAAGGTAATTGGACCAAGAACTCCTACTAGGTAAGTACTCATATAAGATGTCTCTATTATGTTTTTTTACTTTTGTCTCAATATCTATTCTTCATTAATTTAAACGTGGAGGTGTAAAAAGGAGGGACCTAAACATATTGTGACCCAGGAGAACATGGCATCAGTTTAAGGTCCCCAGTCTCGGTACCCAAGAATCTACCAAGCTCTTGCAAGGTGACGCAATGTTCCTTTTTATTCACACTCACTTTTATTTTGACTCCAGCCATCCTCATTTCCTTTTCAGCAAAGTGCCATCTCCAAACAGATAAGGCATCAGCCCTGCCCTCGGGTGTGGACTCATCCCTAAGAATCTATTAGGCCTTTGCAAGGTGATAAATATCAACTCTTTGATATTTCTCTTTCTTTTAATTTTATTATTTAAGGGGTTAGAATTCCTTTTTACACACCTTTATATTATATATATTTAATACATTGTTATTTTTTTTCTCTTTTATTTGGTAGGCTCCTCTAACTACCTCACAAGTAAGAAGGATTCATATTACCATCTCTCTAGTGTGCTAGAAGGACATGATCAATAGGACTACCCTCTAAAACAACTCTTTACATGCCCATCAATATCTTCACAGGAGGCGGACAACTACTCAAACCTCCTCAAATATACCTCACCTAATCCTAGGACTTCATGCCTTGATTTTTGGTCTCCAATAAGAGAAAAAAATACCCAAATTGCACATAATACATTCTGCTTAAGGGAAATGAACTTGGAAAGGAAAGGTATCACCTAGATTGGCTACAAAAAGTTTCCATGCAGCAATTGGCTCCCCCAGGTGCTCCTTCAAAACTACCTAATGCAGCACTAAAAGAAAGAACTACTAAATATACATGCACCAAACAGTCACATGGCTCTCTTGGCCTAAAGAGAATAGGTTAGTTTGATATATCAAATACACGGCCTTCTTGGCATACACATCACATCTTATCAAACTAACCAACATAAATAAAAAATGATATAAGATATGAGGGCTAGCCTCATGCTATAAATACAACTTAGCTTACCATAATCTAATCATCGAAGTTCAATCTTGGGCTTCTATATATCCACAAGTCCAATCCTTTGCACCACTGATATAACATCAATATGGGCTATTTCTTCTTGGATGCTATTAGCTAAATGAATGATCTCATTAGGCTCATGTGTCCAACCTTGATTGTCATTCAAACATATGATCATCCCAGGTTCCCAAAGACCCCTCCTATAGAAAGAATCATAGATTTATGCTCATTTAGACCTTCCCTATTTGAATTATTGCATTTCTCATTGTTACAATCCAAACTAGGTAGAGTTTCAATCCTAGGCCCATCGCATAGATGCATTCCCAAGTGGCACATACTATTAAATTTATCATTATGGCCTCTAGTCTCATCCACACCACTTAGGAATTAGCCATGGTATGTCCACCTAGAATTCTTGGCCTTTCATCTAACACACTAGTCATACTTTTAGAGATTTTGGGCCTCCAAACCCATCACACATTACTCTTTATATTCTTGCATTGCCACAATTTGCCACATTGGTCTAATGGACTCAATGTGGACTTGTTGCTATGACTAAATTGCCTCACATACTTATGACTTCCATCCAACACAGGTGGACCTACGACATTCTACATATTCTTGACAAAAGATGCCTTTACTTGCCTCTATCCACATTGCAACTTCTCACTCGTAGGCATCATGCTCTTACTAAGAGGAATAACATCTACCCAAAATCATGATTCACTGATAGATAGAAAAGGTCTCTCAAGAGCCTTTCGAGGAGCAAAATGAGAACCACATATAGGATGCTCATCCACATTTGTAGTCCTAATGATTCTATCAAATTTTTCTTCAGATTCACCTCTCATGGAAGTGTTACAAGCCCTACTTGGACTTGCTTGGCTCGAAACCTTTCCACCAAGAGGCATACTATCACTCCACATAGAATTCATATTGCATGCTTGGAGATTTTGACTACCAAAATGCCCCACATAGGTTGGCTTGGTGTATTAGCAAGTGAATTATCTCCTTGCAAAAAGTTTGAATAATTGGATGCACTTGTAATGGGTGGGAAAAACTTCAAAATTTTTCCCAACATTTGTGAATATACTACGCATAGTCAACTACTTGCATCTTAGCCTCACTTAATGACTTAGGATCTCGCATCCTCACTTGGATTTGTGCATTAGTAACTAAGCCACTCATAAAGAGCTCACATAGCACATCATTTGGCAACACATTGGCTATTCTTGGCCAAAGCCTAAGAATGTCATCAAAGGCTGTAGCATATTCTTTGACGTAAATTTATGGCTATTGCTGGATCTATGCAAGTTGTCCCAAGACTAAAGTCATGGGAATATTCTTCTCATACTCATCTAGGAATTTATTACATAATTACTCAAAGGTTCTAATTGCCTCTTTTGGGAGACTCCAATACCATTTCTTGGCCTCTCCCTCTAAAGTACTTGAAAACACAAGCATCATATGTATATCATCAAAACCACTTGCAAGGCAAGTTAGATCGTATTCCTTCAAATGCAACATCGGATCCTCATCTAGCAGTCCCCATAAAAACAATGGGAGATCCCTACAATGAGAATGGCATTTATTACTCTTCTTTAGGATCAATGCTAGATCATCTAGATCTTCATATTCATCTTGGCCTAATCCCAACATCTCAGGGTCTCTAATGTCTTTTGTTCACACCTTTAGTGGTATAGGAAGTTTAATATTTCCATTGATATCCCTTTTTGCCAACTCACGGAGTGGTCTAGGGAGTCCTATAATTTTCAACATATCATTCTAATCCTTTCTTAGAGGATCTTCTATTCCTTGGCCATCCAAAGGCCATCCAAAGGCAATTCCATAATATATTTACACAGGAGCTTTTTGTCCTTACCTAAAGTAAATATGCCAACATTACTTAGAGCTTGGGGGTCATGCCTTTGGAGCAACGATTTTCCCTTAACAACTAAGGCTTCCAACATCCTTGTGAGGCCTAATATTTCAGCATGGTGACCCACCACATGGGACATTTTAGCAAAAATTGAATTTTAACATGATCATTAGTTGATGCCATTATTGCCATGGGTTCCAACATACTTGTTGTGTATCCTCTAGGTTGTTGGATGGTTTTGCACAATGTTTCTTGAATTGAGACCACACTGATGTGAATATTTGCCCCATGCTATCATATTAGAGGACAGAATAACCACTAAATGATTACTTTCCACATCTAAACATGATTTATCCCTCATAGAGGATTCATACTTCACATAATCAATTAGGTCCATTAATAGGTTTTGTATAGGAGGGCAAGCCAAGTGTTTTAGTCCCTATACAAGATCCCCATTTTGCAAATATTTTAGCACACCCCTAATGGTCAAGGATATACAATTTTAGATCCCTTTTCAACCAAGGTTTGGAAACCTTCACTTCCTTTACATATAGTAATGCCACCAGGCATATTCCACGGTGGATTCCTGAGGTTTTTCGATGGATTTCATAAAACTATTTATTTTTCGAGACTCACACTACAAGGGTACACACATATAGCGACGCTAGGTAGCGACGTTTTTTTTTTCTGGTGTCGCTATTTACGTCGCTAATCTTCGAAATATTTTAAGTAAAAAAATGCATCGGTATTAGCGTCGCTATTTTACCGACGCTAATAGCGACAACTTACTCTGGTAACATTTCGCGAAAACCCGAATGTTTCTTTCAAACGTGCACGCGAACTGTAGAAGCAAGGTGAAGGCGAAGAGAAAGAGAAAGGGAGGTGAGCAAGGAAGCAAGCCGCGAGCCGCACGCGAGGAGAGGAGCATCACCCACACGAAGAGGTTGTGGAAGAAGAAGAGAGCACAACGGTATGCCCTGTTTTGGTTTCTTTATAATCTTTGTTTTGCTTTGCAATGTAGGTTAGAAAGTGTTGGTTTCTCTTCGATCTTTGTGTTGCTTTGTGTTGCTTTGCAATGTAGGTTAGGAAGTGTTGAAAGAGAGAGAAATGGAAGCGAGTGTTTTCAAATTTTTTCTTGTGTTGGTTTTTATTCTTTGCAATGTAGGTTAGAAAGTGTTGGTTTTTCTTCAATCTTTGTGTTGCTTTAATTTGCAATTTAGGTTAGGAAGTGTTGAAAGAGAGAAATGGAAGAGAGTGTTTTTATTATTTTTCTTGTGTTGGTTCTCTTCAATCTTTGCAATGTATATAGGGTAGGAAGTGTTAAAAGAAAGAGAAATGGAAAGAGCCAACCTCATATATATATAAGTTTAGAGACGAAATCAAAGAGATAGGTACGAAAATTTAAAAAAAAAGACCTGAAATATGTATAGTGGAGTGGTTCCAATATACAATATAGAATCGTTATTAAATTATCATTCCATTACATCGCAGTCAAGATGTCTAGCACTCACGACCAACATGGTGGGGATCATGAGGCTTGGCTCAATCAACGTGTCCCCTATCCATGCACGCGCGCAATGCAAATTGGCCATTCGTCGGAAACGTCATTTGTCCATAGAGCATGTGCAACGGTATGGAGAGTTTCGAGTTGAGATAATTGACCAAGCAGTCTTGAATTACGAGATTGCAGTAAGTTCTCTCTCATTACTATATGACATGTAATTGATTTAAGTATAACAGTTTGGGGTTATCTTAGAAGTTAGCTTCTTAACATCCTTTACAAGGTTAGGGCCACGTCGATACATTGCAGTCCGCAGATCTCTTGCGTCCAGTAAGACAGGTTCATCCACGCTCTATACAAATGCCGTCCGAGATAACTAACTGTCTCATAGAAGGTGATAACTCTCAACCCCCTTCTATGGGTGAGAATGCTGGAGGCATGGACGATCCTCCTGCTTTTTTGGAGCCCGAGTTAGAGGACATGATCGAATCATTGCTTCTGACGAACTCAGAATCCCAAGACCCTTTAATTGCGGAGGCTGCCATTCCATTGTATGATGGGAGTCGGGTATCCCGTTTGAAGACATTTCTTGCATTGTTGAGCATACAAACAAAGTATGGATGAAGCGATGCAAGTGTGACAGAGCTATTCAGGTATATTATGATGTGTATGATTCTTTATTGAAAGCCATTAAAATGTGTTATGTAGTACTCTAATAACATGCTTCATTGCAATTTGTAGAACATTGAAATCTTACATTTTGCCTACCCAAACACGATGCCTGAGTCTCGTGATGATGCAAGACAAGTGCTGCGAAAGCTAGGCATGGATTATAATTGCATTCATGCTTGCCCCAATGATTTTGTTCTCTTCCGAGGAGAGTTTGAATTGTTGGCCACATGTCCCAAGTGCAGTGCAGACAGATATCAAAATGACTTGCAAGGACAGACTGTTTCGCAGAAGGTTTTGAGACATTTTCCGCTGATACCGCGTGTTTGTCACATTTTTCGGACCAAGAGTTTTGCAAAGTTGACTACATGGCATGCGGAAAATCGATCCACTGATGGTGTAAAGCGTACACCAGCTGACTCAGAAGCATGGCATCACATTGGCGAGACTTTCCTTGACTTTGCAAAGGAGGCGAGGAATCTACGATTCGGTCTTGCCATGGATGGGGTAAATCCTTTTGGTTTACGTTGCACCTCCTATAGTGTATGGCCCGTGGTCCTTGTTAACTACAATATACTGCCATGGCTTTCCACCAAGAAAGGACACCTTTTGCTCAGCTTGCTTGTGCCTGGACGATACAAAGTCAAGGATATGGATGTCTACCTCTCTCCAATGATTGATGAGCTAAAGGAGTTGTGGGAGGGAATTGTAGTGGAGGACATGAGCAAACATATTGGTAGGCGATCCCAACTATAAGGTCAATTCTTATGTGGACTATGCATGACTTTCCAGGTTATGGAGAATGCTTTGGTAAAGCGTGTTTTCTTATTTTGATAGTTTTCTTTGAGCGATGTGGGTGTTATGACATGCCTCATTGTACATGTGTGTTCTGCAGGGCTAGTCCATGCATGTCCTCTGTGTGGACCAAGGTTGGATTCTCGTATGTCAAAATCTATGAAGAAGATGGTATTTGAGGGACATCAGGATTTTTTGCCAAAGGGTCATGTCATGAGAGAAGGATTTCTTGGTCGCCCCCCTGCGAGAATGAATGCACTGAGCTGGTTTGATCGCAGGATGGTGGACCAAGTCTTGCTTCCCAGTGGAATGCAACGCTTCTTAATTTTCTATGAGCTGACTTATTGGAAAAAACTGAAAACTAACCACCTTTTAGATCCCATGAACACTTTTAATAATGTGGGTAGCTTGCTATGGAACCACCTCACTGGGCAGCAAGACACACTAGGAGAGAGGATGGATTTGAAAGCAGTGGGAAAGATGGAACCATATTGGCATGTAAGTGGTGTCGACGGTCGAGTGCAATTGCCACGTGCTCCTTGGGTTTTGTCTAGCAATGAAGTGTGACGAGTAAAGGAAAACATCAAGTCCTTTCACACACCAACTGGCCTAATGCGTTCTCTCAAGACAGCATTCACAAAGGATGATCAACTGACAGGACTCAAATCCCATGATTGGCATAAGATGTGTCAGGTATGTACGGTATGAGGCTACGTATGGCATGATTCTGCATATTAGATTTCAGAATCTCCATTTGTTTATACACAATATTAATTACATGGTTTTCACCGTTCATATTGCGGATCGCAATCGCGGGGTCTCTAACATTGGAGGTAGGGACAACCATTTACAAATTGTCTGAATTGGTTCAGTTTGTCTCCCAAAAGGAGATTCACACATCATTGATTGAATCTGCGAAATGCATGGCAGTAGAGACTGCTTGTCTTTTGGAGAAGTATCTTCCCACTAGCATGCTCACGATACAAACCCATCTTCTAGTGCATATTGTAGATGAATTGCAGGTTGCAGGTCCAGTCCATAGTTGATGGATGTTTTTCCTTGAACGGTTCATGAAGACCTTAAAGGGATTTGTGTGACAATAGGCTCGTCCTGAGGGTAGCATGGCTGAAGGTTGGTTAGTGTCGGAGGCCTTGGTGTATATTTCTAAGTGGTTGTCCATTGTGGACCGGGACAAAGGCTTGATATGGTCACTAAAGGAGGATGATCGTCTGAATGGAGATGTCCTAGTGGAAAATGGAATAGAGAAGAAGATGGATGCATCCATGGAGTCCAAGGTAAACCAATTTCGTATGCTGCATAACGCTACGATGGAGAAGTGGCTGCAACGGTATGAGGATGCTTGAGCTGAGTGAGAGTCTGCAAGATCTGACTTTCGACGGAGTACGCGGCAACGGCCCATTCGATATCCAAAGGGCTTAGAGGAGATGCCTCTACCCATGTCCACCAGATGGCTACATGAGGCCCTAACCAAAGCATCTCAAGATGGAGAAACAGTTACTGAAGAAGAGTGGGACTTCTCATGTGGATACAATCCCAAGGTATGGATGCAATCCCAAGGTATGCAATCCCAAGAAATTACAATCTATACTGCAAATCACAACTAATATACTTGTTCTTCTCCCAGTATAAGGTCCATAGTGCAACATGGTCACGTGGACGACATTTCCGAGTAGAGCACATTGACAAGTCACGCTCGACAATGGACTGTGGAGTGATAGCAATGTTTGAGCAGGAAAGCCGACGACGTGCCACAAATCCAAACCGTGTAGTTGCAGAGACGGAGTATTTCGGATGTTTACAGAGTATCCTTGCAGTGGACTATCGAAGTTTCTCCGTGACCATATTTGATATGCAATGGTTCAAGGTTACTCTCAAAGGAGCAGGTGCAACTGTTCGGCGAGGGCCAAGTGGCTTTGTTGAGATTGACTCAATGAAGAAGTGGACCAATTTGAGTGATACATTTGTTTTGCCAAATCACTGTGAGCAGGTAAGAGCCCCTAATACTTGACGCACTTTAGCAATCTCAAAGTGGACTTTTATACTAATCGTAATATGGATCAGGTCGTCTTTTTCCCTAATCCGCAACAACCTCAATGGTAATATGTCATTCCCATGACATCTAGGAGTATCCCCGTGTTTGCCAGAACCCTCGTACCGATCGTAGAAGAGACACCTTTAATAGCGGCAATGACAGAAGGCATACAAGAAACTAGGATGAACCACCTGGAGGACCAAGACATCTCACCTATGGAGATAGAGGATGGGTTTTTTGAAAATGAAGCAAAGTCCTCATTTTGTGGAGAATTTTGTATAGATATCCCGGTGTATACTGAGCTATGTCAAGATGAGATTGTGGAACCCTAAACAAAAGTGACTCGATCAAAACGTTCCTCCCACTACAGCAATGCCACTTTTTGCAAATCGGTTAGGACAATTTGTATGTTTTTGGAGTATGGTGTTTTGTATTATCTATTTTTTAAAATTATTTTAAAATGAAGTCTTGCAAATTAAGTCTTAGTTTTATTATGTCTTACAATTCATTATCTAATATTATTATTTTTCCTTGTATGTGCAGGTTTAGGATTTGGGCATGGACGGCAGGATGAGTCGCGATTTTACAGATGACGACATTGACGCGATGCTAGTGCGTTTCTCACTGGAGCAGCTAGCATGGGTCAGAGATAGAGCCGATGCACAACTGTCCCATTCCACCTCAGCATGATCGGTAGACTCTAGACGGTCCAATGCTTCGGTCTCCGATAGACGCAGTCGCAGGTCTCGCTTTGCTTCAGAGTCACGTAGTTGAGAAGGAGGCAGCTCCTATTGTGGGGATATAGATGCAGTCTCTCCCACTCGCATTGCCACCAGGGAGTCGACACTGTCTTTCACTGGCGGTGGTGGCGGGCAGACATCTACTTCTCCCACTCCTTCACGCACCCCACCGATCACTCCTAGGGCCGACAAGAAGTGCATGAAACCCACTTCTCCAGGTATGTATTTTCTCATCCTTTTTCGCAGTAGCACTTATCAATTCAAGTTGTGTTTGACACATTTGTATTAATGTCATGAAAGTACCCGTTTGTAAAATCTTGCAGGTCACTCGTATCTCATAGATAAGGCCACTCGCCATTTATACATGAATGATGAGGGAAAAGCTGTCGTCTCTAGGATGCATGAGTTGTGCCAACAAGTATTTCGGCACAACATTACACACAAGTGGAAGGAGATCCCAGATGCAAGCAAGGAGTACATAATCGATACATTGTATCGAGAGTTCCCTCAGCCCTCTAGCAATGATAGATTTTCGAGAGGGTAGATGATGATGCGTATGCATTACTATCAGTTGCATAGGCGGTCTGATGCACGCGAAGCAATCAAGGAAGGAAAATCGAAGTCGGAGTGGCTGTATTCAGAGGACTGAAGTAATCTCCAGGATGAGGCGACATCCACTCCAGACAAGTGGAAGCAGTAGAAGGACACAGCAAAGTGGCACTTGGACACAGGATTAGTGCATCACCTTGGTAGCGGCGGCCACGCAAAATTCCTGGCAGATTTCGTAAGTATTAATAGGGTAGAGTACTCTAATTTAATGACATCCATGTTGATGTATGTATTTCGAACATGAATCTCAAGTACGTTGTTTTTCAATGTTTGTGTGCCACAACAAGGTTTTACGAATCGCGACCCGACTGCACTAGAGGTGACGTACAGGGAGAAGCATGGATTGAGTACCTTGATCGAGAAGCTCTATGCTCGTGGAGGACCGGTAACTAGTAATAAATATCATTCCTAATTTGAGAAATCTGTCATTATATGTCAATTTGTATTTGGTACTCACAATTATATATGTATTTGCTGTTGCAGGCTCCCTTCGGTATGCCACTACAGTGAGAGGAGTTTTCTGATGCGGATGAGTCGTAGAGACTAGATTAAGCTACATAGGATTACTCCCCATCTTGTATTATGTAAGGCCTTATGGCCTCTATCCTCCATATGTAATAGCTAAGTGTATATGATTCGGACTTCTATGTTGTAGCATGACTCCATATACACATCTCCATGTTTTTCACACATACTGATGTACAAGTCTATACATATTTGCTTTGTCGTAGTAGCACTTCTCAATTTAATTTCTGTTGTTTTCTTTATCAATGCAGTGCACACTTGTGTTAATTAATGTCATGAAAGTATTTTTTTGCAAAGTCTTGTCATTATTTGGGATCGATTGTCTAACTTCTTTAACAGTAGGAATTGTCTCTTAGCCTTGTGTGGCTCTAATTGTGGCAGGGCTGCATTTGCAGCTCTGCCACAAATATTGTTTTTCTTGCAACCGTCGGTATTAGCGTCGCAAAATAACTCTGCAATCGTCGGTATTAGCATCAAAAATTCCTTTGTAACCATCACTATTTTTGTCGCTATTTTCGTCGATATTAGTGTCGCTAAATAGCGACTGTAATACCGACGAAATTAGCGATGAAAATAGTGAGGAAAATAGCGACGGGTTTGTAGCGATGCTAATAGCAACGATGGGGATATTTTTCATATATAAAGAAAACGTCATTATAAATGTTGTTATAGCATGTATATGTTGTAGTGTCATACACAAGGTGGATTTCTTGTGCAAGAAGTTGATGGGGATGCCTATCCTTTTCGGGCATTAGATTAATTTATTGTGCACGTGGGTGATTCCATAACGGATGATTCCACAAAATACATATCGAATTAATTGACGTTTACGAGTTTAGAGTATGCACTCAAATTAAATTAAGGTTAAGACATAGTTCCAATCTATTTGAAGACTGCTAGGTACTCTCTTTTGTTGGGTTTTATCTTATTATTTTCTAACAATTGTGAATGGTTCAGTTGATGTGTAGAGTACGATGGCATTGGGTAGCACCAAGAGATGACGTAAATCCAAATGCCTAGAAGAATTACCATTTTTTATGGGCATACATCTTATCACTAAAGGCGTGGTGCCAATATTTATTTAAGCATGCTTATTTATTAAAGCAATTAACAAAAAATTTATTATCTTGTATGCACATAGGTGCCCGGTTTAATATTTGATTATTAGATATTTGTATTTGGGCACAACATGACTTTTGGACGCCCAAAAGCCTTACTCTATATTTGGGCAAAAGCAAACATAAAAGCCAAAAGCATGCTATTTGTAAAGTGGGCTATTTTTTATCTGAAAGATAAATAAATCTATAAATACATGCATTGTAAAGCGCTCACACAAGGCATAGGGGGGAGATTGCACCCAATTTGTCTTTTTGTCTCATGTCGTGCAAATTCTCTTTTACTTTTATGAAGGTTTTGTAGAGGTATTTGTTCTTGGGGACCTTCCAACATTCATTACATGTGCATACATCATCTCATCTATGCATCAATGGTACCAAAGCAAAGCTGAGATCAAGAGCTTCCAATCACTTACCATCTTGTGAAAAGGCAAAGGTCCTGGAACGAACGGGCTCTATAGGCTGTGAACTAACAATACAAGCATGTTCGTGGCGGTGAAGAACCCCCTGTAGGTGTACCCTCTAATCGGAAATGTCCTCTCCTAGGAGGTGGAGGACTACTCAAGAAGTCTCCTCTTCAAGTATTTTGTTTCTCAGAGATAAAGCAATTTATTTATTGCAATTGTTTAGCTTAAAGAAAGCTTAAGCTCTAATCTCTCAATCAAGTAATGCGGCATGTACTTGGTGAGATCGTCACCGTCAACAAGATGTCGCCATCCTGCACACTGCCAATAATTTACTAAAGCTTCTTTTTACAAAGCTTTAAGCTATTTCCAAACCAGTTTCAAATTTTAATCTCTTCCATAATGGTTGTTCACACTATGGTACTCCTAAACCAGTTTCGAAGTTTGACCAAGCCCTTGTTACCACCTGCAACTTGGGAGAACTGATTCACAACAAGAAGGCTGTCACATGCAGTCTATGCAGAAGACTTTTTCTCTTGCAAGAAGACCGTTAGTAATTGCCATACCCAAGAAAAACAAGATCGTAAAAGCAAAGACATCCTAATAATCAAAGCAAGCTTGTGGTGGTGATCTTCTTCACATGTGACTAGAGGACGAGTGATGAATCTTCAACAAATCCCGGATACCAAATCATAATATGGATGATTCTATGGGCGAAGGTGATTTGCCAAAGTCAACTATGGAGCAAAAATTGGATTTAATCATGATGCAGCCTCGAGAACAACAAAGAGCACGTCAAAATTTGCAAGCACAACTGGTTATACTTCAACAATCCACTGTCAATCAAGATGGAGCGCAACTTGAAGATGTTATTCGACGTACTATTGATGCGACACTCCATGCACTGGCTCTTAGGAAAGAGTCCAAGATAAGTAAAAGAAATTTCAAATTCTATACTTTTAATGGTCAACGTGATGGCAAAATTTTTCTTGCTTTCATGAGTCAGTTTGACAACTATTTTCATAAAGAGCAATATGCTGAAAAAGATAAACTTAAATGCGTCACTAACCATCTAGCAGGAGAGAGCATCATTATGGTGGACTATTGTCCTCAAGAGTGTTGATTGTCTCTCTACTTGGGAAGCCTTTCAAAAGAAATTTTTTGCAGAATTTCCTTCCACCTCAATTCCATGAAAAAGCTATCAAACAGTGGGATCTCCTGTGACAAAGAGATTGTGAATCCATCTCGCAATACACTGAGCATTTTTGGAGTGCCTTACTTCAACTTTGAATGCTTGAAGATATTCCTAAGGTGACCCACAAGCGCAAGTATATGCCCGGTTTACTTGGTCACTTATATGTAGAAGTGAATATGTTCAAGCCAAAGACTTTGGAAGATGTGATTTCTTTAGCACATGATGCGGATGATAAATTTTGTGGATAAGAAAAGCAACCACAACAATTTTTTATTAATGGTAACTTTGATACAAAGCATGTCAATTCTAACTTTCAAAGATTCAATCAAAATCACTTTGTTCCTTCTTCTTTTCGTAAACCCTGGACTCAACCTTTTGCTTTACCATCAAATATAAATTCAAACTCTAAGCCTTCTCTTCAGCCAAATCCCTATATACCCAAACTTTCAGCCCAGAAATGTCTCCAAAGCAAAGCCTATCGTTTGCTACAAGTGTTATCAGCCTAGACACTTAGCAAAAGATTATCATTCCAAGAAACAAGCTATTCAAATCAATCACTTGGGAGTGACTAATGATGAGGACCATGAAGATGTGCCAGACTTCACTGAAGATGATGATGATATCGGTGATGCTTCAAATACTTTATCAGGTAAGCCAAATCCTCATACATTCTTAACAATGAAAGGTTTTGTGCATGGTCAAGAAAATATTGTTTTGCATTATGATGGAAGCACACATGATTTTATTTTCGCAAAGTTGGTAAAAGAATTGAATTTATCTACTGTTCCAACTCATAAAGACTGCATTATTAGGTAGTAGATACAATGGTACACAAGAAGTTAATGATTTAGAGATTAAAATCGGCGATTATATTGAGCGCAAAAATTTCTTGGTTGTGCCTTTGCAAGATAGTGATATTATTTTAGGAATGCCTCGACGTCACAAATATAATCTTAACGTAGATTATTCCACAAATTCCATGAAAAATTATTTTAACAGAAACCAAATCACATTACATGGATTGCACATCTTTGATAATTTTCCACTACTTAGTCACACACAGGCTAAACATGCATTGAGAAAGGTAGTAAATCATATTTACTATGGGTGAATGAAATTGAAGCTAAGAAAAATCAGATACATCCTATGCATGCACAATTTCTTTCACAATTTAAAGAATTTTTTTTGCTAATCTACCTGGTTTACCACCTATACATCCTAAAGACCATAAAATAGATTTAATTCCATGTTCTCAACCATCATGTAAAGCACCTTGTAAGCATAATCAGATTGAACAAAAAGAAATCCAAACACAAGTTGAGGGATTGTTGAATCAAGGACTCATTAGGCCGAGTAGTTCTCCTTTTGGTGCACCTGTCCTATTAGTTAGGAAAAAAATAATACCTATAGGATGTGCATTGACCATCGCACCCTAAAAAAAATCACTATTAAGAATAGATATCCGATTCCTAGGGTAGACGACCTCATGGATAAACTACAAGGGGCCACTATTTTTTGCAAGATAGATCTCAAATCTGAATACACCTGACATTTTTAAGACTGCATTTAGAACTCAGTTTGGTCATTATGAATTTCTTATTATGCCTTTTGGTTTGACCAATGCACCAACCACATTCAATTGTATGATGAATCATATATTTTTGAAGTATCAGAATTGTGTGATTGTTTTCTTTGATGATATATTGGTTTTAAGTAAGGATGAGAATGAGCATTGTGAACATCTAGATATCTTTAGTTTTAAAATTGTTGAAAGAGAATCAAATGTATGATAACCCTAATAAGAGCGATTTTTTCCAAACCCAGATTGAATACTTAGGTCAGATTGTTTCTTCTAATGCTATTCACGTTAATCCTAAAAAGATAGAGGCAATTTTGAATTGGCCAATCCCTAAAAATGTACAGGTATAATTCCAGGAGGCATATTCTACAGTGGATTCTGCAAGGTTTTTCAGTGCATTTCGTAAAACTATTTATTTGTCGGGACTTGTACACAAGGTGGATTGACAACACCTAGAAACAATCCCTAATATGGAAAAAAAAATTAGCAAAATTGTACACAATTGGCACATTTTTACCAACCTTTTACATTAATTTAATGCAGATGCGATGTTCGTCATTGCTATTTTTGGAGGTCGTGTCTCTGCAGTCTGTTGGTCAATAGATGTAGATACAAGGAAACCCTTGTATGAGAGGAAGGTGGTGCTATAGATAAAATATAATAGATTTCCTTAGTGAATCCCAACCATGAACAATCTAAAATTTTCCCATAGGGAATTTTTATGATCTAGAGAAGATAAGATCTTGTCTTCTTTTGTTTGATTCCCAATACCAAATTTGATTTTGATTTAGTGAAAAGGGGCAGATCTAGGAGCTTTGTGGTGGTTCGACACATCACTTAAGTAACAGTTGCATGCCCCTCGTAACCCACAATGCAAACCACAACTCATTTGGGGTCACTTTCAATGTCAGTAGATTGCAATGTGCTAGCAATCTTTGAAGCTATACAGAGAAGTATGCAGTCACTTGAAGATGTGATGTACTTACACTTATTATGGTATTTTTCTATTCACTGATTTGACTTCAGTTCTTTGGGTCGTTAGATCTTGCATATATGTGTATAAGGTAGATAGATGGCCAAATGTCCTACCCTGTAATATACTATTCACATTTCTTAGATAGAGGACTTAAGTGCCAAGCAATTTAATATGCAAGAAAACTGATGGAAACCTCGGCTATGGATCTTAGTCTTTTGACATGTTTCCATCATCCATCCTTACACTCTTTTAGGTTGTGTCACTAGAAGGTTGGAGCTTTGTCATGCATGTTATGTGGAGATTGTTAAGTTCAAATATGTAGTGGCTTATGTTGTCACTCTTGTTGTGATTGTTGGATATTTCCTAGTAAATATTCTGGTTGTTGCAATTAGGTGAGTTTTCCTTCGAGTTCATTATAAGCATTAGGCTCTTTTGAAGAAGAATAGAAACACAAAGAAGTTTAGTTTCTATAACACAACTATCTTAGCAAGCATTCTGAAAGATGTGGTACTTGAAAAGGATAAGAAAGTGGCATGGAAAGAAAGATTTAAAATCAAATCTGAACA
This sequence comes from Lygodium microphyllum, assembly GCF_053477565.2. Taxonomy (NCBI): domain Eukaryota; kingdom Viridiplantae; phylum Streptophyta; class Polypodiopsida; order Schizaeales; family Lygodiaceae; genus Lygodium; species Lygodium microphyllum. The sequence continues at coordinate 83,330,483 of NC_141142.1, read as the reverse complement.
AATGAGGACGAACTATCAATCTAAGGTTACTACTATATTCTATGCAAAAAAATGCCTATGGGAAATGCTGCATCAATCAACAGAAGAACAATAATAATGGTTTTATTAAGGCTTAAAGAGGGAGTCTTTGCAAGTGGACGTGTGGCTTTATTATCAGGCTTGACTGATGAGCTTTCTTTGGTGAAGGGGGTATAAGAAGACGGCCCACACCAAAGACAATTATGTTTGAAGTTATTACCCCCTTCACCAAAGTAAGTACGATACTGTAATACCATCCACCTTCTACCTTTATGATGGGGAAAATTATCGTAATTACTTTTGACATTATGGTACCATTATAATGCATGATGCTATAGGTTACACTTATCGGTGCCATGATTATGATAGTGTATTATCACCTGAGTGTGGTGTCGCTCAGTCTAAGGTGGGTAGAGAGCAACATGAATTTTCTCGATATCAAGCTGTTGTTTACCGTTTTACTCCATCATATCCCGATGATCAAGTAAATGTTAGTTGTCCCTTTTGAGATTATATCTATTGGTATATGGATGCGACTGAGGACTACTCTTTAGGATGTTTATCGGTGGCACCTATGCCCTATTATGACGATGCACTTGTGGCTCCGTTGTGATGGAGGTTTTTAGTGATGCACCTAATAGTCGGTCTATAACATCTGATGTGTCTACGCTGGAGGCTATTCATGAGCATCCTATATTTGATGGTTTAGTTGATAAGCTTGACTTATAGAGTGTGGATGATTTTGGATTAGGGTTATTGTTTGCAATAGAAGATCTAAGGGAGTTTGAAGTTTTTAGTTTAGATATTTTGTTTTCTTAGAGTCTTTTGGGGTTATTACTTTATTCTACATATTTAAAAAAATATAAAAAATAAATAATCCTTTAAAAAAAACTTTTAGTTTGTTGATACCTTTACATTTTAGGTTTTAGCGCACTTTAGTTTAGTTAGTCTTCACATGGTTAGGTAGTTAGTTGCACACACTGTTGGGATACTCCTTCAATGCTACGAGCTCATTACAAGGAAGTTTGATTAGATGGTTGGTTTTTAAAGGAGTTTTACTCTTTATTGATCTTACATATTAATGGTTTAGTGGCTATTAGTTGAGTTTTGTGTAGGGTTGATGATTATTGCAATTTGCGAACCACTATGTGCTTATCTTTGCATTATCTTGGAGTTGCAATATCCATGTACTTAATAGGTTGTTTCGTATCTAATCTATCTATTTATATTCATATTTGAAATAAGAGAAAGTTAAAAATATAACTTGATTGCAATGATTTAGAGTTTTCCAAACCTAAATATCTATAGAAGAAACACAAAACTCAATTTTTAACACACATACACCGAACGATACATAAACAATTTAGTCTATATGAGAGTCCACCCACATAAGATGGGACTTAGCACCAGGGAGTGATTGATAGGGGGTGATGTGTGTGCATGACATAGTGAATCTCATTGTATGGAAGTTTGATTAGGAATCCAATAGAGTTTTTTCCTATCTTTTTGTCATTTTTTTAAAATGATGTGGGGGTAGCTAAATAACAAGGTTCTGTCCATGAAATTTTGACTAGGAGTAGCGTGGACGAGAGATACTAAGCTGATGAGTATCTTTGCTAATTATTTTCCCAGTCACTGTGACTAGTATTATGTGCTAGATTAGATTCCTCGAGTGAAGTTGTTGAGCTGAAATGCTTGATTATTCAATTAAGTGATGCATTCTTAGCCTTCTAATTGATCCTTCAAAAAAAAAAACCTACTAATCCAATCCAAATAACAACAGTTTGGAAGAGTCTAAATATTTATTCTTCGGAAGGCAAGAAAGAAATAAAGAAATAAAATTTTAAAAAAATCCATGAGATTGTAGGATTTAAAAAAAGAAAAACAAGATAACCATCACCTGAGAGGTCTTAGTAGTCTATAGTACATACAGCTCTCACTAGATGTTCTTTCTGTAAGAAAAAAGGACATCTTGTAAACAACTGTTGGAAGAAGTATCCTGAGAAAATGAAATGTAACAAATGCAAGAAGATAGGGCATATCACAAGTAAATGCCCCAACACTCCTGATGTACCCAACGAATTGGTGGCCAACTATGCCTCCAATCCATCTGAAGATTGACTATTTTGACTCTTTAAATCATCTACCTAAAATACTCTTGTAAGTCTAATTTATAAAGGCATCCCAAGAAGGGGGGGAGGGGGGGACATCTTACATGCCTTGTAATCCAATGCCACCCTGGCATTGAGGGGTGGTGTTAGAAGATAGGCATAGGAACCCACTATAAGCAAGGGAGTATGAGGGCAAATGGGTGTGAATAGCCCTAGGGGCAGGGGAAACCCTAAACCTAGCTTGGCAGAGGCTATATAAACAGCCTATGGGTCACTATCAAGGGTGAGATAGAGTGTACCCAAGTTGTACCTTGAGCAACTTATTAAACAAGAATTTGTTCTTGTACTTTGAGCCTCTTTCTCCCTCTTGTGCACATATTCCAATGCTGCAACTCTGTTTTCTAACAGATTGCAATGTGCTAGCAATCTTGAAAGCTCTCCAAAGAAGTATGGAGCCACTTGAAGATCTGATGTTACTTGCACTTGCTATGGTATTTTTCTATTCACTAATTGGACTTTAGTTCTTTGGGTCAAATCTTGCATATATGTGTATAAGACAAATAGATGGCCAAATGTCCTACCCTGTAATATACTATTCACATTTCTCAGATAGAGGACTTAAGTGGCATGCAATTTAATATGCAAGAAAACTAGTGGAAACCTCGGCTATGGATATCAATCTTTTGACATGTTTCCATCATCCATCCTAACACTCTTTCAAGTTGTGTCACTAGAAGTTTGGAGCTTTGTCATGTATGTTATGGTGGAGACTCTTAAGTTCAAATATGCAGTGGCTTATGTTATCACTCTTGTTGTGATTGGTCTAAATTGGCAGTCATGGATTCCTTGTGCAAGAAGTTGAGTGGGACACCTGTCCTTTTCGGACGTCATATTAATTTAATGTGTATGTGGGTGATTCCACAGCGGGTGATTTTGCAAAATACATATCAAATTAATGGATTTTTACGAGTTTAGAGTGCACACTCTAATTAAATTAAGGTTAGGACAGAGTTATAACCTATTTAATTATTTTGTAGTTGAAGACTGTTAGGTATTCACTTTTGTTGGGTTTTATCTTATTATTTTCTAACAATTGTAAATGCTTCAGCTGATGTGTAGAGCAGCGAGGATGGTGTTGGGTAGCACTGGGCGATGACGTGAATCCAAATGCCTAGAAAAAAATACCATTTTTGATGGGTGTGTACCTTATTACTAAAGGCGTGGTACCAATATTTATTCAAGCACACTTATTTATTAAAGTGCTTGACAAAACATTTATTATCCTGTATGTGCATAGGTGCTTGGTTTAATATTTCATTATTCGATATTTGTATTTGGGCACAACCCTCGACTTTTGGACACCCAAATGCCTTACTCTATATTTGGGCAAAAGCAAACACAAAAGCCAAAAGCATGCTATTTGTAAAGTGGGCTATTTTTTAGCTTAAAGATAAATAAATCTATAAATACATTCCTTGTGAAGCGCTCACACAAGGCATGGGGGGAGATTGCACCCAATTTTCCTTTTTGTCTCATGTCATGCAAATTCTCTTTTGATTTTATAAAGGTTTTGTAGAGTTCTTTGTTCTTGGGGACCTTCCGGCATTCACTACGCATGCATAAAACATTTGATCTTCACACCATATAGTGTGTGAATTTTTTTTTTCCCTAGGTATCCTTCATGAAGGTTTTGAATTTGTTAGGGGCTTTCTTGAAGCCTAGGAGATCATCAATGGACCGAGGTGTTTTATCACAATACAAAAAACACTATATCTAATGCCTCCCAAACTTTTGGCCTTCTTGTTCCTTGCTCTTGCATTATCCCCGCCGTCGATGCACGTAATACGCGCGAGAGTTCGTGAAAGCTGCTTATTCGCAAGGACACTATGCAAGATGGGAGCAAAGTATTATGAAGAGTACTCAACTCAAGGCAGTTACATGGGGTAAGAAGAATGGTTAAGATACACATTCAATTAAATATATATGTGGACAAAGTAAGAAAAGTGGAGATGAAACACATGATATTGTCTCTACAGGTTGACTCCTGTGTAAGGTGTTTTCTCTTGAATTTCCAACACATGGAGCTCTTGGGTAGCACTCATCTAACTCTTGCGTGGAATACTATCATATCTTCTATGTTTGGTGCGCAGATCGGTCGCTGTATGCTCACGTAGTGAATCTCGGAAGGTCCCCAAGAACAATGAACTCTACTTTTTGCACAAGTTACAAGGTAAGAAGCATGAACGATAAGAGCAAGAGACCAATTGGGTTCAATCTCCCCCCATGCCTCGTGTGAGCGCTTCACAAAGCATGTATTTTATGTATATTCCATCTTCATGCTCAATAATAGCGCAATTTACAAAAATATATCAAGCTTTTAGCTTTTGAGTTTGCTTTTACAAAAATAGGAATAAAGCTAATGGACGGTGCCCAAAGAGTCTGGCACGCCCAACACAATGTCCAAATAAAAATAACATATCCGTGCGCATGAGCGTATACAAAATAATAATAAATAATCGATGTCTCAATAGACATGACAAAATATAGGAGTGGCGCCTATCAAAATATAATCCATAGGTTGAATACTCGCTAAACTCCAATGCTTTCCTTCGCCACTGTTGCTATCTCTACACATCAACTGAAGCATTCACAATCGTTAGTAAAATAATACAATTAAACCGACAAAAGTGAATACCTAGCAGTCTTCAGCTACATAAATAAATCAACTGGTTAGAAATAAATCCTAACCTTAATTTATTACGAGTGCGCACTCTAAACTCATAAACGTTTATTAATTTAATATGCATTTTGCGGAATCACCCATGTATACACTAAATTAATGAAATGCCCAAAAAGGACAGGCGTCCCCATCAACTTCTCGCACAAAGAATCCACTTTGTGTATGAGCCCCGGTCATAAAAGTTTACGGAATCCACCGTAAAACCTCACGGAATCCACCGTGAAATATGCCTCCTGGCATCATACCCCCGGGGTGGGATAGCAATTGACCTCAATTGCTATTAGCTCAATGTGGAGCTAACAGAGTGGGGAAAGCATTTAAGTCTCTAGCGTGCATGCATTGTGCTTCCTCTACAGGATGGTTCTTAAATTTAACTAGATATCTAGAATACCTTCGGCCATTTCTAGTGGTCATAAAATCAGTGTCTATAATAGCTTCTGGTTCAAGTATTTCAGTCTCTTCCTCTAATAAAGGTGGGTTTTCATAAACAGGGTATACAGGTAATTGGCCTCTAAATGGTCTCAATAAACTAATGTGAAATGTGTTGTGAATTTTCCAATGAGATGGTAATTCTAACTTGAATGCATTATCATTAATTTTATGAATGATCCTAAATGTTCCATAGAATTTGGGAGCTAATTTGACAACTGGATGTCTATCTACACTTTGCAGTCTACGTTTTTCTATTCTCAGCCAAACATAATTATCAACTTTGAAATTCATGGCTTGTCTTTTCTTGTTGGCTTGTTTGGTATATGATTGCTAGGCTTTAGCAATCATATCTTTAACCTCATCAAAAATACTGTTATGCATACTAGCAATATCATCAGCACTCTGAATTCTATTAGACAAAGATACAACAGGTGTAGATAATCTATATCCATAAATGACTTCAAACGGTGATTTCTTTGTAGATGTGTGCGGTGTATTGTTATATGCAAACTGTAATAAATGCAAATGAGTATCCCATGTCTGAGGTTTAGAGATAGTATATGCACGTAAAAGATCTAGAATGGTGCTATTTGTGGCTTCTGTTTGTCCATTAGTTTCTGGATGAAATGCAGATGAGAAATCAATCTTTGTGCCTAGGTTATCAAACAGAGTAATCCAAAAGTTATTACAAAATCTAGAATCACGATCTGAAATAATAAATTTTGGCAATCCATGGTTAGTAAAAACGGTTTTCAAAAATAACTGTGCTGCTTGTGATGCTGTTAAAGTTTTCTTACATGGAATGAAATATGCTTGTTTACTAAATCTATCTATAACTCTCCAAATCATATCATGGTTAGATTTAGTATTTGGTAAACCAGTAATGAAATCCATAGAAATTTGTTCCCAAGGTTTAGATGGAATAGACAAAGGCATAAGTAATCCATACTGTTTACCATGATGTCTCTTAACTCTTTGACAAATCAAACATTCAGAAACAAAGTTAGATACATCGGCATCCATATGCGGCCAATAAAAATCTTCAGTTAACATACGTAAGGTAGATATGATACCTCTATGAGCTTGATATGGGGGACAATGAATTTCATTCAAAACAAAAGATCGGAATGGAATTGTAACACAGAGTCTCTTTTCATAAAACATAAATCCATCATTATATGACAATGAATCAACAGGAATGAAATTATTTTGAACTAATTTATTCCAATCAGAATGAAAAGTAATATCCTGGTGATATGTATCTTTCATAGCAATCAAAGAATCAAAAGATATGATAGAAATATTATGAATGGCAGGTCTTCTACTCAATGCATCAGCCACTACATTTTCTTTTCCGGGTTGGTATTGAATGATAGGATGCCCATTTGATATGTCGGTCAGAGATTTGGGGTTGGCTAAGTAAATGTCTAATACTTTGCTGATCGGTCTTTATCATAAATTCTGAACCCATTAAGTAGTGTTTCCACTGTCTTAATGCTTGTACAACTGCTAATAGTTCTTTGTCATATGTGGAATATTTCAGCTCAGAGGATTTCAGCTTACAACTAGAATATGCTATAGGATGATTGTCTTGCATAAGTACGGCTCCTATTCCCGATCCACTAGCATCGGTCACTACTAGAAAGAATGGTCTATTAAAGTCAGGCAACTGTAAAACATGGGCATGGGTTAATGCATGTTTCAGTAAGTCAAAGGATTTCTGTTAATTTTCGGTCCATTGATAAACAATTCCTTTATTCAGAAGTTTGGTTAATGGTAAAGCAAGTAATGAAAAATTACGTACAAACTTCCTATAGAAACTAGCAAGACCAAGGAATGAGCGTAACTCATGCACGTTTTGAGGTACAGGCCAATTCAATATTGCATCAATTTTCTTAGGATCAACTTTAATTCCATCAGATGATACAATATGACCTAAATACTCAATTTCTGTTTTAAAGAATTCACTCTTTCAGGATTTGCATACAGTTGATTTTCTTTCAATAACTGAAAAACCAATGACAAATGCTCATAATGTTCTTTCTCATTTGGACTAAACACTAAAATATCATCAAAGAAAACAATTACACAATACTGATATTTCAGAAATATACGGTTCATCATTCTACTAAAGGTAGCAGGTGCATTAGTCAATCCAAATGGCATGACCAAAAATTCGTAATGACCAAACTGTGTTCTAAATGCAGTCTTGAATATGTCAAATTTATCTAGTCTCACCTAATGATAACCAGACTTAAGGTCAATTTTACTAAATATAGCAGATCCTTGCAGTTTGTCCATAAGGTCATCAACTCTAGGAATAGGGTATCTATTCTTTACAGTGATCTTATTTAAAGCTCGATAGTCAATGCACATACGATAGGTATTATTCTTTTTCTTGACTAACAATACAGGTGCACCGAATGGAGAACTGCTAGGTCTAATCAATCCTCTATTTAGTAATTCCTCAACTTGACTCTGGATTTCTTTTTGCTCTATCTGGTTATGCCTATATGGTACTTTGCAAGGTGGTTGTGTGCCAGGGATCAAATCTATCTTATGGTCTTCTGGACGTGAAGGAGGTAAACCTGGTGGTAGGTCTTCTGCAAAACAGTCCTTAAAATATGCAAGAAATTCTTTATGCCTAGGGTGCATATGATTTTCCTTTACTTGCAATTCATTCATCCAAATGAGATAGGATTTACTACTCTTGCGTAATGCACGTTTAGCTTGAGTATGCAAAAGCAGTGGAAAAACATTAGATGCATGCATACCATATAATGTAATAGATTTTCCTTGAAAATTAATATTCATTGTGTGTGTGGAATAATCTATATCTGGGTTATGCTGGTGTCGCCAAGGCATACCTAAAATAATGTCACTCGACTGTAATGGAACAACTAAGAAATTTCTTCTTTTAGTGTATGAACCAATTTGAATCTCTAAGTCTTGCACTTCATGTGTACCATTATACCTAGTGCCTAAAAATGCAGCTTTTATGCGATAATGCGTAGGTACAGTCTGTAATTTCAATTCTTTTACCAATTTTGCTGAAATAAAATCATGAGTACTACCGTCATCATGCAAAATAGTCTTTTCCTTTCCATGCACCAAACATTTCATAGTCAATAAAGAATGTGGAGTAGGCATACCTGGTGAAGTATCGGAAGTAGTAGTAGTGTCGTCCTCATCTTCAGTGAAATCAGGCATATCTTCATGTTCGTCTTCATCCATGGCTCCAAGGTAGTTGATATGAGCTGGTGGTTTCTTTGAATGACAATTTGCTGCTAGATGTCCAGGCTGGTGGCATTTATAGCATACTATTGGCTTGGCTTTGGTTACATTGTTTGCAATGGCAGGAAGTCTAGGTACATTAGGATTTGGTTGTGGAATAGGCTTAGGGTTTTGATTGACATTGGATGGTAATGCAAGTGGTTTTGCCCAATTTTTGCGAAAAGATGATGAAGAGAAACGACCTGGATTAAATCTTCTAAAATTGGAATTGATTTGTTTAGATCCATAATTACCATTGGCTTGGAATTGCTGTGGTCGTCTGTCTCTACCGCGTAGCTTATCTTCAGTGTCGTGAGCTAGTGAAATGGCGTCTTCAAGAGTAGTAGGCTTGAACATGTTAACTTCAACGTAGTAATGCCCAAGGAGTCCAAACATATACTTGTGCTTATGTATCGCCTTTGGTATGTCTTCAAGCATGCGTAGTTGGAGGAGTGCATTCCAAAAATGCTCTGTATATTGAGGTATAGGCTCACGATCCCGTTGCTGGAGTAGATCCCATTACTTAATAACTTTCTCATGAAATTGCAGTGGAAGGAAATTCTGCATGAACTTCTTCTTGAAATCTTCCCAAGTAGCAGGACATTCTATGCTCTTGCGTACTAGAGTCCACCAAAGTGATGCTCTGTCTACCAAATGATTAGTAACACACTTGATTTTATCTTTTTTTGCATAGGTTTCCTCATGGAAATAGTCATCAAAGTGACTAATGAATGCTAGAACAGTTTTTCCTTCTCGTATGCCATTGAAAGTACGAAATTTGAAACTTCGTTTACTTATCTTTGATTCCTTGCGAATGGTTTGAGCTTCAAGAGTGGCGTCGATGGTACGTCGAATCATATCTTCAGCTTGAGGTTCTTCTTTGTCGGTAAATGCTCTTTGTAATTTTGCCAGTTGCGCTTGCAATGCTTGCCTAGCCCTTCGTTCTTCTTCCAATTGCATTATGATTAAGTCCAGCTTTTGCTCCATCGTAGGCTCAGGTAAGTTGTCTTCAGCCATAAGATCATCTGTATGTGGTTCCATCATCCTGAAAAACTCAAAAGACCTTTCTCACTCAAAATCAGGTTAGCGGGATGAGCGTAGCTCAAGTTCGGGAATACAAGGCTTATGTGTTTTTGGGTATATCTTTCTCAATCTTCAGAAATTCTGCGATTTTTCCTTCTTCGTATGCTGAAAATGCTTCAACAAACCTGCGTATAAGTAGAGTACCTTCCAACGAACAACTTTGCAGTTCGGAGTCTTTGCGCAGGAACAGTCCTTCTAGGAGTTTTGAGCACAAGTCAGTTTTGACTGCAGTTGACTAGTCTGACTTGCAGAATTGTAGACTTATGTGACTTGCAGAGTTGCAGACTTGCAGAACTTAGCCAACTTAATGAACTTACAGAACTTGATCACAGATTACTTGCAGAACTTGACTTCTGTGGTGTGTGGCCTGAAGTTGTTGACTTGCAGGAGTAAGCTTAGTTGATTTATCTTAATTGATTAACCTTAATTGCTTAAGCTTAGAAGGGGGGGTTATGATCAGAAAACAGCGCAGATTCGTGGGGGAGGGGCGTTTTTTTCGCTACGCGAAAAAATCGGAGGTTCTCTGAAACCTCACGATTAAAAAATTTGAAGCTTAAAGCTTCTATTCTCTAAGCTTTGAAGCTTAAGTCTTGAAAGATATGGATTTGAGGACTTATCTCTCTAATTAACCACGACTTGTTGAAGGAGATGTAGGAGTGATCCTCCGCCTGTATAGCCCGGTCCTTTGCAATCTGATGACAGAAACAGGGATTCTTGATCGCCAGAAGTCTGTCTGTATCGACGGTTCGCGACGAGATTGACCGTAGAGCCCGATCGTTCCAGGAGCTCCGCCTTCGCACGAGATGGGTAGCGATTGGAAGCTCTTAATCTCAGCTCCGCTCTGATACCACTGGTGCGCAGATCGGTCGCTGTATGCTCACGTAGTGAATCCCGGAAGGTCCCTAAGAACAATGAACTCTACTTTTTGCATAAGTTACAAGGTAAAAAGCATGAATGACAAGAGCAAGAGACCAATTGGGTTCAATCTCCCCCCATGCCTTGTGTGAGCGCTTCACAAAGCATGTATTTTATGTATATTCCATCTTCATGCTCAATAATAGCCCAATTTACAAAAATATATCAAGCTTTTAGCTTTTGAGTTTGCTTTTACAAAAAATAGGAATAAAGGTAATGGACGGTGCCCAAAGAGTCTGGCACGCCCAATACAATGTCCAAATAAAAATAACATATCCGTGCGCATGAGCGCATACAAAATAATAATAAATAATCGATGTCTCAATAGACATGACAAAATATAGGCGTGGCACCTATCAAAATATAATCCATAGGTCGAATACTCGCTAAACTCCAATGCTTTCCTCCGCCACTGCTGCTATCTCTACACATCAACTGAAGCATTCACAATCGTTAGTAAAATAATACAATTAAACCGACAAAAGTGAATACCTAGCAGTCTTCAGCTACATAAATAAATCAACTGGTTAGAAATAAATCCTAACCTTAATTTATTACGAGTGCGGACTCTAAACTCATAAACGTTTATTAATTTAATATGCATTTTGCAGAATCACCCGCTATGGAATCACCCATGTACACACTAAATTGATGAAACGCCCGAAAAGGACAGGCGTCCCCATCAACTTCTGGCACAAAGAATCCACTTTGTGTATGAGCCCCGGTCATCAAAGTTTACGGAATCCACCGTAAAACCTCACGGAATCCACCGTGAAATATGCCTCCTGGCATCAATGTTCTCCTTCCCTCATCAAAGTAGCATATGATGGCACTTGTAACAGCTGCTCACAAGAGGCCAATTGCATGACATTGGCATATCGTAATCATATGACAAGATCAAGACGACTTTCAAAGCTTCCCTCTTGAAACATGGGTGCCATGATTCTCTTTTATGTCATAGGTATCCAAAGATTTTATCATGATAGGCTTCATCTTCACGTTGATGCTAGTTTCAATAATGATGTTTTTATTGGCATTAGTTGGTGGCTCCCATGACGACAATCATTCAAACGAGCATGGAGGATTCTTCATGTGCATCATTTTCTTCACTACATATCCACGTGTTTGTAGTGAGGTACACTGCCACATGTATAAAGTAGATGATGGCATGGTGCAAATTTCTCCTCTCAGGGCAACATGAAGCTATCTTTCCCTTCTTTCTTGACTTGGACGATGTGCTTCTTTATCATACATGCAATACGTGTCTGGTTGCTTGGTCACTTGTTAGACTGCAAAGAAGTAACGATTGAAGTCTCGATTCTAAGGAAGGTGGTGTTCAAGATGATGAACTAAGTACTAATGTCAAAGATGATGGCTCGCTTCTTCTTCATCATCATACATGAGCCAACAATTCTCCAAATTGCCTGTTTACCATTCTGTTAGCGTGGTCCTACTGCTTGTGTTGCTCACCAACAATACAGCGTGGTCCTATTGCTTGTGTTTTGACAACTCCCGTTAGTTGTGCTATGATAGGCCGCCAGAGTTAGGCTTTTTGCACTCAGTCTTTGCATTCCCCCAACTCTTCATGATCACACATCTAGCAAGCTACTCTCTCAACATTACTCGTCATAGTTTTTACACTCCACAAGCCTTCTAGAAGTCAATGTAGACAACACCGCGCCTTCTCTGCAACACTAGTTGCAACACCATCATTGAGGTAGCGCGTGGTTCAGACTTGATAATCGGGCAAGCTGTGGAGGTGTTCTCATGTAATATTTGAAGAATGGATGTATGGAGACATCGATGACGAGTAAGGGCCGGGAAGAATCCTTTTCTCCGAAGAACAGACGACCACGATATGATGCCGCCTCTGATCACCAAGATGTAGTCATCACTCCGTCTCTAATACGTCCAAGGAAGCTACAGCGATAGGGCAGTTTCTTGAACGTCATGTGCTATCCTCGGAGATGATGATTAGAGTCCACGATGACCATCCTCAACGCTTCAATATAAACAGCTTTGGCTTTGTTGATGTGAGCAAAGCCTGCAGAAATTGAGTGAAATGGTCGCCATCTTTAGCCTTCGCGGGATGTTCTTGATGTCGATCCTCTTCCCGCAATAGATCCGCTTTTTGCCAAGCTTTTTCCACTTCTGCCCTTATTGAAGTAGTTGCCATCCTTTTCTTGAAATGCCATCGCATTGTGTTAATTATGCCATTGTCTTCTTGCGATGCCTCTGCTGGAATATACGCCCCCATGCATGTCGATGCAATCATCATGTATGGTAGTCGTTTTTGCCATTCTGCTTAAATCAGCAGTAGCTGCCATAACTTGAATTGCTACCTGCAAGAAAAGTATCGCCATCCTCTCTTCGACAATGCCATCACGTTTGTGTCCATAATCTACACCGTCATCCTTTTTGTTAATCAGAAATCAACTGTAACTCCAAGAAATGCCTAATGATTACCTAGGCTACGAATTTGCACAATGATAGCATGAACACCATAATCATGGCCATCTGTAAGCAGGCATTCATAAATAATCGCATGTGTTGAGCCCATTTGGTAGCTGTTAAAGTTGGACTATGTATGACAAACTCATCAGTTGAAGGGTCAAATGTTGCAATAGTTTCCAACCCTTGCACATTTGATCCATGCCCAAGTTCAGTCTATGCATAGCATCCTATAATAGATTGTCTATATGCAAGAAGCATGTGATTCTTTCCTCTTCTCAGTACACTGCACATAACATGAAGCCATCTCAAAGCATAAAAGGTAGAAGTTCTCCCCTTCCTTCCCTCATGCTCATGTGAATAAATCACATGACAAACCATAGATATCCATCTGCATGTTCCCCTTGACAGCAAGCGAATACAAAAAAATTAGGATGGAACGAAGCAATCAAATTTTCAAACTGACAGTTCAAAATGAACGGCAAATAAAAAGACACACACAATGGAAAACAAATTTCTAATAATGACGCTGACTAATGAGTTCAAATTCCTGGGTGAAAAACTCCACCCTCACGTTTCCAGTGGTGGATGCATGTAGCGTCACGACATCCACCCCCTTCAAACTTGCGCCTCCTCTGGCATGTGCCAACTTGTTTACCACTTGCAGCATTGTTCCCACCAAGATCATATGGGCAATCATTTGGGTAATATGACAAGTAGGTAACTTGACATAGGTTATCACAGCATCCTCCTGGATCATATGGATAAATCAAAGTAGGTAAGTTTTTGTAGATCATCATAGCATCCAATGGCTTGGTCTTCTCTCCTGCAAAAATCTTCTCCATGGCATCCTCCTCTTCTTTCGTTGGTTGATCATCAAACAATCTCATGACTCCAATCTTCCTTTCCTCCTTCAAGGGAACAAGTCTTATTTGGGCCTTGACCACATTGACGTTTATATCCATATCCATCTCCATAAATGGCAAAACATTGGCAAATCCTTATCACTATCCAAAGGTAGGGGTCCTGACCTTCTTGTCAACTGTCTTATATTTTGTTTGTAGTCTAGCTTCTTTGCTACAACTTGTAAATTTCAGCCCTGGTTGTAAATACCTTGGTAAACACAAATTTTTCTATGTATAAACAACATCCAACTCTTTTGACTAACAAAAATCAGCCATATTTTTTCCACATTGCATATGAACAGCCCAACATTGAGACTCATAGCTTACTTTAACTTCTACAAATCCTGTTTCTTGCTATAAATTAGCACCCTGTAAATCTTTTTGTTGAAGTATTTTAGCAAAGAACACTTTTTGCTGAGAATTCTCACAGCACCCAAATTTTCTTGTAGCATGAAATCAACTATTTTATGATACATTGCTAGAGAATGGAGTGGTAAGGCATATGACAGCTCTTGATTTTTAGTTTTCAGCAATGCTGAAAGATCCTCATAGTATCTGAGCATGATAGCCCATCATAGAGACCATCTACCTTGTCTTCATCCTACAAAAGACCTGCAAGCTTCAACTCTTTTTCTTTTCTCTTCAAGTATTACCTAGTAGCTCTAGGCATGTCCATAATATGCTGAAAACACAAAGTACTTTCAGGAGACACACCATACGCTCCTGAGGAAAAACTGCTGCCACTGGTAGGAGGCGAGAGCTTTCCTTGTCTCGTTTCAAATCGTCTCACAAGACAGTGATACCTAACAAAATCGGGCTCTCCTACTAGAAAAGGGGAATCCCTCCAAGGAATCCTTATTCCGCTGATAGTTGACACAAAATGTCATGAATTAGACAACCCTATTTCATTCCTTGCTTTGTGAGAGCTGGATTTTAGGAGGCACTTCTGAGCCATGCTTGAACTATTTGAGGATATTTTTAGAGCAAGAAAGTGCTCGAGAAGTGCCAAATATCAAATTTTTATGAAAAATCAAACGGTGGCGGATGGCCAAGCTAGAGTCTTCCTAGGTGCATTTGGACATTAGGAATCCAATGCAAGTCTTGGTTCGTCGATCGAAGGTCATTTGGCCCCCCATTTAATCCCCGCAAGGTTTGGTGTTATAAAACAACTACTAGATTCGGGAGCTGGAAAGTGCATAACAGAGGTTAAGTTCATGGATTTTGATGCTGCGAAGCCACGTGTCCATATGGATCTCAAATCTGAGTCCATTTGCCCACCCAAAATTGAAATATCTAATTGCGATGTAATGTGAACACAAAAAGCCGAATTGGTTAATTTAAATATCATTAACCTTAAGCTTATTAAACAAAGGTAAAAACTCAAAAAAAAAAACAACATGGGGGGCACAATTTCTTTTGTGTCCTTTTCCAATCTGCTTGATGCCTCTTTGTTTGTGGATATTCTAGAGAGAGAGAGAGAGAGAGAGAGAGAGATAGAGATTCCTAATCTAGGTAGAGAGAGAAAGGAGATGGCTGTAAGCTTGCACATTTTCATGGAGAAATGAGAAATCTGTTTTTTTAGTCTTTCTCTCTTCTCTCTCCTCTTTGCTGTCATTTGTATGCATCAGTTTAAGAGAGAAGGGGGAGGGGTGTGATGAAGAATCTAGAGCAAACGATGATGCTGGAGCGATGGAGGATGTAGATTGGGCTGAGAGAGTGCATCAACGACAAAGAAGGAGCATCATCGGCCTCCTATCTATGAGATACAAGCCTCGGAATTGTGGTTTTTATGCGTAAGTGAGCGGTTCTTTTGTTTTATAGAAAATGATTGAAGAAAGTGCTTGATTTTGTTTGTTCTTGCAGATTTCCCATGTTACATTCTCTCTGAAATATGAAAGAAAATTAGAAAATTCAATGATCTAATAAATTTTCACAAAACATGAAAAACTCCAAGTTGTGATTTTTATGAAAATAATGGAATTTTGGATTTTCGTTGAGTGTTTTAGGGTCATATGGGATAGAAATTGATATGAAAATGATGCTAACTATCCTTGATCAGTAAGAATTCATAATCTTGAAATAACGCATTTTTATAAAAAATAAATGAAAAAATATAGAGAAAATAAGAGAAAATTTAGTTTTTTTGCCTTAAAAAATAGAAGAAAATACATTTTATAATCATGAGTGTATAACAAGGCTGAAGCGTGAAGATCAAACCTTGTTTCTATGTTATAGCAAGTTTTTATCGATTTTTATATTAAACATTACATAAAAATAAACGTTATACATACCCAATGAATGCAAAACCTAAACGGTAGGAGGAAAGAGGGTTTTTAAAAGTGGTTAATTGTTGAAAATGATTCAAATTTTGATTTATTTGTTTATGAATAACGTATAGGACGGATTATCTTTTGAATTAAGGAGACTAGTAGCACGAAAAAACTCAATACTAGTCTCTATCAATGTTGCATGTACAATTAGTTGGAAAATAATTAAAGGGTTGTTTTTGCACTTCACCTAGTTGGTTTCTAATGATAAAATGCTTGAGCACAATGGTCATCCACACTTGCATTGAGCATAACATGAAATCAAACCTGGATGCATTGCAATTTCTTTCAAAATATTGACCTACTTGGAGTGTGTAAGAAAACTCAAGCTATAGGGTAGATGAACGATTTCTTGGGAAAGGATTGGTAAGGAAATATCAAATCTCCTCAAGGTGTAGGAGAGCTCCAGTGGAGCTATGACATTGAGCCAAGGGGTTTCCTCCTATGTTTTGTTATGTGGTATATTATATCAGATATATGGGATCTCCCTCTGAGAGGTAAGAAAGGGCAATCGTCGAACTACGTCTCATTACAAACGCAATATCTATAGTAGTGATTAGGGAAGCGTGCCCTTAGATGCTCTTGGTTGTGGCGAGGTCATGTGGGGTTATCTTGTGAGTGTTATAGAGGCCCTACTAGTGCCTATAGCTAGTGTTGGGCCCATTTTAGGTCGCGACAAGTGGTGCCTTTGTCGGGAGTTGCCTACAAGTGGTGGTTTTTATGCCTTGTTTAATTGTGACCTATTCTCTAGTGTATGCTAGAAATTAGTGAACTAGACTCACAAGACCATCAAGCAGAGCTCCAAAAGCAAGAAAGGGCTAAATGAGTTAGAGGGCAAGTTGAGATAAACAGAAGATAATCTCCGCAAAGGAGTGTCCCAATGTCAAGGGCAGGGTCTTAATAACCCTAAATCCACACATAGTTCATTAGGGGGAGGAAGCTTTAGTTCTTTCCCCCCTCCAATCAGTCCCTCCACTTCGAGTGGAGCTCTACTTCCGATTGTTCTAACCCCTATAGCAAATCCAATTGTTACCATAGTGACACAACCTATTGCTATACCTATTGGGATGGTGGATTTTCCAGCTTTAGGTTTCCCCGTACCCAGCTTAAATGGGTTAGTGGAGGAAGATGCAAAGCTCCACATTAGACAATTTTAGCAGTTGATGTTCAACTATCATATGTAGGATGAAGGGCATTTAATGATGTTCTTTAACATGACTCTCAAAGGAAGAGTTTCCATATGGTATCATGGCTTAGAGGTTGGAATCATAACCACTATTGTTTTATTTCTGGAAGCCTTTCGAAGGGAGTTTTGCCATGAAAGGGGTGGTCAATATTGGCTATGTGTGCTAAATGTGATACAACAAGAGCCACGTGAGGATATTCGAGCATATGCCAAGTTTTTAAAAGAGGTCTTTCTCATACTGCAAGCCTCTATCCCTATCCCAGTAGCTGCCCCACTGCAATATTTTTTGCATGGTCTAGATTTCAACATTCAAGTGCAGTTGAGCAGTGTCACTTTGCCGGATGTAGACACTACCATTAGACAAGCACAAGAAGTAGAATCGCGACTACAAGTGGCCTATGCGTCTTGAACCAATCTTAATATGGGGCTAGTTTTGGGAAATAACTTGGCATTGACCAATGGAAATGGAAGTGAAGGGATAGCTATGACTAACCCAAGTGTGAGAGAAAGCATGGTCCAAAATGTTCCAAAATGTTCATTTATTGTCAACTCCTCCTAGTATGACAATGCCTATGGCTAGTCAAATGGCTCCACCCAATGTTAATGGCTAAGCATCAAACACTAATGTTGTTCTTGTGAGTCACAACCAATGCCCAATTAAATTGTTAGGCCAATAGAATGATAGATAGACAATCACGGCTATGAGTGAAGTGCCTCTAATGTCCTGATGAAGTTAAGGATATGATAAAGCACTACACTAACATGATTTTTGAATAATGTCGACAAGTAGTTGTTAATGTCAATTTCCTTAAAAAATAACAGAATCTGATAGGAGGAAGTAAACGCCCTGGAAGATGGTGCACCCTCAAGATTTAGTTGTAAATAGTGTAGCAGCCAACATTACCCTAGAAATTGTCCAAATGTCAAATGCGACATATGTGGGAAGTTTGGCCATTTGGCCGCTGTCGAAGTAAGATTAGCTCTCTCTAGGAAGCTAGTAGACATCCAGGTCCTATTAACCATCATGTGCAAGGGAACAATCTTCAGCGAGATGATGAGATGAAACAAATACTTCAAAGAGGTAAGGCTATTGTAGAGGAGCTGTCTAGTGGCAATGGAATCAACCTCATTGAGGCTGTATGGGTTAATGGCATTGAAGCTTCTAATCTGTGGGCAATTACAACAGTTCAAAAGGGTAGAGAAGGCGACAAAGATAATGTAAAACCTATTGATGAAAACCCTAAACAAGATGACAAAGGAACGCAAGTCCTTAACCTCCACATGGAAGGGGACCTTTAAAACCCGTAGGGAGTAAAGCTGATGCCAAGAAGGATAAAGAATTACCAAGGAGAAAGGAAAAATCTAAGAAGCGATTACCAAATCTAGTTCAACGACCAAAAGAGAGAATGATCTGGTGAGAGAAGAGAGCTCTAGCGAATTATCACGAATTCGATTTGGTAAGCTCTCTTTGTAAACCAAACATGAATCTCTTGCACAGCTGATTAAGCTGTCTCCACGAGTGTGCAAGGAATTTAAAAATATCGTGTGTACTAGGTATATCATGGAACCTTTGGGCATAGTGTAAGTAGGAGATGATTGGCGAGAGCATACTAAAAAACATTGCCCAAGGGTTGCAGCCTACGTTGATGGAATACTAGTGGATCATGCTATTGTAAATATAGGATCATCTGTTAACGTCATGAGTTCAGAAGTGATGGAGAGGTTGGGTCTAGCAATTCAAAAAGACGCCTCCATAATTCTGTGAATGGTTGATGACAATTTAAGACAACTTGAAGGTTGTATTACCAAAGTCCTTGTGACCATTGTGAGTATGGATTGCACAATGGACTCTAGGGTTATTAGGTTCGCAAGACGGCCAAGCTATCAAGTATTGTTACAAAGGCCATGGATATTGTGAAGTTGATATACCTGCTGGTTGATTGACATTTGGCAGAGGCGCCAATCGTGTGGTAGTAGATGCCTATCCTGAGTCTCCTCAAAGTGAGAGAGCTCCTCTATCCTCTACGGAATTAGAGATATTAGAAGATGTATTTGCTAGTGAGATGTCATCGAGCAATGAATCAAAAGAAGGGTCCACTACCAAGGACATCTATCAAATAACTCTGAATGAGCCAATAGAGCCCAAGATCGCATAAGAGACATGGATGTGATTGAGCTAGATCTTCGTACGCTAAATGATTTGTGGCCAAGATTCGTGACATATGATTTTTTGATGTCAAGAAGTGCTTAAAAATAGCCAAAAATTCCAAATTTTAGGGAAAAAATAGACTTCATCGAAGGCAGTAGCGGCAATTATTACGATTTTAAGTGGCAATGCCCGAAAATGCTTTAAGGACCCACTGGACAGCGGTTGGTGATTTTTCATAATTTTTTGGCATGTCAAACAAGACTTATGGAGATGTCAAGTAGTGGGGGACTTCAAGACGGATGCCCAGGAATTTTTGGAGGTCGATTTGGATGCCAGACGTGGGAGGAGTGCCAAAAAATTATCCAACCACTTGATAGTTGAGGGGATACCACCCTTTGGGGGTCTTGGTCACCCCCTAAATTTGATTTTGTAGGGGGGGAGGGGGGGTTGTTTTTTAAGCCAAAAAAAATGGGATGATGGTGCTTCCTTGTGCAAGCGACGATTTGTGGATAGGGGGGCTATGGTGGCTGTAAGCAACCCCCCCAAATCGATCTTATGCCTGAGATACCCTTGATCTTCGCTCTCCATCGCTCCAGACCACGCATCAAATGGTTGCCCGATTGTGGAGATCATATTTCAGTCTTCCTCTCACCTCCCTCTCTCTCTTGCAAGGGGCAGTTCTTGCATGTGAAGAAGATGAAGTCTGGTTGGTGAATGCTCATCGGATGCGGTACCGGATCGCTTCTAAACCAAAGGTGGGCTGAAGATGGCAATGTGGAGGCGGACTGAGCATCAAATGGGGCCTGGTTTGCACACCTGCAACAAGTTTCAAAACCCAAAATAATGAAAAATACACGATAATGGCATTTTTTCAAAGAAAACGACTTTTTTTCCGCATTTGATGGGGTTAACAATGTTCTTTTGGGCTGAAAATTGATGGACATGTTGTTTGCTGCTGTTTTTCTATTTGTATAATAAAAAACTCAGAAAACATACACTTAAAGTGTGGGCAATAAATGGAAAAAATTCGAAAAGCATGGTTTTTAGAGGAAAAATAGGGTTTTTGGGCCTAAAATCGAAAAAGTATGAAACAAAACACCAATAAAATCTACATGTTTACTGTTCAAAGAATCAAGAGCCACAGATTTGAAATAATGCTAATTTTCTTCCATTTTTAATTGATAATAAATAAGAAAAAATATGGAAAAATAGATAAAAATGGAAAAAAAGGCTTTTTAAAAGGGGAAAACACAGGAAATGGATGAGGAAAATTATGGATATATCTGTGAGTGTATAATGAGGATAAATCATGAGGGTTTGCCTCACGTTATCCCCATTTATATGTTTTTGTGAGTATTTACTACTTATTTCATGCAAAATACACATGAAATCACCCCTTTACCTATGCAACGAGGCAAAACCTTAAACAATAGGGGAGGAGGGAAGTTTGAGTACATCATGAGTATAAGGCTCGGTGTCTTCTCTCATTGCAACAATTACACGTAAGTGTATAGTAACATGAAAAGAATGGATTTGCGCAATGCACGAGGTTGTTTTTTCAATTGTTTGAGCACTTAATCATATACACATTTGCATCAAGCATCGTTAAATGGTATCAATTACAAGCTCCTGGATGCATAGCACTTAGTTTCTTTAGGACTTGATCCATGTAGAGAGAGTGAATAACCTGGTTATAGGTCTAGACGATGGTGGGTCCAAGGGGACGGATAAGAGAGGATTAGTGCATTCTTGGCACAATAAATATATTGGCACCAAGAGGGGAGTTTGTTTCGAATGTGTCTATATGTGGAAGTAGCGCATCGAGGGGCCAATCCCCAAGATATAGGAGAGCTGCAGTAGGGCCACGGCAATCATCCAATGGGGTGCCCCTCTGTCTGTGATATGTGGCATTTACTACCAATATGTGTATAATCTCCTTGTGAGGAGACAGAAAAGGGAACATTCGTTGCTATAAACACGCAATGATTAGTGTTTAGGATAGTGTATCCCTCAACAGACGCTCATGGCCCACGAGGCTGTGTGGTGGGATTGTCTGTTGATGAGTGCATGAGGTCCGACTAGTACCTTAGCCACTGTCGCACCATTTTAGGTCCCATCAATCCATGGCCAATTAAATTAGGGTCCAGGCTCAATGTGTGAAAGAAAGGGGGGACTATGTGTCCCTTATCCAAGAGTTCCATGACATTTTTGCCTAGAGTTATGATGAGCTGAGAGGTATTTGTCAGAGCTTGGCTATGCATACCATTCCTCTAAATGAAGGTAGTCGTCTTGTGCACCAAAAAGTAAGGTGTACGCCTTTCAAACTAAGGGAGGAGCTCTTCGAGGAGTTATAGAAATTGCAAAAGTTGGTTTGATCTTTCGTGTTCATCACACTGAATGGTGTTCATCTATTGTTACCATAAAGAAGAAGAAGAATCAAATTGGGCTTTGTGTAGACTTTAGAGAGCTTAATAAGCAAAGAGTTAAGGATTACTACCCGTTGCCCTTTATTGACTAGATTTTGGACTAGTTAGCAGATAGGGAAATATATTCGTTTATGGATTGCTTTGTGGGATACAAACACATGGAAATTGCAAAAGAAGATAAGATGAAAGCAACTTTCATTAATATTATCTTTGGTACTTTTGTCTACCTTGTGATGGCCTTTGGTTTATGCAACGCACTTGGTTCATGGCAATGAACAACAGGCATGACCTTTGGTGACATCTCCCTAGAGGAGTTGAAAGTATTCATCGATGACCTGGGGGCAGACATCATAAGAGAAAGGCAATTGATTATTTTAAGAAAGTGTTTTGAGTGTTACAGACAATTTTGCACAGCTTTTAACCCAAGCAGGTGCATCTTTGGGATGCCTTATGGACTATTACTAGGCCATGTGGTCAGTTCCGTAGTGATCGCGATTGACCGTCATGTAAGTTACTGATGCCAGGAGGCATATTCCACGGTTATGATGCCAGGAGGCATATTCCACGGTGGATTCCGTGAGGTTTTACTGTGGATTCCGTAAACTTAGATGACCGGGGCTCATACACAAAGAGGATTCTTTGTGCGAGAAGTTGATGGGGACGCCTGTCCTTTTCGGGCGTTTCATTAATTTAGTGTGTACGTGGGTGATTCCATAGCGGGTGATTCCGCAAAATGCATATTAAATTAATAAACGTTTATGAGTTTAGAGTGCGCATTCGTAATAAATTAAGGTTAGGATTTATTTCTAACCAGTTGATTTATTTATGTAGCTGAAGACTGCTAGGTATTCACTTTTGTCAGTTTAATTATATTATTTTACTAACGATTGTGAATGCTTCAGTTGATGTGTAGAGATAGCAACAGTGGCGGAGGAAAGCATTGGAGTCTAGCGAGTATTCGACCTTTGGATTATATTTTGATAGGCACTACGCCTATATTTTGTTATAACTATTGAGACATCGATTATTAATTATTATTTTGTATGCGCCTATGCGCACGGATATGTTATTTCTATTTGGACATTGAGATTGGGCGTGCGAGACTCTATGGGCACCGTCCATTAGCTTTATTTCCTATTTTTGTAGAAAGCAAACTCAAAAGCTAAAAGCTTGTCATATTTTTGTAAATTGGGCTATTATTGAGCATGAAGATGGAAATATACATAAAATACATGCTTTGTGAAGCGCTCACACAAGGCATGGGGGGAGATTGAACCCAATTGGTCTCTTGCTTCTTGTCGTTCATGCTTTTACATTGTTTTTTGTGCAAAAAGGTAGAGTTCATTGTTCTTGGGGACCTTCCGGGATTCACTACATGAGCATTCTGCGACCGATCTGCGCACTAGTGGTATTAGAGCAGAGCAGAGATCAAGAGCTTCCAATCGCTACCAATCTCGGGTGAAGGCGGAGCTCCAGGAACAAACGGGCTCTATAGTCAATCTCGTCGTGAACCGACGATACAGGCAGACTTCTGGCGATCAAGAACCCCTGTTTCTACTGTCAGATCGCGAAGGACCAGGCTCTGTAGGCGGAGGACCACGCATCCATCTCCTTCATCAAGTCGTCAAGAAATAGTGAGAAAACAAAATTCATATCTTTCATCTCTCATAAGTTTAAGCTTAAGTTAAGCTTAGAAGAAGCTTAAGAAGCTTAATAAGCTTCAAATTTCACATCGAGCTATCAGAGGAGGCCCGCGTTTTTCGCGTCGACACAGAAAAACGCCCCCCCCCCCCACGAAATCAGATGACGACTGAATTTTCATTAAGCTTTTCAAGCTTAATTCCTTAAGTCAAAGCTAAACTATCAAGTCAAATCATACAAGGCAATCAAGTTCATAAACTTCAGGTCCTGCACTTCTGAAGTCAAGTTCTGCAAGTCGATGGGAATCAAGTCCTGCAAGTTCATCAAGTCGGCCTAAGTTCTGTAAGTCTGCAACTCTACAAGTCGGCTAAGTTTGCAACTCTGCAAGTCAGACTAGTCAACTGGAGTCAAAACTGACTAGTGCTCAAAACTCCTAGAAGACTTGTTCCTACGCAAAAACTCTGAACTGGAAAGTTGTTTGTGACAAGGTGTTCTATCTATCTACAGGTTCGCTGAAGTATTTTCAGCAAGGAAGACAGAAATATTGCAAATTTTCTGAAAATTGAGAAAGAAATACCCAAAAATACATAGCCTTGTAACCCCGAATTTGAGCTACGCTCATCCCGCTAACCTGATTTTGAGTGAGAAAGGTCTTTTGAGTTTTACAAGATGACGACCCCACATATGGATGATCCTATGGCTGAAGACGACCTACCTGAGCCTACCATGGAACAAAAGCTGGATCTAATCATGCTGCAACTAGAAGAAGAGCGAAGGGCTAGGCAAGCATTGCAAGCGCAATTGACAAAACTACAAAGAGCGTCTACCGACAAAGAAGAACCTCAAGCTGAAGATTTGGTTCGACGTACCATCAACGCCACTCTTGAAGCACAAACCATTCGCATGGAATCCAAGATAAGTAAACGAAGTTTCAAATTTCGCACTTTCAATGGCATACGAGAAGGAAAGACTGTTTTATCATTCATTAGCCAGTTTGATGACTATTTCCATGAGGAAACTTATCCAGAAAAAGATAAAATCAAGTGTGTTACTAATCATCTGATAGACAGAGCATCACTTTGGTGGACTGTAGTACGCAAGAGCATAGAATGTCCTGCTACTTGGGAAGATTTCAAGAAGAAGTTCTTGCAGAATTTCCTTCCACCGCAATTTCATGAGAAGGCTATCAAGCAATGGGATCTACTTCAACAACGGGATCGTGAGCCTATTCCACAGTATACAGAGCGTTTTTGGAATGCACTCCTACAACTACGCATGCTTGAAGACGTACCAGAGACGACACATAAGCGGAAGTATATGTCTGGACTTCTTGGACATTACTACGCTGAAGTGAACATGTTCAAGCTTGCTACCCTTGAAGACGCCATCTCACTAGCTCATGACACTCAAGATAAGTAACGCGGAAGAGACAGATGACCACAGCAATTCCAAGCCAATGGTAATTATGGATCTAAACAATTCAATTTCAATTTTAGAAGGTTTAATCCAGGTTGTTTCTCATCACCATTTTTCCGCAAGAATTGGGCTAAACCACCTGCATTACCATCCAATGTCAATCCAAATCCTGAGCTTATTCCACAAGCAAATCCAAATGTACCCAGACTTCTAGCCATTGCAAATAATGTAACCAAAGACAAGCCAATAGTATGCTATAAGTGTCACTAGCCAGGGCATCTCGCAGCAAATTGTCATTCAAAGAAGCCACCAGCACATATCAACTATCTTGGAGCCATGGACGAAGACGAGCATGAGGATATGCCAGATTTCACTGAAGATGAGGATGATACTACTACTACTTCCGACACTTTACCAGGTATGCCTACTCCACATTCATTGTTGACTATGAAATGTATGGTGCATGGAAAGGAAAGAACTATCTTGCATGATGACGGTAGTACTCATGACTTTATTTCAGCAAAATTGGTAAAGGAATTGAAATTACAGACTGTACCTATGCATTATCGCATAAAAGCTGCATTTTTAGGCACTAGGTATACAATGGCACACAAGAAGTACAAGATTTAGAGATTCAAATTGGTTCATATATTGAAAGAAGAAATTTCTTAGTTGTCCCATTACAGTCAAGCGACATTATTTTAGGAATGCCTTGGAGACACCAGCATAATCCAAATATAGATTATTCCACACACACAATGAATATTAATTTTTAAGGAAAATCTATTACTTTATATGGCATGCATGCATCTAATATTTTTCCACTGCTTTCGCATACTCAAGCAAAACGTGCATTACGCAAGAGTACTAAATCATATCTCATTTGGGTGAATGAATTGCAAGCAAAGGAAAATCATATGCACCCTAGGCATAAGGAATTTCTTGCATATTTTAAGGACTCTTTTGCCGAAGACCTACCACCAGGTTTACCACCTTCACGTCCAGAGGACCATAAGATTGATTTAATCCCTGGCACACAACCACCTTGCAAAGCACCATATAGGCACAATCAAATAGAATAAAAAGAAATCCAGAGTCAAGTTGAAGAATTACTAAATAGAGGCTTAATTCGACCTAGCAGTTCTCCATTCGGTGCACCTGTACTCTTAGTCAAGAAAAAGAATAATACCTATCGTATGTGTATTGACTACCGAGCATTAAATAAGATCACTGTAAAGAATAGGTATCCTATACCTAGAGTTGATGACCTTATGGACAAACTGCAAGGATCTTCTATATTTAGTAAAATTGACCTTAAGTCTCGATATCATCAGGTGAGGCTAGATAGATCCGACATATTTAAGACTGCATTCAGAACACAGTTTAGCCATTACGAATTCTTAGTCATGCCATTCGGATTGACTAATGCACCTGCTACTTTCAGTAGAATGATGAACCGTATCTTTCTGAAATATCAGTATTGTGTGATTGTTTTCTTTGATGATATTTTGGTGTTTAGTCAAAGTGAAAAAGAGCATTATGAGCATTTATCATTAGTTTTTCAATTACTGAAAGAAAATCAATTGTTTGCAAATCCTGAAAAGAGTGAATTCTTTAAGACAAAAATTGAGTATTTAGGTCATATTGTATCAAAAGAAGGAATTAAAGTTGATCCTAAGAAAATTGATGCAATATTGCATTGGCCTGTTCCTAAAAATGTGCATGAGTTACGCTCATTCCTTGGTCTTGCTAGTTTCTATAGGAAGTTTGTACGTAATTTTTCATTACTTGCTTTACCATTAACAAAACTTCTTAAGAAAGGAATTGTTTATCAATGGACTGCAACTCAGCAGAAATCCTTTGACTTACTGAAACGTGCATTAACCAATGCCCCTATTCAATTGCCTGACTTTAATAGACCATTCTTTCTAGTTGTGACCGATGCTAGCGGATCAGGAATAGGAGCCGTACTAATGCAAGACAATCATCCAATAGCATATTCTAGTTCTAAGCTGAAACCCTGTGAGCTGAAATATTCCACTTATGACAAAGAATTATTAGCAGTTGTACAAGCATTAAAACAGTGGAAACACTATTT
Organism: Lygodium microphyllum; assembly: GCF_053477565.2. Taxonomy (NCBI): domain Eukaryota; kingdom Viridiplantae; phylum Streptophyta; class Polypodiopsida; order Schizaeales; family Lygodiaceae; genus Lygodium; species Lygodium microphyllum. Next base: position 83,303,312 of record NC_141142.1, on the reverse strand, counting down.
AATGGGTTCAGAATTCATGATAAAGACCGACCAGCAAAGCATTAGACATCTACTTAGCCAACCTCAAATCTCTGACCGTCATATCAAATGGGCTTCCTTCATTCAAAGTTTTCATCCTATCATTCAATACCAACCTGGAAAAGAAAATGTAGTTGCTGATGCATTGAGTAGAAGACCTGCAATTCATAATATTTCTGTCATATCTTTTGATTCTTTGATTGCTATGAAAGATACATATCACCAGGATATTACTTTTCATTCTGATTGGTAAAAATTAGTTCAAAATAATTTCATTCCTGTTGATTCATTGTCATATAATGATGGATTTATGTTTTTTGAAAAGAGACTGTGTGTTACTATTCCATTCCGATCTTTTATATTGAATGAAATTCATTGTCCTCCATATCAAGGTCATAGAGGTATCATATCTACATTACGCATGTTAACTGAAGATTTTTATTGGCCGCATATGGATGCAGATGTATCTAATTTCGTTTCTGAATGTTTGATTTGTCAAAGAATAAAGAGACATCATGGTAAACAGTATGGATCATTAATGCCTTTGTCTATTTCATCTAAACCTTGGGAACATATTTCTATGGATTTCATTACTGGTTTACCAAATACTAAATCTAACCATGACATGATTTGGACAATTGTAGATAGATTTAGTAAGCAAGCATATTTTATTCCATGTAAGAAAACTTTAACAGCATCACAACCAACACAGTTATTTTTGAAAACTGTTTTTACTAACCATGGATTGCCAAAAGTGATTATTTCAGATCGTGATACTAGATTTTGTAACAATTTTTGGATTACACTGTTTGCAAATCTAGGCACAAAGATTGATTTCTCCTCTGCATTTCATCCAGAAACAAATGGACAAACAGAAGCCACCAATAGTACCATTTTAGATCTTTTACGTGCATATACTATCTCTAAACCTCAGACATGGGACACTCATTTGCATTTATTACAGTTTGCATATAACAATACACCGCACACATCTACAAAGAAAGCACCTTTTGAGGTCATTTATGAATATAGATTATCTACCCCTGTTGCATCTTTGTCTAATAGAATTCAGAGTGCTGATGATATTGCTACTATGCACAATAGTATTTTTGATGAGGTTAAGGATATGATTGCTAAAGCCCAACAATCATATACCAAACAAGCCAATAAGAAAAGACAAGCTATGAATTTCAAAATTGATGATTATGTTTGGCTTAGAATAGAAAAGCGTAGACTGCAAAGTGTAGATAGACATCCAGTTGTCAAATTAGCTCCTAGATTTTATGGACCATTTAGAATCATTCATAAGATTAATGATAATGCATTCAAGTTAGAACTACCATCTCATTGGAAAATTCATAATACATTTCACATTAGTTTATTGAGACCATTTAGAGGCCAATTACCTATCCACCCTGTTTATGAAAAACCACCTTTATTAGAGGAAGAGACTGAAATACTTGAACTAGAAGCCATCATAGACACTAACTACATGACCACTAGAATTGGCCGAAGGTATTCTAGATATCTAGTAAAATTTAAGAACCATCCTGTAGAGGAAGCACAATGGATGCACGCTAGAGACTTAAATGCTTTGCCCACTCTGTTAGCTCCACATTGAGCTAATAGCAATTGAGGTCAATTGCTATCCCACCCCGAGGGTATGATGCCAGGAGGCATATTCCACGGTTATAATGCCAGGAGGCATATTCCATGGTGGATTCCGTGAGGTTTTACGGTGGATTCCGTAAACTTAGATGACCGGGGCTCATACACAAAGAGGATTCTTTGTGCGAGAAGTTGATGGGGATGCCTGTCCTTTTCGGGCGTTTCATTAATTTAGTGTGTACATGGGTGATTCCATAGCGGGTGATTCCGCAAAATGCATATTAAATTAATAAACGTTTATGAGTTTAGAGTGCGCACTCGTAATAAATTAAGGTTAGGATTTATTTCTAACTAGTTGATTTATTTATGTAGCTGAAGACTGCTAGGTATTCACTTTTGTCGGTTTAATTATATTATTTTACTAACGATTGTGAATGCTTCAGTTGATGTGTAGAGATAGCAACAGTGGCGGAGGAAAGCATTGGAGTCTAGCAAGTATTCGATCTTTGGATTATATTTTGATAGGCGCCACGCCTATATTTTGTTATGACTATTGAGACATCGATTATTAATTATTATTTTGTATGCGCCTATGCGCACGGATATGTTATTTCTATTTGGACATTGAGATTGGGCGTGCCAGACTCTATGGGCACTGTCCATTAGCTTTATTTCCTATTTTTGTAGAAAGAAAACTCAAAAGCTAAAAGCTTGTCATATTTTTGTAAATTGGGCTATTATTGAGCATGAAGATGGAAATATACATAAAATACATGCTTTGTGAAGCGCTCACACAAGGCATGGGGGGAGATTGAACCCAATTGGTCTCTTGCTTCTTGTCGTTCATGCTTTTACATTGTTTTTTGTGCAAAAAGGTAGAGTTCATTGTTCTTGGGGACCTTCCGGGATTCACTACGTGAGCATTCTGCGACCGATCTATGCACCAGTTACTCATGAATATATATGTGTGCGTCACGTGGGTTCAAAATAAGGTATTTTTGAAATACCATTTTTATACAATTTTTATATACAGAAGGATGTAATACAAAGGGGGTCATTTACAAATTGAATAGAAAAGGGTTATCTTTTATTTAGGAGAAATTCATAGATAAGGATATTTATAAATAGGCCTTGAACACATGTGATGTAGAGGATATACATATAGTAACTTCCCTGAGGATTGACCCTGAAAAGATCAAGGTCATAGTCACCATGAGTGTGCCACGCACTCCAAAAGTACACAGCTTTCTATCATCCATAAGGTACTATTGCCATAGGTTCATAAATGCCCTGGCAGAAAGAATGTTGCCACTTATAAAAATCTATTATCCTTTAGCTATCTATTTGAATGGAGTGACCCTTGTAAGGTAGCTTTTGATGATGTGAAATAGGAGCTAGTAAAAGCACCAGTTTTAAAAGCACCTAAAAGGGAAAAAATATTCTACATATTTTCAGTAGCCACCATGCATAGTATCAACTGTTGTTGTTTATCCCAAATCTGGGAGGAAAAATGGTATCACTCGATCGCTTTTGCTAGTCAAAAGTTGGGCATATCAGAAATTAACTACACCTACATGGAGAAGTTATGCCTCTTGCAATGGTGTTTGCGACTAAAAAATTGAGGCACTACATTCTCTATGAGAAGGTAGTTTTCTATACAAAGGCAGATGGGCTTAGATTGCTGATGAATAAGCTACAGTCGCCTGATCATTTAGCAAAATGGTTAATCACTTTGTAAGAATTTGGTTATGAGATTAGAGCAAGTCACTGAGGTTGCAGGGTATTGTGGAATGCCTTGTGGATTTTGGAAAGCTGAAAGAGACTTTAGTTGAAGGAAGTGATATTGAGGAAATGTTTAAATTTGATACATCCTCCATCCCATCTTGGTATGCTGCTATCATACCTTACGTATCAATAGAAGAGGCTGGAGCCACTTTATCAAAGTTGGAGAAGTAGAAAATTAGACACTTTGAAATTTTCTTTGATCGTAGGAACACTATATCAATAGGGGATTGATGATAACTATTACTGATGTGTGATGCCTGACGAGGTTCCATTCATTTTGGAAGAGTGCCATGGCTCCGCTTGTAGAGGGCACTTTGCTAGGTGGCTAGTTGCACAAAAAGCTTTAAGAGCTGGATATTGGTGGTCGTCCATTTTCTAGGATGCATTCAAGTATGTTAAGAGATGTGATACTTGTCAACAACATGACAGTAGAGAGAATAGGAAGCGACCACTTACTCCAATTATATATATACTTCCATTTGAGAAGTGGGGCATCGACTTTGTGGGTTCTATTACCCTCTCATCTTCTATGGAGAAGAGATATATCATAGTGGCGACTGACTATTTTACAAAGTGGTCAAAAGCACAAGCAACGAGGAAGAACAATGCAAAAGAGATTACAATTTTCCTACTAGAGCAGATTATCTGCAGATTTGGTTTACCAAAAGAATTAGTATCAGATTGTGGAACCCATTTCCTAAACAAGGTGATAAAAAGCCTGGCTAACGCATGGCAAATTAAGAATAATAAGACAACTACTTATAACCCATAGGAAAATGGGCAAGTTGAAAGTACTAACAAGCAACTGGTGGGTATTTTATAGAAAATAGGGTCCAAAAAGAAGTAGGACTAGGATAAGAAACTATATGTGGCAGTGTGAGCATATAACACAACATTTAAATGATTCACTGGATACACCTCGTTCAAGTTAGTCTATGGGGAGGAGTGTGTTTTGACCTTAGAGATTGAGTTTCTAACTTTAAGATTCACAATCAATCATTCTTTGGGTGACGAGGATGCACTCTTCAAGTGCTTTACAACTTTGGCCCACTTGGATGAGCTCAAAATGATGAGTTTATTACACCAAGAAGTGGCTAAGTGTCAGATGAAGCAATTACATGATTTAAAAGAGAAGATTTCAGAAGGGACAGTTAGCTCTATATTATAATGCACGTAGAGAAAATTTTCCATGAAAACTTGAGCCCAAACGGGATGGTCCCTACTACAAGATTGTAAAAATAGGAAAAAAAAAGTCCACGGCATTACCGGATGATCTTGAGGGAGTGGAGTTTAAAAACAAGGTTAATCTTAAAAAGATTAAACCTTATTATCTTTAAATACACTAACAACATAAATTCCTTGTAGGTCAATGCTTGGCTGATCAAGAACATACAAGAGAAAATATTGGTTGATGGGGTAGCTTATTCTTTGTCTGGAACACCCATACTTGGAGCAGCGATATCATCAGGGAAAGCTTATGTGGTGGAGTAAAGGATATAAAGTGATTGAGTAAGAGGGCGGATCATTTGTCTAGGAAATCAAAGTCTTCTATCATTATCACTTACGAATTCTGACAAGCATCCTTGTTATATTCAAGGAAGAAGGTAAGATGGAGCCTTCGGTACATCCTCTGAATATGCTAAATTTTGATTATCATAATTAGGAGTAGAGGTGACAATGGCTGACTATGTGAACCTATTATGGATGTACACAATGTACTTTGATGGAACATCTAGGGGTCCCAACAAGAAAGGGATTATAAGGGTAGTTATTAGGGTTCCTTGATGTAGAGTCGTGATGAAATTAGCTGCTTATCTCAGGGTTGGATTTACCAATAACATGGTGGAATACAAAGATTTAATCATGGGCTTGAATATTGCTAAGAAGTGTGGTATCCATCAGTTGTTAGTAAAGGGGGATTCCCAATTGGTATTGAATCAACTAATTGGGACTTACATAGTCTTAAATCCTATTCTTTCTATGTATCATCACACTACTATGACCCTACTTAATGGTTTTGAGAGAGTGTCTCTTCAGTTGATTCCACATTATTGGAATCAGTTTCAGGACTCACTAGCAAACTTTTCTTATGAAGAAGGCCTTTTCTTCAACTGTGGTCCTAGGTTGGGTATCTCTATTAATCATAGGATAGGACCTAGTTAATTGTGGGGCCTTTTATTAGAACATGCACTATATGGGAAGTGATGGTTAGTATGGGTGATGCAAATAGTAGCCAGATCCATTTGCCTTTGTTATCTTGGATCCATAGGTTTGTTAGAAGACATGTTATGCGTACACCTCTTTCTATTTATGCAAGAGGCATGGGTCACAACATGATGCATTTAGTTTAGGGCATGAGTCCCATTTCCTCCTTGGGATGGAGCATCTTGTTGTATATTAATAGGATTTTAAAAGGGAGGATATATACGAGCTGTTTTGTTTTATTTCATTAGGCCAAGAGGGCCCTTTTTTAGGGTTTTGATACTTGATTTCCTTAGGCCAAGAGGAACTATTTTTGTCAAGTTTAAATGCTTTGTTTCTTTTATCCATGAGAGCCAATTTTGTTATGGGTGAACTGTGATATTTCTTTAGGCCAAGAGGGCCATATGTCTGTTTAGTGCCAGTACGTTTAATGGTTTTCTATTTTAGTGATTTCATCACACAGGTTGACAAAGCCATTGGAGGGAGCCTTTGCTACAGAGGAGCTTCTTGTGGCCATTCTAGGTGGTATTGTCCCCTTTTTGAGTTTTTCCCTTGAGTAGATTATGTTATATGTGTATGTAGGGGTTAATTTCTTTTCGTTTGTTGGGGACCGACAATCAAGGCATGAAGTCCTAAGGTTTGGTTAGGTATATCTGGTGGAGATTTGAGTAGTTGTCTACCTCCTATCAGGACATTGTCAAGCAATAAAGAGGTGTTTTAGAAGGTAGCTCTAGTGACCTTGTCTTGCCTGCTTGCTAGGCAGCTCTCCTAGGAGTCCCTGTTAGTGTGAGGTAGTAAGACAAGCCTTCCAAAATATCAATAGAAGAGAAAAAGTCTTGAGTGTATCTCAAAATAAGAATTGGAAAGGTGTGTAAAAAAGGGTTCTAACCCCTCAAAAAGAAAAAGGAAACAAAAAAGGAAAAGATTCCTACAAATAGTTGATTATCACCTTGTGGAGGTTTGGTAGGTTTTTAGGGACAAGTCAATCGATGCCTTGTCCTCCCTAGGGGTGGAACCTAGCCAAAACGAAAAGAAAGGAAGGTTGGAACAAAAATAAAAGTGAGTGTTAAAAAAAAAGGATTAAGTGTTCCCTCATGAGAGCTTGATAGGTTCTTGGGTAGTGAGAGAGGACCTGAGACCGGATGCCCTGTTCTCCTTGTGTCATCCTACACCTAATTAGCTTCATCCTTTTTACACGCCCGAGTATGGAAACTCTGAACAAAAAATTTGCTACAAGAAGAGTATGATGACTAGGCTATAGGAGTCCTCGCCTAGTAGGAGGTCCTGGTCCAGTTGTCCTAAGGTAGGTAGGTAGTTTAGACCACCACTAGGATGACCTCTTTGATAAGTTTTTTTACTAGTCCGTGTTCGAGAAGTTGGCTAGAGACTTTCTCTGGATTTTTGTTTGACTATGTTGGGCCTATCCCTTGGTGGATTTTCATGCCTTGATTTTTTCAGGGGGAGGGTGCAACCTCTGGAATGTTTTATTGTGTTTTCTTTATATCAGCTTGATGCTCTTTATGGTTATGCATGCATAGATCTGTTCATGGGTTTTGACGCACTGAGTCGCCCTATCCTATGGTCACCAATGAGAGCTGGATTTTAGGAGCCCCTTTTGAGCTGTGCTTAAAGCATTTGAGACTATTTTTAGAGCAAGAAAGCGTTGTGAAACACTAAAGACCAAATTTTTATGAAAAATCATTTTGACAGATGCCGAGAGTATGGGATTTCTCTCAACCCCGACAAATGTGTCTTTGGTATCTCATCAGGAGTTCTTTTGGGCACCTATTTTGCAACCTCCTGATTGTACGAAGGAGTTCCATGTGCACACCGATGCATCAATTGAAGGGCTAGGTGCTATCCTATGTCAAAAGGGCCCCTCTAAATTAGATCAACCGATATATTATACAAGCCGAAAGGTCAGTAATAGGGAACAAAGCTATACAATGACAGAGCTTGAGTGCTTGGCAATGGTGTTTGCACTGGAGAAGTTTCGACACTATTTATTGTCAACACATTTCAAGTTCTACATGGATCATGAAGCCATGTCCTTCCTAATGAACAAATCAGATGTTAAAGGATGACTAATGAGATGGTTGCTCCTATTCCAAGAGTTTGACTTTGAAGTGGTCACTAAGCCCGACCGTTCCCATGTCCTAGCTGATCATCTGTCACATGGATCCCTCAAATAGAAGAAGAGGAACAAGATGATCCAGACCTTCCTGATGCTTCTTGTTTTCTAGTTGAAACCGTTACTCCCTGGTATGCAGACATAGCCAATCTCCTAGCAACTCAACAATATCCTCATGGCATCTCAAGCCGTGAGAGGAAGAAGCTTCTGTTAGAATCAGCCCCCTACACTTTGCTAGGCGGTGCCCTGTACAAGAAAGCAAAGATGAAGTGCTACGAAGATGTGTTGCATGGAATGAAATTGGCACAGTATTGAAAGTATGCCATGACGAACCATGTGGTGGACACCTCACAAGAGAAGTGACAGCCAGGAAGGCTCTGTTAGCAGGATACTGGTGGCCAACACTCCATAAGGATGCATATGATTACTGTAAGAGATGTGATGCTTGTCAGCGAATGGGAAAACCCACCAGAACAAGTGCCATGCCACTGCAACCCATTCTTCCCCTAAAGCCGTTCGAGAACTGGGGGATTGATTTTTGGGTCCCATTGATCCATAGAAACAGACCAAGGAAATTCTGGATGTCAAGAAAGTGATCAACACTTCAGGAGTTTCCTTTTTCATGATCACTGATCCTGTGTGGAAGATGGTCTATCAGTTTCTCCAAGATAGGTTTATGCTTGCCAAAATGCCATCCCGTTACTTGTCTAAAGAGCTCTTTACAACATCAAGGATGGTGTTAAAAGTAGTAGCTATTGATTGGAGCACTTACCTACTCACAAAGATGGATCAACATTTCGCCAAAGTAACCAGGGACAATGTCACAAATGTCACCTATGGACCCTACCTGTCTACTTTCTTGACCTACTCAGGTTTAAAGAAGGGTGTGCCTCCACCTCCTCCATCTGATCCAGTACCCCCTCCACCTTTAGAAGAGTCAGAACCAATTGATATAGAGGATCTGGATTCTCCTCCTCCATTGGTCATACAGCGCAAACGCTTGAAGCGGGTGGCAGATAAAACTCCTTCAGTTCTTCCTTTAGTTACAATTCCTGCTACATCTGGTAGTGATCTCTCTCCTTATCTCACATGTAACAACCTATTCAGAGCACATAGAGAAGGTTCCTTGGACATATCAATTCCTTCACTGAAGAATCTAGTGTCGGGAGATGCCATTCCATTCCTCTGTAAAGACATTCAGAGTTCAATTGAACTTTCAGTGATAGCCTGTGTTCAACAGCTGTATGCTTTCTTTTATGAAGAACTGATGCAGTCCAAAGACCAGTTGCATAAGGTCACATCAGAGTTAGCCTCTGCCAAAGACACACTAGCCAATCTATTTAAGCAGATGGAGCAACAAACCCAAATGATTGAGACCCAAAGAGAAGATATATCTTCTTTGACGATTTAGTTAACAAAAGCTCAATCAGAGGTCACTAAAATCTCAAAGGAGAAGGAGAGGATATCCAAAGAAGCACAAGAGTTTCAAACTCTTTTAGATGTAAAACTCTCAGCCTTACAGACTGCTAATGACACATTGGAATCACAAGCTTCCCAAATCAAGCAGTTGCAAGACCAGCTGGCAAAGCGGTCTGTTCCTCCAAGCCCTAATGTTCCACTAATCCCTTCTCTCTCACAGCAAGACTTGGCAGTTCTCCAGAGACAAACTACCTTGTGTCCTTTATTCCAAGATAAGGTGGAACGATTGCAGTCTTAGATGGATCTATTATGGTCTGTTTCTCCAAGCCCTAATGTTCCACTAATCCCTTCTCTCTCACAGCAAGACTTGGCAGTTCTCCAGAGACAGACTACCTTGTGTCCTTTATTCCAAGATAAGGTGGAACGATTGCAATCCAAGATGGATCTGCTATGGTCTATATTTGAGCATTTCCAGGAATATGTTCCTCTGGACCATTCTTTCTTTGTCCACTATCAATTGCAAAAGTTGGCCTTTTTTATGAAGCTTTCAACGATGGATCTTCCTCTTCCAAAGGATGGTTGGAGTGGGGCTTAGTCTCCTGAGTTACTGATAGAAGTGGTCCGTATAGTGTTTCAAGATTCTGTCATGACGGATACCATATTGCTCTCATATATGTATCTACGGGGAGATCTGTTGATTCCAGATGAAGTAGATATGGCATGGTATGTGCTAGATGTGGTTCTACAAGCTGTTTTGTATGTCAACTATTTGGAATTGCGAATAGATGATTTGTGAGAGCGAAATCTAGGTGACGGGAAGTGCTTAAAAATAGAAAAAAATTATGAATATCAAGGGAAAAATATTCACTGTCAAAGGCGGCGGCTCGATCTAGGACGATTTCAAGCGTCAAGTGCTTGACGGGCGCCCGTACGACACTCCAAGAATTTTCATAATTTTTCCGTGCACCTGTGCTAGTCAGTGGAGCTTCCAGTCAGTGCGGGATGTCGAGACGAGCTCACAGAAATTTTCAGACTAACGATCGGAGTCCGTATGCGGAAACTGGACGGAAACCGGCCGGGTGCCCACAAAGGGGGCCAAATTTGAAAATTGAAAGGGTGTGATTAGTGGGGGGTGCCCTTTGGCCCCTCCACCCCCCTAAATTTTTCGTGGGGGGGAAGGAAGTGCCGTGCAGGCAACGGCGTGAAAAAAACGCGCCCCCCCTCCCCCCCCCCCCCCAATCATGATCATGCTTGACAAACAAGCTATGGAGTGCATTATGCCAGGCTTCTACCTTTATCATACACTCCGTATCGCGGGTCTCCGCTCCCGCAATGGTGGACTATAGAGAGAGAGAGAGAAAATCAGTCTTTCTCTCTCCTCCTCTCTCCTCTTAACCCCCATTCGTGCGTGGAAGAGTAGAATGGAAATGGATGGCCGGATGGATGCCGATTCTTGACGAGGCTGAAGGGCAATGCCAAATCATTGTAGATTGCTGATTCCAAGCAGAATTCATGGCTGGAAATCAATCGTGGGACGTGCCAAATTTAATGGAAAAACCCGCAAGACACGGTAATAATTGTTTTCACAAAGAAAATGGCCTTTTGATGCAAATTTGGTTGATAAAAATGTGTTTATATGGATTGAGTTTTGAGTATGTCATGCTTTGAGTTGTTTTTTGGCTGTTCATCATTTAAAAATCACAAAAAACATGTGCGGGATAGCAGAAAATAGAAAACTGGGACACGAAAAACCATAAAAATGGGGGAAAATAGGGTTTTTGGGCTAAAAATGATGCAATAAATTAATCCACACCTACTAAAATTCTTTTTCTGCTGAAATGAACTAAGGGCCACAGCCCATAAACTGAACTTAATTTTCAGCAATTAAAAAATGGGAGAAAACGGGGAAAATTGCAAGAAAATATTGAAAAAAAACCCTTAAAATAGGGGAAAATTATATTTTGGGCTTCGGAAAATTAGGAAAATTATGAGCAATGTCCGTGAATGTATAGTGAGACTGAGGCATGAAGATTTTCTTCAGATCAGCCTTGCTTCCGTGTTTTAGTTCGGTTTTTTTTTCCGCTTTTGATATGAAAAATAATGGAAAAAGCCGTAAAATGACATGCAACGAAGCAATACTAAAACGGGGGAGGGTAGGATAGATAAAAAGTGTCTAAATGCTGCTTGAAATAATGGAAAAGTTGTTGATTTCTATGCATAGCATTTAGGACGAAAAATAATTAAAATTAAGAGCCTAGTAGCACGAGGATCACCTCGGTGCTAGGCCCATGCAACGAAGCATACAATCGTTAGAAAGAAACCATGTAAGGGATGTTTTTACACTTGTGCACGATACTGTTTGCTAAATGTTTGAGCACTAGATATCCACGAAATGCATAGATCATATAGAAAGTTAAAAGTATCAGTGACCAGCTCCTGGACATGCATTGCAATTGGTTATTAGAACATGACCTACGATGAGAGGCAGTGAGGTACCCATGCTGTAGGCTAGTCGTGGGGTCTAAGGGAAAGAGAAGTAAGGACAATGGTACATTCCTGGACACGCTTATTTGGTACCTTGAGCGAATTTTGTGCAATGTGTCTATTTGTTGAGCGACGCACTGAGGGGCCAATCCCCAAGGTGTAGGAGAGTCGCAAAGGGTTGACGGCATTCAGCCGTAGGAGGAACCCCATGTGTATGTGATTCGAGCCTTTTGGCTATTTGAAAGGAACTCCCTCTGAGGAGTAATATTGGGGTTAGGATCAGTTGGACTACAACGTATTACAAACGCAATGTTTAGGAAGGCAGAGATTTCGACAGACGCTCCTGGCCGCGAGGCCGAGGGGTTGTCTTGTGCGTAGTGACGAGGCCCGGCTAGTGCATGAGCCAGTGCCGGCCCGTTTTTAGGTCCATCAGTGGTGCGTCTGCCGGGAGCCGCTTAAAAGTGGCGGTTCTCGAATCCTGGTTGTTTAGGGACCAACCAACAGTTTATGCCAAAGGATACTGAGATTGATCCGTTATTTATTGATAAGCATCGTCTAGCAGAAATCCAAAAGCAAGAAAGAGACGAAAGAGCTAGGCGACGTGCTGAAATTTTTAGGAGATATTCCCCTAAGCGTAGCAGTGCTGAACCCTTACGAGGGAGTGGATCTAGTGGTCTTGGGGCCACAAGCAGTAAGTTAGGAGAAGGTGGAAGCTCTCGTGCTCCCCTTCCTTCTATAAGCCAGTCCACGTCAAGTACAGGAAGTGTAACCCCATCGTCCCCTATTCCTAGTGCAAATCCAATCTTTGTCATGGCGCAGCCTATTGCAATTCTAGCAGGAACGACGGATTTGCCGGCTCTGGGTTATCCGCTACCCATTTTTAATGGGCTAGTTGAGGAAGATGCGGAACTCCACATTAGGGAGTTTCAAAAGCTGATGTTTAACTATCGCATCCAAGAAGAAGGACATTTAATGATGTTCTTCAATATGACTCTCAAAGGAAGAGCCGCTATATGGTATCATGGTTTAGAAGCCGGAACCATATTGAACATTGATGCATTTTGTGGAGCTTTTCGAAGGGAGTTTGCCCTTGAAAGGGGTGGGCAATATTGGTTGCGTGTACTCAACATGACCCGTCAAGAACCACACGAGGATATTCGTGCTTATGCGAAGAAGATAAAAGAGGTTTTCCGTAAGTTGGACACCTCTATTCCTATCCCCGCAGCTGCCCAATTGTAATATTTCCTTCATGGTTTGGACTTTAATATCCAATTGCAGTTGAGTAGTGTCCTCTTGGGGGATATAGATACTGCCATTACACGAGCACAAGAGGTGGAATCCCGACTACAAGCAGCCTATGCTTCTCGAGGCAATTCGAATATGGGTTTAGTATTGGGAAACAATATGGCAATGGCCAATGGCAGTAGTGGTCAAGGGATAGCGATGGCTAACCCTAATGGGAGAGGAAACATGATACAGAATGTGCCTTTATTACCAGCTCCCCCTAGCATATCGATGCCTACAAGCAATCAAATGGCTCCAAGTGGTGGAAGCCAGGCGGTCAATTCTAACACCATGCATGTGGTTCAACAACCTGTGCCTAATCGAATTGTTAGGCCGATGGAACGACATGGTAATGACCAAGGCTATGAGTCGAGTGCTTCCAATGTTCTTGGCGAGGTTAAGGACATGATGAAGCATTATACCGACATGATTACGGAGCAGTATCGACAAATAGCCGTTGATGTCAACTTCCTTAAAAAAGAACAAAATTTGATAGGAAGTAGATACCCAGAGGAGGGTGCGCCGTCGAGGTTTAGTTGCAAATGGTGTGGTGGGCAGCACTATCCAAGAAATTGCCCAAATGTTAAGTGCGACATTTGTGGAAAATCTGGCCATGCAACTACTTGCTGGAGTAAGATCAGTTTCCTCTAGCGAGGTAGTCAACAACCAGGGCCTGTTAATCATCGTGCCCAAGGAAATGATTCCCAGCGAGAGGACGGGCCTAAACAAATACTTCAACGACCAAAGACTACAGTAGAGGAGCTACCAAGTGGTAGTGGGGTCAGTTTGATTGAGGCTGTACGCGTTAACGATGCTGAAACCTCTAATCTGCGAGTTGTCCTTACAAGAGGTCAAAAGGGTAGAGAAGCCGACAAGGATAAGCCTGTCGATGGAAACCCTAAACAAGGCGACAAAGGAACGCAAGTTTTGGATCCTGCCATGGAAGGGGGACCTTTGAAGCCCGTAGAAAGTAAAGCCGATAAGGAACCACCAAAAAAGAAGGTGAAAGTTAAGAAAGAGGCAATAAAGCCAGTTCAGCGACCTAAAGAGCAGATGGTTTGGCGTGAAAAGTGAGCTCTATCGAGCTATCATGAATTCGATTTGGCGAGCTCTCTTTGCGAAGTCAAGCCGGATGTGAATCTTTTACAGCTTATTAAGCTTTCCCCAAGAGTACGTAAGGAATTTAGAAAGATCCTACGTACCGGGTATATCATAGAACCTTTGGGTATTGCGCGAGTTGGTGATGACTGGTTCGAGCATGCTGAGAAGCATTGCCGAAGGGTTGCAGCCTATGTCGATGGGATATTAGTAGATTATGCCATTGTCGACACGAGATCATCTGTTAACATTATGAGTTCTGAACTGATGGAAAGGTTGGGTCTTGCGATCCAGAAAGATACCTCCACAATTCTCAGAATGGCAGATGATAGTTTGAGACAGCCAGAAGGCTGCATTACTAAGGTCCATGTCACTGTTGCAAATGTAGAATGCCTGTTGGACTTTAGGGTGATTCGTTTTGCAGGTCGTCCAAGTTACCAAGTATTACTTGGACGACCTTGGATCTTGCAAGCGGATTGCCAAGTAGATATACCTGTCGGTTGACTGATATTCGGCAGAGGTGCCCAGCGTGTGGTGGTTGATGCTTATCCTGAGTCCCCGCAGAGTGAGAGAGCTCCTCTATCTTCTACAGAATTGGAGACATTAGAAGATTTATCCGGCAGTGAGACGTCATCAAGTGATGAGTCCAAAGAGCGATCCACCACAGAGGACATCTATCAGATCACTTTGAACGAGCCGATAGAGGCCCAAGATCGTATAAGAGATGCAGATGTTATCGAGCTAGACCTTGGTATGCCTGATGATTCGCGGCCAATCAAATTAGGTTCTATGCTCAGCTCAGCAGAAAGGGAGGACTATGTGGCCTTGATCCAGGAATTTCGTGATATTTTTGCCTGGAGTTATGATGAGTTGAGAGGCATTCCTCCTAGTCTTGCTGTTCATACAATTTCATTGAAAGAGGGCAGTCGTCCTGTACGGCAGAAAGTAAGGCGTATGCCTTTTGAACTGAGGGACGGGCTGTTTGAAGAGTTACAGAAGCTTCGAAAAGCGGGTTTGATTTTTCCTGTGCAACACACGGAATGGTGTTCGCCGGTTGTGATAAGGAAGAAGAAGGATAATCAAATCCGATTATGTGTAGACTTTAGGGAGCTGAATAAGCAGACAGTTAAGGACTACTACCCGTTGCCATTTATTGACCAGATTTTGGATCAATTAGTGGGTAGGGAGATATATTCGTTTATGGATTGCTTTGCAGGATACAACCAAATGGCAATTGCAGAAGAGGATAAGTTGAAAACAACCTTTATCACTGTATTTGGTACTTTTGCGTACCATGTGATGGCCTTTGGTTTATGCAATGTGCCTGGTTCGTGGCAACGAACAGCAGATAAGACATTCGGTGACATATCCCCTGAAGAGTTGAAGGTGTTTATTGATGACTTAGGGGCCGCCACCGTGAGAGTGAGGCAGTTGATCATTTTAAGAAAATGCTTCGAGCACTGTAGACAATTCTGCATCGCCCTAAACCCACAGAAGTGTGTTTTTGGAGTACCTTATGGGCTGTTGTTGGGTCATGTGGTCAGTTCGGTGGGAATTGCGACAGACCCTGAGAAGGTCAAAGTTATAGTTGCCATGGGTCCACCACGCACTCCGAAGGAAGTTCATAGCTTTCTGTCTTCGGTTGGTTACTACCGTAGATTCATCAATGCCTTAGCAGAAAGAACGTTGCCGCTTACAAATTTATTGTCCTTTAGCTGTTCGTTTGTATGGGGTGACCCTTGTAAGGTAGCATTCGAGGATGTGAAACAGGAGCTAGCAAGAGCACCCGTTTTAAAAGCACCTAAAAGAGGTGAAGTGTTTTATATATTCTCAGCAGCCACGATGTATAGTATCAGCTGATGTTTAGCCCAAATTTGGGAAGAGAAGTGGTACCACCCGATTGCTTTTGCTAGTCGGAAGCTGGGGGTATCCGAAATCAACTATACTTACATGGAGAAATTGTGTCTAGCGATGGTCTTTGGGACCAAGAAATTCAGGCATTACATTCTCTATGAGAAAGTCATGCTTTATACGAAGGCGGAGGGGCTTCGATTATTGATGAATAAGCTACAGCCGCCTGATCGTTTAGCGAAGTGGTTGATCACTTTGTAGGAATTTGATTATGAAATCAAGAGTAAGCCACCAAGGTTGCAAGGCATCGTGGAATGTCTTGTGGACTTTGGGGAGCCGAAAGAATATGTGACTGAAGGT
The DNA here is from genome assembly GCF_053477565.2 of Lygodium microphyllum. Lineage (NCBI taxonomy): Eukaryota > Viridiplantae > Streptophyta > Polypodiopsida > Schizaeales > Lygodiaceae > Lygodium > Lygodium microphyllum. The sequence continues at coordinate 83,287,072 of NC_141142.1, read as the reverse complement.
AGTGACATGTAGTTGTTATTTAAAATAGATACGGCATCTATTCCCTCCTGGTATGCTGCAATAACGCATTATTTATCCATGGGAGAGGCGGGATCCGAACTATCTAAGGCTGAGAAAAGGAAAATTAAGCAGCAAGCGTTAAAGTTTTCCTTGATCGCAGGTACATTATATCGGCAAGGGGTTGATGATATCTATCACCGATGTGTGATGCCTGATGAGGTACCATTCATTTTGGAGGAGTGCCATGATTCTGCTTGCGGTGGCCATTTTGTTGGACGGCTTACAGCACAAAAGGCTTTAAGAGCAGGTTATTGGTGGCCTGCCATCTTCTAGGATGCATTTGCATATGTTAAGAGATGCGATATTTGCCAATGACATGATAGTTGAGAGAATAGGAAACGACCACTCACCCCTATTATGGCGATACTTCCATTTGAGAAGTGGGGAATAGACTTTGTGGGTCCTATTACTCCGTCATCAACTACACAAAAGAGGTACATCATTGTAGCAACTGACTACTTCACAAAGTGGTCAGAAGCACGTGCAACAAGGAAAGATGATGCTAAAGAAACTGCTAGTTTCCTTTTAGAGCAGATAATATGCCGTTTTGGTCCGCTGAAAGAAGTAGTGTCGGACCGCGGAACCCATTTCCTGAATAAGGTGATTAAAGGTTTGACAGAGTTGTGGCAAATCAAGCATAACAAGACAACCCCATATAATCCACAAGCCAATGGGCAAGTTGAAAGCACCAACAAGCAGCTTGTGGGCATCCTGTCCAAAATTGTGTAGGAAAAGAAACGGGATTGGGATAAAAAGTTATACGTGGCAGTGTGGGCTTATAATACGACTTTCAAACGAGCCACTGGCCATATCCCGTTCAAGTTAGTATATGGGGAGGAGTGTGTCTTGCCTTTAGAAATTGAGCTGCCGACTATTCGGTTTGCCATCAATCATTCTTTGAGCGATGAAGACGCACTTTTTGAGCGCTTGACGACACTAGCACATTTAGATGAGCTTAAACTGCAGAGCTTATTGCACTAAGAAGTGGCGAAGCGCCGAATGAAGCAGCTACACGACCTTAAAGCCAAGAAATACACCTTCAAGAAAGGACAGCTTGTTCTGTATTATGACGCACGACGTGAATTATTTCCAGGCAAGCTAGAGCCCAAATGGGATGGGCCCTATAGGATCGTTAGAATAGGAAAGAATAAATCCACAGTCTTGTTAGCTAACCTTGAGGGGATAGAATTTAAAAATAAGGTTAATCTTAATAATATTAAACCTTATTATTTCTGATTGCACTAATGCTATGACTGCCTTGCAGGTCTAGGAGAGATCGATCAAGCATCTGCAAGAAAATCGTGATAGAGGTTGATGGGTCGTCTGATCCCTTATTTAGAACACCCATATTTGGAACAGAGGTATCATTAGGGAAAGCTCATTTGGTGGAGCAAAGGATACAAGGTGATTGAGCAAGAAGGCGGGACATTTATTTGGGAGATCAAGGTCTTCTACCATCACTGCCTACAAATTTTGACGAGCATCCCTGTTGAATTCAACGATGATGGAGGGATGGAGCCTACAGTCCACCCGTTGAATATGCTGAATTTCGATTACCATAATTACGAGTAGAGTTCAGGATGGCAGGATATGTAAACCCTTTATGGACGTACACCTTGTACTTTGATGGGGCGTCCAGGGGTCCATGCAAAAAAGGAAGTGTAGGAGTTGTCATCCGAGACCCCCGACGACGCATTGTCATGAAGTTAGCTGCTTATCTCGGGGCGAATTTTACCAATAATATGGCAGAATACAAAGCCCTGATTATGGGTTTGAATATTGCGAAGAAGGGTGGTATCCGCCAGTTGTTGGTGAAAGGGGACTCTCAATTGGTTTTAAATCAACTCAATGGGACATACATGGTACGGAATCCCATCCTTTGTATGTACCATCATACTGCCATAGCCCTACTAGACGAATTCGATAGAGTGTCTTTTCAGCTGATTCCACGGATTTGGAATCAGTTTGCTGATTCTTTGGCTAATCTTGCGTATGAAGAGGACCTCTTCTTTAATTGTGGGCCTTGTCCCGATATATCTATTGATGGTGAGACAGGACCTGGTCGTTTGTGGGGTATACTTTCTGAACATGCCCTCTTTGGCAGACGATGGTTGATTTGGGTGATGCAGAGGGTAAGCGAGACTCATCTGCCTTTATTATCTGGGACGCATAGACTGATTAGACGACACATGATGCGAACACCTCTTGTGATATACGCAGGAGGGATATGTCATAATTTAATGCACCTAGTTTAGGGCTACGCGCCTTTGTTCCCCTGGGAATAGTATGCTTTGATGTCTATCATGGTTGTTTCCAGGTGGATGTTCTGTATAGTATTGTTTGATTTCATTAGGCCAAGAGGGCCGATTCAGTTTTGTAGTGAAGTGTTTCATTTCATTAGGCCAAGAGGGCCATTTCCCTGTCTCGTGCAGGTACGTTTAATTGGGTTTTTGTTTTAAGTTATGTGCTAGACAGGTTTGAAGGCAAGCTTGGAGAGAGCCTTTGTCGCAACATCGATGGAAGCTTCTGGTGGCCAATCCAGGTGATATTTCTCCGTTACGAGTACCTTTCTTTCCTGTTATATGTGTATCTGTACTTGTCAAGGGGGATACATTTTTGTTGGGGACCGGCAACCAAGGCATGAAGTCCCAGGTTTAGGCTTAGTGTATTTGAGGGAGGTCGGAGTAGTCATTGCCTCCTGTAAAGACATTGTCCGACATCGAAAGACCTGTTCTAGAAGGACGTCTTAGTGGCCCTGTCCTGCTAGCCTGCTAGGCAGCCCTTCTAGGAGTCCTTGTTAGTAGTGAGGCAGTTAGAGAAGCCTGCCAGAAGATAATAATGATGATGCTAAGAGACCCTAGACTTCCTAAAAGATGAATATAAATACGAAGGTGTGTAAAAAGGGGTTCTAACCTCTAGAGAAAAAAAAAAAATGAAAATGTGTAAGCAGTTGATCATTGCCTTGCGAAGGCCTGATAGGTTCTTGGGGACGAATCAGACCCGGGGCCGATACCTTGTCTTCCTAGGGGTGGCTTCTTGCCAAATATAATACCAAAACAAGGACGGTTGGAGCGAAAATAAAAGTGAGCGGGAGAAAAGGATTAAGTGTCGCCTTGCGAGGGCTTGGTAGGTTCTTGGGTGCCGAGACAAGTCCTGAGGCCGATGCCCTGTTCTCCTTGGGTCACTACGCTCAGCTCCCTCCTTTTTACATGCCCAAGTATGTTCATCCAATAACAACCCTAAAAGAAGAAATGTACTGAAAGAAAATACTCTTTGATCAGGCTATAGGAGTCCTCGCCTTGCAGGAGCTCCTAGTTGTGTTGTCTTTAGTTGGTAAGTAGTGCAGACTACCATTTAGGGCAACCTCTTTGATAGGTTTTTTTAGTTTGGCTGTGTTAGAGCAGCTGGTTAGTGACTCACTTCGGATCTTCTATTAGATGATGCTAGGCCTACTCCTTGTGGATGTCATGCCTTGGTTCTGTCCAGGGGTGGGGGAAGCATTGTGCTGAGTTTTAGTATATAATTGTTTTGTATCAGTTTGATGCTTCTTTGGTTGTTTATGTGCAGATATGTTCATGGATTCGACGGGCTGAGTCGCCCTATTCCGTGGTCGCCAATGAGAGCGGAATTTAGGTGACGGGAAGTGCTTAAAAATAAAAAAAATTATGAATATCAAGGGAAAAATATTCACTGTCAAAGGCGGCCGCTCGATCCAGGACGATTTTAAGCGTCAAGTGCTTGACGGGCGCCCGTACGACACTCCGAGAATTTTCATAAATTTTCTGTGCGATTGTGCCAGTCAATGGAGCTGCCAGTCAGTGTGGGATGTCGAGACGAGCTCACAGAAATTTTCAGACTGACAATTGGAGTCAGTATGCGGAAACTGGACGGAAACCGGCCGGGGTGCCCACAAAGGGGGCCAAATTTGAAAATTGAAAGGGTGTGATTAGTGGGGGGTGCCCTTTGGCCCCTCCACCCCCCTAAATTTTTCGTGGGGGGGAAGGAAGTGCCGTGTAGGCAACGGCGCGAAAAAAACGCGCCCCCCCCCCCCCCCAATCATGATCATGCTTGACAAACAAGCTATGGAGTGCATTATGCCAGGCTTCTACCTTTATCATACGCTCCGTATCGCCGGTCTCCGCTCCCGCAATGGTGGACTGTAGAGAGAGAGAGAAAATCAGTATTTCTCTCTCCTCCTTCTCTCTCCTCTTAACCCCCGTTCGTGCGTGGAAGAGTAGAATGGAAATGGATGGCCGGATGAATGCCGATTCTCGACGAGACTGAAGGGCAATGCCAAATCATTGTAGATTGCTGATTCCAAGCAGAATTCATGGCTGGAAATCAATCGTGGGACGTGCCAAATTTAATGGAAAAACCCGCAAGACACGGTAATAATTGTTTTTACAAAGAAAATGGCCTTTTGATGCAAATTTGGTTGATAAAAATGTGTTCATATGGATTGAGTTTTGAGTATGTCGTGCTTTGAGTTGTTTTCTGGCTGTTCATCATTTAAAAATCAGAAAAAACATGTGCGGGATAGCAGAAAATAGAAAATCGAGACACGAAAAACCAAAAAAATGGGGGAAAATAGGGTTTTTGGGCTAAAAATGATGCAATAAATTAATCCACACCTACTAAAATTCTTTTTCTGCTGAAATGAACTAAGGGCCACAGCCCATAAACTGAACTTAATTTTCAGCAATTAAAAAATGGGAGAAAACGGGGAAAATTGCAAGAAAATGGTGAAAAAAAACCCTTAAAATAGGGGAAAATTATATTTTGGGCTTCGGAAAATTAGGAAAATTATGAGCAATGTCCGTGAATGTATAGTGAGGCTGAGGCATGAAGATTTGCTTTAGATCAGCCTTGCTTCCGTGTTTTAGTTCGGTTTTTTTTTCCGCTTTTGATATGAAAAATAATGGAAAAAGCCGTAAAATGACATGCAACGAAGCAATACTAAAACGGGGGAGGGTAGAATAGATAAAAAGTGTCTAAATGCTACTTGAAATAATGGAAAAGTTGCTGATTTCTATGCATAGCATTTAGGACGAAAAATAATTAAAATTAAGAGCCTAGTAGCACGAGAATCACCTCGGTGCTAGGCCCATGCAACGAAGCATACAATCGTTAGAAAGAAACCATGTAAGGGATGTTTTTGCACTTGTGCACGATACTGTTTGCTAAATGTTTGAGCACTAGACATCCACAAAATGCATAGATCATATAGAAAGTTAAAAGTATCAGTGACCAGCTCCTGGACATGCATTGTAATTGGTTTATTAGAACATGACCTACGATGAGAGGCAGTGAGGTACCCATGCTGTAGGCTAGTCGTGGGGTCTAAGGGAAAGAGAAGTAAGGATAATGGTACATTGCTAGACACGCTTATTTGGTACCTTGAGCGACTTTTGTGCGATGTATCTATTTGTTGAGCGACGCACTGAGGGGCCAATCCCCAAGGTGTAGGAGAGTCGCAGAGGGTTGACGACATTCAGTTGTAGGAGGAACCCCATGTGTATGTGATTCGAGCCTTTTCGCTATGTGAAAGGAACTCCCTCTGAGGAGTAATATTGGGGTTAGGATCAGTTGGACTACAACGTATTACAAATGCAATGTTTAGGAAGGCAGAGATTTCGACAGACGCTCCTGGCCGCGAGGCCGAGGGGTTGTCTTGTGCGTAGTGATGAGGCCCGGCTAGTGCATGAGCCAGTGCCGGCCCGTTTTTAGGTCCATCAATATGTTCTAGAGTTACTCCTCAAAAGTGACTACTTGCCCTGATAATTCCTAGCACTCCATGATTGATTCTGTGGTCCTGAATCAAGGACAGAACACAGTTTCTACCTATGTACAGAGCACTAACTAACTAAGGGTGGATCTCTTAGCTCACCTTTCCAAAAACCATCCATTTGATTCAACCTTTTTTGATGCCTATCAGAGAAGATCTATCTTAGGTCCCTCTGTTCCTAGCCTACTGTATTATCAACAAATGGCTCACCGTTATGATACATATATTTCCCTTTATCAGACCAATTCAATAGCAATTTTACCCCTTCTTTTCCAACCTCAATCTTTTCCAACCTCAATCTTTTCCTCAAATTCCAATATTTACATATTGCTCTTTTATCGAGGATAGAGTATTTTTCCCTTCTCCACCATGCCCTTCTCCCTCCATCCATGTACCTTGTACCTTTCCTATTTATCAATTAACACCCTTCCTAACTGATTCCCTCAAATTTTCAGCCACTCCTTTAACCTATTCCTCCTTTTATGATTTTTCCTACCCATCTCTTCATCCACTTTTACTTATTCCACTTCCATCTCCTACCACTTCTATCTCTCAACCCCCTCAGTTGGTTAGTGAATATGAAGGGTTTGATCAGCAGATTCTTAGAGGACGAGGATGGAGCTTGACTGATTCTCTTACAGGACCTCAGATAAACTGGCCAATAATTCTAGGAGATTGGACAACTGCCAGTCAAGCATACCAGAACTACCTTCATTTTGCTCACCAATATTCACAATCTCTAGATCGTTCAATGATATTGACAGCTCATTTTGCTTGGTATCTAGCATACATGCATAGACATTCCCATAATGATCAAAAGGCCATTCCAAAACATTGTATGAATGTCAATGTGAACATTGACTCCCACCAGTTGGATGTCCTGTACTTTCATGCCCTATGTCTCCCTAGCAGATACCTTGTTTTGCTAGAAAGGATGTGCTGCTTGCAGTTCTTTCAAAATCCTCCAAAGACATTTGTAGATGAATCCTTCTCCATGGATTGCTTTCGAAACCACCAAGCCTTCAAAAGGGATCATCTTCATTGATGCCTTTGCAATGTATTTTGGATGATTCTTAATTATATATATCTCTTTTTGGAGGTGTCATTTAGATGGTTGTGTTAGTATTAGTGTGTGTGTTGTAATAATTGTATGTGATGAGTTTTTGCTGATTGAGAATAATTTGATCGAGAGCTCGTTTCAAGCTATTGTTGGTGGATGGAAAGCCTATGGTGGAAAGATGAAGAGAAACTCTTATATCCTTTACAAATTTGTTATGGTTTTTAAAAACATGATTAATCTGATGTAGTATTTTTTCTATCAGATACAGGTGATAAGTTGGGGTCGTGGTTTGGAGAGATTATTTAAGATCCTACGGAAGATTCAAATTGAGCTCTTTAATGAACTTATATTCTTCTTTTTCCTTAGGTCGCAAGGACGCTTTCTTTCTAAGTGTGGGTATATGTTGAGAGTGGAAAAAGACTAAATTTTTGACTGATTTTTGTTGTTTTTGAGGTCTGAATGATTAATTTTTGATGGATTTAGAGTGATGTATGGTTGATAATGGAAGTATTTGAGAGTGTTTTGGATGTTATTGATTATGTTTTGGAAGTTCATGATGATTCTCAGTGGAGATATGAAGCTCTGAGATGTTCTGGTAGGTTTTGTTGAGCTTTTGATTAGTTCTGTATAGCTTATGTTTTGTTCTAATTGTCTTCTGTATGAAGCATGGATTGATGATTGATGAAGATTGAGATCTTTTGAAATCTTATTGAATATTTTTTGATAGTTTGAAATGGTTTGAGTATGAGTTATGAGGTTCTGATGACCTTTTCTAGACCCTCTGTCTCTGTACTGTCTCTGTACTGTAGCTGTACTGTAGTTGTTCTGGTGCTGTACTATAACTGTTCTGTAGACATTCTGTAAGTGTTATGTAGAATGTATGTGTGACTTTGGGAAAATTTTCTAACCTTTGGAAAGAATGAATCTAAGTTCAAAAGAGCTAAAACAAGTGGAAGAAACAGCTGCTTAAGACTGAAGAGAAGACTAAGTGACAGTGACAGTAGTGAGCTATGAAAAGACACTGTAGTGGCTCTGGTCACTCTTCATATCAGAAACACCTCTTGGGAGGTGCATCCACGACCTAAGAAGGATTATTGAGAGTTATTATGAGAGCATTATAGTGAGGAGATGATGCGCTATTGATAGAGAGAGAGTCAGAGATAGTCAATTCTATTAAAACAGTGTAACTATATATGAGAGATTGAGAGAGAGAGCTATGAAGACATTGAAGATGAATAATATGTGATTGATTTCCATTCAAAGATAGTGTATTCCTTTTTTTTCTCTGTTCTATTGAAGGATTTTATAAAGATATTGAAGATAATGGTTGATTCTATCAAATCCGTGGGAGAAATATACTATGATGCTACGTGAAGATTTGCTATTTTCTTTGTTTTGATGATCAAAAGAATGAAATATAGCTTGTTGATGTTATAAGATAGATTTTCTTGCAAGAGAATTCCCTTTTCCTTGGTGTTCCTCTTGTTGAGATATCGAGCTCCACTCGTGATATGCCAGGGTGACCGTTGTGCATTTATGTCACCGACGTGTTAGTTGCAGATGCGGTTGGTATACCGCCCATGAATAATAGCTACATGATAGCTATCCTTATCTACTCTAGTTTGTGGCTCAGTTAGTATGCCACCTTAGTTAGTTGAGTTTGGTTTGAGACCCATATATAGGGTTCTTCTATTTCTTTGTATGAGAGTTCTTTTGGCTTCTACAACTAAGAAGAGAAAAACAGTTTTCAGCCTCCACCCTTGTGTGTCTTCCCCCATTTTGCAAGCAAGAAAGCTACAAGTGAGACTCCTTCCTTCTCTCCCACAATCGTGACATGGTATCAGAGCCTTGTTCGTGGTAAGGAGCTCAAGAAAGCAAGCCAAGCTCGCGGTGGTCTGGTAAGAGGAGCAGTGTTGCTTTCATTTTCTGTTTTGGGAGCAGATCTGTGTAGGTAGCACAACCGGAAAGTGCAGGAGTGCATTGTCTCAGGTTGAGACGCCCTTCGCGGTGAAGCAAGAGGGCAGTATATGCTGCGGGAGCGACCCTGTTTTTTTTATTTGAGGCCATTTCGGGGCCTGTTTTGAAGGCGGAAGTTTTCTGCACGCACTCAGGAAAAGGCCCTGTTTTATGCTGTGCGACCACTGTTCTACAGGTCGGTGAAAAGTTACCACAGAGATTGCATCGTATGCTTGTGTGCAGAGACATTGGGAGTTACAGAATCATCCCTGTTGCCTGTTGATGCAAAATCGTCACTAGGAAGTGACTGTGTGGTCAAATACCACTTTCGCCAGTTTTGCAGATTTGCCCTTGTGAGGGTGAAGCTGTGTTTTTTGCAGTGACAGGATTTTTTGCAGTATTCTGTAATGGCATCTGATTCTCTCTCACAGATTGTCACTGAAAAGCTTGACAAGAACAACTTCCAAGCATGGAAGTTTAGAATGACGAATTTCCTTATGGGAAAAGGATATTGGGAATTTGTTGCAGGAAATGAAGAAGAACCAGTTCTTCCTGATGTTCCCAATCAACAGCAAATGCAAGCATTCAAAGCATGGCATGAGAGAGCCAGGAAAGTTATGTACTGGCTGTCTATCAGCATTTCAGACTCTATGATTGTGCATATTCAGGATGCAAGTACGCCAAAGGAGGCATGGGATACTCTGTCAAAGATGTATAGCACAAATACACAAGCCAGGAAAATGCAGCTCAAGCAAGAGTTGCACAATGTGCAAAGAGAAAATATGAGCATCAATGACTATCACATGAAGGTGAAGAAGATTGCAGATGCACTTGCTTCCATTGGGTCGCCAGTGGAAGATGATGATTTAGTTTCTATGACCTTGAATGGTCTAGGAAAGGATTATGCGCAGTTTCGGACATCCATTTCCGTCCGTGAAAGATTTCCTGATTTTGAGGAGTTGATTGCTCTTCTAATTTCTGAGGAGCAGAGAAAAGGTGGTGCATCTTCTTCAGGAGGAACTTCAAAAGAAACTGTCTTCTACTCAAATGCTGGAAGAGGTAGAGGCAGAGGTAGAGGAGGCCGATTTGGAGGCCGTGGTAGAAATCAAAATATGCAGCAAACTCAAGAAAACCAATCCTATGGAGGAGGACATGGTAACTCTAGAGGCAGGGGGAGCCAAAGAGGTCGTGGTGGATGGCAAAGAGGCCAAAATGCAAACAGTAATGTTGAATGCTACTATTGTGGTAAAATGGGACATATGGCTAAAGACTGCTACAAAAAGCAGAATGACATCATGAATGGAAAACTACAACAAGGAAATTATGCATCTTCTAGTAGACAAGGTGATGACAGAAATGAGCATTTGTTTATGGTGCAGCATATGAACAATTCTGTGACAAGTGCAGAAGAAAGCAACGATGTGTGGTATGTTGACTCAGGTGCATCAAACCACATGACAGGTCATGCAGAATGGATGGAGGATGCAAGGAAAATGGAAAAACCAGGATTTGTGGAGACTGGTGATGATACTGCACATCCGATTGTGCAGATTGAAAAATTTCCTTTGTCTATGCAGGATGGGAAAAAGAAATACCTGTCCAATGTATTTCATGTCCCGAATATCACCAAGAATCTGGTTTCTGTTGGTCAAATGGTTGAACAGGGCTTGCAGGTCAGATTTAATCCTCATGGATGCTTTGTTGAGGATATGAAAAATAAAGGTCGCTCGATAGCAAAAGGAAAGAAGAAGGGCAGAATGTTTACATTGGATGCAGACATGCCTGAATTGAGTGCAGCAATGTTTGCACATGGGACCGGTGTAGTTGCAGATATTGATATCTGGCATAAACGCATTGGTCATGTTAATGTACAGCGACTTAAATCAATGCAGGCCCAAAATATTGTTGCAGGATTGCCTAAATTCAAGGTTGCAGAAATGCATAAGGTATGTGAAGCCTGTCAGTTTGGAAAACAGGCAAGGAAACCATTTCCTAGACATGTTCAAGAGAGTAAGAAGCCATTGGAATTAATCCACTCTGATGTGTGGACTACTAAAGCTGCATCTCTTGGAGGCTGTCATTATTTTGTCAGTTTTATTGATGACTATAGTAGAAAAGTTTGGGTGTATTTTATGAAGAAGAAAAGTGAAGTGTTTGGGCATTTCAAAACTCTTAAAGCTATGGTTGAAAAAGAAACAGGTCTGCAAGTAAAATGCCTAAGGTCAGATGGAGGGGGAGAGTACCTCTCAAATGAGTTTGCAAGGTTCTTGCAGGAGCATGGCATAAAGCAGCAATATTCATGCAGTCATACCCCACAGCAAAATGGAATTGCAGAAAGAAAAAACAGACATATTGGAGAGGTGTCTCGTGCCATGCTCAATGAAAAAGACCTGTCGGATTTTTATTGGGCTGAAGCATTTGCTACAGCAGTCTACATAATGAACAGGACTCCCACTGCAGCAATACATGGAATGACTCCAGAGGAGAGGTATATTGGTAGGAAACCAGATATTTCTCATTTGAAAATTTTTGGTTGCATTGCCTATGTACATGTGCCAGATGAGTTGAGATCCAAGTTGGATCCAAAAGCTGAGAAGTGCATCTTTATTGGTTACTCTCTGCAGTAAAAAGGGTATAGATGCTATAACCCTTCTACTCGTAAGTTTACAGTGAGCAGAGATGTTATTTTTTATGAGATGAGTAGCTGGTATAAACCAGTAAATGTGATTGATGATGTAGATGCACAAAATGGTAATGCTGCACAGAATTCACAGCAGCAGTCACAAAATATTAGTGGACCTGGAGCGTCCTCTAGCAGTGGTTCACATTCTTCGCCATGGACAGGCAGATTGAGATCAGGAGAATCTTCTCAAAGTAATGCAGATAGTGGTATGCAGGTATCACGAAAAGAAAAAGAGAAGGTTGATCAGCCCATGTTTGATGTGAATGCATGTCACTCTTATGTGGATGGTGAATCCAGTGGCTCAGAACAGAGCATTGATGATGAGTTGGGTATTCCCTCTATTGTTACACCTGGAGTAAGGAAGACCAGGGATGTTTTGAGGGCACCTGGGAGTGAACCCACTTTGCACAGGTCTACCAGAGTTAGGTATCCTGTGGATAGGCTGAAATATGATGGATTTATAGCCATTCACTATGCATATATGGTCAAGGTGATACAGGAACCAAAACCCACTTCTTTTGAGCAAGCCATGGGAAAAGAAAAATGGGAGAAAGCCATGGATGAAGAAATGGATGCCTTGGAAGCAAATGCTACATGGGAATTGGTACCTTTGCCTAAAGGTAAGAATGCAATTGGCTGTAAGTGGGTTTATTAGGTGAAGCACAATGCAGATGGTTCTGTGAACAGATACAATGCAAGATTAGTAGTCAAGGGGTATGCACAAACATATGGCATTGACTATGAAGAAACATTCAGTCCGGTTGCAAGGATGGCAACTGCAAGAGCAGTCATTGCAATGGCTGCATCAAAGGGATGGTCTTTACATTAGATGGATGTAAAGAATGCCTTCTTGCATGGTGATTTGCAAGAAGAGGTCTATATGGAGCAGCCACCAGGTTATGTGCATGCTATTCATCCTGAGTTTGTTTGCAGGTTGAAGAAAGCCTTGTATGGCTTGAAGCAAGCACCTAGAGCATGGTCTGACAAGATAGGACAGTATCTTGTCACTATTGGCTTTCAGATTTCCAAGGCAGATTTCTCACTTTATGTGAGAAAAACAGAGAAAGGTATTATGATACTTGTCATTTATGTTGATGATTTGATTATGACAGGTGACAGTGATGAAGATATCCTTCATGTGAAAATGCTATTGAAGCAGAAGTTTGAGATGAAGGATTTGGGAGAGCTGCGTTATTTCTTGGGCATTGAGGTGATTAGATCACCAAGTGGGATACAGCTCTTGCAGAGGCAGTATGGATTGGACATGCTGTCCAAATATGGGATGACAGGCTGTAAGCCTATTTCAGTTCCTTTGGAGCAGAATGTGAAGCTGAGCACAGATGCAGGTGAGCTTCTAGAAGACCCTACTATGTACAGACGCATAGTAGGAATTTTGATTTATATGACTATTACCAGGTCAGATTTGAGCTATGCTGTTGGATTGGTAAGTCAGTTTATGCAGGCTCCAAGGAAACCGCATTTGGATGCAGCTAGACGCATACTCACGTATGTGAGGTCCACATTGCAGTATGGACTATTTTATGAGACTGGGGTTCAGATACAGTTGCATGGATACACTGATGCTGATTGGGCTGGTAGTATTTCTAATAGAAGATCTACCAGTGGATATGTGTTCTCTTTTGGGAGTGCTGCAGTCACTTGGAGCAGCAAGAAATAGCCTACAGTTGCCTTGTCGAGCACAGAGGCTCAGTACAGGGGTGCAGCAATGGCTGCATGTGAGGTAGCTTGGTTGCATAAGCTACTTTATGATATGCATCAGCCTATAGATGGGCCAGTTGTCATTTATTGTGACAACATGAGTAGTATACACTTGGAAAATAACCCACTCTATCATGCTAGAACAAAGCACATTGAGGTGCATTATCACTATGTGCGAGAGAGGGTTTTACTAGGTCTTATTGATCTAGTTTATGTCAGCACAGAGGATCAGGTAGCTGACATATTTACGAAGGCATTGGGCGCAAAGAAACTGCGCAAGTTCAGAGACCTGCTTGGTGTGCAGGAATTGGGATTGAGCTTGAGGGGGAGTGTTGAGATATCGAGCTCCACTCGTGATATGCTAGGGTGACCGTTGTGCATTTATGTCACCGACGTGTTAGTTGCAGATGCAGTTGGTATACCGCCCATGAATAATAGCTACATGATAGCTATCCTTATCTACTCTAGTTTGTGGCTCAGTTAGTATGCCACCTTAGTTAGTTGAGTTTGGTTTGAGACCCATATATAGGGTTCTTCTATTTCTTTGTATGAGAGTACTTTTGGCTTCTACAACTAAGAAGAGAAAAACAGTTTTCAGCCTCCACCCTTGTGTGTCTTCCCCCATTGTGCAAGCAAGAAAGCTACAAGTGAGACTCCTTCCTTCTCTCCCACAATCGTGACACCTCTTGGGGCTCCAGCCCAAAATATCTAAAAGTATGGCTAGTGTGTTAGATGAAAGGCCAAAAATTCTAGGTGGACATACCATGGCTAATTACCAAGTGGAGTGGATGAGACTAGAGGCCATAATGATACATTCAATAGTATGCGCCACTTGGGGATGCATCTGCGCAATGCGCCTAGGATTGAAACTCTACCTAGTTTGGATTGTAACAATGAGATATGCAATAATTCAAATAGGAAAGGTCTAAATGAGCATAAATCTATGATTCTTTCTGTAGGAGGGGTCTTTGGGAACCTAGGATGATCATATGTTTGAATGACAATCAAGGTTGGACACGTGAGTCCAATGAGATCATTCATTTAGCTAATAACATCTAAGAAGGAATAGCCCATATCGATGCTATATTAGTGGTGCAAAGGATTGGACTTGCTGATATATAGAAGCCCAAGATTAAACTTTGATGATTAGATTATAGTAGTATAAGTTGTATTTAAAGCATGAGGCTAGCCCTCATAATCTTATATATTTTTTAATTTATGCTGGTTAGTTTGATAAGATGTGATGTGCATGCCAAGAAGGCCATGTATTTCATATATCAAACAGACCTATTCTCTTTAGTCCAAGAGGGCCATGTGTCTGTTTGGTGCAGATGTATTTAGTAGTTCTTTCTTTTAGTGCTGCATTAGATAGGTTTGAAGGAGCACCTCGACGGAGCCAATTGCTGCATGGAAACTTTTTGTAGCCAATCTAGGTGATACCTTTCCTTTCCAAGTTCTTTTCCCTTAAGCAGAATGTATTATGTGTACTTTGGGCATTTGTTTTCCTTATTGGAGATCAAAATCAATACATGAAGTCCTAGGATTAGGTGAGATATATTTGGGGAGGTTTGAGTAGTGGTCCACCTCCTATGAAGATATTTATGGGCATGTAAAGAGTTGTTTTAGAGGGTAGTCCTAGTGACCTTTTCCTTCTAGCACACTAGAGAGTTGGTACTATGAATCCTTGTTAGTTGTGAGGTAGTTAGAGGAGCCTACCAAATAAAAGAGGAAAATAATAAAAATATCTTAAATATATATAATATAAAGGTGTGTAAAAACGGGTTCTAACCCCCTAAAATAAGAAAATCAAAAGAAAGAGAAATATCAAAGAGCTGATATTTATTACCTCGCAAAGGCCTAGTAGATTCTTAGGGATGACTCCACACTCGAGGGTAGGGTCGATACCTTATCTTTTTGGAGATGGCACTTTACTGAAATGGAAATAATGATGGATCGAGTCAAAATTAAAGTGAGTGGGAATAAAAAGAAACATTGCATCACCTTGCGAGAGCATGGTAGATTCTTGGGTACCAAGACTAAGGGACCTTAAACTGATGCCATGTGCTCCTTGGGTCACAATATGTTTAGGTCCTTCCTTTTTACACATCCAAGTACAAATTAATGAAGAATAGATATTGATCCAAAAGTAAAAAAACATAATTGAGTCATGTTATATGAGTACTTGCCAGCTAGTAGGAGTTCTTGGTCCAATTTTCATAGGTAAGGTAGGCAAGTCAGACGACCACTTTGGATGACTTATTTGATCATTCTTTTAGCCTGGAATAGTTTATTTGTAGCTAGCTCTTGATCTCTTTTTTAGATTATGCTTGGCCTATCCCTTGTGGAATTCATGCCTTGATTTTGTGTGTGTAGATAAGTTCATGGGTTTGATGGTCTGGGTCGCCCTATCCAGTGGTCGCCAATGAGACACAGATTTAAAGGCATACTTTTTAAGGATTTGGATAATTTCAGATGGATCTACAAGGTATTTGAGGGTGAAAATGAATAGGCTCAAAGAAATCATCAAGTTGCAAGAGACAAAGCATTTTGAAGTTTGAGACACAGTAAAATACCAAGTTGAGTCTACAAATAATGAAGAAGCAACTAGGCATCTCTTGGACATTAATTGCATGTATTCGACATGGAATTTAACGCTGCGAGACCAAAATTTATGTGGGAATGTGGATTGGGTAGCTAAGGAGGCCAAAAAGGGCTCCAAAACCATGTAGGCATACCCAATTTGAAGGGACACTTATCGTAGGTCTCAAAGGGGTGTTTGTTTTTTAGGAGAGAAAGAAGGAGAAGAAGCGAGAGAAAAAAAATGCCATCATGTTGGGCATTTGATGATTACTGCATGCGAGATCCTTATCATTTCTTGCGTATGATGGATGAAATGAAGTCCTCCCACTATCTTGTGCACCATAATGTAAAATTCATGGCTTGATATGAAGAATAAAGAATGCTGGTTTTTCAATCTTTCTTTTTCTCTCTCAAGATAGTCTTTCTCTCTCCTTCCTTTCCTCCTGTATAATGGTTATTCTTATGAGAGAAGGGGGATGGGTGAAAGAGAATGAGAGGTGAGAGTTCTATAAAAGATACACTTTGTGGCATGTTTCTAGAGCAATGTGATGTACCACTATGTATTTTAGTAGCTATCTCAAGCATCAATGCCCTTGGAATCCACACTAGCACCTCATTCATATCACCGTTGGCATGTCGCTATGCGGTTACAGTGTGAAAAACTCTAGAGGTGGCTTTCTTATTGGTTTAGAGAGTGAATGCCATTATCATTAGTGTCTGTCGTGTGGATGGTCCAAATCTACTAGATTTTTGGACAAGTTTAGCCAATTTTTGATATTTTAGATAGTATCTCTTGTAGGAATCCAAAAATTATAGACAACTTCTAGAATAGGATGACATGTAAAAGAAAGCATGAATATTTTTGTCATTTTAAGAGGACTTTATGTAAAAAGAAGGATTGGTGAAATCGTGCGATAGGAGATCGTAGTTTTCAGGCCGTGAACAACACTCCAAAGTGGGAGATGAAGAAGGAGTGATCTGGCAGAATTCTAGTCAAGTGTGCTGGTATTTTACTCCCCTTTTGGAGCCGAAGGAAGAATCAAATTGGCGATCTAAGAAACATAAAGGAAGGTACCATTTTATGCACATTTTCTTCTACAAGAGATTTATTTTCTCATAATGCAGAAATAAATTCACAAGCTTCACCTTTGTGAGTATTCTTCTATATCTTCTATTTCTTTCTATGAGTATTTTTCTACATATCCTATTTCGTCCAACTCCTTCTCTTTTGTTTACTCCTCTCCTCCCTGAATCTCCCTTCACAAATGGCTGGCCTTTAGGGAGAGACAAGGCTACAGGTGCGTCTCAAGGAGCAGATAAGCAGACATTCATTCCTCCTACATGGGCTCAAAGGGGATGTTTCATCTTCTTTGTTAGCATTTTCTCGTTCTCATCAAACTCATCTCCCAAGGTTGGCAATTGTATAAGTAGTGTTGGACCCCTTGGAGGAAGTGACTCTATAGTTAGCATTCCTAGAGAGGCATGTTGTAGAGGTACCTTGCACTTCGTCCACCACAATAATTCTTATTTTGTGTAAGGATGTAAGTTGCCCAGTTCTTGGACCCCATTGAAATGGCATGAGTGGCATATGGTATGTAATAACACCGCCTTCAAGATTGGCATCCATATTCAATGCCAAATATCCACAATGCATATTGCTTCTCAATCATAATTATTTTCTTTTCTTTTATCAAAAGGGCATATCCTCCACAAAACTTGGTCAGTATCTTGAGCACAAAAATGGGGAGCCTTGCATTGTCCACAGAATATTCACTATGAAAAATTATAACCTATAATAACAAAGTCATATATTCATATCAATACACAATTCTTCTCTGTAATACGTTGCTTGAAAGTTTGTACGTATGTACCTTTGTATGAACCGATTTGCCAATATATTGTGAGAGAGCTGCATCTTTTTTGTTTCCAGTTGTCTTGGAGCTACTGGTACTCGATATCCTTGATCCCCAAAATTTCATAAGAATCTCATCACTATCAAGTAGCACCCACTTGCAAATATGGATTCTTAGAAAATAAGCCAAGAATCATTGTAGATCATGAATAAGAAGAGAAGACAAACTAAATATCAATTGTATTTCATTGCTTTCAAGAAAACACAACATCCACAAAGCAATTGTGTTTACTATGTGGAGCCTTTGCATTATTGCCCCATCTTTCCTCTTCAATAGGCCACTACTATTTCTCATCAGCCTTGGCCTCAACTTCAAGCCTTTCAAGAATCTCCTCACCCAATGTCCAATTCACATCTTTGATTGTAGTATGTACATCTATGTTGTCCATTGTCCACCTTGAGTCAACCTCACTAAACTAGGCTAAGGCAGTGAGACTATAATCCTCATGGAGGTCTGGTGAACTCATAATTCCAGACATCAACACATAGTCTTGGTCATCTAACATCGTAAATGTAGTCAAAGGTATACCTCCTTCCTTGCCATATCAATCAAGTGGTAGCACACCTTGTAGGTTGACATGGATAGTAATTAGGACTGTGCAAAAAAGTTTCCTTTACTAAGAAATTTCCACTCTCTCCTCCTTTGCATCAAAGGCTACAATCTCCTCTACCTCTTCAACCTCTCAATTACTAGATTGTCTCTTGTTACTAGAGTGTAGTGCTACTTGTTTTGACGTCCTTGCAAGTCATTTCCACCCAATAGGAGATGAAAAGAGCAAAGGAACGGAAAGGAAGAATGTAGTAGATGAAACCTCTTTAAGTTTACGAGGCAGTCCTTTGTGCCCTTATGTACACTCATAGGTAATTTATTTAGCACCTTGGCTTTCTCTTGGCAACTTTGTTTGTTGGAAAATTCCTTCAAGTAAACATATTCCTCTGTATCAATGGTCACTGTGCAAAATGACGTGATTCTTTGGTATTCCTCCATTTGCTAAGCCAATATGTTTTCAAAGGATCCCAATACTTTCTCAATAGGAAGTGACAATTGGAACATGCATGATAACTTAGGAGTAGAGGAGTGAGCACAAGAATTGTAGAGGAATAAATATAGCTTTTTCTTTCAGATCTCGTCCACATCATCCTCTGATCAATCTCCTTGTTTTTTGTGCCCAATGAAAAATACAACTAAAACCGATTGATTTCCAAGCCAAACAAATCACTTTAAAACAAGCCTCCTTCTCTTGGTGGTGAATCAAAGTGCATTCATGGTGCGCAGATCGGACGCAGGTAGCTCACGTAGTGAATTCCCAAAGGTCCCCAAGAACAAAGCACTCTACTTTTTAGCACAAAAACCAATGTAAAAACAAGCACGACATGAGACAAGAGACAAATTGGGTTGAATCTCCCCCATGCCTTGTGTGAGCGCTTCACAAAGCATGTATTTAATATATATTTCCAATCTTTTTGCTCAAAAATAGCCCAATTACAAAAATATGACAAGCTTTTAGCTTTTGAGTTTGCTTTCTACCAAAAATAGGAAAATAAAGCTAATGGACGGTGCCCAAAGAGTCTGGCACGCCCAATCTCAATGTCCAAATAAAAATAACATATCCAGGCGCATAAGCGCATACAAAATAATAATAAATAGTCGATGTCTCTATAGACATAATCAAAATATAGGCGTGGCGCCTAATATAATCCAAAGATCGAAAACCCGCTAGACTCCAATGCTTTCCTCCGCCACTGCTGCTATCTCTACACATCAACTGAAGCATTCACAATCGTTAGTAAAATAACACAATTAAACCGACAAAAGTGAATACCTAGCAGTCTTTAGCTACATAAATAAATCAACTGGTTAGAAATAAATACTAACCTTAATTTATTACGAGTGCGCACTCTAAACTCATAAACGTTTATTAATTTAATATGCATTTTGCGGAATCACCCGCTATGGAATCACCCATGTACACACTAAATTAATGAAACGCCCGAAAAGGACAGGCGTCCCCATCAACTTCTCGCACAAAGAATCCTCTTTGCGTATGAGCCCCGGTCATCTAAGTTTACGGAATCCACCGTAAAACCTCACGGAATCCACCGTGGAATATGCCTCCTGGCATCATACCCCCGGGGTGGGATAGCAATTGACCTCAATTGCTATTAGCTCAATGTGGAGCTAACAGAGTGGGGAAAGCATATAAGTCTCTAGCGTGCATCCATTGTGCTTCCTCTACAGGATGGTTCTTAAATTTCACTAGATATCTAGAGTACCTTCGGCCAGTTCTAGTGGTCATGTAGTCAGTGTCTATAATGGCTTCTGGTTCAAGTATTTCAGTCTCTTCTTCTAGTAAAGGTGGGTTTTCATAGACAGGGTGGATAGGTAATTGTCCTCTAAATGGTCTCAATAAACTAATATGAAATGTATTATGAATTTTCCAATGAGATGGCAATTCTAACTTGAATGCATTGTCATTAATCTTATGAATGATTCTAAATGGTCCGTAGAATCTAGGGGCTAATTTGACAACTGGATGTCTATCTACACTTTGCAGTCTACGCTTTTCTATTCTAAGCCAAACATAATCATCAACTTTGAAATTCATGGCTTGTCTTTTCTTGTTGGCTTGTTTGGTATATGATTGTTGGGCTTTAGCAATCATATCCTTTACCTCATCAAAAATAGTGTTATGCATAACAGCAATATCATCGGCACTTTGTATTCTATTAGACAAAGATGCAACAGGTGTAGATAATCTATATCCATAAATAACTTCAAAAGGTGCTTTCTTTGTAGATGTGTGCGGGGTATTATTATATGCAAACTG
The DNA here is from genome assembly GCF_053477565.2 of Lygodium microphyllum. Classification (NCBI taxonomy): domain Eukaryota; kingdom Viridiplantae; phylum Streptophyta; class Polypodiopsida; order Schizaeales; family Lygodiaceae; genus Lygodium; species Lygodium microphyllum. The sequence continues at coordinate 83,266,489 of NC_141142.1, read as the reverse complement.
TAATAAATGTAAATGAGTATCCCATGTCTGAGGTTTAGAGATAGTGTATGCACGTAAAAGATCTAGAATAGTGCTATTTGTGGCTTTTGTTTGTCCATTTGTTTCTGGATGAAATGCAGATGAGAAATCAATCTTTGTGCCTAGATTTGCAAAGAGTGTAATCCAGAAATTATTACAAAATCTAGAATCTCTATCTGAAATAATCACTTTCGGCAATCCATGGTTAGTAAAAACAGTTTTCAAAAATAACTGTGCTGCTTGTGATGCTGTTAAAGTTTTCTTACATGCAATGAAATATGCTTGCTTACTAAATCTATCTACAATTGTCCAAATCATGTCATGATTAGATTTAGTATTTGGTAATCCAGTAATGAAATCCATAGATATATGTTCCCAAGGTTTAGATGGAATAGATAAAGGCATTAATAATCCATACTGTTTACCATGATGTCTCTTTATTCTTTGACAAATCAGACATTCAGAAACAAAATTAGACACATCTGCATCCATATGCGGCCAATAAAAATCTTCAGTTAACATGCGTAATGTAGAAATGATACCTCTATGACCTTGATATGGGGGACAATGAATTTCATTTAAAACAAAAGATCGGAATGGAATAGTAACACACAGTCTCTTTTCAAAGAACATAAATCCATCATTATATGACAATGAATCAACAGGAATGAAATTATTTTGAACTAATTTTTGCCAATCAGAATGAAAAGTAATATCCTGGTGATATGTATCTTTCATAGCAATCAAAGAATCAAAAGATATGATAGAAATGTTATGAATTGCAGGTCTTCTACTTAATGCATCGGCAACTACATTTTCTTTTCCAGGTTGGTATTGAATGATAGGATGGAAACTTTGAATGAATGAAGCCCATTTGATATGGCGGTCAGAAATTTGGGGTTGGCTAAGTAGATGTCTAATGCTTTGCTGGTCGGTCTTTATCATGAATTCTGAACCCATTAAATAATGCTTCCATTGTTTCAATGCTTGTACAACTGCTAAGAGTTCCTTGTCATAGGTGGAATATTTGAGCTCAGAGGGTTTCAGCTTAGAACTAGAATATGCTATTGGATGGTTGTCTTGCATTAGCACGGCTCCTATTCCTGATCCGCTAGCATCAGTCACAACTAAAAAGAATGGTCTGTTAAAGTCAGGCAATTGTAGGACAGGGGCATTGGTCAATGCACGTTTAAGTAAATCAAAGGATTTCTGCTGGTTTTCAGTCCATTGATAAACAATGCCTTTCTTAAGAAGTTTGGTCAGTGGTAAAGCAAGTAATGAGAAATTACGTACAAACTTCCTATAGAAACTAGCAAGACCAAGGAATGAGCGTAGTTCATGTACATTTTTAGGAATAGGCCAATGCAATATTGCGTCAATTTTCTTAGGATCAATTTTTATTCCTTCTTCTGATACAATATGACCTAGATATTCTATTTCTGTCTTAAAGAATTCACTCTTGTCAGGATTTGCAAACAATTGATTTTCTTTCAGTAATTGAAAAACTAATGATAAATGCTCATAATGCTCTTTTTCACTTTGACTGAATACTAAAATATCATCAAAGAAAACAATCACACAATACTGATATTTTAGAAAAATACGATTCATCATTCTACTGAAAGTAGCAGGTGCATTAGTTAATCCGAATGGCATGACTAAGAATTCGTAATGACCAAACTGTGTCCTGAATGCAGTCTTAAATATGTCGGATCTATCTAGCCTCACCTGATGATATCCAGATTTAAGGTCAATTTTACTAAATATAGAAGATCCTTGCAGTTTGTCCATAAGGTCATCAACTCTAGGTATAGGATACCTATTCTTTACAGTGATCTTGTTTAATGCTCGGTAGTCAATACACATCCGATAAGTATTATTCTTTTTCTTGACTAGGAGCACAGGTGCACCGAATGGGGAACTGCTAGGTCGAATTAAACCTCTATTTAGTAATTCTTCTACTTGACTCTGGATTTCTTTTTGCTCTATTTGATTGTGCCTATATGGGGCTTTGCAAGGTGGTTGTGTGCCAGGTATTAGGTCAATCTTATGGTCTTCTGGACGTGATGGAGGTAAACCTGGTGGTAGGTCTTCTGCAAAACAATCCTTAAAATATGCAAGAAATTCCTTATGCCTAGGGTGCATATGAGTTTCTTTTGCATGTAATTCATTCACCCAAATGAGATATGATTTAGTATTCTTGCGTAATGCACGTTTTGCTTGAGTATGCGAAAGCAGTGGAAACATATGAGATGCATGCATACCAAATAATGTAATAGATTTTCCTTGAAAATTAATATTCATTGTGTGCGTAGAATAATCTATATTGGGATTATGTTGGTGTCTCCATGGCATTCCTAGAATAATGTCGCTAGACTGTAATGGGACAACTAAGAAATTTCTTCGTTCAATATATGGACCAATTTGAATTTCTAAATTTTGAACTTCTTGTGTGCCATTGTACCTAGTGCCTAAAAATGCAGCTTTTATGCGATAGTGCGTAGGTACTGTATGCAATTTCAATTCCTTTACCAATTTTGCTGAAATAAAATCATGCGTACTACCGTCATCATGCAATACAGTTCTTTCTTTTCCATGCACCATACATTTCATAGTCAACAATGAATGTAAAGTAGGCATACCTGGTAAAGTGTCGGAAGTAGTAGTAGGATCATCTTCTTCTTCAGTGAAGTCCGGCATATCCTCATGCTCGTCCTCGTCCATAGCTCCAAGGTAGTTGATATGTGCTGATGGCTTCTTTGAATGACAATTTGCTGCGAGATGGCCTGGCTGGTGACACTTGTAACATACGATGGGCTTGGCTTTGGTCACATTATTTGCAATGGCTGGGAGTCTGGGTATATTTGGATTTGCTTGTTGGATAGGCTTAGGATTTGGATTGATAGTGGATGGTAATGCGGGTGGTTTAGGCCAATTCTTGCGGAAAGATGGTGATGAAAAACGACCTGGATTAAACCTTCTGAAATTTGAATTGAATTGTTTAGATCCATAATTACCGTTTGCTTGGAATGGCTGTGGTCGTCGATCTCTTCCACGTAACTTATCTTCAGTGTCGTGAGCTAAGGAGATGGCATCTTCAAGGGTAGCAGGCTTGAACATATTCACCTCAGCGTAGTAATGTCCAAGAAGTCCAGACATGTACTTCCGCTTATGGGTCGTCTCTGGTATGTCTTCAAGCATACGTAGCTGTAGAAGTGCATTCCAAAAACGCTCTGTATACTGTGGTATAGGCTCACGGTCGCGTTGTTGTAGTAAATCCCATTGCTTGATTGCCTTCTCATGAAATTGCGGTGGAAGAAAATTTTGCATGAACTTCTTCTTGAAATCTTCCCATGTAGCAGGACATTCTATGCTCTTGCGGATGACAGTCCACCAAAGTGATGCTCTATCTATCAGATGATTAGTAACACACTTGATTTTATCTTTCTCAGGATAAGTTTCCTCATGGAAATAGTCATCAAACTGGCTAATGAATGATAAAACAGTCTTTCCTTCTCTTATGCCATTGAAAGTGCGAAACTTGAAACTTCGTTTACTTATCTTGGATTCCTTGCGAATGGTTTGTGCTTCAAGAGTGGCGTCGATGGTACGGCGTATCAAATCTTCAGCTTGAGGTTCTTCTTTGTCAGTGGACGCTCCTTGTAGCTTTGTCAATTGCGCTTGCAAGGCTTGCCTAGCTCTTCGCTCTTCGTCCAATTGTAGCATGATAAGATCCAGCTTTTGCTCCATGGTAGGCTCGGGTAGATCGTCTTCAGCCATAGGATCATCCATAAGTGGGGTAGTCATCCTGTAAAACTCAACAAACCTTTCTCACTAAAAATCAGTTAGCGGGATGAGCGTAGCTCAAATTTGGGGTTACAAGGCTATGTATTTTTGGGTATTTTCTTCTTCAATTTTCAGAAATTCTGAAATATTTCTGTCTCTGTTTGCTGAAAGTACTTCAACGAACTTGCAGATAGGTAAAACAGCTTGCTGCGAACAACTTTCCAGTTCAGAGTTTTTGCAAACGAACAAGTCTTCTAGGAGTTTCGAGCGTTAGTCAGTTCTGATTTAGTCTGACTTGCAGAGTTGCAGACTTAGCAGACTTGCAGGGTTGTAGACTTGCTGGACTTAGCCGATTTGCAGGACTTGCAGTACTTGATTCCAAGTGACTTACTGAACTTGTCTTCTGTAGTGCGAGACCCGGAGTTTTTTGACTTCTCTGCCTTCACTGACTTGCAGAGTATGGAGGGACTTAAGCTTAATTAGTTAAGCTTAAGCTTAAGAAGCTTAAGAAGGAGGAAATAGGCCGCCGTTTTCTGATCGTGAGGGGGGGGGGGGTCCGTTTTTTCCGCCGAAAATTTCGGGCGCCTCCTCTTGTAGGTCGATTTGAAGATTAGAAGCTTTTAAAGCTTCTTAAGCTTTGTCTTAAGCCTTTTTTTTAATGAAAGAATGAGAAAATTAGGCAAGCTTATCTGTAACTCCACGACTTCATGAAGAGAATGGATGAGTGGTCCTCCGCCGACAGAGAGTGGTCCTTCGCGATCTGACAGTGGAAACAGGGGTTCTTGATCGCCAGAAGTCTGCCTGTATCGACGGTTCGCGACGAGATTGACTGTAGAGGTCGTTTGTTCCTGGAGCTCCGCCTTCGCCCGAGATTGGTAGCGATTGGAAGCCCTTGATCTCTGCTCCGCTCTGATACCACTGGTGCGCAGATCGGACGCAGGTAGCTCACGTAGTGAATTCCCAAAGGTCCCCAAGAACAAAGCACTCTACTTTTTAGCACAAAAACCAATGTAAAAACAAGCATGACATGAGACAAGAGACAAATTGGGTTGAATCTCCCCCATGCCTTGTGTGAGCGCTTCACAAAGCATGTATTTAATATATATTTCCAATCATTTTGCTCAAAAATAGCCCAATTACAAAAATATGACAAGCTTTTAGCTTTTGAGTTTGCTTTCTACCAAAAATAGGAAAATAAAGCTAATGGACGGTGCCCAAAGAGTCTGGCACGCCCAATCTCAATGTCCAAATAAAAATAACATATCCAGGCGCATAAGCGCATACAAAATAATAATAAATAGTCGATGTCTCTATAGACATAATCAAAATATAGGCGTGGCGCCTAATATAATCCAAAGATCGAAAACCCGCTAGACTCCAATGCTTTCCTCCGCCACTGCTGCTATCTCTACACATCAACTGAAGCATTCACAATCGTTAGTAAAATAACACAATTAAACCGACAAAAGTGAATACCTAGCAGTCTTCAGCTACATAAATAAATCAACTGGTTAGAAATAAATCCTAACCTTAATTTATTACGAGTGCGCACTCTAAACTCATAAACGTTTATTAATTTAATATGCATTTTGCGGAATCACCCGCTATGGAATCACCCATGTACACACTAAATTAATGAAACGCCCGAAAAGGACAGGCGTCCCCATCAACTTCTCGCACAAAGAATCCTCTTTGCGTATGAGCCCCGGTCATCTAAGTTTACGGAATCTACCGTAAAACCTCACGGAATCCACCGTGGAATATGCCTCCTGGCATCAATTCAAGTGCACATGAAGGTCAACACCAACAAGTGATGCTCTTTACTCATTGATCCAATGAGGGGCCTCCCTCACTTGGTGGTATCACATACTTTATTCAATGTACAGAAGAGTCAAAACCAAGTGATATGGGAGCTCTTAAGCCTACAAACAAGCCTCCTTCTATTGGTGGTGACCCATACTAAGTTCAAGTGTACACAAGGGTCAACACCAAGAAAAGTGGGAGTATTTAAGCCAAGGGAGAAGCCTCCCTCACTTGGTGTGTTCTGCACTGCATTCAAGTGCACTTGAGAGTCAACATTAAGTGATGTGAAGACCTTTAAGCCTAGGGATAAGCCTTCCTTGATTTATGGTGACCCATATGGTGTTGAGTGTACACGAGCATCAAAACAAAGTGATGTAGGTGCTATATAGCCTAGGGAAAAGCCCCCTTTACTTTATAGTGACCTGAGGGACCTCTCTCACTCGGTGGTAACCCACATAGCATTCAATGAAAACAAGGATCAAAACCAAGCAAAGTGGGAGTACTTAAGCCCAAGGAGAAGTCTTCTTGGCTTGGTGGTAACCCATGTGACCCATATGGTAATCAATCCACATGAGGGTTAAAACTAAGTTATGTGGAAGCTCTTTAGCCTAGCGAGGGGCTTCCTTTGCTTGATGGTAATCCATATGGCATTAATTGTGTTAGATATGCTCAATACCTCTCCCTCATATGGTGCAATCAATGCTCCATGGTTCTCGAAGTTGTAAGGCCCACATTACGAGGAGATACCATGTGTGAGCATGTATATTTTTTTAGTTGTGACTTGTATATCAAATGAGGTCAATGTGCCTAGATGGTAGAAAGGTAACCTTTGTGAATCTAGCCTTTAAGTTAGATAGAGTAGTTATGTTGTTAGTAACTCTAGGCACAATGAATCAATTTGCAAAGTGTGAGAATTATCAAGGCAGGCCAGGGAAGGTTCATAATAAGTAGACATGCTAGCTAGACTACCTTCCTGAGTTATAAGAGGGAAATCTCTCTAAAGCCATCGTCAATCTATATTTTACCCAGTCAGATTTCTTCGACCTATCCTTAAGGTCTTAGCTTATCATCTATTTAGATTGCCATCTAGGCTTCAGAGTGGAAGCACATGGGTGGAAAAAGCCATCTTTATATTAGTTCGTTTGAGATTAAAGTAGTTTTCTTTTCTTCTCATATCTGATGTGTGTTCTCTACTCCTTGCTTAGATTTTGTGCATTGTGTGTCTGAATTTATATAGAGTTCATGCAAGGGTCAAATGCAAGTTACGTGGGAGATCTTATGCCTAGGGAGGGGCCTCCTTTGCTTGGTGGTGTCCCAAACCATGTTCAAGTATAGTTGAGGATCAACACCAAGTGCTATGGGGGACTCTTCAGCATAGGAAGAAGCCTCCCTTACTTTGTGGTAACCGAGATGGTGTTTAGTGTACATGAAGGTCAAAAGCAATCAATATGGAAGCTCACGTGCCTGGGTAGAAGCCTCTTTCTCAGCCACTAGCTCTTCTTTCAAAAACCACACAACTCCACTTGCGTCCACTTCATCTTCCATAAATAGTTTCATAGATCTCTTTTCCATGAAGATTTCTCATGATTTGTAAACTCAATGTTATTGCAGGCAATAGTGCTCCTCTTGGACCTCTATAGTAATCACAATACCTTCAAATGCACTTTCCACATTGCCTAAGATGATGGCGTGATGGCTAAGGGATGATCCTCTCCTACATGCAAGTTGGATTATTTTGTTATCTCCTTGTAGTCATTTATGTTGACAATGTTTTTCCTTGCTTTCCTTTCCTAGTTTCCCTTCATCTCTAATGCATAAAGGTATCAAACTTATGATACCATTCCCTTGGTTCTTACTTGAGTCCATAAAGACTCTTTGTCAACTTGCATATTACTGTTCTATCATTTTCCTCATAGCCCTTGGGCCACTACATTTAGATATCCTCAAGCAAGCGTGCATGTAAGAAAGCCATCTTAACATCCATCTAGTACAGGTCCAAATCCATTTTCACAACCAAGGCATTTAATACGAAGTGTTGGGTAGGCATCTTGACCACAAGAGAGAGTATCTCATTAAAAACAACTCTCTTCTCTTGCTTAAAGTCCTTAGCAACCAATCTTGCTCTATATACTAGCTTAGGGAAACTAGGGATGCTCTTCAACTTGTACATCCACTTGCATGGCAGTGCATGTTTTCCATTAGAAAAGGGAGAGAAATCCCATGTATATTTTTTATCTAATGAATCATATTTTGACTATATAACCCTTTCCTAAAATTGACTATCACCTCTGCACATGGCCTCCTCATTATAAGTGAGGAGCTCACTAGAATCTATCACTATGACAAATGCATATATGGCTGAAAATGATTAGGAGGAAATGAGACTCTAATGGAGCATTGTGCAATCTATACAACAGCCTATCCTCTCCATCCAACATCATGATCATGCACAACCGTCAAAAAATACATTTTGTGGACTCTAGATCTAGCTTGTTACATTTTTATTTGGGTTGGCAATATGGAATAAAGTTGCACATCCAAACACATGCAAGTGTGCATATGAGGGAGGTTTACCAAACTATACCTCCTCTACAATTCTACCACCAAGAGCAATGTATGGGGGTCTACTAATCAAATGAATGGTAGCAATAACTACCCTAGCCCAAAAATACTATTCTAAGCCTGCTTGACTAAGCATAGAGAATCTTTTCTAAATTATTATATGTATGCACTCCATAACACAATTCCAAGGTAGGGTATATGGGGTAGTCAATTGACATCTAATACACCTCTTATCAAAGAACTACTCAAACTCCTTAGAGATATATTTACTCCCATTTTCTGATCATAGAAATCTCACTCTATACCTAGGTTGATTATGGAAAATAGCTAGAAAATATTGAAACATAGCTAAGACATCAGACTTCTACTTTATCCTAAATCCTATGTGAATAATCATCAATAAACGTGACAAAATAATTTTATGATCTAGACTTGACTAATAGGGCATGGAACCAAAACATCTAAATGTACAAGAGCTAACAGATCACCCATGCACATGGAATTAGAATTTTTATGCAACTTATTATTTTGTTTGCTATATAAACAATGATCATAAGAGTTAAAACATGAGTAGCCAAGAGGTTGTTAAAATATGAAGGATGCATGCTAAGGTGGATTAGTGATGAGAAAATAGACAATCATAATGAGGCATAGTAATGACAAAGAATATTAACTTATTTTATCCAAGCATAATATGCAAGTACAACTGAATGAAAATGATAGATGATATGAGTGTGGAGATGGATGCCTTTTATAGGCTTATAGTAGGTGGTATTGGTAGGTGGAAAAGGGTGGAAAGGGACCATGTTATTCATCAACTGTGGTTTTAATAAACCATGAATACATGACCTAGTCTAAGGCTTTATTTGAAATGTGATTCTTTTCCTTGATGTTCCTTACAAAGAGGCTATAGTGGATGTGATTGCACATTTCTCAACGACCCTCCTCAATCACAACCAAGAAAGATACTGAGTATACATGTTCCTTACAACAAGGCTATCATAAGTAGAACCTTGTTAAGTGTAGACATGGAAAGAAACAACCATATGAAGTTAGAGGCTATCGCAAGGCCTCACTAAGTGTGTGGAGGCTGTAGTGTGCAAGGGTTACATGATAAGTACAAGAGCTTATGGTAAGAACATTCAACAAGTAGACATTTAAAACCTAAAAAAGTCTATCAGAAAATGAGCTACAGAGGAGGGACTAATGGTGAGTCCTATCCTTTCATTCTTGGGTGTCTTCTTCTTCTTCTTCTCCATTGTTTTGTTCATCTTCTTTGAATGTTGCAAGATATGATCTTTGAGATATTTTCCTAGCATGGAAAAACTTCTCAATATGCCCAGTTTTCTTATAAAAATCACAAACATAATGCTCTTCTTCCCTTTGTCCTTCACATAGAGGAGTTGTTGGTCTCCTCTTGGGATGCTTGTTTCTCCTTTACTGATAATCTTATTTTCCTCTTCAAGGAAAGAGGCTTTGATATCCACAAGCTTTGACTTTGTCATGTTGATTAATGTGGTAGGCACATTATCATACTCAGGTGGAACACTTTTGAGAAGTACTCCAATGCAAATGTCTTCATCCATCTTCAAGTTGATTCCTACAAGTTGTGTTAAAAATCATTCCATATAATTCAAATGAGTTGCAAGTGAGGTACTACTTTTCATGTCAAGCCTAAAAAACTTAATTAGTAAGCCATATTTAGAGGATTTTGAGTGAGCTCCAAATAGGGTTTCTAATCGATGCCATGTTGCTTGAGAGGTTTCACAATCATCAACATGATGAATGTAGGTGTCATCAAGTTCTAGCTTGATAATAGCTTGAGCCTTATCATCATTTTTATCCCATATGACTGAGAGTGCAGCTTTCCTTGGTTTCTTCTCTCGACCACTTGTGATTGACCACAAGCCTTTCTTTTTCAGGATTAGTTTGCCATGTGGAACCTAACACTGTTCAATCGGCATGAGGGTGAATCTTTGCCCATTTTGTTGGTAGGAGCAGGAGCAAAGAGAATAGACCAACAAAAGAGTTTAATTTGAGTGTGTCAAAGGACAAAAGAAGATTAGTGTTAACCAACACTAATTAGTATATCAAGAGCTATTATGTACTTGATGTTGATCTTGATGTTTAGTCTTCTTCTTGGTAGTGGTAGCTTTGCTGAGAACTGAGTGTTGTAGCAAATCAGAGAGTTAGTGACATCATTGAGCGAAAGAAAGTGAGAAAATAAAGTAAAATATGAGCTTGGAGATTAATGGCTATGGCTTCCCTCTTTAGGGATTTGACAGGAGACTAGTAATTTGCTTAATGCAACTCATTAACGTGATTGTATGGCATAAGATTCAATGGGGAGGTAGCTTAGATAGTAGGATTCTAATGCCCTATGAAAATCATTGACATTGTTGTATTTGTAGGATATGAAAATAGCATAGCTAGACAATGCCACACAGAATGGTTGGCAACCCAAGAGAGAGATGGCAAGAAATGGAGACCTAGATAGAGATAGTAATTTTGATTTTCCAACCAAGCTCAGTTAACACACATGGCAACACATGATTTTTCATTTAGACTTTCAAGATGCAATCTAGATGCATGCGATCCTTCCAATTTTCTTAGTGCGATTCTATGGAGGATTTCCCGATCAACCTTAACCATCATGCACATTGTGCGTTTAGTATAGTTGTACCTCCTAAACTAGTTTTATCTCTCTTTATTCCTGGTGGCAACAAATACTTATTTACTACAAGGAAATGCAAGTATAGCAACGGCGGGTAGCCACACAGGAATAGCGGCATCGCTATTTGCGTCGCATTGACGCAAATAGCGATGCCCCACAGGGAAAAAAAAGAGGGCCGAAACGTGAGCGCGTTTCATTTTGCGCATTCGTGAGACATTTTGAGAGGGGGAGAGAGAGAGAGAGAGCGATTGTTTTGCATAGAGGATGAGAGAGGGAGAGGAAGAAGGCTTGCCACTGCCGCCGCCGCTGCCGCCGTTCACAAAGGAGAGGAGGAGCCGCCTCGCGAAGAGGAGCCGCCAAACCCTCGCCAATCTTTACGGTGAGTCCATTATCTCTCTCTTTTGCTTGTTTAGGGTTTAATTTGTGTATATTGAGAGAGGAAGAGGAAATGAGAGAGAAAGAGAGGGAGAGGGAGAGGGAGGGAGAGAAAGAGAAAGAGAAAGAGAAAGAGAAAGAGAAAGAGAAAGAGAGGGAGAGGGAGAGGGAGGGAGAGAGAGGGAGGGAGAGAGAGAGAGAGAAAGAGAGGGAGAGGGATGGGGAGGAAATGAGAGAGGAGAGGGAGGGAGAGTGCATTCATTCTCTCTTTTACTTTTGCTTATATGATTTGCATTCTCTCTCTTTTACTTTTGCTTATATGATTTGTGTATATATATTGAGAGAGGGAGGGAGAGAGAGAGAAAGAGAGGGAGAGGGAGAGGGAGGGAGAGAGAGGGAGGGAGAGAGGGAGAGGGAGGAAATGGAAGAGGGAGGGGGATGAAATGAGAGAACAAAAGGGAGGGAGAGTGTATTCTCTCTCTTATTTATTTATTTTTTGTATTGTGTATAATGAGAGAGGGAGAAGAAATGAGGGAGAGGGAGAGAGAGAGGGAGAGATAGAAAGAGAGGGAAATTAAAGAGAGGGAGAGGGAGGAAATGGGAGAGGGAGGGGGAGGAAATGAGAGAGGGAGAGGGAGGAAGAGAGAGAGAAAGAGAGGGAGAGGGAGAGGGGGAGGAAATGAGAGAGGGAGAGGAAGACATCAAACATAATAGGGAAATGAGAGAGGGAGAGGGAGAGAGAAAGAGGGAGGGAGACATTAAACATAATAGAAAAATGAGAGAGGGAGAGGGAGAGGGGGGAGAGGAAAACATAATAGGGAAATGAGAGAGGGTGAGGGAGGGAGAGGAAATGAGAGAGGGAGAGGAGAGAGAAAAAGAAATGAGAGAGAGAGGAGAGAGAAAAAGAGAGAAAGATCATTAAACCTAATGGGAAAAGAGAGAAAGAGAGGGTCATGGTGAGGGAGGGAGAGGAAATGAGAGAGGGAGAGAAAGAAAGAAAGGGAAATGACAGAGGGAGAGGAGAGAGAAAAAATGAGAGAGCAAGAGGAAGAGAGAAAAGGAAATGAGAGAGGGAGAGGAGAGAGAAAAAGAAATGAGAAAGAGGAGAGAGAAAAAAAAGAAAGATCATTAAACCTAATGGGAAAAGAGAAAAAGAGAGGGTCAGGGTGAGGGAGGGAGAGGAAATGAGAGAGGGAGAGAAAGAAAGAAAGGGAAATGAGAGAGGGAGAGAAGAGAGGAAAAAATGAGAGAGGGAGAGGAGAGAGAAAAAGAGAAAAATCATTAAACCTAATAGGGAAAGAGAGAAAGAGAGGATTAGGGTGAGGGAGGGATAGGAAATGAGAGAGGGGGAGAAAGAGAGAAAGGAAAATGAGAGAGGGAGAGGAGAGAGAAAAAAAGAGATAGAGAGAGGAGAGAGAAAAAGAGAAAAATCATTAAACCTAATAGAGAAAGAGAGGGAGAGGAGAATGAGAGATGGAGACGAGAGAGAAAAAGAAATATGAGGGAGAGGAGAGAGAAAAAGAGATAAAAATCATTAAACCCAATAGGAAAAGAGAGAAAGAGAGGGTCAGGGTGAGGGAGGAAAAGGAAGTGAGAGAGGGAGAGAAAGAGGAAATGAGAGGGAGAGAAAGAGGGAGGGAGAGGAAATGAGAGAGGGAGAGAAAGAGAGAAAAGTAAATAGGACCTTACAATAAGCTTAGGGTACTATGATAGTATGTACTAAGAATGAGTCCACCTCACTAAGAATAGGATTGGCGATTCACCTCACTAAGAATGAGTCCATCTAGGTACAAAGGGTATAGATACATTATCCTAGAAACTACATTATAGAAGCTTCCACTTGTGTTGGCACAAGGTAGATAGATAGATAGAAAAATAGATAGATAGAAAAATAGATAGATAGAAAGATAGTATCATAGTACCCTAGTATGTACTACCTTGTACCTATTACATACTATCATAGTACCCTAAAACCTCACATTTACTGAATAATGCTTAAGGTACCCTAGCACCTGCTACATAGTATCATAGTACTGGGTACTTGGCACTATGATACTAGAGTACTAGGTACTAGATACTAAGATGCTATGATATTATGTGCTAGGTACTGAGTACTAGGTACTAAATACTAGTATTCTATGATACTATATGCTACATACTAGGTACAAGGTACTAGGTACTATACACTAGGTACTATGTAGCCGTGGTCATAGTCGTGGTCGTGGTTGTGGTCATGGTCGTGGTCATGGTCATAGTCGTAGTCATGGTCATAGAAAAAGAGAGAGATGGAAGGAGAGGATAACAATCTAAGAAAAGAAAAGAATGATAACAGAAACAAATTGTTTGTTGTAACGTAGACAAAATGAAAAACGAAGAAGGTTCTATTGTTCAAGATCGCGATGCGTATCTTAATCAGTGTGTCCCATGTCCTTACTCTCAATGCAAGCTGGCAATTAGATAAAAACATCGATTGTCTATAGAACACGTACGACGATTTGGCGAGTTTCAATCTGAGATCATTGATCAGGCGATTGCAGATTTTCAACAAATGGTAAGAAAAGTTAATATCAATCATGCATTGTACTCGCAAGCTAATTAAATACCATATACAATAAGATTGGGTCTCACTGGCAAATTTTCTATCCAAGGAGGTGATGTCTCATCCCAAGGAGGAGTGCACCCTTTGCAGCCAGTAAGAAGAGTACGTGGGCGTGCGATGGATGGAGTGCAGGAGCCAATTCACCACTTGCAAGGCCAACCTATACCGTCAATGGCAGAGGAGACATGCAACCTTCCAGACCTAACTACAATCTTGAAGCCTGAGATGGAGGCAATGATCAATGCATTGATTCCCATGGATGTCAAGACTTCTGATCCGCTTAGAGAGGAAGCATCCATACCATTATATGATGGGTGCCGAGTATCTCGCCTGAAGACACTGCTTGCACTCTGAAGTGTGCAAGCAAAATACGGGTGGAGCGATACGAGTGTGACCAAGTTGTTCAGGTACCTTGTACATACGCTTTGTTGATTTTTTTTTCGGCACTATTATTAGAAACATTTGTGCTTTTTCAAGGTGTTTATGATTTTTTTCAGGTTATTAAAATATCATATATTACCACCTGCAAATACCATGCCTGAGTCTTGTGATGATGCATGGCATGTTTTACGAAAGCTTGGCATGGACTACAATAACATCCATGCATGTATCAATGATTTTTGTCTGTTTCGAGGAGAACATGAGACTATTGAGATATGTCCAAAGTGTGGTGCTCACAGGTATCGACAGGAATTGCAAGGGCAAACCATCCCTCAAAAAGTTCTCAGACACTTTTTGCTTATTCCCCGCCTAAACCACATGTTTCGTACGTCCGGCATGGCGAGCTTGACAACGTGGCATGTGCAGAATAGGTCCACGGATGGAGTTCAACGAATATCAGCGGATTCACGCGCATGGAGCCACATTGACTCTACCTTCCCAGGCTTTGCCTGAGAGCCAAGGAATCTTCGACTCGGTCTTGCAATGGATGGCGTGAATCCATTCGGTCTGCGCTCAACTTCTTACAGTGTGTGGCCTGTAGTCATTGTCAACTACAATATCCCTCCATGGCTTTCTACGAAGAAAGGACATCTCATCCTTAGCTTACTCATCCCCGGCCACTACAAAGTCAAAAATATGAACGTGTATCTTCGTCCATTAGTCGATGAGCTTAAGATTTTGTGGGAGGAGGGGGTCACCGTGCAAGATATGAGTAGGCGCAATGGTCGGAGGTCAACCAATATTCGAGCCATTCTCATGTGGACGATGCATGAATTTTCGAGATTTGGAGAGTGCTCAGGTGAACAGGCCTCCATTCTCATTGGTAATATCTATATTTTATCTCGTTCAAGCAAGTATTCACTAGGTCGTGGTGTTGGAATAGGTCTGGTTACCTCAGGTTATCATGCATGTCCATTGTGCGGCGGGCCACAGTTAGACTCCCGAAGGTCACGAACCATGAAGAAGATGGTATATCAAGGACACACTGCTTGTTATGGATCCCACTTGTTGGATCCCATGCATATTTTCAAGAATGTGGGCAGCTTGCTATGGGACCACATCACAGGAAATAGAGAGACTATAGGGGCACGAATGGATTTGAAGGAGGTAGGTAAGATGGAGGTGCTTTGGCCGCAGTCGAGTGCTGATGGTCGCGTGCAACTTCCTCACACTCCTTGGGTTTTGTCCACTAAAGAAGAGCGCATTGTGAAGCAAGTAGTCAAGTCTATCCACACTCCGACGGGTATGATGCGTTCTCTTAGGTCCGCATTTTCTAAAGGACGACCAATTATCAAGGCTAAAATTCCATGACTGGCATAAGATATGTCAGGTTTGTACTACGAATGGATTGTAATTGGCGTGCACATTTTGCTATTTGGAGTGTAGCCATTATTCATAATGCTTTCTTATTTGTGGCAGTTTGTACTACTAATCGCGATCGCAGGATGTCTTACTCTAGAGATACGCGGGGCCATTTACAGGTTGTCGACTTTGGTGCAATGGATCTCACAGAAGGAGATTAAGACGTCCTCAATTGAATCTGTGAGGTGGGGAGCAGTGGAGACAGTCTGTCTCTTTGAGAAATACCTGCCCACCAGCATGCTCACGATACAAATCCACCTTCTTGTGCATCTTCTAGATGAAGTGGAGATTGTTTGACCTGTCCATACGCGATGGATGTTCTTCTTGGAGCGCTTCATGAAAACCCTGAAAGGCATTGTATGACAACGATCTCGGCTAGAAGGTAGCATGGCTGAAGGTTCGTTGGTGTCTGAGGTGCTAGTGCATATTTCACAATGGCTACAAACGGTGGATCCAAACAACGAAATGCCATGGTCGCTGAAGGACGATGATAGATTGACTGGAGATGTGGTGGTTGGAAATGGGGTAGAAAAAAGAATGGATGCCTCAATGGAGGAGAAGGTGAATTGCTTTTGTATGTTGCACCATGCCTCTATGGAAGATCCCAGCAATCTACAAGATTACATCCAATATCATGCCCGAAGGCCAAGCCAGCAATTCACAGGATTGCTGCTCCAAGTTTCACCCGTTGACTAGTACACGGGCCTCGAGATCCCATCTCGAGTCACGTCGGCCTCTTGTACGGGATTCGGAGGCAAGGGATTTATAGCCAGAGCCTCCCCTGGCATCCAAGCGTCCTCCCCCTCCAAGTAGCACCTATGGAGAGACCTCTCGTAGTGGGTTAGGTCCATATACCCAGTGCGGCTAACAACCCCCTTGGATAGGGCCAGGTAGACAGTCGGAGGTAATTGTTTCTGCCTCTCCCTCCAAGCTTTCAACTTGAAGCATCAAGTGTTTTCCTTGAATTAGTTCCTTGAGAAAAGAGATCAAATAAACATTTTCGGGGGTTGTTTGAGCGGCCGACTGCTAAGGTGTGACTCCCTTTTTCCCAGATGCTCCCCAGCGCCCGATCCTCAGTCTTTTCACAACTTGGCGAGATCCCAATAATTTTGAACAAGATGTGCAAGCAAATGGTCTTGGTAAATTGACTTATACTTTACCTTTTCCCTTGGGTTTTACCTTAGGGTATCTTAGTCCCTAACTCAAGCATTAGCTGGTTAGTCAAGGAAACGGACATGCCTTATTCGCAGCCCAACCAAGGGTCTTTTAATCGCTAATTCCAACCAAGCTCAGTTAACACACATGGCAACACATGATTTTTCGTTTAGAATTTCAAGATGCAATCTAGATGCATGCGATGCTTAGAATTTTCTTAGTGTGGTTCTATGTAGGATTTCCCGATCAACCTTAACCATCATGCATATTGTGCGTTTAGTATAGTTGTACCTCCTAAACGACTTTTATCTTTCTTTATTTCTCACAACGAATACTTATTTCTAATGCACGGGAACACATGTGACTTGCGTCTATGAAAGTCTAGGGTTTTGTCTACGATGCTTACCGGTGGCTCGGGTGCCTATGCTTTCCATGACTTTCTTCTTGGGAGCCATTCATCTCACGAAGATTGGGCAATCTGGACTTTGACAGGTTTCGAGTTGACAGGTTTGGTAGAAAAGACCGCTAGATGGGGGTCCTTTGCCGAAAGTCTCTCACTTCTTTCTTTCTCCCTCTCTCTCTTCTTCTTCTTTTCACTTAATTTCCTCTCTCTCTCTCTCTCTCCCTCTCTTCTCTTCTTCTCCCTCTCTTCTTCTCCTTCTCCCACTTCTTTCTCCTTCTACTCCTTCCTCTTCTCCTTCTTCTCCTACTTCTCTCCTCTCTCCCTCTACCTCTTCTTGTTCTTCTTCTACCTCCCTCCTTTCCCTTCCTCTTCTCCTATCTTCCTTCTCTCCCTCTTCTTTCTCTTCCTCTACCTCTCTTCCTCCTCCTTCTCTTCTCCTACTCCTCTCCCTCTACTTCCTCTTCCTCTACCTCTCTCCTACTCCTTCTCTTCTTCTACTACTCTCCCTCTACTTTCCTCTCCCACACCTGATTTTCCTCTCTCCTTCTCCTGCTCTCCCTCTTCTTTTCTTTTTTCTCCTCACTCCTTCTTATCCTCTTCTTCTCCTTCTCTCTCCCTCCTCCTCCTCTTCTCTCTCTCCCTCCTTCTTTCTCTTCCCTCCTTCTCCTTCTTTCCTCTTCTTTTCTTTTTTCTCCTCACTCCTTCTTTTCCTCTCCTCACTCCTTCTTATCCTCTCCTTCTCCTTCTCTCTCCCTCCTCCTCCTCTTCTCTATCTCCCTCCTTCTTTCTCTTCCCTCCTTCTCCTTCTTTCCTCTTCTTTTCTTTTTTCTCCTCACTCCTTTTCCTCTCCTCACTCCGTCTTATCCTCTCTTTCTCCTTCTCTCTCCTTCCTCCTCCTATTCTCTCTCTCCCTCCTTTCTCTTCCCTCCTCCTTTCCTCTTCTTTCCTTTCCTTCCCTCACTCCTTCTTATCTCTCCTCACTCCTTCTTATCCTCTCCTTCTACTTCTCTCCTCACAGCCGGTTAGGATGGCAACCAGGGAGGGAGGCAACTAGTTTGGAGGGCTCAGTCGGGGGGGGGGGGGGGGGGGGGTGTAATATTTTCGTTTGAAGAATATTACTAAACTGACCTCCCACGCACCATAAACTTGTGCAAAGATTATTTTCAATGCCTACAGTTAATCTATAACCGCACGTGAGAATGCAGAACTCCGTCTTGGCAAGGCAAGGTCAGGGATTCAATCCCGCATAGCCCCGGGGAAACATCCTCTTGGGAGGAGGTTAAGTGGATAAAGGTGAAATTTATTGCAATTTTTTTTTCATTTTCCCTAGCTGAGGCGAGGCTAAGGGAAGGGGATGGCTAGGTGGGAGAGCTGGTGACCAAGGGGGAGTCGTGGGATGCATACACAGCCCTCGTGGGGGAGGTCCCGTCTCCCCCCCCTTGACCTATAAAACCCCCCCCCTAGGGGGGGTAACAAGGTAGAGGGAGACTGCAGGAGACATCGTGAGAGAGGAGAGGAAGTTGAGAAGCTACGTGCCATGGCCAAAGGGAGAGGTCGTGCTGTAGAAGCCGCCGTCTTAGAGCCAAACACTAACAGATAGAAGAAGAGGCCGCGAGCTGATTAATGCCGTGCGAGCCATTCCACCTTCACTACACCAATGGCCGGGCTGCTACCATTGATGCCACATGCTGTCGTTGAGCTCACATGCTGCCTGTACCACTGTTAAGCACTGGTTCCTTCACGTAATCTTATCACCTGACATAGAAAAACAATGTCAAACAACTTCTTTATTATCATTTTATCCTTTTATCTTTGAAATACAAGGAGTTCCGCCCGTAGGCTTGTTCATAATCCGCCCGAAGGCTATCCAGTAATCCACCAGGGATCACTATTCCAAGCTTCTGCCCGTAGACTAGTATGCGGGCCTCGAGATCCAATCTCGAGTCACGTTAGCCTCTTGTGCAGGACCCGGAAGGCGAGGGATTTACGGCCAGAGCCCCCCCTGGCACCCAAGCGTCCTCCTGCTCCAAGTAGAGCTCAACGGAAAGACCTCTCGCGGCGGGTTCGGTCCATGTTCCCGGCGCGGTCAACAACCCCCTTGGTTAGGGTCAGGCAGGCAGTCGGGGGTAACTGAGCTGCCACTCCCTTCAGGCCTTCAACCTGAAGCATTTATATATCTTTCATCCTTTAATTCCTTGAACAAACAATGCAAACAGTGCTTTCTAAACTGTTACAAGCACAATCAATTCCAGTGGTCGTTTAGTTGGCAAACTGTTAAGGAGTGACTCCTTCTCTCCGAATGCATCCCGCATTCGATCCGGAATCAATTGCAACTTGGCAAGATTCCTATCGTCCTTGGGTTAGGGTCATACCCAACTTAACCAATACCTTAGGTTTTATTAATAGTAGATCCCGGCGACCATGTCGCTTTAATTTATTGACTAATCATTTGCGCCGAGCAATTACTTAACTTCCCTTAACTTGGCAATTTTTCCCTAATGAGGGCGATGTAACAGGATGACTACCCATCCCTTTTCAAGTTAAACTTGCGCAAGAACCTGCCAACCTCATTCCAAGGAATGGCAAAACTTTCTTACGATCAAACCACAAGGCTATGCGACGTTGCAACTAGTTTCACAAGTGTCGCCTCCATTCCAAAAGGTCATTTCACCTATTGAATGGCATTTTCTGGTCACGGAATTATCTTCAGACGAGAAGCAGGGTTTAGGGTGTCTTTTTACCCGTCCCATCCCTAATTTCACTAGATCGACAACGTTTAGTCCTAGGGTTCCAACTCAATTCGAGTTTCATCATTTTGAGCGATTGGTCCTTAAGGTAGGAACCCTAGATTATTGTTTGCATGAGCATCCAATTAACTCAACATTTTGGGAATGTGGTTAGGACTATTGGGCATGAAGGTTTCCACTTAGCGACAATTGGAAAACTTGGCCAAATCCTTAACGTGTTAATCCCTAGTTAGTGTTTGGGGTATCTATCGTATTGACTGAACCATGCCCATACGAATCCTTTGCGGCTAGGTGATTTGGGTAATTCACTATGCTTGTCTCGCGACAAGGATGAATCCTTCCCTAGAGACAATAAACTAGATCTAAAGAAGAAAAATGGTTTCGACTACCACAATACATGTAAACATGCGACTCACTCTATCTTTTATTGGTAAAGTAAAAATACATGATAAGCTGGATACCAACTTTCTTAGGACCTACTAGGACTTACTTCAAATAATCATAACTACTACCTTGTTATCTACACTTTAGAATCTCATGCTTTGTTTAAATTCTGCAACCTTTCCCAAATGCAACACTTGATGAATCAATTTTTATGCACGATGAAAGTGCAACATGCAACCCTTTCATAACTACAACGTAGTTAAATGAGGTTATTGTAGAGTTAGTGTTGGTATATTCTTTCTTGCAAGCACATGCCACATGCCAATCCCTAGATTCATTTTTGATACACCACCATTACTTTTCGGACAACCTCCTACGGGTGTTAACAACTTTTCCCCATGAACCCTTACAATAAAGATTTTTCCTAAATTGCGACATAAGCTTATTCTTTCCATGTCTAGTCAAAAATACACTTAATAACTTCAGCCTTATAATGATAGGCGGTAGGTGTTCTAGGCTCGTCACTTTGAAATGCATGATAAGGCAGCATAATACTAGGGTCGTAAGATGGATAGACAACTCACGTTCATCATATTGAAAATGTTAATAACTCCATTTCATGTCATGAGCCAATTCTAGTAATCGATCAAATAGACAAATTTTCCTCAATTGCCTTTTTAATTCGGCTTGGTAAATTTGAACATGCATATGTGCTTTCTATTCCGTGAGAGTTATTATACCTAATGCATTACTTTTGCGTAGAATCAAAAATCATTAAAAAAACCTGGGTCTGTGGGCTCGGGGAGATGTCCACTTGAATGCTAGGAGATGAACCTCCCGCAGGTGCGCCTTGCGTCTTCTTGGGAGCCATTGTAGACGTGAATACGGACTCCGCAGATTCCCTCTAGCCTTTACTCTTGCTCTTCGAGATGGCTAGGAGGTCGATACCTTCTCCTCGCGTAGGAATAGGAGTTTCCCGAACCCGGTTTTTTAGAACTGAGAAGCCGCATAGGATCAAGGCCTATGGCCTTAACCTTAGAAGCTTCTTAAAGAAGCTTCTGGGCAACAACAGCAACGTCGGGGGGTCCCAATG
Source organism: Lygodium microphyllum (assembly GCF_053477565.2). Taxonomy (NCBI): domain Eukaryota; kingdom Viridiplantae; phylum Streptophyta; class Polypodiopsida; order Schizaeales; family Lygodiaceae; genus Lygodium; species Lygodium microphyllum. The sequence goes on along the minus strand of NC_141142.1, from coordinate 83,245,087 downwards.
ATTGGGAAGGAGGTCGTGGTCAAGAAGAGGATGGGCGATGACCTGGGCCTTTCAGCAAGGCGGCGGCGTTCTTGGTCGTGGCAGCAGACGGTTGTCACGGCAGCCTCCTCCTCCTTCGAACCTCCCTCACGCAGCCTTCCGACTAGCATTCCCCTCTTCAGCACGGCGACGTGTATCCCACCTTTCTCCCCTCAGCACGTAGGGGATGATTTTATAGGCATGGGGGGGGAAGAAGGCCTCCACCACGTGGCCCTTGCATGGGTTCCCCCCCCTCCCATGCAGGCCCACGACTCATCCTTGACCCATTCCCCCACACTCCCTTTTCTCCAGTCGTGCATCGGCTGGGGAAAAAGGGATAAAAATTAAAAAAAAATTGCCTTGAATATTCAAATTGCTCCTCCCAAGAGGGTGTTTATGTGAGACTTGCAGTTTCGAACTTCCGGGTTTAATTTACCAATGCGGAGAACCCCATTTCTCGCGTGCGGGTCACACATTACACCGTCGATAATTTCAATACGAGAGATAACCTCTACACAAGGTTTACATCGTGTGCGGAAAGTCAATATTCACGGGTGGGAATATTACATTCTCTCCCCCTTAGAAGAATGGAGATGTCCTCATCTCGAGATAAATTGGGGATATTGAAGGTTGAGATAGCTTTCATCCATCCAGGTAGCATCCTCTTCGGGATAATCCTTCCACTGGACGAGGTATTCTTTCAAGGTTCTAGATCTCAACTGTCTCTCCCTAACATCTAAAATCTTTTCCGGTCTTAGTTCAAGGACTCCTTGACTAGGCATTACAATTTGTTGGTCATCGAGTACATGATTAGGGTTGGGCACATATTTTTTTAAGAGACTAATATGGAATACATTGTGAACTTTTAGGCTATCCGGAAGTTGCAATTTATTAAGCATTGGGTCCCAGGCATTTGAGGATTCTATACGGCCCACAATACCTTGGACTTAGCTTCTTGCATTGTCCTAGAGATAGAGAACTCCTTTTAGGGTGTACACGAATGAAGACCATGTCTCCTTCTCCGAAGACCCTCTCTTGGCATTTCAAATCCGCATATGCCTTTTGTCTATCTTTGGCTGCTTGTATGTCTTGTCTTATTGACCTTATTTGGTCATCCATGTCCTCCAACATTTGTCTTGAAGCTTCAACTCTTAGGGTTGGATCAGAAAAGTTTAGGGGACTTCGACAATCATGACCATACAATGCCTGGAAAGGGGTCATTTGAATGCTCTGCTGGTAAGAAGCATTGTAGTCAAATTCCACTAACGGCAAGTACTGAATCCACCTCTTTGGCTCTCGACAGCAGTAAGACCTAAGCATATCCTCAATGATTTGATTTACTCGCTCTGTTTGTCCATCCGTTTGGGGATGGTAGGCGGTGCTAAAACAGAGTTGAGTTCCAATAGCTTCAAAGATAGCTCTCCAGAAGTGTGAAGTGAAGAGAGAATCTCGATCGCTAATGATCCTTCTAGGTAACCCATGTAACTTGAATATCTCCTTGATAAACACTCTTGCAATGTCGGAGGCTTTATAGTTTGTCTTTACTGGAATCAGGTGTGCAACCTTAGTAAGCATGTCAACTACAACCATAATGGGGTTGTATCCTCCTTGGACTTGGGGTAAGCCCACCACAAAATCCATATTGATGAATTCCCATTTCATCTGGGGAATATCAAGTGGTTGCAATTTTCCTGGCATCATGACATGTTCAGCCTTGATACGTTGGCAAGACAAACATTCAGTGACATATTTGAGAACGTCACCTTTGAGCCTCTCCCAATGGTAGCTCTTCCTAACTGCATTAAGAGTTTTTGCATAGCCAGGATGTCCTGCGAAGGGGGAATCATGAGCTTCCCATAATATCTTCTGCTTAAGTGACTAGCTTGTTGGTATACATAGCCTTGTTCTGTAGTAGATAAGTCCATTATCAATGGAAAATTCATGATATTTGGCCTGTAACTTCAGATTCTGATCCTTGGTAGATATTTCTTTTATCATTGCTTGGTAGGCCAAGTCATGGCATGCTTCCTCTCTAGCTAGTTCGAGTATAGGGTTGTTTGGCATAGATACCTTTGTAGCCAGAGTTCTGGCCGTTGATGGATTCTGCAAGATTAGGGAATTTAGGAATGCCTTGCGACTGAGTGCATCGGCAACTACATTCTCTTTCCCTGGTCGATACTTGATTTCAAAATCATACTCCTCCAATACTTCAATCCATCGACGTTGCCTCATGTTGAGCTCGTTCTGGGTAAAAATCCATTTGAGACTCTTATGATCGGTTACTAGAGTAAACTTGTTACCCAACAGGTAGTGTCTCCAAAGCTTTAGAGCATGGATGACAGGTAATAACTCCAAATCATGTGTGGCATAATTCTTTTCATGACTCTTCAATTTCCTTGAAGAATATGCTACTGGATGACCTTCCTGCATAAGTACACACCCCAAGGCAAGAATGCTGGCATCAGTTACTACCTCGAACTCCTTATTGAGGTCAGGAAGTTTCAGAATAGGTGCTGATACCAAACATTGCTTCAATTGGTCGAAGCTATTTTGCTCGGGAGTTGACCATGTAATAGAAGTCTGCTTCTTTAGTAAGTCGGTAAGGGGTGTTGCAATCAAAGCATAATTTTTGATAAAGACCCTATACCATCCTGTCAAGCCAAGAAAACTGCGTATTTCTTTGACGGATACTGGTACTGGCCATTCAAGCACATCTCTGACTTTGGCTGGGTCTACTGATATTCCTTATGATGATACTATGAATCCTAGATATTCAATCTGACGTTTGAAAAATGCACACTTCTTCATTTTTGCATATAGCTTATGAGACCTCATTGTCTCAAGGACAATCCGAAGTTGAGATTCATGATCTTCTTCCTGTTTAGAATAGACTAAAGTGTCATCGAAGAAGACAAGCACGAAATCATCAAGATATGGTCTAAAAATATCCTGCATTAATCTATTGAAGGTGGCAGGTGCATTTGTAAGCCCGAATGACATAACCAAAAATTCAAAGTGCCCATATCTTGTATTGAAGGCCGTTTTTGGAATATCTTCATCCTTGATCCTGATTTGATAGTAACCTGACCTGAGATCAATTTTGGAGAAGATCTTTGCACCTTGAAGGCGATCAAGAAGCTCATCTATTCTAGGAATAGGATACTTATTCTTGACTGTTGATTGATTCAACCCACGGTAATCAATACATAGTCGAAGTGTCCCATCTTTCTTTTTCTGGAATAGTACTGGAGCCCCCCATGGAGAGTTGCTAGGCCGGATGTAACCCTGATCTAACAGTTGCTTGAGTTGTTCCTTCAACTCAATAGCTTCCGGAATGGACATTCTATAAGGTCTCTTTGCAATTGGCGCAGCTCCAGGCATTAACCTTATTTCATGATCAACTTCCCTTGGAGGTGGAAGTTCAGTTAATTCCTCAGGGAATACGTTAGCGTATTCCTTTAGCCAAGAGGGTCCCTCATGAGACTCTTGCCTTTGATCTAACTTGTTGAGTTTGATCAAGTAAACAGGTAATCCTTTCCTAACCCCTTTTATGATACGCGATACTTTGGCTAACTGGATCCTTGGCACTCCTGCCTCACCTTGAGTTGTAACAAACTCTCTTTCAGAGTTTCGAAAGGAAACTTGACCCTTTCCACAGTGGATGTGGGCGTCATTAGGCTTAAGCCAATCCATCCCGAGTAGACACTCATGGATACCTAAGTTCATGACTCTGAATTTGACTGAGGTTTTCTTTCCTCCCAGATAGAACTCCTCCTTAGCAGTTTGCCTAGTACAAGTTACCTCACGACCGTTTGCCAATTCCACAAGTAGGGTAGGTGCTTCTAATGTGGCTATTCCTAATCTCTTAGCACACGCTGGTGAGATAAAGGAATGTGTACTGCCACAATCAATCAAGGTTTTGAAACCTTTACCTTGATAGTCCGACGGTGTTTGAATTACCGAGAACTGGCGATTCGGGCCCTTCTTGTGTAAAGCGGCATGGACTGTCGCTCTTTCGAACTCTGCTTCCATAGTCGAATCTTCCTCTTCTTCTGCTTCACCTCTTTGCCTATTGGTAATGCAAGAAGTTCTCCCTCTTCCACGGGTGGCGGCTCCTTGACCGCGGCCTGCACCTTGACGGTGTCCCTCGCTGAGCTTGGGACATTGCCTTTTGAAGTGACCGAGTTCGTTGCAGTGGAAACATCGGAGGTTTCGGCCATTACTGTGAATAGGAACAAAGTTATTGACGTTATTTGTCCTTGCTTTCTTCCTTTGACCCTGATTGTGGCCTTGAACTCTCTTAACCTGGGGTCTGAATGCTCCTCTGTTCGGGTCGCTATAAGACCAATTCTTAATACCCCTTGGTTTAGCTTGCACTTCCTGAATTATAGGTGCCGCTCGAATGAGTGCATCCTGAAGATCTGATGGTCGCATAGATTCGAGACGAGTATTTACAGGTGGATTTAAGCCAGCGCAAAATTTGGACACCTGCTGCGTCGTGTCCATTTGTGGCGCATACTTTAAGAGTGAGACAAATTTAGAGTAGTATGCGTCAAGGGTGAGTCCTAACTGTTTTAACTCATAGAACTCATTCATCTTCTGTGTGCAATATGCAGGCGGCAAATATCTCCCTTGCACGGCTTGCTTTAACTTCTCCCAGGTAACGGACCCCTCTGAAATCCCTTGATCCCTGCACCATTGTTTCCACCATAGTCTGGCTTCACCGGTGAGTTTTAATTTGGCGAGCATGGCCTGATTGGTAGGTGCAGTACCAGCTGCTTCGAAGTAATCCTCCATAGATTCAATCCAAATCTCAGCATCCGACTGGACGAATCTGCCTCTCCCGTCAAACTCGGGTGGCTTTATCTATTTGAGGAGGAACTTCTTCTCCTGGATCACAGTAGTACTTGATGTAGGGGCGAATTTGGAACCTGTACCTGGGGTTGTGCCTGAGTAAAAGTTTTCTTACCATTATTGTATGATAATTGACATTAGCTTATCTTCAGTTCAGCTATCTCGTAAATCATTAAGCTACTTAACTTTTCGCAACAACCCTGATGCACAATCGGATATTGATAAAAGAAGTCCTTATTTATATTTACATGGGCGTAGCCTTATACAACATCTCATGTGATGATAATCCAATCATTACATTTAGTTTGGGGAGAACAACATTGTATTGGATTTATCTACAGGAACTGTGTAATAGTAGGGTTTTGGGTCATGAATCTTTAGGAATCGATAATTCATCGAAAGTTCAGGATATCCTTTCCGCTGGAATCCATACTTCCCATGGCGGCCCAACACCTTAATCCTATCAGCTGGAATTACACGGGTTACTTCCTCATATACATATGAGTTCAACTCAACCCTCCGACCTCGAATATGCAAAGTCGAATTTACGTGAGCTTCCACAAAAATGAACAGCTTCACGACTTTCAAATCTTCCAACCACTTGATCCTCTTTAGGTTGGTTTGTAAATAAGCGAACCGGTGGGCAGCTATGTAGTAGATTCCTGAAGACCCAGTCCATCTTCGTTCTATATATAAAGGTGATGGATTATAAATCTGCTCCAAGATGCTCATCATTTCAATTCTCTGCCTATAATGCGGAGAATGCATTGCAGTCATAAACATGATCCGGAACACCAAAAACTTGTTCCACGCTTCATAGTTCTGCAAGACAGTATTGAAGATGAGGAAATGTTTGGACAGTAACAATTTCTTTACTTCATTTTATTGAGATCTCACGAAAACAATTCCGTTGTTGGTCGGCTCTGATACCAACTGTAACGTGTCCACTAGAATCCTCTAGGACACGTCTTGGCAGTCCATCGGAAAGGCTGTCTAGAGAACTCCACCCGGCATTCCCGTGGAATGTTACGGGTTTTGCAATCTAGGTCTCCCCGCGTCTACCACGTAGCGGAAGTGTCCTGGCCGTTTCCCACTTAGGATCGACCGGAATTAAGGTTTTCCTGTTTGGTCATTAACTAACAGCAGCTAGCGTCAGACCCGATCGAACTACTTTATGCAGAAACGCCCGGTCTGAAGCGGATTCATGCCGCACTTGGTTCAAGGAGAATGGGAAACGAGAGGGATGCAAGGCTCGACCTCTCTGCCGTAAGGCATAGTCCCATTCCGTTCCCCTAAAACAGCGTGAATCGGGTAATAGGTAATTCTAACTCATCGTTCCCGTTATTTGTTTTGGTGATGCTGATCATCCCTCTGTTCGTTGAGGACTTTGAGAAAAGTTCCCGGCTAACCGAGACCACCCATCCATAGGACGGACCCATGGTCCATCCTCTGCACTTTCCTCAGTTTGTTTTAGTTATGTAATTACCTAACACATTAATTTGACATATAACAAACAGCTTCTTTGATTACCCCTGTTAAGCACTGGTTCCTTCACCTAATCTTATCACCTGACATAGAAAAACAATGTCAAACAACTTCTTTATTATCATTTTATCCTTTTATCTTTGAAATACAAGGAGTTCCGCCCGTAGGCTTGTTCATAATCCGCCCCAAGGCTATCCAGTAATCCACCAGGGATCACTATTCCAAGCTTCTGCCCGTAGACTAGTATGCGGGCCTCGAGATCCAATCTCGAGTCACGTTAGCCTCTTGTGCAGGACCCGGAAGGCGAGGGATTTATGGCCAGAGCCCCCCCTGGCACCCAAGCGTCCTCCTGCTCCAAGTAGAGCTCAACGGAAAGACCTCTCGTGGCGGGTTCGGTCCACGTTCCCTGCGCGGTCAACAACCCCCTTGGTTAGGGTCAGGCAGGCAGTCGGGGGTAACTGAGCTGCCACTCCCTTCAGGCCTTCAACCTGAAGCATTTATATATCTTTCATCCTTTAATTCCTTGAACAAACAATGCAAACAGTGCTTTCTAAACTGTTACAAGCACAATCAATTCCAGTGGTCGTTTAGTTGGCAAACTGTTAAGGAGTGACTCCTTCTCTCCGAATGCATCCCGCATTCGATCCGGAATCAATTGCAACTTGGCAAGATTCCTATCGTCCTTGGGTTAGGGTCATACCCAACTTAACCAATACCTTAGGTTTTATTAATAGTAGATCCCGGCGACCATGTCGCTTTAATTTATTGACTAATCATTTGCGCCGAGCAATTACTTAACTTCCCTTAACTTGGCAATTTTTCCCTAATGAGGGCGATGTAACAGGATGACTACCCATCCCTTTTCAAGTTAAACTTGCGCAAGAACCTGCCAACCTCATTCCAAGGAATGGCAAAACTTTCTTACGATCAATTCACAAGGCTATGCGACGTTGCAATTAGTTGCACAAGTGTCGCCTCCATTCCAAGAGGTCATTTCACCTATTGAATGGCATTTTCTGGTCACGGAATTATCTTCAGACGAGAAGCAGGGTTTAGGGTGTCTTTTTACCCGTCCCATCCCTAATTTCACTAGATCGACAACGTTTAGTCCTAGGGTTCCAACTCAATTCGAGTTTCATCATTTTGAGCGATTGGTCCTTAAGGAAGGAACCCTAGATTATTGTTTGCATGAGCATCCAATTAACTCAACATTTTGGGAATGTGGTTAGGACTATTGGGCATGAAGGTTTCGACTTAGCGACAATTGGAAAACTTGGCCGAATCCTTAACATGTTAATCCCTAGTTAGTGTTTGGGGTATCTATCGTATTGACTGAACCATGCCCATACGAATCCTTTGCGGCTAGGTGATTTGGGTAATTCACTATGCTTGTATCGCGACAAGGATGAATCCTTCCCTAGAGACAATAAACTAGATCTAAAGAAGAAAAATGGTTTCAACTACCACAATACATGTAAACATGCGACTCACTCTATCTTTTATTGGTAAAGTAAAAATACATGATAAGCTAGATACCAACTTTCTTAGGACCTACTAGGACTTACTTCAAATAATCATGACTACTACCTTGTTATCTACACTTTAGAATCTCATGCTTTGTTTAAATTCTGCAACCTTTCCCAAATGCAACACTTGATGAATCAATTTTTATGCACGATGAAAGTGCAACATGCAACCCTTTCATAACTACAACGTAGTTAAATGAGGTTATTGTAGAGTTAGTGTTGGTATATTCTTTCTTGCAAGCACATGCCACATGCCAATCCCTAGATTCATTTTTGATACACCACCATTACTTTTCGGACAACCTCCTACAGGTGTTAACAACTTTTCCCCATGAACCCTTACAATAAAGATTTTTCCTGAATTGCGACATAAGCTTATTCTTTCCATGTCTAGTCAAAAATACACTTAATAACTTCAGCCTTATAATGATAGGCGGTAGGTGTTCTAGGCTCGTCACTTTGAAATGCATGATAAGGCAGCATAATACTAGGGTCGTAAGATGGATAGACAACTCACGTTCATCATATTGAAAATGTTAATAACTCCATTTCATATCATGAGCCAATTCTAGTAATCGATCAAATAGACAAATTTTCCTCAATTGCCTTTTTAATTCGGCTTGGTAAATTTGAACATGCATATGTGCTTTCTATTCCGTGAGAGTTATTATACCTAATGCATTACTTTTGCGTAGAATCAAAAATCATTAAAAAAACCTGGGTCTGTGGGCTCGGGGAGATGTCCACTTGAATGCTAGGAGATGAACCTCCCGCAGGTGCGCCTTGCGTCTTCTTGGGAGCCATTGTAGACGTGAATACGGACTCCTCAGATTCCCTCTAGCCTTTACTCTTGCTCTTCGAGACGGCTAGGAGGTCGATACCTTCTCCTCGCGTAGGAATAGGAGTTTCCCGAACCCGGTTTTTTAGAACTGAGAAGCCGCATAGGATCAAGGCCTATGGCCTTAACCTTAGAAGCTTCTAAGAAGCTTCTGGGCAACAGCAGCAACATCGGGGGGTCCCAATGATTGGGAAGGAGGTCATGGTCAAGAAGAGTATGGGCGGCGGCCTGGGCCTTTCAGCAAGGTGGCGGCGTTCCTGGTCGCGGCAGCAGACGGTGGTCACGGCAGCCTCCTCCTCCTTCGAACCTCCCTCACGCAGCCTTCCGACTAGTATTCCCCTCTTCAGCACGGCGATGTGTATCCCACCTTTCTCCCCTCAGCACGTAGGGGATGATTTTATAGGCATGGGGGGGGAAGAAGGCCTCCACCACGTGGCCCTTGCATGGGTTCCCCCCCCTCCCATGCAGGCCCACGACTCATCCTTGACCCATTCCCCCACACTCCCTTTTCTCCAATCGTGCATCGGCTGGGGAAAAAGGGATAAAAATAAAAAAAAAATTGCCTTGAATATTCAAATTGCTCCTCCCAAGAGGGTGTTTATGTGAGACTTGCAGTTTCGAACTTCCGGGTTTAATTTACCAATGCGGAGAACCCCATTTCTCGCGTGCGGGTCACACATTACACCGCCGATAATTTCAATACGAGAGATAACCTCTACACAAGGTTTACGTCGTGTGCGGAAAGTCAATATTCACGGGTGGGAATATTACACTGCCACCAAGACCTTCCGAATCGTCGTCATCCTCTTCCACATCATTTTATCCTCCCTCTTCCACGTGGTGTTCTGCCCCACCAGAAGCTTCTTTAAGAAGCTTCTAAGGGGGCTCCCCTAAGCCCCCCTTCCCACTAGATTTCCCTTAAGCCCATCCCTACCCCCCCTGGGGTCTTTGTAGAGAAGAAGAGGGCCTTCCCACTAGATTTCCCCCCCTTCCCCCCCCGGGATTTTTATGAGAGAAAGAATAAGTTCATAAGCCTCCCTTTCCCACCAATCACCCACAAACCCATCTGCCATGGCCCCTAAAAAGTCACAAGGCGCGCCTGTAGGAGGATCATCTCCTAGTATTCATGTGGATATTTCACTGAGCCCACAAGTCTAGGTTTTCTTCCTATTTTTTATTTATGTAGAAGTATTGCAATTATGCATGGTTATTTCATGGAACTAGGATGCACTTATGCTTGTCAAATCCACCTAGCTAAATGCGATTGAAATAAATTGGCTATTTTAAATTTGCTAGAAGTAAATCACGATATGAAGATTGGTCATTTGTACTTCAATGGAATGAACCAAGAAAAAAAACATAAGGTGTCTATGCATTTTAGGACCTTATTAGCAAGTTGCCTTTTGTGTATTGAAAAGTAACGAATCTAGAACAACTGACGCCTATCATTATTAAGTCAAAACTATTAAGTGCACCTTTGATTAGGCATGGGAAGTTTAATGGCATGTCCCATTTTTAGACCAATCTCCTTTGTAATGAATCATTAAGGAAGTCATTTTTAACTGTAGGAAATAGCAAAGCATGGAAAAGATTCTAAGGGCTGCATGAATTAAGTTATCTCTAGTCTCAATTGGCATGAATCTCATTTAACTACAAAGTAGTTAGAAAAGTTGCATAATGCACATTCATCGTACGAAAGAATTTCATTCATCAGGAGTCATATTTAGGGAAGGCTGCATGGTTCATTTAAGTGTAAAATCCTAAAAGCTTAGTGGCATGATTCGTGAATGCAAGTCCTAGTAGGATCAATAGAAATTATGCCGTAGTTCAACATGTGCTTTGGTCTTAACAAGAAAAGTGAGAGCGGAGTTTTGAGCCCGGGATGTGCCTAAAATTTGCCAAAAAATCCAGAATATAGGGGAAAAATATTCAACATCGAAGGCAGTGGCTCCAGCTAGGACGATTTTAAGCACCAAGTGAAATACGACTCTTAAAAGGTGCCTGAGTGACACTTGTTGATTTTTGATAATTTTTTAGACTGTCGTGAGGGTTGTCAAGAGTTGCCAGCCAATGTAGCATGTCAAACCGGACGCCCAGGATTTTTCAGAGCTCGATTTGGAGTCCGGATGGGGAAATGGCCACAAAATGGTCAAGATATGAAAAGGTGGACACTTGGGAGGCCAAAATTGGGCATGCCTTTTGAGTTTGGACCCCCTCCGCCCTCAAATTTTTAAGCATACAAGATGAAAAAACGTGGAGAGAGAATGAGGGATGAAGGCGCAATCTTCACGCCCCATTTTTGCGCCTCCATGGATGGAGATGGAGATGGCAGGCTATGAGTACCCCATACAACCGATCTTGGGGCTGATCTTCTCCCTCTTGGCCGATCTTATCACCTATCTTTGCCTGTATAATGGTGGCCTGAATGAAGAGAACCAATTCTAGTCTTCCTCTCTCCTCTCTCTCATGATTGGGGGGTTGCATACAACCCATGGAACATATCTTGGGCCTTGATTTCCCCTTGTGGGCCGAGCATATCGCCGCCCTTCGCTCGTACAATGGTGGCCTAAATGAAGAACTCTGATTCTAGTCTTTCTCTCTTCTCCCTCTCTCTCCCTTAAGGGGCTGTTCTTGTGTGCAAAAGGAAAATGAAGAATGGTGAAGGAAAGCTTGTCCGGATGAGACCGGATTGCTTCCGGATGGATGAAGACATGAAGATTGCTAATTTTGAAGATGCTGGACATTGAATGAGGGCTAAACCGCAGTACCGCACCAAAATTGAGATCCCGAGACACAAAGCCTAAGCGGTAATTCAATTTTTATGAAGAAAGAATGAGTTTTTATGCTATTTGGTTGATGAAATATTATTCCCATGGGATGATTATGCATTATGTTGTTGTTTGCTATGATTTTGATCAGTTTATGCTCAGAAAATCAGAAAATCATAAGTGATATGGCTGAAATTAATGTCATAAAACCCGTAAAACACGCGTTTAAGGGGTAAAAACGGGGTTTTTTGCAAAATAAAGGGGAAATATGAGACATAACATCAACAAAACCTAAAATTTTACTATCAAAGAACCTAAGGGCCACAATCCACAATCAATCTTGATTTTTAGTCATTTTTTATTGAAGAAAATAGAGGAAAATACCAAAAAATGGTGAAAAATAGGTTTTAAATGGGAGAAAATTAGGAAATGATAAAAGGAAAATTCCAAAAAATTACATAAGTGTTTGTGCAATGTATAATGAAGGTAGAGCACGAGGTTGGCCTCGGTTTACCTTTGTTTCTATGGTTTTGTCCGTGTTTATCGCTTTCTCTACAAAGAAATACACATAAAATGACATTTTTACCTATTAACGAATGCAAAACATTAAATGGTAGGGTGAGAGGGGAGTTTGAGCGTCAAAACATGAATTAAAATTTGATTTATGTGTTGCATCATGCCTATAGGATGTTGTTTTAAAATAAACGAAGAGGCAGCATGAGCGTAAAGCTCGGTGTCTCTCCTCGTTTCAATACATAAACGTTAGCATGGAAATCATGGAAAGATTGGTTTCGTACGATACACAATGCTGATTTTCTTTTGTTTGTGCACTAAACCATTCACATTTTGCACTATGCATAGTTCATGGTATCAATGGAAAAGCTCCTGAATTGCATAGCAATTGTTTTCTTAGGATTTTGACCCACGATTGAGAGTGTGAGGTTATCCCTTGCCGTAGTGTAGAGGGTCGGTTTCCTAACGGACTGTTAAGTGAGGAAGCATGGTATATCTCCTGGAAATACAAGAAATATGAAAGAGAGGAGTTTGTGTTCGTTTGCGTTATATGTTGAGCAGCGCATCAAAGGGTCAATCCCTGCGATGTAGGAGAGTTGCAATGGGGCTCCGACTATTAGTCGGTGGAGTGCCTCCTATGTGTGTGTGACGAGGCGTTATGCCCATGTACTTTGGGTTCTCCCTTTGAGGAGTTTAAGGGAAACGTTGGACTATAAATTATAAATGCATAAATTAAGCTTTAGGGAAGTTTGTCCTTTAGCATTAGATTGGCGCTCTTGGTCCGCGAGGCCGTGAGGGTGTTTGTGTGTCATGAGCATGAGGTCCGACTAGTGCCATAGCCAGTGCCGGCCCATTTTAGGTCCCATAAAAAAGTTAGGGTTTGTGAATCTAATCATACATAGAGGCAATGAATCATGTGTTTATGAGAATTGTGTCGTAATGCAACTAATTTTTTCCCTTTTAGATCAAGACAACATCTTTAGGAACGATTCGACCTTGTCGCAAGACAAGTAAACTAGATTACCTAAATAACCTAAACCGCAAAGGATTCGCATAGGATGGTTAAATGGATACAATAAAATACTCCAAGTTCTAACTAGGGTTTAGCACGTTGAGGACTTGACCTAGTTTCACACTTGTTGCCAAGTCCAAACCCCCATACCCAAAGGTCCTATCCACATTCACAGAATCTAGGGACAATTGGATGCTCTTGCGAGGAATAATCTAGGGTTTCTACCCTAAGGATCACTCCTTCAAATGATGAAACTCAGATTGAGTTGGAATCCCCTAGGACGCCGAACATTGTCGGCCTAGTGCAATTGGGAATGGGTTGGATAAGAAGACACCCTAAACCCTGCTTATTGTCTAATCATGATTCCGTGACCAGAAGATGCCGTAGGATGGGTGAAATGATTCCATGGAATAGATGTGACACTTGTGCAACAAGTGCAACATCACATGATCTTGTGGTTTGATCACAAGAGAGTTGCCAATTCCTTGGAATGAGATTGGCAAATTCTTGCGCAAGTTTAACTTGCAAGAGGATGAGTAGCGGTCCTGCTACATCATTTTTTTGGGGAAAATTTGCCAAGATAAGGGAATTAGGTATTTTCTTGGAAGCAAAAGGATCAGTCAACAATTTGGAGCGACATGGTCGCCACGATTTATTGTTAATGTATGAAACCTAAGGTATTGGTTAAGTTGGGTTAACAGGGTATGGCCCTAACCCAAGGACAAAAGGGTTAACAAACAAACCCTTGGGGATCTTGCCAAGTCGCAATTGATCCCAGATCAAATGCTGGATGCATTCGGAGAGAAGGATTCACCCCTTAGCAGTTGGCCAAATAAAAGACCATTGGAAATGATTGTGCTTGTAACAATTTAGGACCACTATTTGCATTGTTTGCTCAAGGAACTAAAAGATGGAAATATATTTAATGCTTTAGGTTGAAGGCCTGAAGGGAGAGCAGCTTTAGTTACCCCCGACTGTCTACCGGACCCTAACCAAGGGGGTTGTTAGCCGCACCGGGAACTTGAACCGAACCCGCCGCGTGAGGTATTTTCGTTGGGCACTACTTGGAGCAGGAGGACACTTGGGTGCCAAGGCCGTAAATCCCTCACCTTCCGGGCCTTGCACAAGAGACCAACGTGACTGAGGATTTGATATCGAGGCCCGCATACTAGTCTATGGGTGGAATCTTGGATTAGTAATCCCTGTGGATTGCTGGATAGCCTTTGGGCGGATTATGGATAGCCTTTGGTCAGATTATGGATTAGCTTGTTGGCTGTACTTTATGGATGTATTCCAAAGATAAATAAGATAACCTGTTGAAAAGGAACTTGTCTAACACTGCTTTTCTATGTCAAGTGCTAAGATTACATGAAGGAACCAGTATAACAGGCTAATTAAGGAAGCTACTTGATGCATGTCCAACTAAATCCGGTAGGTAATTAGACAACTAAAGTAACCTTGAGAAAAGTGCAGTGGATGTGGCCGTGGGTCCATCCTACAGATGGGTGGTCTCAGTTGGTCGGGAACTTTTCTCAACCATAATGGATAGCAAGGAGATCTTCTCAAAGGAAACGAATAGTAAGGGCGCTGACCTAGAGTCTAGGTTACAAAAATCCCAGTTTAAGTTGTTTTAGGGAACAGAATGGGACTATGCCTTATGGCAGAGAGGTTGAGCCTTGCATCCTTCTCGTTTTCCATTCTCCTTGAACCAAGTGCAGCATGAATCGGGTTCGTCCTTGGCATTTCTGCGTAAAATAGTTCGCTTGGGGTTTGACGCTAGAAAATGACCATTAGGAAAAACCCTGATTCACATCAGTCCTAAGTGGGAACGGCAGGAATACTTCCGCTACGTGGTAGACGCGGAAAGTCCTAGATCACAAACCCCATAACATTCCATGGGAGTGCCGGGCGGAGCTTTCTAGACTCTCATTCCGATGGACTGGTAAGACGTGTCTTGAAAGGGAACAAATGAACACGTTACAGTTGGTATCAAAGCCAACCAACGAAGGATTTGTTTTTATAAGAAAGCTTAATAAGAAGAAGTAAAGAAAATGTTGCTATTAAGAACATTTCCTTACTTTCGATGTTGTCTTGTAGAATTATGAAGCATGGAACATGTTCTTAGTGTTCCGAGTCATGTTTATGACTGTGATGCATTCCTCGGATTATCGACAAAGGATCGATATGATGAACATCCTAGACCATATTTATAATCCATCGCCTTTGTACGTGGAATGGAGGTGGATGGGTGACTCAGGAATCTACTACATAGCTGCCCACCGGCTTGCATACCTTCGAACCAACCTAAAGAGGATCAAGTGGTTGGAGAACCTGAAGATCGTGAAGCTGTTCATTTTTGTGGAGGCTCACGTAAACTCAACTTTACATATCGAAGGTCGGAGGGTTGAGCTGAGCTCATGTGTATACGAGGAAGTGATGTGCATAATCCCCGCCGACAGGATCAAGGTGTTGGGACGCTACGAGAAGAATGGGTACCAAAGGAAAGGATACCCTAATCTTCCGATGACTTACCAATTCCTGAAGATCCATGACCCAAAACCATAATATTATCCAATTCCCGTGGCTAAATGTAACACAACATTATTCTTCCCAAACTAATGTACCAGTTGCTTTACCATCCCAAAAAGTATTGTACTTCGAAAGGGCTATGCCCATATAAATGAAATAAGACTTCTTTTTATCAATATCTGTCTTGTCTATGAGAATTGATAAAAAGTTAAGTGGCTAGGTTTCTTGATTGATGGCTAAATTGGGTATGAAATATAATCGTAACGATTAACGAGTTGTAATGAAAAAAAAAATCTCTATCCAGACACAACCCCAGGTACAGGTTCCCAATCCGCCCCCTACATCAAGTACAGCCGTGATCCAAGAGAAGAAGTTTCTTCTCAAGCAGATCAAGCCGCCAGAGTTTGACGGAAAAGGAAGGACTGTCCAAGATGATGCTGAGATTTGGATAGAGTCCATGGAAGATTACTTTGAAGCGGTCGGTATTGCACCCGCTAACCAGGCTATGCTCGCCAAGCTGAAGCTGACTGGCGAAGCCATGCTTTGGTGGAAAAAATGGTGCAGAGATGAAGGGATCTCGGAAGGATCCGTTACCTGGGAAAAGCTGAAGAAAGATGTGCAAGGAAGATGCTTATCACCTGCGTATCACACGCAAAAAATGAAGGAGTTCTACGAGCTAAAATAGCTAGGTCTCACTCTTGACGCATACTACTCAAAATTTGTCTCACTTCTGAAGTATGCACCACACAGATGGATATGACACAACAGGTATCAAAGTTTTGTGCTGGTTTAAACCCACCTGTGAATACCCGCCTCGAATCTATGTGCCCAATAGATCTACAAGTTGCACTCATTCGAGCTACGCCCATAATTTAGGAGGTTCAGGCTAGGCCAAGAGGTAACAAAACTTGGTCTTATAATGATCAGAACGGAGGAGCATATAGACCCCAAGCGAAGAGAGTTCAAGGTCAAAACCGGGGACAAAGAAAGAAAGCAAGGAACAATAATGTCAACAACTTTGTCCCTACCCAAATCAATGGCCGAAATCTCCGTTGTTTCCATTGCAACGAGCCCGATCATTTCAAAAGGCAATGTCCCAAGCTTGGCGGAGGACATCGTCAAGCACCTTTCCAAGGAACTGGCCGTGGCCAGGGAGCCGCCACCCGAGGCAGAGAAAGAACCTCCTGTGTTGCCACCCGGGGAAATGTGCAAAGAAGAAGATCTGACCATGGAAGTAGAGTTTGAAAGGGCGATAGTCCATGTTGCTCTTCACAAGAAAGGCCCGAATCGCTAGTTTTCAATGATTCAGACACCATCGGACTATCAAGGTAAAGTTTTCAAAACCTTGATTGATTGTGGCAGTACACATTCCTTTATCTCACCAGCTTATGCAAGAAGATTAGGAATAGCTACAGTAGAAGCACCTACCTTGCTTGTGGAATTAGCAAATGGTCATGAGGTCACTTATACCAAGCAAAGTGCTAAGGTGGAATTCTTTCTGGGAGGAAAGTCGACTTTGGTCAAATTCAGGATCATGAAACTAGGTATCCATGAGTGTTTACTCGGAATGGATTGGTTTAAACCTAAGGTTGCCTACATTCATTGTGGAAAGGGCTAAGTTTCCTTTCAAAACTCTGAAGGGGAATTGGTTACCACTTAAGGAGAGACTGAAAAGTTGAAAATTCAATTGGCTAAAGCATCTCGGATTATAAAGGGAGTTAGAAAGGGACTACTTGTCTACTTGATTAAGCTTAACAAGCTAGATCAGAAGCAGGAGTCTAGTGAAGAACCTTCATGGCTAAAGGAGTACGCATACGTATTTCCTGAAGAGCTGACAAAACTCCCGCCTCAAAGAGAAGTGGATCATGAGATTAAGCTAGTGCCAGGAGCTGTGCCAATTGCAAAAAGGCCGTATAGGATGTCCATCCCGGAAGCAATTGAGGTGAAGGAGCAACTCAAGCAACTGTTAGATCAGGGCTACATCCATCCTAGCAGTTCACCATGGGGGCTCAAGTGTTGTTCCAGAAAAAGAAAGATGGAATGCTTCGACTGTGTATTGATTACAGAGGGTTGAATCAATCAACTGTTAAGAACAAGTACCCTATTCCTAAAATAGATGAGCTTCTTGATCATCTTCAGGGTGCGAAGATCTTCTCCAAGATTGATCTCGGGTCTGGTTACTATCACATAAGGATCAAGGAAGAAGATATCCCAAAGACGGCCTTCAGCACAAGATATGGACACTTTGAGTTTCTAGTTATGTCATTCGGGCTCACGAATGCACCTGCACCTTCAACAGGTTAATGGAGGATATCTTTAGGCCATATCTTGATAACTTTGTACTCATCTTCTTCGACGAAACCTTAGTCTATTCTAAACAAGAAGAAGATCATGAACCCGAGCTTCGGATTGTCCTTGAACAATGAGGGCACACAAGCTCTATGCTAAGATGAAGAACTATGCATTCTTCAAATGTCAAATTGAATATCTGGGATTTATCGTATCAGCGGAAGGAATCTCAATGGATCAAGCCAAAGTCAGAGATGTTCTAGAATGGCCAATACCAACAACTATCAAAGAAATACACAGTTTTCTTGGATTGACAGGATGGTATAGGGTCTTCATCAAAAATTATGCTTTGATTGCACCACCTCTGATGGATTTACTGAAGAAGCAAACATCCATTGCATGGTCAACCGCTGAACAATCTAACTTTGATAGATTAAAGCAAAGTTTGGTATCAGCACCTATCCTGAAACTTTCGGACCTTAGTAAGGAGTTCGAAGTAGTAATTGATGCTAGCACGCTTGCCTTAGGATGTGTGCTCATGCAAGAAGGTCATCCTGTAGCATACTCTTCAAGGAAATTGAAGAGCCATGAGAACAATTATGCTACCCATGATCTAGAACTGTTAGCTGTTATCCATGCTCTAAAGCTTTGGAGACACAACCTATTGGGTAACAAGTTTACTCTGGTGACGGATCACAAAAGTCTTAAGTGGATCTTTACCCAGAATGAGCTCAACATGAGGCAACGTCGGTGGATTGAAGTGCTAGAGGAGTATGATTTTGAAATCAAATACCGACCTGGAAAGGAGAATCTAGTTGCCGATGCACTCAGTCTCGCAAGGCATTTCTTAATTCTCTAATCTTGCAAAATCCATCAACAGCTAGATCTCTAGCCACAAAGGTATCCATGCCAAACAACCCAATACTTGAGCTAGCCAGAGAAGAAGCATGCCATGATCCAACCTATCAAAAGTTGCTAAGGGAGATCCTTATCAAGGATCAAGACCAGAAGCTACAGGCTAAGTATCATTAATTCTCTATCAATAGTGGACTTGTCTACTATAGAACGAGATTATGTATACCGGAAAGCCAATCACTCAAGCAGAAGATACTATGGGAAGCTCACGATTCCCCTTTCTCAGGACATCCTAGCTATGCCAAGACTCTCAATGCAGTTAGAAGAGCTACTATTGGGAGAGGCTTAAAGGTGACGTTCTCAAATATGTCATTAAGTGTTTTTCTTGTCAACGTATTAAGGCCGAACATGTCAAAATGCCAGGAAAGTTGCAACCACTTGACATTCCCCAAATGAAATGGGAATTCATTAGTATGGACTTTGTTGTTGGCCTACCCCAAGTTCAGGGAGGATACAACTCCATCATGGTTGTGGTTGACATGCTTACTAAGGTTGCACACCTTATTCCTGTTGAGACAAACTGTAAAGCCTCAGACATTGCAAGGTTGTTTATCAAGGAGATATTCAAGCTACATGGGTTGCCCAAAAGAATCATTACTAATCGTGATCCTCTCTTCACATCTCACTTTTGGAGAGCTATCTTTGAAGCCATTAGGACTCAACTCTGTTTTAGTATAGCCTACCATTCCCAAACCGATGGTCAAATGGAGCGAGTCAATCAAGTCATCGAGGATATGCTAAGGGCACACTACTGTCGTGAACCAAAAAGGTGGATTCAATACTTGCTCTTGGTTGAATTTGCCTACAATGCTTCTTACCAACAAAGCACTCAGATGACCCCTTTCCAAGCATTGTATGGGCATGACTATCGAAGTGCCCTAAACTTCTCAGATCCAACCTTGAGTGTTGAAGCTTCAAGGCCATTGCTGGAAGAGATGGATGACCAAATGAAGTCAATTAGACAGGACATCCAAGCCACCAAGGATAGACAAAAGGCATATGCAAATTTGAAGCGTCAAGATAGAACCTTCAAGGAAGGAGACATGGTCTTCATTCACGTATGGCGGCCAAAGAAGAGTTCCCTATCCTTAGGAGATTGCAAGAAGCTAAGTCCAAGGTATTGTGGACCATACAAGATCCTCAAGTTCCTAGGACCTAATGCTTATAGACTGCAACTCCCTGAGAACCTAAAGGTTCATAATGTATTCCATATCAACCTAGTGACAGAGTATGTACCTAATCCTAACCATGTACTTGATGACCAACAAGTTGTATTGCCTAGCCAAGGAGTCCTTCAGCTACGGCCTGATAGGATCTTAGATGTTAGGGAGAGACAACTGAGATCCTGAACCTTGAGAGAATGCCTCGTCCAGTGGAAAGATTATCCTGAGGAGGATGCCACTTGGATGGATGAAAGCACTCTCATCCAGCAATATCCCCAGTTCATCTCGACATGAGGACATCTCGATTCTTCCAAGGGGGAGAGAATGTAATATTTCTGTTTGAAAAATATCACTAAATCGACCTCCCGCACACCGTAAACTCATGCAAAGATTATCTTCAGTGTTGGCAGTTAGTCTATAACCGCACGCGAGAAATGGAGAACTCCATCCTGGCAAGGCAAGACTGGGGATTCAATCCCGCATAGCCGCAGGGAAACATCCTCTTGGGAGGAGGTTAAGTGGATAAATGTGAAATTTATTACAATTGTTTTTTCATTTTTCCCAGTCGAGGCGTGGCTGAGGGAAGGGGATGGCTAGGTGGGAGAGGTGGTAACCAAGGGGGAGTCGTGGGCTGCATGCACAGCCCACGTGGGGGAGGTTCCCTCTCCCCCCCTGACCTATAAAAACCCCCCCTAGGGGGGTAACAAGGTAGAGGGAGGCTGTAGGAGACGTCGTGAGAGAGGAGAGGAAGCTGAGAAGCTGCGTGCCATGGCCAAAGGGAGAGGTCATGCTGGAGAAGCCGCCGCCGTAGAGCCAGACACTAACAGACAGAAGGAGTGGCTGCGAGATGGCTGTTGCCATGTGAGCCATCCCGCCTTCACTACACCAATAGCCGGGCTGATGCTGCATGCTGTCGTTGAACTCACGTGCTGCCACCAAGACCTTCCGAATCGACGTCATCCTCTTCCACGTCATTTTATCCTCCCTCTTCCACGTGATGTTCTGCCCCACCAGAAGCTTCTTAGAAGCGTCTTTAAGAAGCTTCTAAGGGGGCTCCCCTAAGCCCCCCTTCCCACTAGATTTCCCCTAAGCCCATCCCTACCCCCCCTGGGGTCTTTCTAGAGAAGAAGAGGGGCTTCCTTAAACCCCCTTCCCACTAGATTTCCCCCCCCGGGGATTTTTATGAGAGAAAGAAGAAGTTCATAAGCCTCCCTTTCCCACCAATCACCCACAAACCCATTGCTAGCCTCGGGATTTGAAGAGAAGAAGTGGAAGCCTATAAAGCCCTCCCCACTAATCACCACAAGCCCATTCCTAGCCCGTATTTAAAGTCCCTATTTCTGCAAGGCCCTTCACAAGAACCCTTTCACGAACCCCCTCTTTTCCAAAATAAAGAAGACCCAAGCTTCAAACCCTAAGGCCTTCCATAAGCCAAATTCCGCAAGTTGGTACTTCTCTCAAGGATGCGTTCTTCAAAGGGAATTTTCGCGTACAAGAGAGATGGGCAATGACTTTAAGGCTGCATACCAAGGCGAGTAACTCATAGACTACGAAGGCATACCAAAAGCCGAAATCATGTCTTCGATGGCCCCTAAAAAGTCACAAGGCGCGCCTGCAAGAGGATCATCTCCTAGTATTCATGTGGATATTTCACCGAGCCCACAAGTCCAGATTTTCTTCCTATTTTTGATTTATGTAGAAGTATTGCAATTATGCATGGTTATTTCATGGAACTAGGATGCATTTATGCTTGTCAAATCTACCTAGCTAAATGCGATTGAAATAAATTGGCCATTTGAAATTCGCTAGAAGTAAATCAAGATATGAAGATTGGTCATTTGTACTTCAATGGAATGAACAAAGAAAAAAAACACAAGGTGTCTATGCATTTTAGGACCTTATTAGCAAGTTGCCTTTTGTGAATTGAAAAGTAACGAATCTAGAACAGCTGATGCTTATCATTAATAAGTCGAAATTATTAAGTGCACCTTTGATTAGGCATGGGAAGTTCAATGGCATGTCGCATTTTTAGACCAATCTCCTTTGTAACGATTCATTAAGGAAGTTGTTATCAACCATAGGAAATAGCAAAGCATGGAAAAGATTCTAAGGGTTGCATGAATTAGGTTATCTCTAGTCTCAATTGGCATGAATCTCATTTAACTACGAAGTAGTTAGGAAAGGTTGCATAACACACATTCATCATACAAAATAATTTCATTCATCAGGAGTCGTATTTAGGGAAAGGCTGCATGGTTCATTTAAGCATAAAATCCTAAAAGCTTAGTGGCATGATTCGTGAATGCAAGTCCTAGTAGGATCAATGGAAATTATGCCCTAATTTAACATGTGCTTTGGTATTAACAAGAAAAGTTAGGGTTTGTGAATCTAATCGTACGTAGAGGCAATGAATCGTATGTTTACGAGAATTGTGTCGTAATGCAACTAGTTTTTCCCCTTTTGGATCAAGACAACATCTTTAGGAATGGTTTGACCTTATCGCAAGACAAGTAAACTAGATTACCTAAATCACCTAAACCGCAAAGGATTTGCATAGGATGGTTAAATGGATACAATAAAATACTCCAAGTGCTAACTAAGGTTTAGCATGTTGAGGACTTGACCTAGTTTCACACTTGTTGCCAAGTCCAAACCGCCATACCCAAAGGTCCTACCCACATTCACAGAATGTAGGGACAATTGGATGCTCTTGCAAGGAACGATTTAGGGTTTCTACCCTAAGGATCACTCATTCAAATGATGAAACTCGGATTGAGTTGGAATCCCCTAGGACCGTGTCCGCCTAGTGCAATTGGGGATGGGTTGGGTAACAAGACACCCTAAACCCTGCTTCTAGTCTAATCATGATTCCGTGACCAGAAGACGTCGTTCGATGGGTGAAATGATCCCATGGAATAGATGTGACACTGGTGCAACAAGTGCAACGTTGCATGATCTTGTGATTTGATCACAAGAGAGTTGCTAATTCCTTGGAATGAGATTGGAAGATTCTTGCGCAAGTTTAACTTACAAGAGGATGAGTAGTGGTCCTGCTACATCACTTTTTTTGTTGAAAATTTGCCAAGATAAGGGAATTAGGTATTTGCTTGGAAGCAAATGGATTAGTCAACAATTGGAGCGACATGGTCGCCAAGATTTATTGTTAATGTATGAAACCTAAGGTATTGGTTAAGCTGGGTTAACAGGGTATGGCCCTAACCCAAGGACAAAAGGGTTAACAAACAAACCCTTGGGGATCTTGCCAAGTCGCAATGGATCTCGGATTAAATGCTGGATGCATTCGGAGAGAAGGATTCACTCCTTAGCAGTTGGCCAAATAAACGACCACTGGAAATGATTGTGCTTGTAACAATTTAGGAGCATTGTTTGCATTGTTTGCTCAAGGAACTAAAAGATGGAAATATATTTAATGCTTCAGGTTGAAGGCCTGAAGGGAGAGGCAACTTCAGTTACCCCCGATTGTTGGACCCTAACCAAGGCGGTTGTTAGCCGCGTTGGGAATGTGGACCAAACTTGCCGCATGAGGTCTCTCCGTTGGGCACTACTTGGAGTAGGAGGACGCTTGGGTGCCAGGGGATGCTCTGGCCATAAATCCCTCGCCTTCCGGGCCCTGCACAAGAGACCAACGTGACTCAAGATTGGATCTCGAGGCCCACATACTAGTCTACGGCGGGTGAAATCTTGGATTAGTAATCCCTGTGGATTGCTAGATATCCTTCGGGCGGATTATGGATAGCCTTCGAGCGGATTATGGATTAGCATGTTGGCTGGACTTTATGGATGTATTCCAAAGATAAATAAGATAACCTGTTGAAAAGGAACTTGTCTAACACTGCTTTTCTATGTCAAGTGCTAAGATTACATGAAGGAACCAGTGTCTAATGTGCTAATTAAGGAAGCTGCTTGATGCATGTCCAATTAAATGTGGTAGGTAATTAGATAACTAAAGTAACCTTGAGGAAAGTGCGATGGATGTGGCCATGGGTCCATCCTACGGATGGGTGGTCCCGATTGGCCAGGAACTTTTCTCAATCATAATGGACAGCAAGGAGATCTTCTCAAAGGAAATGAATAGCAAAGGCGCTGACCTAGAGTCTAGGTTACAAAAATCACGGTTTAAGCTGTTTTAGGGAAACGGAATGGGACTATGCCTTATGGCAGAGAGATCGAGCCTTGCATCCCTCTCGTTTCCCATTCTCCTTGAACCAAGTGTAGCATGAATCCGCTTCATCCCTGGGGTTTCTGCTTAAAGTAGTTCGCTTGGGATTCGACGCTAGTTACCGTTTAGGAAATGACCATTGGGGGAAACCCTGATTCAGGTCAGTCCTATGTGGAAATGGCCGCTACGTGGCAGACGCTTTCATACTACTGCTTATCCGAGGTGTGGAATCCACCAAAAAGTTTGTGTGTGTGAAATTTGTTACTTTGTGCATACTTAGACGTTGTGCTTTGCTCTGCTTGAACGTTTTGCCTTCAGTTGTTTCGTGTTCAATTTCACAGAAGATACAAGTGCTGTTTGGGAGCGAATCTGATATTACTAAGGTTGCACACCTTATTCCTATTAAGACAAACTATAAAGCCTCAGACATTGCGAGGTTGTTTATCAAGGAGATATTCAAGCTACATGGGTTGCCCAAAAGAATCATTACTGATCGTGATCCTCTCTTCACATCTCACTTTTGGAGAGCTATCTTTGAAGCCATTGGGACTCAACTCTGTTTTAGCATAGCCTACCATCCCCAAATCGATGGTCAAATGGAGCGAGTCAATCAAGTCATCAAGGATATGCTAAGGACACACTGCTGCCGTGAACCAAAAAGGTGGATTCAATACTTGCCCTGGTTAAATTTGCCTACAATGCTTCTTACCAACAAAGCACTCAGATAACCCCTTTCCAAGCATTGTATGGGCATGACTGTCGAAGTGCCCTAAACTTCTCAAATCCAACCTTGAGGGTTGAAGCTTCAAGGCAGATGCTGGAAGAGAAGGATGACAAATGAAGTCAATTAGACAGGACATCCAAGCCGCCAAGGATAGACGAAGGCATACGTAGATTTGAAGCGTCAAGATAGAACCTTCGAGGAAGGAGACATGGTCTTCATTCGCATACGGCAACCAAAGAAGAGTTCCCTATCCTTAGGAGATTGCAAGAAGCTAAGTCCAAGGTATTGTGGACCATACAAGATCCTCAAGTGCCTAGGACCTAATGTTTATAGACTGTAACTCCCTGAGAACCTAAAGGTTTGTAGTATATTTCATATCAGCCTACTGAAGGAGTATGTACCTAATCCTAACCATGTACTTGATGACCAACAAGTTGTAATGCCTAGCCAAGGAGTCTTTGAGCTATGGCCTGATAGGATCTTAGATGTTAGGGAGAGACAACTGAGATCCAAAACCTTGAGAGAATGCCTCGTCCAGTGGAAAGATTATCCCAAGGAGGATGCCACTTGGATGGATGAGAGCACTCCCATCCAGCAATATCCCCAGTTCATCTCGACATGAGGACATCTCGATTCTTCCAAGGGGGAGAGAATGTAATATTTCCATTTGAAAAATATTACTAAACCGACCTCCTGCGCACCGTAAACTCATGCAAAGATTATCTTCAGTGTCGGCAATTAAGCTATAACCGCACGTGAGAAATGGAGAACTCCATCTTGGCAAGGCAAGACCGGGGATTCAATCCCGTATAGCCACAGGGAAACATCCTCTTGGGAGGAGGTTAAGTGGATAAAGGTGAAATTTATTACAAATTTTTTGTCATTTTTCCCAGCTGAGGCGTGGCTGAGGAAAGGGGATGGCTAGGTGCGAAAGGTGGTAACCAAGGGGGAGTCGTGGGCTGCATGCACAGCCCACATGGGGGAGGTCCCCTCCCCCCCCCTTGACCTATAAAAACCCCCCCTACGTGGGGTAACAAGGTAGAGGGAGGCTGCAGGAGATGTCGTGAGAGAGGAGAGGAAGCTGAGAAGCTGCATGCCATGCCCAAAGAGAGAGGTCGTGCTGGAGAAGCCGCCCCTGTAGAGCCAGACACTAACGGACAGAAGGAGAGGCCGCGAGATGACTGCTGCCGTGCGAGCCATCCCGCCTTCACTACGCCAACAGCCGGGCTGCTACCGTTGATGCCACATGCTTTCGTTGAGCTCAGTGCCGCCACAAAGACCTTCCAAATCGTCCTCATCCTCTTCCACGTCATTTTATCCTCCCTCTTTCACGTGGTGTTCTGCCCCACCAAAAGCTTCTTGGAAGCTTCTTTAAGAAGCTTCTAAGGGGGCTCCCCTAAGCCCCCCTTCCCACTAGATTTCCCTTAAGCCCATCCCTACCCCCCCGGGGTCTTTGTAGAGAAGAAGAGGGGATTCCTTAAACCCCCTTCCCACTAGATCCCCCCCCTCGGGAGTTTTATGAGAGAAAGATGAAGTTCATAAGCCTCCCTTTCCCAGCAATCACCCACAAACCCATTCCAAGCCTCGGGATTTGAAGAGAAGAAGTGGAAGCCTATAAAGCCCTCCCCACCAATCACCACAAGCCCATTCCTAGCCTGGATTTAAAGTCCCTATTTCCGCAAGGCCCTTCACAAGAACCCTTTCATGAAACCCCTCTTTTCCAAAATAAAGAAGGCCCAAGCTTCAAACCCTAAGGCCTTCCATAAGCCAAATTCCGTAAGTGGGTACTTCTGTCAAGGATCCGTACTTCAAAGGGAATTTTTGCGTATGAGGGCGACGAGCAACGACTTTAAGGCTGCATACCAAGGCGATTAATTCATAGACTGCGAAGGTATACCAAAAGCCGAAATCACATCTGCCATGGCCCCTAAAAAGTCACAAGGTGCGCGTGTAGGAGGATCATCTCCTAGTATTCATGTGGATATTTCACCGAGCCCACAAGTCCAGGTTTTCTTCCCATTTTTGATTTACGTAGAAGTATTGCAATTATGCATGGTTATTTCATGGAACTAGGATGCACTTATGCTTGTCAAATCCACCTAGCTAAATGCGATTGAATTAAATTGGCTATTTGAAATTTGCTAGAAGTAAATCAAGATATGAAGATTGGTCATTTGTACTTCAATGGAATGAACAAAGAAAAAAAACATAAGGTGTCTATGCATTTTAGGACCTTATTAGCAAGTTGTCTTTTGTGCATTGAAAAGTAACGAATCTAAAACAGCTCATGCCTATCATTAGTAAGTCGAAATTATTAAGTGCACCTTTGATTAGTCATGGGAAGTTTAATGGCATGGCGCATTTTTAGACCAATCTCCTTTATAATGATTCATTAAGGAAGTCGTTATCAACCGTAGGAAATAGCAAAGCATGGAAAACATTCTAACGGCTACATGAGTTAGGTTATCTCTAGTCTCAATTGGCATGAATCTCATTTAACTACGAAGTAGTTAGGAAAGGTTGCATAATGCACATTCATTGTACGAAAGAATTTCATTCATCAAGAGTTGTATTTAAGAAAAGGTTGCATGGTTCATTTAAGCATAAAATCCTAAAAGCTTAGTGGCATGATTCGTGAATGCAAGTCCTAGTAGGATCAATGGAAATTATGCCCTAATTTAACATGTGCTTTGGTCTTAACAAGAAAAGTTAGGGTTTGTGAATCTAATCGTACGTAGAGGCAATGAATTGTGTGTTTACGAGAATTGTGTCGTAATGCAACTAGTTTTTCCCCTTTTAGATCAAGACAACATCTTCAGGAATAGTTCGACTTTGTCACAAGACAAGTAAATTGGGTTACCTAAATCACCTAAACCGCAAAGGATTCACATAGGATGGTTAAATGGATACAATAAATACTCCAAGTGCTAACTAGGGTTTAGCATGTTGAGGACTTGACCTAGCTTCACACTTGTTGCCAAGTCCAAACCCCCATACTCAAAGGTCCTACCCACATTCACAGAATGTAGGGACAATTGGATGCTCTTGCAAGGAACGATCTAGGGTTTCTACCCTAAGGATCACTCATTCAAATGATGAAACTCGGATTGAGTTGGAATCCCCTAGTATGCCAAACGTTGTCCGCCTAGTGGAATTAGGAATAAGTTGGATAACAATACACCCTAAACCCTGCTTCTAGTCTAATCATGATTCCGTGACCAGAAGACGCCGTTCGATGGGTGAAATGATCCCATGGAATAGATGTGACACTTGTGCAACAAGTGCAACATCGCATGATCTTGTGGTTTGATCACAAGAGAGTTGCCAATTCCTTGGAATGAGATTGGCAGATTCTTGTGCAAGTTTAACTTGCAAGAGGATGAGTAGCGGTCCTGCTACATCACTTTTTTTGGGAAAATTTTGCCAAGATAAGGGAATTAGGTATTTGCTTGGAAGCAAAAGGATCAACAATTTGGAGCGACATGGTCACCAGGATTTATTGTTAATGTATGAAACCTAAGGTATTGGTTAAGTTGGGTTAACAGGGTATGTCCCTAACCCAAGGACAAAAGGGTTAACAAACAAACCCTTGGGGATCTTGCAAAGTCGCATATGATCCCGGATCAAATGCTGGATGCATTCGAAGAGAAGGATTCACTCCTTAGCAGTTGGCCAAATAAACGACCACTGGAAATGATTGTGCTTGTAACAATTTAGGAGCACTGTTTGTATTGTTTGCTCAAGGAACTAAAAGATGGAAAGATATTTAATGCTTCAGGTTGAAGGTCTGAAGGGAGAGGCAGCTTCAGTTACCCCCGATTGTTGGACCCTAACCAAGGGGGTTGTTAGCCACGTTGGGAATGTGGACCAAACCCGCCGCATGAGGTCTCTCCGTTGGGCACTACTTGGAGTAGGAGGACGCTTGGGTGCCAGGGGATGCTCTGGCCATAAATCCCTTGCCTTCCGAGCCCTGCACAAGAGACTAACATGACTCGGGATTGGATCTCGAGGCCCGCATACTAGTCTACGGGCGGAATCTTGGATTAGTAATCCCTTTGGATTGTTGCATATCCTTCGGGTGGATTATGGATAGCCTTCGGGTGGATTATGGATTAGCATGCTGGCTAGACTTTATGGATGTATTCCAAAGATAAATAAGATAACCTGTTGAAAAGGAACTTGTCTGACACTACTTTTCTATGTCAAGTGCTAAGATTACGTGAAGGAACCAATGTCTAATGTACTAATTAAGGAAGCTACTTGATGCATGTCCAACTAAATGTGGTAGGTAATTAGACAACTAAAGCAACCTTGAGGAAAGTGCGGTGGATGTGGCCATGGGTCCGTCCTACGGATGGGTGGTCCCGGTTGGCTGGGAAGTTTTCTCAATCATAATGTACCGCAAGGAGATCTTCTCAAAGGAAATGAATAGCAAGGGCGTTGACCTAGAGTCTAGGTTACAAAAATCGTGGTTTAAGCTGTTTTAGGGGAACGGAATGGGACTATGCCTTATGGTAGAGAGGTCGATCCTTGCATCCCTCTTGTTTCCCATTCTCCTTGAACCAAGTGTAGCATGAATCCGCTTCGTCCCTGGCATTTTTGCGTAAAGTAGTTCGCTTGGGGTTTGACGCTAGTTACCGTTTAGGAAATGACCATTGGGGGAAACCCTGATTCAAGTCAGTCCTAAGTGGGAATGGCCAGAATACTTCCGCTACATGGCAGACACTGTCGTACTGTTGCATATCCGAGGTGTGGAATCCACCTCGGATATGCATATCTGAGGTGTGGAATCCACCAAAAAGTTTGTGTGTGTGACATTTGTTACTTTGTGCATACTTAGACGTTGTGCTTTGCTCTACCTGAACGTTTTGCCTTCAGTTGGTTCATGTTCAATTTCATAGAAGATACAAGTGCTGTTTGGGAGTGAATTTGATATTTGTTATAAACAATTTAGAAGGAGAATGGGCCATAAAATATGCACCGTTGGACAAAGTCACAACTAAGAGGGCGAGGAGGATGCTGCAAATATTTATTTTATGGTATTGGAAGCCACAAGTGCATGGAGACAACACCAAGTTTGGCTTGTGCAAATAAATGTATCTTTTGTTGGAGACATCATACCAACCCTGTAGGAAAAACTTGGAAATAGCAAGTTGATGCCGTCTCTTCCCTCGATTCCTCTTGGAACCTCTCTGAAGACACTCTCTATAGCTAGTATAGCTCTACTTTGCTGAGCCTTTGATGGCTGTATTCTGCAACGAAATACAGGAGTAAAACGAAGAAGATGAACTTAAGAAGCTGAAATTTTGCAAGTGCATTCCATGAAGAAGAGGGGAGGAGCATAAAGGTGCTTGTATCAATCAATCATCAGGCAGAATGAGGAGGGCCAGAATGTTGACTTGTACATCCCGTGGAAATGCTTCTCAACAAACAGCCTGATCACCGCCAAGGACCATGCATCAGTGCAGCTGAATGTTGGTCACCTCGATGAGAATGGTGTTACACAAGGCAATTCACAACTTTTGCCCTTAGTGGATTTGTTAGAGAATAGGGTGATGTAGATAGTGCGCTAGATGAGTTGTGGCAGAAGGCCAAAGCTAAGCTTGAGGTGGCTTCCCGCTAATCGCATACAACACACAGCTAGCAGACAGTAATGATCTTGTCTTCAATGTGCATCTAGTTTTCATGCTAGTGGGATTCATTGTCCTCACAAGTGAAGAAATTCCAATTTTCAAGGGTGTTCCGGGTACAAAGAGTTATAAGTAAGCAGTTCATCTTGCTATCCAAGCATTGGCTTTTGTGCTAGCTATAGTTGGCATTTGGGCAGCCTTTAAGTATCGTGGTGCAAAAGGAATTGATGATTTCTACAGTTTGCACTCATGGCTGGGTATTTCAACAGTCCTTATGTTTTCTTTACAGTGGATTTTTGCATTTATAATTTATTGGTATACTGGTGCTGCAGCCTGCCCTGCTCATCACGTTTATATATAAATCACAGTGCAGCATATTTTCTCTGAATTGCTATAGCTATGGCGGTCAGCATTGGGCACCTCTGATTAAATCCTGGAGTTCTCAACCATTAAAGAAACACAAAAGGGCAAACAAACCAACTTGTGTTAGTAAGCCTGTGTTTTTCTTCTCATGCTGACATGTAAGAAGGAGCTTCAAAGATCCATACGATCATTATAGCAGAAGGATCTACAAATGCTACAGAATTAAACCGGGTGGCTTAAAACCAGTGGACTGATGAAATTGGAATTCATCTTGTATTTTGTAAACATCTTGGCAGTAATACAATTGTTACTTGGCATCATTTTCTCATCTTGCTCATTCGCTTGATTGATCTTCTATTTGGAATTTCTCAAGGACCTCTGTGGTCGCGACTTTGCTTTCGAAAACCCTTCGACATCTTTGGTGAACCCGACATGAAAGCGTCGCATTTTTAAAAAAATCAGGATGGGAGATACTTCAGTATCAATTTCAGCCCCTTCTACGATTCCTGCTTTGTCCTCTACTTTGACTCCATCATTGACTTCTACTTTAAGTACTTCTACGGATGATTTAAAGTAGATTTTGCAAAATATGTCTATGTATATGCATCTTCAAAATCAGCAGACACAATTGTATATGCAGTAGCAGCAATAGTTACATCAACAATAGTTGTCTCAACAAAGACAACTATATTCGGAGCAAGAGAATGCAATCAGCGCGACTAAGGCGATTGAAGCAGTTGAAAATGAAAAGAAGTTATTTGATGGCCATAATGTATCGGCTTATTTGAATACGTATGAGATTAAGATGGGATTTTTTGGAGTACCGATAGGACTTATGAGTAGATATTTTCTTCGCCTTGTCACACCTTCCTTGAGGGTAAAAGTGACTGATCTTTTCCTTCAAAATTCGCATTGGCAATATTTTAAGAAGGCCCTGAAAGAGGAGTATTTTCTTGAGGACTTTGGGATGTCTACACAGCGCTCATTCCGAGAGTGGGTCTACATGCCAAACAAAGGTCTAACTGCTTCAGAATTGATATGAGAATTTGAAGAGAGATATAGTCAGCTTGATGCTATTGAACAAAGAGCATTGGATGTTGAGAAAGTTCAGCTTTTCTTGCAAGCTCCAGATCCTACTCTTCAGGAAGAATTAGGAGAGCTTCTTGAGGATCGCGCGAAGCCTATGGGTCTTAAAACAGATTGTGGCAAGATGGCCAGGATTCGATCTCGACTTTGACCAAGAGGCGGATATGGAAGACCTGCCTACAGAATGGATCTATGACACCGATGCCGTCTTCTGCTCCTACGTCTACTTCTACCCTTGTCATTTCTTCTCTTCCTCAGCTAGTTACTTGGCCTATGCTAGTGCCTACTGTTTCTAATCCTCATGTTCCTCCTGTTCGAAGAGCGATGCCGGCTCCTTCTGCTCCAAAATCATCCACTCCTTTGGTTCCTTCCTCTCTTGATGACATAATCAAAGGCATAACGGATTTGACACTAGAGCCAGTTAAAGCAGAATTGGTGGGGAAATTAAAAGAGCAGTTTGACTCAACTGCGCCTACTATTTCTTCTAGTGCTCCTAGTGCACCTAGGAGAGATTGAAGATGTATTTGGTGTGATAGTACGGAGCATCAACATTGCAATAATTGCGAATCTTTTCAAGATGCAAGGAGGAAGAATTTGGTATTTTGGGGATAAGATGGCAAGATTTGGTTGAATGAAATAGGAGCTCCGGTTGCTACCAATTTTGGGAAAGGAGGAATGAAGAAATTGGTAGATGACATGGTTGCGTGTACTTCTTATGTGGTAGCTAAGGGAGATGCCTCTACATATGGAGTCCAAATTGAGAAAGTTTAAGAGAGTCAGTCAGCATTATGGACCTATGCTATAGAGATGGCAAACAAGGGAAAAATTCAGCAGACTATTTTGACTAGTGCAGGTTCTAGCATCAGATCTAAGACAGGTTGGGATTCGCCTGTTGACAAGTACACTATTTATGCCTACTTGGCAAGTCTTAGGGAGCAGATGTACTTGTTGAGGAGAAGCGTAAGAGAGATGAAGAGAATCCAAATGTAGCTAAAAAGACTAGAGGGGGTGAGTTTGTTACTCCACCTACTACAGGGCCGTCTTTGAGACTAGGGCCAGAACGACAAATGGAAGATGCTCAAAAGAAAGAAAAGAGGCAGGAACCTAGACAGAGAAAGAAACCAGGATATAGATTAATGTCCGATATTGAGACATCTACGGACATGAAGAAAATATTTAATGACAAGATACTTGGCAGTGAGGTGACTTTTACTATTTCTGAGGTTTTGGGCATCTCAAAAAGAGAGTTTCAAGATCAATTCCAAGAAGTCCTGAAGAGAAAAAGACATACATTGCCTACTACTGATACACAGGGAGTTTTGATTGGGGAGTTGGATGAGAATGAGGATGAGGTTATGGTCGAGAATGCTTCTGTTTTACCACAGATAGAGACGAGAGTTCAGCCTATGCATTATGCTGAAACTAATGAGTCTATCTTAGTACCGCGTAGTCATTTTTCGCGGAGTCATTGGGCTAGGGAAACTACAGAAACAATGGTAAAAATTGGAGAGAAACATGTGCCTTATGTTGCTTTGGTGGATCATGGTTCATAGATTAATCTCATAGTTCGTGGAGTTTATGAAAGTAATAGATGGCGTATGGATGCAGAGCATGGGTGGCATATGAGAGCCGCCAACAACATTGCAGGTGATTTGTATGCTGCATGTCCCAGTGTCAGGATTTCTATTAGAGATGTAGAGGAGTATTTCCATTTCTTTGTGCAAGATTCATGCTCATACCCCATAATCCTTGGACAGCCATTCAGCAGAGAGATGCGCATGGAGACGAAAGTAATGGATGATGGATCTGCTTATGCACGGACTCGCAGTAAAGATGGTATGAGAGTAGTCTAGTTTATGTCTGTGTGTGTAAATCATGCTAGAAACAGGGATACTCTTCGACATGTGCCTTTGCCCACTATGAGGGATTCGGGTTTTCATTAGGTAGCACTCTTCGGAGAGACGACGGTGGTACAGAGCAGAGGAGATTGGAGTTCTCACCTCCTGGCAGCATTGTTTTCTTCTCCAATTTTGTTGGAATTTCAGCAAACAGTTCGATGAGTTATTAGCAGATTTCTAAGTTGCCTAGAGCTACCAGGCAGTAATATGTAGGAAGGAGAAAGATTTGAAAGATGTAGGTATTTAGAGGATGATGAGCATATAGATGGGATGTATGATAGTATGGTTTGTGTAGATACGATGATAGAGATGGAAAATATGCTGAAAGCTGATATGCAGAGTTGTCTCACTAATGTATCACTGCAGTCCTTGGACATGTTTCATGAAATTTCAGATTTTGTGTCACAGATAGAGTCAAAGGCTGAGGTGACTCAGCAGAAAGTGTTGAGAGCTGAAGAAATTCAACAAACAAAGTTTCCGACTAATTATGATCAGCCTAGAGAGACACAAAGGGCTGAAAACTTTCAGCCAACAAAGTTTACTGCTAAAATATTTCAACATCCAGAGTTTAGGGCTGTTCCTATGCAGTCCATAGAGCAGAGGGCTGAGGATATTCAGCCACCAAAGGGAAGAATTGCTGATTTACAACATGATTTGAGTAATGCACAAGATCATAATGAAGCCAGGGTTGATACGAAATACAAGACTATGGATAAGAAGGTGAAGTCGGTAGCTAGACCACTTCCACTTGATAGTGATCAGCAAATAGAGAGGGTTGCCAAGCAGCCAATTTTGAGGAGCTGAGAGCATATAGGCCATAAATTTTCAGCAGAGACTCTTGCTAAATTAAAAATTGGAAATGGTGATTTCTTGCCACTCTCAGAGAAGCAGTGCTTTCAGAATATGCTTGAGCGACATGGAAGGGGGTTTGATTTCTTCTCGCATGAGATTGGATATGTGAATCCGGATATTGTTGCCCCTATGGCGATCTTTACTATTCCTCATATTCCATGGAACCTCGGACCTATTCCAGTGCCTAGGGCACACCTGCCAAAGCTAGTTGACTTGTTGAATGAGAAAATCAGGATGGGAATCCTAGAGCCATCATCTGTGCCATACTCAAATAGGTGGTTTACAGTTCCAAAGAAGAATGGTACTCTCCCATTTATATAGGACATGCTGCCAGTAAATAGAGTTACTATCAGGAATTTTGGTATAGGTCCAGTTGTGCATGAGTTTGCAGAAGCATTTGCTGGACGTGCCATCTATTCTTTAGGTGACTTG
Organism: Lygodium microphyllum; assembly: GCF_053477565.2. Lineage (NCBI taxonomy): Eukaryota > Viridiplantae > Streptophyta > Polypodiopsida > Schizaeales > Lygodiaceae > Lygodium > Lygodium microphyllum. The sequence continues at coordinate 83,210,012 of NC_141142.1, read as the reverse complement.
TATTCGGGATATGATCAGTTTCAGCTGGCCTTGAAAAGCAGGGACCTAACCACTATGAGAACTCCTATTGCTTGTCAGGATGTGTACCTTGCGTCAAGGTGCCACTAATTCTGTTGCGCATATGATGAATGCCATGCATAAGGTCCTTCATGAGTATATACCTCAGCTTACCATGCCTTTCTTCGTGTAGAAGAAGAGAAGAATGAGAGTCTAAATGAGCAGGGATGTAGATACTTTGTGGCTGATCATATTGGAGCTTGTGAAAAGATTTTGGCCAGGTTAGAAGAAGTGAACTTGACTTTATCAGGGCACAAATCTGTTTTTGGAGTAAATAAGGTTGTCATTGTTGGACATATGTGTGGATATTATGGCAGGAAACCTTCAACTGCGAAGGTGGATGCTATAGGAAAGATTACGGAGTATTGTTCTACCACTTCAGAGGTACGAAGATTCATTGGAGCCTATGTGTTTTACATGATTTGGATACCCCATTTTGCACACATAGCAGATTGTTTATATCAGTTGCTTCGAAAGGGGCAGAAATTTTATTGGGATGAGAGCCACACTAGCGCTATGCAAAAATTAAAGAAGTTATTGCAGATTACACCTACTCTCAGGAAAGCCGATTATAATTGCAGAAGGCCTATTGTATTGACAATTGACCCTAGTCCAATCGGCATAGGTTGGGCTGTGGGTCAAGATGATGCAGATGGAAATAGGTACGTTGTTCGGTTTCGTGCGAAAGTCCTAAACGAGAGACAGAGGAGGTATCCGCAAATCAAGAGGGACTTACTGGGAATTGTTACGGCTCTCAAATGTGACAAGGAGTATTTTATTAGAGCCCCAGTTGTGGTAGAGACAGATTGCTTGCCATTGGATAGGTATGATTACGAGTTTCTTTACTCTGGATATAGCTATGCTGAGATGGATCGCATACATCAAGTCATTAAATCTAGAATTTAAACACATAGTAGGGAAGGATAATCTAGTGGCGGATATGTTGTCTAGAGCTAGATATGATGATGAGGAGACACTACTTGCAGAAGAGGATGATGTAGAAATTTCAGCCGCTTTGGTTGATCATGTTTGCCATATCTATGATATTGTGGCTTTCATAGAAGAACTCTATGTTGGAGATTGGTTGCAGATTGGCAAGTACCTTAGTACACTAAAAAAAAGAGATGAATGGACATATGAAGAGTTCAAGAAGATCAGAAGAAAAGCCTATGTTTATTTTCTCAAGGATGGATTTCTTTGGAAGCACCCAAAGAAAAGAGGTGGATTACCCTTGCGGGTTGTTTGCAATTAAGAGACCCAGTTTACAGGTGATGAGAGAGTTTCATGAGAGTCCTTGGGCTGGATAGAGGAGTTGTGGGCTACTTATGAGAAAATCAAGGAAAAATATTGGTGGAAAGGCATGTACAGAGATGTTTCTCACTTTGTAGAGACTTGCAGAGATTGTCAGATGTATTCCATAGTGCGTCATCGAGATGAGCTTCATCCAACCTATCCGCTATGCATTCATTAGAAGTGGGTAGTTGACTTGGTTGCTATGCCGATGGGTCTATGGCAAATGAGATATATTGTTTTGGCTAGAGAGGATCTTACCAACCATGTTGAGGGCAGACCTTTGAGAACAAAGACCACTAGTGCAGTGTGTAAGTTCTTATTGGAAGAAATTTTCTGCAGGTATGGCTGTGTGGGTAAGATCATTGCAGATCGCAGTGAATTAGATGCAGATGAAGCTAGGGAGTTTTTATCTCAACTAGGAATCAAGTTGGCTCTAACCACAGCATACAATCTAGAAAGAAATGGAAAGAGTGAAAGAGGGCATCCGCCCATAGTGAAAGCATTAGCCAAAGCATATAGAGGACGGATTGGAGAATGGCCAAGACTTCTACCATTTGCTTTGTTGGCTGATCGTACAACTCACAATGTTACGACAGGATATATGCATGCAGAGTTGATGTATGGTGAGAAACCGGTTATGCTGACTGAGACTTGTGCTTTGACTTGGTCACTTTTACCTTGGCAGGAGGATTTGACAAGAGAGGAGCTCTTAGCTCTTCAGATCCGGCAGTTGGAGAGAAGACGAGAGGATATTCAGCTAGCTATTGACTGGTTGAAGGTTGCTAGACTTAGAAATAAGGACATGTTTGACAGCAGGCATTGCTTACGGCGTAGAGCAATAGAAGAGCGAGACTAGGTATTAGTCTTTGATAGCAGCCTTGAAAATCAGCATACTGCACTTCGAAAGATGGTGAAAAGATGGTTTGGGCCGTACATAGTCAGACATGTCTTTGACAATGCAACATATGAGCTGACAGAATTGGACAGTGCTTAGAGTGCCCATTGCAGGAAAAAGAATCAATATTTTCAAGAAAATAGATGATGAGGATTATGCATTGGAAGAATTTGTAAGAGAAGAGCAACGAGAAGAAACTCCAACAGAAGAGACAGATGATATGATAGATAACCTTACTGATATACTAGAAATAGACAATGAATAGATTGATCTGTACGTGGATCTTGATGATAATAATCATGGGTAGTTGGCCCATCCGGAGGATGCGTAGGATCAGAGGGGGCCGATTTCATACTGCTGCGCATCCGAGGTGTGGAATCCACCAAAAAGTTTGTGTGTGTGACATTTGTTACTTTGTGCATACTTAGACATTTTGCTTTGCTCTGCCTGAACGTTTTGCCTTCAGTTGGTTCATGTTCAATTTCACAGAAGAGACAAGTGCTGTTTGGGAGTGAATCTGATATTTGTTACAAACAATTTAGACGGTGAATGGGCTATAAAATGTGTGCCATTGGACAAAGTCACAACTAAGAGGGCGAGGAGGATGCTGCAAACATTCATTTTATGGTATTGGAAGCCACAGGTGCATGGAGACAACACCAAGTTTGGCTTGTGCAAATAAATGTATCTTTTGTTGGAGACATCATACCAACCCTGTAGGAAAAACTTGGAAATGGAAAATGGATGATCCAATTGAAATTGTTGAGGCTGCACTAAATCAACACATCAAGATGATAAAACAAATGAAAGGTATACTAGGAGTCAAACAAGATCGATTGATGGAAGAATTAAATCCTAAACATTGTGCTCTTTCATTAGTGGGAGAACCAATAATGTACCCGAAGATCAATAAACTAATAGGGGAGTTGCATAAGCGTAGGATCTCAACCTTCCTTGTGATAAATACACAGTTTCCTGATCGAATTGAGAGCTTGGATCTAGTCACTCAACTTTATGGAAGTGTTGATGCAGCCAGAAAGGAGCGACTCAAGGCAGTTGATCACCCTCTATTTGCAGACTTCTGGGAACGATTCACAGACTCTTTGAAGGCACTTCGATAAAAGCAAGAATAATTGGGACATACCGCTATTTCCAGAAGGACATGCCCAACTATGGGGGTGATCAATCAGCAGAGATGGGGGGTGATCGAATTTAGGAGGGGAAAGACGATTTAAGGCAAGAAAGACGATGCCGAAAGTGACTGTGAAGGAGACATCCAAACTCAAGATAACGAAGAGGACACCTGCCACCCACCATAGCTCCCTCTTTGCCATTGATAATGTTCTTGTAGCCCTGAAACAGCAAGTTGATGCCGTCTCTTCCCTCGGTTCCTCCTGGAACCTCTCTGAAGACACTCTCTATAGCTAGTACAGCTCTACTTGCTGAGCCTTTGATGGCTGTATTCTGCAACGAAATGCAGGAGTAAAACGAAGAAGATGAACTTAAGAAGCTGACATTTTGCAAGTGCATTCCATGAAGAAGAGGGGAGGAGCATAAGGATGCTTCTATCAATCAATCATCAGGCAGAATGAGGAGGGCCAAAATGTCGACCTGTACATCCCGCGGAAATGCTTCTCAACAAACAGGTTGATCACCGCCAAGGACCATGCGTCAGTGTAGCTGAATGTTGGTCACCTCGATGAGAATGGTGTTTACACAAGGCAATTCACAACTTTTGCCCTCAGTGGCTTTGTTAGAGCACATGGTGATGCAGAAAGTGCACTAGATCGGTTGGCCAAAGCCAAGCTTGAGGTGGCCTCCCGCTAATCGCATACAACACATAGCTAGCAAACAGTTTTGATCTTGTCGTCAACGTGCATCCAGTTTTCATGCTAGTGGGATTCATTGTCCTCACAAGTGAAGCCATTCTGATGTTCAAGGGTGTTTCGGGTACAAAGAGTTATAAGAAGGCAATGCATCATACTATCCAAGCATTGGCTTTTGTTCTGGCTATAGTTGGCATTTGGGCAGCCTTTAAGTATCATGGTGCAAAAGGAATTGATGATTTCTATAGCTTACACTCATGGCTGGGTATTTCAACAGTCCATATGTTTTCTTTACAGTGGATTTTTGCATTTGTAATTTATTGGTATCCTGGTGTTGTGCCTGCCAGCCCTGCTCATCACGGTTATATATAAATCACAGTGCAGGATGTTTTCTCTGAATTGCTATAGCTATGGTGGTCACTATTGGGCAGCTCTGACTGAATCCTAGAGTTCTCAGCCATTAAAGAGACACAAAAGGGCAAAACAAACCAACTTGTGTCAATAAGCCAGTGTTTTTCTTCTCATGCTGGCATGTAAGAAGGATCTTCAAAGATCCATACGATCATTATAGCAGAAGGATCTACAAATGTTGCAGAATTAAATCCGGTGGCCTAGAACCAGTGGACTGATCAAATTGGAATTCATTTTTATTTTGTAAACATCTTGGCAGTAATAAAATTGTTACTTGGCATCATTTTCTCATCTTGCTCATTCGCTTGATTGATCTTCTATCTTGGAATTTCTCAAGGACCTCTGTGGTCACGACTTTGCATTCGAAAAACCTTCGACAACGCAGAAAGTCCTGGATCGCAAACCCTGTAACATTCCATGGGAGTGCCGGGCAGAGCTTTCTAGACTCTCTTTCCGATGGACTGCTAAGACGTGTCCTGAAAGAGAACAAGTGGACATGTTACAGGGGGGTCCCGCAGCCTTTGGTAAATAGGGGAGTCGATGTAAGGAGGGGGTCTATAGCCCCCGTCGATACCAGCTAACTCCGGGGGAATGGACCAAGCCACCAATGGAGTATACGCTGGACCAAAACAGGTCGCAGGGGGGAGGGGAGACTGCATTCAGAAGGGCCCAAGGAGGTGGTGCAGCGCCTGACATCCAGGCAATGGGGGTGGCTACAGACGACGGCCCAGGGCTTGTTTCGGCAGGATGGCGGGCGGTGACGTGAGTGAAATGGGGGGGTGTAGTCTTAGTCTCCTTCCCCGAGGAGGGGAGAAGCCCTCCCCCTATATATAGGGGGAGGGGAGGAGGTAGGTGGCATGGCCACCCCTCCACCTGGAGGTTGGATGCCTCCCCCCCCATCATCCACCACTCCCACTCTCTCTCCCCCTTCCCCGACTGCTGCCGGTGGGGAGAGAGGGAGTAAATTTTTTTTGAATTTAATGATTTAAAAAAAAAATCTTCTTCTTTTAAAATTTTAGGGGAGGGTTCCTATGGCCCATTACAGTGAGTGTGATCGAGTTTTTCACGTATATTCTACGTATACTTTGTGGATTTCTTTTTCACACCATTATTTAAAAAAATATGTTTTTTCAAGGTGTTTTGTGATATCTTTTTAGGTTTCTAAAGTATCATATACTACCACTTGAAAATACCATGCCCGAGTCTCATGATGATCTGTGACATGTTTTACCAAAGGTTGGCATGGACTACCACTTGAAAATACCATGCCTGAGTCTTGTGATGATCTGCGATATATTTTACAAAATCTTGAAAATATGTTTTTTCAAGGTCTTTTATGATATCTTTTTAGGTCTCTAAAGTATCATATACTACCACTTGAAAATACCATGCCCGAGTCTTGTGATGATCTGCGACATGTTTTACGAATGCTTGGCATGGACTACAACAATATCCATGTACGTGTCAATGATTGCATGCTATTTTGAGGAGAGTACGGGACTATGGAGACATGCCCAAAGTGTGGTGCTCACAGGTATCAACAATAGTTGCAAGGGCAAACCATCCCTCAAAAAGTTCTTAAACACTTTTTACTTATTCCCCATATACATCACATGTTTTGTACATCGAGCATGCACTACAAGATATAGGCCTTATACCGACGTTAAAAGTGAAAAAAATATAAATAAAGAAATTTACCCCCATCTTCACAAAAAGCGTCGTTATTGGCAACACTATAAAACAATTGGTATTAGCATCGTTATCAGCGTCGCTATTTGCTTTGCAACATTGATACCGATGCAAATAGCGACGCTAATAATGACATGTTGCGATGCTAATAATGATGCCAATAATGATGCGTGCAGTAAATTTGCAACGCTAATAGCGATAGTAACAGGGAAAGAAAAAATTATGACAGGGCAGCCAAATATAGTGCCACTATGTGCTTTATTTGGGCTATACAAAATAGTTTCTATACTCTGTACAATGCTCGTGTAAATAAAGACAAAAGTATACTTAAATCATAACACTGATACATGAAATAAATACATGATTGCATAATGAAAGCGACCGGTACAATCATGGCAAGATATCACTACTATATGGAAAATGTCTACACAGATCACGTGAGCAAAAAAGAAGGATGTGTGAGCTCCAGGGATCCAAGGGTGAGCTATAGATCATCGCCATCCAGAAGCTCGTCCCACCGCAAAGGAGCATCGAATGGACTCTACAAAAAAAGAAACAACTACACATCAGTCCACCGTACAATAATACATTTTAATTAAACATGATAACTACTGACAAGAAAGATGAGTGGCTTACAGGGTCGCCGCATCCATACAATCGGTCGATCAATGCAGTGAGACCGTGTCTCTCTGCAAATCGAGTCTCAAGGCCGGTCCGATTGCGATTTGTAATGGAGTGCTGCAAAGGAGACAAAATACTAACTGTTAGAAACACGATTGTCAGTACAAAGGATATTGCAAAAAAATAAGCAAGAAAAACAAAATAAAAACTTACAAAGTCCTCCAGATATGTCCTATGGCCGCCACTCCCAAGATGATGGACCACTCCAGCCTCTAGTCATGCCCTCGCTGCCTCGCACTGCTGTCTCAAATGTCCTAGAGAATCTGTAGCCTCCTCCCATAGTCGATGCCAGTCATCCATGTCTAGCCACTCGGGCTTTGTAAGCCCACTCTTGAGTGCCTTGCGTGCATCTGATAGTCTGTGTGACATATATGGATACATGCACTCCATCATCTAGCCCATAGAAAACCTATCTATTGCAGTACCGAAAACTCTTCATGCAAGGATGCTACTATGTAGTCCTTGCTCCCCTCCGGTATGTTTTTTCAATGATCCAAGATGTTGTGCCGAAAAACTTGTTGGCACAACTCTCTCATGCGCGAGCCATCACCCTCCTCCCCTCATCATTCATGATTATGGCTCTTGACTTATTATCTACACGGTAGGCATACCCCCTTTGGGGTATGCCTAAGATGGGTCCTCTCCCACCTACGACCACGCTCTTGGGCATATCTAGGAGACCCATGTACATTTGGTGTATCGACCAGGGTAATATCTATCGGAGTAGCACCCATAGGGGTACCACCTGCGAATGGCTAAGCAAAAGTCGGAGTGACTGGAGTAGACGTCCCCACAGGTGACGCAACTCCAACAGAACGGCAAGACGGAGACACCATGTCCGTGGCTCCACAGCAACCACCCGAGCCACACTCTCTGGAACTGCTATGAGAGCGAGGAGTAGCACCTGTATCCCGAGCTGACTATGGGCTCACTGCATTCGTATCTCTGCAGCATCCCCCTAGCCCTGAAGCACTCCCTCCATCTAGCCCAAGTCTAGAGTGTGAGCCTCGTCTATTCAAAACTAAAGCAGTGATCACGCCAAAGTAGATCTAGTTATAGAGTGGCTTAATGATGTCTGAGACAGCTCCTAATTCGCCATGTCTCTGAATCTTGCCATCTGATCTAGAGATATGCACATGAATATATCATGCAACTCCTCATCGCCCATCCCTCAACTCATCCTCATGATCTAAGTATCCACAAAGGTCACCTACTATCGTGCTGCTGCGCATCTGAGGTGTGGAATCCACCAAAAAGTTTGTGTGTGTGACATTTGTTACTTTGTGCATACTTAGGCGTTGTGCTTTGCTTTCCCTGAACGTTTTGCCTTCAGTTGGTTCATGTTCGACTTCACAGAAGAGACAAGCGCTGTTTGGAAGTGAATCTGATATTTGTTACAAACAATTTAGAAGGAGAATGGGCTCTAGATCTGCAATGAGTATAGTTTTCCCGAGCTTCTCAAGTTGTTTGCTTATGCTGAAGATACAAAAGGTGATGAGGCTTACACGATCTGTATTGTGGATACAAAGAGTGGTGATTTTGTGGGAAAGCATTTACATGGAGTCATTGAGTATATGGAATGGATTGACAATGAGCCTTCAGCATGTTTGGCTGATCCATCTTTGACAATGGCACCACTCTTTTGTTTCTGGAAAGAAGAGAGTGGATGTTTGGTGTCCTGCTTCAACTTCGAACCGTCAACCATATTATTGCTTCCAATTGCTTACTTGAACATTGGTTTCCTTGATTTTCTTAACGATTCGGTGGTCGTAAGCATCCCCCTCCCTTGAATCAAACTATGGTTTCTAGTCAGATTGCAGTATGTAGAGGACTTGGAGCTAGAAGAGTTTGAGAACATTCCTCTTCCAATTAATACATCCAAGAAAAGGCTTGGGTTTGGACAAAATATTTTTTTTGTCGAGCATACTCAGCCTTGGAGCTCTTAGTGTCATTTCAGTATGGGGACTCCCCTTTTTATTAGACAAGGTTATAATACCCTAAATGGAGTGGGAGGCAACAAGTTTTAGTAGCTTAGTGCTTGCATTCGTCCTAATTGGTTCATTAGCTTTGTTGCCCATTTTTCTTATCCCATCTGGACCAATGTGGCTTGCTGGAATGATATTTGGATATGGGTATGGATTCCTGATTATTATCGTTGGCACAAGCATAGGAATGTCAATACCTTTCTTTATTGTTTGTTGGCTATTCCAAGCAAGGATTCAGAGATGGTTACAAAAATGGACCAAAAGGACTGCTCTAATCAGAATAGCAGATCAAGGAGGATGGCTTCAGCAGTTCCGTGTGTTACTGATATTAAGAGTTTCACCAATCCCATACCCACTGTTCAATTATGCTACAGCCACAGCAAATGTGAAATATGGTTCATATATTAGTAGTTCATGTGCCATCTTAGTTCCAGAGGCCTTTGTCACCATTTACTGTGGCAGGCTTCTTAAAACTTTGGCTAACATGAAGAATGCAAGGGAACACCTCACACCATTTAAGATTGCCTACGATGTCATTGGCTTTATTGCGGCATTGCGTGTTACCATTGCCATAATAATTTACGGAAAGAATGCTATATATGAACTAGAAATCAAAGAGCAGGCAGAGAATCTACTGTGGAATTTTAATTTAGAGTTACAGATAATAGTCGTCTGGGACCTACATTAGAACACCACGAAGACAAGACTGAACAACTTGCAGAAACCCCTAATGTAACAATAGGGCTCTTCAAAGTGTCAACAGAAGGAGGTTCAGAAAAGAAAAGACAGAAAGGGAGTCGTGATGTAGATCGGGTCTATTTTCAGACATTGTGCTGGTAACAATAGGGAGGGAAAAAGCAGGAGACAATCGCATGGTGCTAACAAGTGAGGAAGCATTGCAGCAGGCTAAGGCGGCCATAATGAGAAATATCCCACCTTAAGACCTTATAGCAATCACTCCTGAAAAAGGGATTTATCTTTGACAAAATCATTAGACTAGAAAAACTCCACCTGGGGGGAGAAAAAGCAAGAACTACAAGCAGTAGAGGGAGTCTGCCATCGAAGAACAGAGAGGAGGATACAACTGACAAAATCAAGAGCTCTGGCTTCTGCTTTAAGCTAAGGATAGAGAGAGCAGCTTCAGAAGAAAGGCGCGCATCTTCTCATCTTCTTGAGATCAGGAGCTTGACAAGACGACACCGCCATCGAAAAAGCTATGGAATGGAGATCTGGTTGCTTTCCGGAATGTTGTCATATCCTTTGCGCACGCTGAGTTAGAAGAGGAGGAAGAAGAAGTAGATGAAGAAACAAGATGAAGATTAAGGACAATAATGTAAAGACACAATGAACATTTGTTTGCCTTCCATGACTGCTGAAGTCGGATCCTATCATTCATCCTTACTTTCATAACGTCTGCTGAAGCAACGAAGAAGAAAGAGAGGAAATCTTCATAACATCTGCTGAACAATGACACAGTAATAGCTTGCCCTGTGTTTATGTCAAGGGCTCTCTATGGAAAGAGGAAGAAAATTCCCACAGCAGAAGAACTGCTAGCTCTTGAGGTTCAAGCACAGGGCTCTGTCAGAACTTGCTTGGATGTTCTTTGCACAAGCTCTGAAGGTGCAGAGTTCTTTCAAACTGGATGCCTCAAGAGAGGCTCACCAGACCCGAGAAGTATCACCTTTGTCAACAGATTTGTAAAGTTGCAGGCTGATGGATCTAGTGTTGTACTAGAAGCTGATAAAGCAGGTCATTTTGCAAGTGAATTCCCTTTTCTATATGCCAAAGTTGGAGATTTTCAGGTTGAGGACATTGAATCACTTCTCAATGATTACAAAGAATTAGATTTTGAAGTATTATGCTCTTTGTAAAGCAATGGGGAGTATAACACCAGTGAAGCATACCAGTGGACTGATCAGATTGGAATTCATCTTGTATTTTGTAAACATCTTGGCAGTAATACAATTGTTACTTGGCATCGTTTTCTCATCTTGCTTATTCACATGATTGATCTTCTATCTTGAAATTTGTCAAGGTCCTCTGTGGTCGCAACTTTGCTTTTGAAAACCCTTTGACATCTTCGGTGAACACGACATGAAAGCGTCGCATTAAAAAAGATTCCAAGATGAGATACTTCAGCATCAATTTCAGCCCCTTCTACGATTCCTGCTTTGTCCTCTACTTCGACTCCATCATTGACTTATGCTTCAAGTACTTCTACGGATGATTTAAAGAAGATTTTGCAGAATATATCTATGTATATGCAACTTCAAAATCAATAGACACAATTGTATATGCAGCAACAACAGCAGTTACATCAACAATAGTTGTCTCAGTAAATGCAACTATATTTGGAGCAAGAGAATGCAATCAGCGTGACTAAGGCAATTGAAGCAGTTGAAAATGAAAAGAAGCTATTTGATGGCCGTAATGTATCGGCTTATTTGAAGACATATGAGATTAAGATGGGATTTTTTGGAGTACCGACAAGACTTATGAGTAAATATTTTATTCGCCTTGTCACACCTGCCTTGAGGGTAAAAGTGACTGATCTTTTTCGTCAAAATTCACATTGGCAATATTTTAAGAAGGCCTTGAAAGAGGAGTATTTTCTTGAGGACTTTGGGATGTCTACATAGCGCTCATTCCGAGAGTGGGTCTACATGCCAAACAAAGGTCTAGCTACTTCAGAATTGATACGAGAAAATAAAGAGAGATATAGTCAGCTTGATGCTATTGAACAAAGAGCATTGGATGTTGAGAAAGTTGAGCTTTTCTTGCAAGCTGCAGATCCTGCTCTTCAGGAAGAATTAGAAGAGCTTCTTGAGGATTGCACGAACCCTATGGGTCTTAAAACAGATTGGCAAGATGCCTAGGATGCAGTCTTGACTTTGACCAAGATCCGGATATGGAAGACCCGCCTACAGAATGGATCTATGACACCGACGTCGTCTTCTGCTCCTATGTCTACTTCTACCCCTATCATTTCTTCTCTTCCTCAGCCACTTACTTGGCCTATGCCAGTGCCTACTGTTTCTAATCCTCCTGTTTCTCCTATTCCAAGACCGATGTCATCTCCTTCTGCTCCAAAATCATCCACTCCTTTGGTTCCTTCCTCTCTTGATAACATAATCAAAGGCATAACGGATTTGACACTGGAGTCGGTTGAAGCAGAATTGGTGGGAAAATTAAAAGAGCAGTTTGCCTCGACCGCGCCTACTATTTCTTCTAGTGCTCCTAGTGCACCTAGGAGAGATCGAAGATGTATTTGGTGTGATAGTATGGACCATCAGCATTGTAGGGATTGTGAATCTTTTCAAGATGAAAGAAGGAAGAATTTTGTATTTTGGGGACAAGATGGCAAGATCTGGTTGACTGAAACAGAAACTCCACTTGCTACCAATTTTGGGAAAGGCGGAATGAAGAAATTAGTAGATGATATGGCTGCGCGTACTTCTTATGTGGTAGTTAGAGGAGATGCTTCTGCATATGGAGTCCAGATTGAGAAAGGTTCGGAGAGTCACTCAGCATTATGGACCTATGCTATAGAGACGGCAAACAAGGGGAAAATCCAGCAGACTGTTTTTACTAGTGCAGGTTCTAGCATTAGATCTGAGACATGTTGGGATTCACCTGTTGGACAACTACACTATTTATGCCTACTTGGCTAAGTCTCAGGGAGTAGATGTACTTGTTGAGGAGAAGCGTAAGAGAGATGAAGAGAATCCAAATGCAGCTAAAAAGACTAGAGGGTGTGAGTTTATTACTCCACCTACTGCAGGGTCGTCTTTGAGACCAGGGCCAGAACAACAAATGGAGGATGCTCAAAAGAAAAAAAAGAGGCAGGAGCCTAGACAGAGAAAGCAACTAGGATATAGATTAATGTCCTGTATTGAGACATCTACGGACATGAAGAAAATCTTTAGTGATAAGATACTTGGCAATGAGGTGACTTTTACTATTTATGAGGTTTTGGGCATCTCAAAAAGAGAGTGTCAAGATCAGTTCCAAGAAGTCCTGAAGAGGAAAAGACATACATTGCCTACTATTGATACACAGGGAGTTTTGATTGGGGAGTTGGATGAGGTTGAGGATGAGGTTATGGTCGAGAATGCTTCTGTTTTTCCGCAGACAGAGAAGAGGGTTTAGTCTATGCATTATGCTGAAACTGATGAGCCTATCTTGGTACTGCGCAGTCACTTTTCACGGAGTCATTGGGCTAGGGAAACTACAGAAACAATGGTAAAAATTGGAGAGAAACATGTGTCTTATGTTGCTTTGGTGGATCATGGTTCAGAGATTAATCTCATAGTTTGTGGAGTTTATGAAAGTAATAGATGGCCTATGGATGCAGAGCATGGGTGGTGTATGAGAGCCGCCAAAAACACTACAGGTGATTGTATGATGCATGTCCCAGTGTCAGGATTTCTATTGGAGATGTAGAGGAGGATTTCCATTTCTTTGTGCAGGATTCATGCTCTTACCCCATAATCCTAGGACAACCATTCATCATAGAGATGCGCATGGAGATGAAAGTAATGGATGATGGATTTGCTTATTCACAGATTCGCAATAAAGATGGCATGAGAGCAGTTCAGTTTATGACTATGTGTGTAAATCATGCAAGAAACAGAGATACTCTTCGAGATGCGCCTTTGCCCACTGTGAGGGATTCGGGTTTTCATTAGGTACCGCTGCTCCGTGAGACGACGGTGGTACAGAGCAGAGGAGATTGGAGTTCTCGCCTCCTGGCAGCAGTGTTTTCTCCACCAATTTTGTTGGAATTTCAGTAAACAGTTCGATGAGTTATCAGAAGATTTCTAAGTTGCCTAGAGTTGCCAAGCAGTACATATGTAGGAAGGAGAAAGATTTGAAAAATGTAGGTATTCTAGAGGATGACGAGCATATAGAAGGGATGTATGAGAGTATGGTTTGTGCGGATACGATGACAGAGATGGAAAATATGATGAAAGGTGATATGCAGAGTTGTCTCAGTAATGTATCAATGCAGTCCCTGGACATGCTTCATGAAATTTCAGATTTTGTGACACAGATAGAGTTAGAGGCTGAGGTGACTCAGCAAAAAGTGTTGAGAGCTGAAGAAATTCAGTAAACAGAGTTTCTGGCTGATTATGATCAGCCTACAGAGACACAGAGGGCTGAGAACTTTCTACCAAGAGAGTTTACTGCTGAAATATTTCAGCATCCAAAGTTTAGGGCTGTTCCTATGCAGTCCATAGAGTAGAGGGCTGAGGATACCACCACCACAAGAGGACAGAATTGCTGATTTACAGCATGCTTTGAGTAGTGCAAAGGATCATAATGAAGCTAGGGTTGACACGAAATACAAGATTGTGGATAAGAAGGTGAAGTCGGTAGCTGGACCACTTCCACCTAACAGTGATCAGCAAATAGAGAGGGTTGCCAAGTAGCCAATTTTGAGGAACCTAGAGCATATAGGCCATAAATTTTCAGCAAAGACTCTTGCTGAATTAAAAATTGAAAATTGTGATTTTTTGCTACCCTCTGAGAAGTAGCGCTTTCAAGATATGCTTGAGCGACATGGAAGGGGGTTTGCTTTCTTCTCGCATGAGATTGGATGTGTAAATCCAGCTATTGTTGCCCCTATGGTGATCTTTACTATTCCTCATAGTCCATGGAACCTCCAATCTATTCGAGTGCCTAGGGCACACCTGCCAAAGCTAGTTGACTTGTTGAATGAAAAAATCAGGATGGGAATCCTAGAGCCGTCATCTGCACCATACTCAAATAGGTGGTTTACGGTTCCAAAGAAGAATGGTACTCTCCGATTTATATAGGACATGCAACCAGTAAATAGAGTTACTATCAGGAATGTTGGTATAGGTCCAGTTGTGGATGAGTTTGCAGAAGCATTTGCTAGATGTTCCATCTATTCTTTAGGTGACTTGTATTCAGGATATGATCAGTTTCAGTTGGCCTTGGAAAGTAGGGACCTAACCACTATGAGAACTCCTATTGGGCTTGTCATGAACTGTACCTTACCTCAAGGTGCCACTAATTCTGTTGTCCATATGATGAATTCGATGCATAAGCTCCTTTATTAGTATATACCTCAGCTTACCATGCCTTTCTTGGATGATGTGCCCATTAAGGGATGTGCAGAAGAAGAGAAGAATGAGAGTCTAAATGAGCAGGGATGTAGATACTTTGTGGCTGATCATATTGCAGCTTGTGAAAAGATTTTGGTCAGGCTAGAAGAAGTGAACTTGACTTTATCAGGGCAGAAATCTATTTTTGGAGTAAATGAGGTTGTCATTGTTGGACATATGTGTGGGTATTATGGCAAGAAACCTTCACCTGAGAAGGTGGATGCTATAGGAAAGATTACGGAGTATTTTTCTACCACTTCAGAGGTACGGAGATTCATTGGAGCCTGTGTGTTTTACATGATTTGGATACCTCATTTTGCACACATAGCAGATTGTTTATATCAGCTGCTTTGAAAGGGACAGAAATTTTATTGGGATGAGAGCCACACTAGAGCCATGCAGAAATTGAAGAAGTTATTGTAGATTGCTCCTACTCTCAGGAAAGCGGATTATAATTGTAGAATGCCTATTGTATTGATAGTTGATACTAGTCCAATTGGCATAGGTTGGGCTGTGGGTCAAGATGATGCAGATGGAAACAGGTACGCTGTTCGGTTTGGGGCGAAAGTCCTAAATGAGAGACAAAGGAGGTATCCGCAAATCAAGAGGGAATTACTGGGAATTTTTACGACTCTCAAATGTGACTAGGAGTATTTTATTGGAGCCCTAGTTGTGGTAGAGACAAATTGCTTGCCATTGATAGGTATGATTATGAGTTGCTCTACTCTGGATATAGCTATCCTGAGATGGATTGCATACATCAAGTCATTAAATCCAGAATTTAAACACATAGCAGGGAAAGATAATCCAGTGGAGGATATGCTCTCTAGAGCCAGATATGATGATGAGGAGACACTACTTGCAGAAGAGGATGATGTAGAAATTTCAGCCACTATGGTTGATCATGTTTGCCATGTCTATGATATTGTGGCTTTCATAGAAGAACTCTATGTTGGAGATTGGTTGCAGATTGGCAAGTACCTTAGTACACTAAGCAAAAGATATGAATGGTGATGGGACCTGAAATGGGCCGGCACTGGCTATAGCACTAGTCGGACCTCATGCTCATGACACACAAACACCCTCACGGCCTCGTGGACCAGGAGCGTCAATCCAATGCTAAAGGACAAACCGTCCTAAAGCTTAATTCATGCGTTTATAGTTTATAGTCCAACATTTCCCATAAACTCCTCAGAGGGAGATCCCAAAGTACTTAGGCATAACGCCTCGTCACACACATATAGGAGGCACTCCACCGATTAATAGTCGAAGCCCCACTGCAGCTCTCCTACATCTCAGGGATTGGCCCTTTGATGGCTACTAGACATATAACACATACGAGCACCAACTCCTCTCAAGGTACCAATATTTTATGTTCTAGGATGTACCATTCCTCACAACAATTTCCCTTTAGGACCCAATGACTAACCTACAGCTTGGGGCGTCCTCTCATGCTCATCGTTGGTCACAACCTAAGGAAGACAGATGCCATGCATCCAGGAGGTTTTTCTAATATCTTTTAATTATTATGCTTAATGCAAATCATGTATGGCTATGTGCTCAGACAAAAGAAAAATCAGCATCGTGAATGGTGCATAAAGCATTCTTTCCATGAATTTCACTAACGCGTGTGCATTGAAAGGAGGCACCAAGCCATGTGCTCATGCTACCATCCTCTTTATTTAAACTGTTTCCTATTTGCCAAGTGTAATGCATAAATCAAATCTTTTCTTATCTTTCAATGTTTCAGCTCCTTTTCATCCAACTCTTAGCATTTTGCATCATTGATCAGTTAGATAGGGTTTCTAGGCATTTTTCCCTTTTAAAAGAATGATAAATACGCACAAAACATAGAAACAGGAACAAACCGAGACCAACCTCATGCTTTTCCATCGTTATACATTGTGCAAACATAGATATAATTTTCCCTAATTTTCCTTAGCCCATTTTCCATTTTTCCCTAATTTTAAACCCATTTTCTCTATTTTTGGATATTTTTCTCTATTTTTTAATAAAAATGACTGAAAATGAAAGTTGATTGTGGGCTGTAGCCCTTAGGTTCATTGACAGCAAAAACTTAGATTTAGTTGGTGTGACATATCATATTTCTCATTTATATAGCAAAAAATCCAATTTTACCCTTAAAACGCATGTTTTCATGTATTTTAACACTAATTCTGGCCATGTAGCCTTATATTTTCTGATTTTCAAAGCATAAACTGATCAAACTCATGGCAAACAATATCATAATGAACTTTCATCCCATATGAACAAGGTTTCATAAAGTAAATAGCATAAAAAGATCATTAATAACATTATCGCTTATTTTCAGGTCTCAGTTTCTTGGTCTTGATTACAGGACTGATTTCCAACATGCATTTAATGCTCAAAATCTTCAAGAATAGCACTCTTCATGTCTTCATTCATTTGAAAGCAATCTGGTCTCATCCGGACAAGCTTTCCTCCACCATTCTTCATTGGCTTCTTCCACACAAGAACAGCCCCTTAAGGGAGAGAGAGGGAGGAGAGAGAAAGACTAGAATTGGCTCTCTTCATTCAGGACACCATTGGACGGGTGAAGACAGGCGATAAGATCGGCCAAGAAGAAGAAGATCAGCCCCAAGATCGGTTGTATGGGGTACTCACAGTTTGTCAGCTCCATCTCTATCCATGGAGGCGCCATAAAAATGGTGTGAAGATGGCGCCCTCTTCTTCCATTCTCTCTCCACGTTTTTTCATGCTTCTTGATCAAAAATTTGAAGGGGGGGTTAAAATGTCCCAAAGGGCACCCCTTTTGGTCTTCTCCAATGTCCACCTTTTTATATCTGGCCCCATTTGTGGCCATTTCCCCGTCCGAGCTCCAAATCGAGTGCTATAAATTTCTGCACGTTCGGCTTGACATCCTGCATCGGCTGAAAACTCTTGACAACCTGCATGACAGTCTGAAAAATTATCAAAAATCAACGAGTGTCGCTCGGGCGCCTTTAAAGCACTTGAAGCTTAAAATCGTTCTAGCTGGAGTTGCCGCCTTCGATGTTGAATATTTTTCCCTTGATATTCCTAATTTTTAGCTATTTTTAAGCACTTCTCGGCATCAAAACTCTGCTCTCATTGGTGACCACGGAGATAGGGCGACTCAGCCCGTCGAATCCCACAGTAGACCTGCACAAAACAACCAAAGGAAGCATCAAGCTGATACAAAATAGATACATACTAAACCCAACACAATGCTCACCCTACCCCCTGACAAATTCAAGGCATGACATCCACAAGGAATAGGCCTAACATAATCTGATAAAAGGACCAAAGCTAGTCACTAACCAACTACTCCAACACGGCCAAACTAAAAAGAACTATCAAAGAGGTTGCCCTAAGTGGTGGTCTGAACTACCTACCTAACTAAGGACAACACAACCAAGAACTCCTACTAGGCGAGGATGCATATAGCCTGATCAAGAAGTATTTTCTTTCAGCACATTTCTTCTTTTAGGGTTTTTATTTTTCATACTTGGGCATGTAAAAAGGAGGGAGCTGAGCGTAGTGACCCAAGGAGAACAAGGCATCGGCCTCAAGACCAGTCTCGGTACCCAAGAACCTACCAAGCCCTCGCAAGATGACACTTAATCCTTTTTTGACGCTCACATTTATTTTCGCTCCAACCTTCCTTAATTTCTTCTTTTCTAACAAGAAGCCACCCCTAGGAAGACAAGGCATCAGCCCCAGGTCTGACTCGTCCCCAGGAACCTACCAAGTCCTCGCTAGGCGATGATCAACTGCTCAGAAATTTTCCTTTCTTTTCTTTTCTTGGATAGGGGTTAGAACCCCTTTTTACACACCTTTGTATATTTTTATTGTCTTTGAGATATTCAAGGTTTCTTTCCTCTTTATCATCATCATTTTTCCTCTACAGGCTTCTCTAACTGCCTCACAACTGAGCAAGAACTCCTAGAACGACTGCCTAGCAGGCTAGCAGAACAGGGTCACTAGAACTCCCTTCTAAAACAGGTCTTTCAATGCTTGGCAATGTCTTTACAGGAGGTAACGACTACTCAAACCTCCCTCAGACATACTTAACCTAAACTTGGGACTTCATGCCTTGGGACTCCGGTCACCAACAAGAAAATAAAAATCCCTTAGAAGCACACAAACACATATAGCACAACAACCACATTACTCATAAAGGAGAGATATCACCTGGATAGGGCCACGAGAAGCTTCCACGCAACAAAAGGCTCCTTCCAAGCTCTTCTTCGAACCTGTCTAGCACAAAACTAAAACAAGAAACCATTTAACCGCACCTGCACTAAATAGACAATTGGACCTCTTGGCCTAATGAAATAAAGCACTTCACCACAAAACTTAATCGGCCCTCTTGGCTAACGAAATAAAACATTCAAAACCTTGCAAAACGGGCTCTCTTGGCCTAATGAGATCAAATAGAATAGCACCTACACATCCTTCCCTGGAATAGCACAGATATACAATAATAAGCTCCTTTCGAAGGAGGAAAACCACAGGGCTCCTAGCCCTAAACTAAATGCATAAGGTTATGATCCATCCCTCCTGCATATATAGCAAGAGGTGTACGCATAACATGTTGTCTAATCAAAATATGGGTCCAGGATAATAACAGTAGATTGGTCTTGGCTACTCTTTGCATCACCCATATCAACCATCGTCTGCCATATATTGGATGCTGTGATAACATTCCCCACAAGCGACCAGGTCCTGTTTCATCATTGATCACAATATCCAAACTAGGACACGATTGAAGAAGAGGTTTTCCTCATAAGCAAGATTTGCCTGTGAATCCGCAAAGTGATTCCAGCAACGTGGAATCAGCTGAAAAGACACTCTCTCAAACTCTTCAAGTAGGGTCATAGCAGTTCGATGATACATACAAAGAATGGGATTCTGCACTATGTATGTCCCATCTAGCTGATTCAGGATCAACTAGGAATCCCCTTTTACTAACAACCAACAAATACCACCTTGTTTGGCAATATCCAGTCCCATAATCAAGGCTTTATACTCCGCCATATTGTTAGTGAATCCTACCCCGAGATAAGCAGCTAACTTTATCGTAACTCTTCGTCGGGGATCTCGGATTACTACTCCAACACTCCCTTTTTTATTAGGGCCCCTGGATGCTCTGTCAAAATATAATGTGTACGTCCACAATGGGTTTACACAGCTGGCCATCACGAACTCCTCTATTTGTAATTATGGTAATCAAAGTTTAGCATGTTGAGAGGATGAACTGATGGCTCCATCCCACCTCCTTCATTGAACTCAACAGGGATACTTGTCAACAGTCGTAAGTAGTGATGGCAGAAGACCTTGATCTCCCACACAAAGGTTCTGTCTTCTTGCTCAATCACTTTGTATCCTTTGCTCCACCAGATAAGTTTCCCCTGATGGTATCTATGCTCCAGATATGGGTGCTCCAAATAAGGAATCAACCGTCCCATCAACCGGTTTTAAAGCTCTTTTGCATGTCTCAAATCATCCCCAGCATGGACCTGCAATGCATTTTCTTTGTATTAGCATACTTAGAAATAATAAGGTTTAATCTTATTAAGATTAACCTTATTTTTAAACTCCACTCCCTGTAAATCAGCTAATAGAGCCGTAGACCTATTTTTCCGGAGCCTCACAATCTTGTAGGGACCATCCCATTTAGGTTCCAACTTCCCTAGAAACAGCTCCCTATGCGCATCGTAATAGAGGACTAATTTCCCTTTTTTAAATGTATATTTCTTTGCTCTAAGGTCATGCAACTGCTTCATCTGACGCTTGGCTGCCTCCTGGTGTAATAAGCTCTGCAACTTTAGCTCATCCAGGTGGGCTATAGTCGTGAAACATTCAAAAAGGGAATCCTCATCTCCCAAAGAGTGGTTAATTGCAAACCGTATGGTTGGCAACTCGATTTCAAGGGGTAACACACACTCTTCCCCATAAACCAATTTAAATGGAGTATGGCTGGTAGCTCGCTTGAATGTTCTATTGTACGCCTATATTGCCACATACAACTTCCTGTTCCAGTCTCGTTTCTTCTCAGAGACTATCTTAGACAAGATACCCACAAGCTGCTTATTAGTACTTTCGACTTGTCCATTTGCTTGCGGATTATAAGGAGTCATTTTATTATGCTTGATTTGCCAAGCTTCTGTCAGGCTTTTGATCACTTTGTTCAAAAAATGGGTTCCACGGTTCGACACTAATTCTTTCGCTGGACTGAATGCAGTCTCTTTTGCATTGTCCTGCCTCGTCGCCCGCATTTCTAACCATTTTGTAAAATAATAAGTGGCTACTATAATGTACCTCTTATGAGTAGTAGACGATGGGGTAATAGGATCCACAAAATCAATGCCCCACTTCTCAAATGGAAGGATAGCCATGATAGGCATAAATGGGCGTTTCCTATTCTCTCTACTGTCATGTCTTTGATAGGTATCACATCTCTTAACATACTCAAAGGAATCTTGGAAGATGGACCGCCACCAATACCTAGCTCTTAAAGCTTTCTGCGCCATCAACCATCCTGCGAAGTGCCCTCCACATGTAGAGTCATGACACTCCTCCAAGATGAAAGGAACCTCGTCAGACATCACACATCGGCGGTAGATATCATCAACACCCTGCCGATATAGTGTCCCTGCGATCAAGGAAAACTTCAATGCCTATTGTTTGATTTTCCTCTTTTCAGACTTTGAGAAACCAGCTCCCGTCTCTCCTGTTTATAGATAATGCATAATAGCAGCATTTCAAGATGGGATAGAAGCTGTATCAATTTTAAACATTTCCTCAATATCGCTTCCTTCAGGCAAAGTCTCTTTCGGCTCCTCGAAATCCACAAGGCATTCCACAATACCCTGCAACCTCAGTGGCTTACTCTTAATCTCATAATCGAACTCCTGCAAAGTGATTAACCACTCTGCCAAACGATCAGGCGGCTGCAGCTTGTTCATAAGAAATCTAAGTCCTTCCGCCTTTGTATAGAATACTACCTTTTCATAGAGGATGTAGTGCCTGAATTTCTTAGTCCCAAAGACCATCGCAAGACACAACTTCTCCATGTAGGTATAATTGATCTCTGAAATGCCCAATTTTCGACTAGCAAAAGCTATCGGATGATACCACTTTTTCTCCCAGATTTGGGCTAAACAACTGCTGATACTATGCATGGTGGCTGCTGAAAATATGTAGAATACCTCGCCTCTTTTAGGTGCTTTTAAAACGGGTGCTTTTACTAGCTCCTGCTTCACATCCTCGAAAGCTACCTTACAAGGGTCGCTCCACTCAAATGAACAACTAAAGGATAATAAGTTCGTTAATGGCAACGTTCTTTCTGCCAAGGCATTTATAAACCTCTGATAGTACCTTATCGATGACAGAAAGCTACGCACCTCTTTCGGAGTTGTGGTGGACTCATAGCGACTATAATCTTGATCTTTTCAGGGTCAGTTGCTATCCCTACTGAACTGACCATATGGCCTAGCAATAGCCCATAAGGTACTCCAAAGACACACTTCCGTGGGTTAAGAGCGATACAAAATTGTCTGCAGCGCTCAAAGCACTTTCTCAAAATAATCAACATCCCCCTTACAGTGGCTGCCCCTAGGTCATCAATAAATACTTTCAACTCATCTGGGGAGATGTCACCAAAGGTCATGTCTGCTGTTCGTTGCCACGATCCAGGTGCATTGCATAAACCAAAGGCCATCACATGGTACGCAAAAGTACCAAAGACCATAATAAAAGTTGTTTTTAACTTGTCCAATCTGCAATTGCCATCTGGTTGTATCCTGCAAAGCAATCCATGAATGAATATATTTCCCTACCCGCTAATTGATCCAAAATCTGATCAATAAATGGCAACGGGTAGTAATCTTTAACCGTCTGCTTATTCAGCTCTCTAAAATCCACACATAATCGAATCTGGTTGTTTTTCTTCTTCCTGATAACAACTGGTGAACACCATTCTGTGTGTTGTACAGGGAAGATTAGCCTAGCTTTCCTTAACTTTTGCAACTCCTCAAACAGCCCGTCCCTCAATTCAAAAGGCATACGCCTTACCTTCTGACGCATAGGACCACTGCTTTCTTTTACAGGAATAGTATGAACAGCCAGGCTGGGAGGGATGCCTCTCAGCTCATCATAACTCCAAGCAAAGATATCGCAAAATTCTTGAATCAAGGACACATAGTCCTCCCTTTTTGCTGAATCGAGCATGGAACCTAATTTAATTGGCCGTGAATCATTCAGTGTGCCAAGGTCTAAATCAATCACATCTGCATCTCTTATCCTATCTTGCGGTTCTATCGGCTCATTTAGAGTTATCTTATAGATATCCTCTTTAGTGGACCCCTCTTTAGATTCATCGCTGGATGATGTCTCACTACCAGATGGATTGTCTGCTGTCTCTAATTCAGTAGAAGATAAAGGAGCTCTCTCACTTTGAGGGGACTCAGAATAAGCATCAACTATTACTCGATTAGCATCTCTACCTAGAACCACTCGACCGGAGGGTATATCGACTTGATAGTCTGTTCGTAAGATCCAAGGCCTACCTAGAAAAACTTGATAGCTAGGACGTCCTGCAAATCTGATCACCCTAAAGTCCAAGAAACATTCTACACTCGCAACTGTAACATGGACCTTAGTAACGCAACCTTCTGGTTGTCTTAGACTATCATCAGCCATTCTAAGAAGGGTGGAGCTATCTTTTTTGATACCTAGACCCAGCCTCTCCATCAACTCTGAACTCATGATATTGACAGAAGGATCCAGTGTCTACAATGGCATGTTCCACTAATATTGCATCCACATAAGCTGGAACCCTAGGGCAGTTCTTTTCAGCATGATCAAACCAATCTTCCCCTACTCGTGCTATGCCCAAAGGTTCTACAATATACCCAATACGCAGGATCTTCTTAAATTCATTGCGTACTCCTGGAGATAATTTGATCAATTGCAAGAAGTTCACATCTGGTTTGACTTCACAAAGAGAACTTCCTAAATCAAAATCATGATAAGTAGTCAAAGCTCTCTTTTCTCGCCAAACCATCCTCTCTTTTGGTCTTGGAACCGGTTTTGGTGCTTCTTTCTTATCTCTTGCCTTCTTTCTTGGCACTTTCTCATCCTTCTTAGGGTCTCCTTTCCTGTCAACTGGCCTTAGCAATCCCCCTTCCATGCTAGGATTCTGGACTTGCGTCCCTTATCCCCTTGTTTAGGGTTTGCCTCAACCGGTTTTGTATTATCTTTGTCAACCTCTTTAGCCTTTTGGCCTCTTGTCATGGCTCTTAAGTTAGAGGTTTCAGTATCATTGACTCGCACAGCCTCAATAAGGCTGACTCCGTTGCCTTGTGGCAACTCTTCTATAATTGTTTTTCCCCTCTGTAATATTTGTCTTGGTGCATCGTTTTGCTGCAAAATATTTCCTTGCGCTCTATGATTCACTGGGCCCAATTGTTTACTCCCTTGTTGGAGTGAACTAATCTTACTCCAACAGGTAGCAGCTAAATGGCTCGACTTCCCACAAATGTCACATTTCACATTTGGACAGTTTTTGGGGAAGTGCTGTCCACCACACCACTTACAACTGAATCTAGAGGGTCCACCCTCTTCAGGGCGTCAACTCCCTATCAAATTTTGTTGCTTCTTTAAGAAATTAACATCAACGGCTATTTGTCGATATTGTTCAGAAATCATGTCGGTATAATGCTTCATCATGTCCTTAACTTCGCCAAGGACATTAGATGCACTCGACTCATAGCCTCGATCGTCGACCCATCGTTCCATTGGCCTAACAATCTGATTTGGCATTGGCTGTTGACCCACAGGAACAACGTTAGAATTCGAAACTTGGCCTCCAACATTTGATGGAGCCAACTGACTTGCCATAGGCATAGTCACACTGGGAGGAGCCGATAGTAAAGGTACATTCAAAACCACACTCCCTCTCCCATTAGGGTTAGTCATAGGCATCCCTTGACTTTCATTCGTCAATGATGGATTGTCGCCAGGTACTAAACCCCCATTAACATTAATTGGAGAGGAGTAGGCCATTTGTAATCGTGCTTCTACTCCCTCTGCCCGCGTAATAGTAGTGTCTATATCTGCCAAGGCCACACTGCTCAATTGTACTTGGATATTAAAATCCAACCCATGTAAAAAATATTGCAATTCGGCAACCGACGGAATGGGAATGTAAGTTTGTAACTTGCAGAATACTTCTTTAAGCTTCTTGGCATAAGCTTTCACATTCTCATGAGGGTCTTGGCGTGTTACATTCAAGACCCGCAACCAATATTGGCCACCTCTTTCAGGGGCATATTCCCCTCGGAAAGGTGCATAGAATTGATCAATGCTGGTTATGGTTCCAGACTCTATGCTGTGATACCATACCGCATCCCTTCCTTTTAACGTCATATTGAAGAACATCATAAGATGTCCCTCGTCTTGGATGCGATAATTGAACATCAATCTTTGAAATTCGCAAATGTGAAATTTTGCATACTCTTCCACTAACCCATTAAAAATGGGCAAGGGAACTCCTAAGGCTGGTAAATTCACCGTCCCTACAGGAATCGCAATAGGCTATGCCATGGCAACAATCAGATTAGCAATAGGAGCTTGAAGGGGTGACTTCACCCCCCCACTTGAAGTGGGTAGACTTGGTGGAGGAGAGGAAGAACTTACACTTCCTCCTGCACCTAACAAACTATGTTGAGCAGTTGGGTGACTAAGACCATTGCTTCTTATATATACTGGGCTACTCCTTTGAGGAGAATAATGACTTATAATCTCTAACCACCATCTAGCCCTCTCAGCATGTTCTGCTTTTTGGATTTCGGCTTGACGGTCCTTGTCAGAGGACATAAACCAACTTTCTTTTGGTCCCTAGAAACCCTAGATCCAAAAACCACCACTTATAGGTGGCTCTCGGCAGACGCACCACTGATGGGAACTGAAATGGGCTAGCACTGGCTATAGCACTAGCTGGACCTCATGCTCATGATACACAAACACCCTATTGGCCTCGCGGACCAGGAGCGATAATCCAATGCTAAAGGACAAACCACCCTAAAGCTTAATTCATGCATTTATAGTTTATAGTCCAACATTTCCCTTAAACTCCTCAGAGGGAGATCCCAAAGTACTTAGGCATAATGCCTCGTCACACACATATAGGAGGCACTCCACCGACTAATAGTCGGAGCCCCATTGCAGCTCTCCTACATCTCAGGGATTGGCCCTTTGATGCACTGCTAGACATATAACACATACGAGCACCAACTCCTCTCAAGATACCAATACTTTACGTTCCAGGATGTACCACTCCTCACAACAATTTCCCTTTAGGACCCAACGACTAACCTACAGCTTGGGGCGTCCTCTCACGCTCATCGTTGGTCACAACCTAAGGAAGACAGATGCCATGCATCTAGGAGGTTTTTTTGATATCTTTTATTCTTAATTCAAATTGTTTATGGCTATGTGCTCAGACAAAAGAAAAATCAGCATCGTGCATGGTGCATAAAGCATTCTTTCCATGAATTTCACTAACGCGTGCTACGTTGAAAGGAGGCACTGAGCCATGTGCTCATGCTACCATCCTCTTTATTTAAACCATTTCCTATTTGCCAAGTGTAATGCATAAATCAAATCTTTTCTTATCTTTCAATGTTTCGGTCCCTTTTCATCCAACTCTTAGCATTTTGCATCATTGATCAGTTAGATAGGATTTCTATGCATTTTTCCCTTTTAAAAGAATGATAAATACGCACAAAACATAAAAACGAGGACAAACCGAGGCCAACCTCATACTTTCCCATCATTATACATTGTACAAACATAGATATAATTTTTCCTAATTTTTCTCAGCCCATTTTTTATTTTTCCCTAATTTTAAATCCATTTTTCCTATTTTTGGGATTTTTCTCTATTTTTTTAAATAAAAAATGACTGAAAATAAAAGTTGATTGTCGGCTGTGGCCCTTAGGTTCATTGACAGCAAAAACTCAGATTTAGTTGGTGTAACATATCATATTTCTCATTTATATAGCAAAAAACCCAATTTTACCCTTAAAACGCGTGTTTTCATGTATTGCAACACTAATTCCACCATGTAGCCTTATATTTTCTGATTTTCAAAGCATAAACTGATCAAACTCATGGCAAACAATATCATAATGAACTTTCATCCCATATGAACAAGGTTTCATAAAGCAAATAGCATAAAAAGATCATTTTTCTTTATAAAAATAGCATTACCGCTTATTTTCAGGTCTCGGTTTCTTGGTCTTGATTACAGGACTGATTTTGAGCATGCATTTAATGCTCAGCATCTTCAAGAACATCACTCTTCATGTCTTCATCCATCTGGAAGCAATCCGGTCTCATCCGGACAAGCTTTCCTCCACCATTCTTCATTGTCTTCTTCCACACAAGAACAGCCCCTTAAGGGAGAGAGAGGGAGGAGAGAGAAAGACTAGAATTGGCTCTCTTCATTCAGGCTACCATTGGACGGGCGAAGACAGGCGATAAGATCGGCCAAGAAGAAGAAGATCAGTCCTAAGATCGGTTGTATGGGGTACTCACAGCCTGCCATCTCTATCTCCATCCATGGAGGCGCCAAAAAATGGCGTGAAGATGGCGCCCTCTTTCTCCATTCTCTCTCCACGTTTTTTCATGCTTCTTGATCAAAAATTTGAAGAGGGGGTTAAAATGTCCCAAAGGGCACCCCTTTTGGTCTTCTCTAATGTCCACCTTTTCATATCTTGCCCCATTTGTGGCCATTTCCCTGTCCGGGCTCCAAATCGAGTGCTATAAATTTATGCGTGTCTGGCTTGACATCCCGCATCGGTTGGCAACTCCTGGCAACCCGCAAGACAATTTGAAAAATTATAAAAAATCAACAAGTATCGCTGGGGCACCTTTAAAGCACTTGACGCTTAAAATCGTCCTAGCTGGAGCCGTCGCCTTCGACATTGAATATTTTTCCCTTGATATTTGTAATTTTTAGCTATTTTTAAGCACTTCTCGGCATCAAAACTCAGCTCTCAAATGGACAGATGAAGAGTTCAAGAAGATCAAAAGAAAAGCCTATGGTTATTTTCTCAAGGATGGATTTCTTTGGAAGCACCCAAAGAAAAGAGATGGATTACCCTTGCGGGTTGTCTGCAATAAAGAGACCCAGTTACAGGTGATGAGAGAGTTTCATGAGAGTCCTTAGGCTGGTCATAGAGGAGTGTGGGCTACTTATGAGAAAATCAAGGAAAAATATTGGTGGAAAGGCATGTACAGAGATGTTTCTCACTTTGTAGAGACTTGCAGAGACTGTCAGATGTATTTCATAGTGCATCATCGAGATGAGCTTCATCCGACCTATTTGCTATGCATTCCTTATAAGTGGGTAGTTGACTTGGTTACTATGCCGATGGGTATATGGTAGATGAGATATATTGTTTTGGCTAGAGAGGATCTTACCAATCATGTTGAGGGCAGACCTTTGAGAACGAAGACCACTAGTGCAGTGTGTAAGTTCTTATTGGAAGACATTTTCTGCAGGTATGGCTGTGTGGGTAAGATCACTGTAGATCGCGGTGAATTAGATGCAGATAAAGCTAGGGAGTTTTTCTCTCAACTAGGAATCAAGTTGGCTTTAACCACAGCATACAATCTAGAGGGAAATGGAAAGAGTGAAAGAGGGCATCCACCGATAGTGAAAGCATTAGCCAAAGCATGCAGAGGACGGATTAGAGAATGGCCAAGACTTCTACCATTTGCTCTGTGGGCTAATTGTACGACTCACAGTGTTACAACAGGAGGATATATGCCCGCAGAGTTGATGTATGGTCAGAAACTGGTTATGCCGACTGAGACTTGTGCTTTGACTTGCTCAGTTTTACCTTGGCAAGAGGATTTGACAAGAGAGGAGCTCTTAGCTCTTCGGATCCGGCAGTTGGAGAGAAGACAAGAGGATATTCAGCTAGCTATTGACAGGTTGAAGATTGCTAGACTTAGAAATAAGGACAGGTTTGATAGCAGACATCGCTTACAGCCTAGAGCAATAGAAGAGGGAGACTGGGTATTAGTCTTTGATAGCAGCCTTGAAAATCAACATACTGCACTTTGAAAGATGGTGAAAAGATGGTTTGGGCCGTACATAGTCAGACATGTCTTTGACAGTGCAACATATGAGCTGACAGAATTGGATGGGACAGTGCTTAGAGTGCCCATTGCAGGAAAAAGAATCAAGATATTTAAGAAAAGAGATGATGAGGATTATGCATTGGAAGAATTTGTAAGAGAAGAGCAACGAGAAGAAACTCCAGTAGAAGAGACAGATGATATGACAAATAACCTTGCTGATATATTGGAAATAGACAATGAAGAGATTGATCTGTAGGTGGATCTTGATGATAATGATCATGGGTAGTTGGCCTATCCGGAGGATGCGTAGGATTAGAGGGGGTGGATATCGTGCTGCTGTGCATCCGAGGTGTGGAATCCACCAAAAAGTTTGTGTGTGTGACATTTGTTACTTTGTGCATACTTAGACATTGTGCTTTGTTCTGCCTGAACGTTTTGCCTTCAGTTTGTTCATGTTCAATTTCACAGAAGAGACAAGTGCTGTTTGGGAGTGAATCTGATATTTGTTAGAAACAATTTAGAAGGAGAATGGGCTCTAGATCTGCAATGAGTATGTTTTTTCCGAGCTTCCCAAGCTGTTTACTTATGCTGAAGATACAAAAAGTGATGAGGTTTACACGGTCTATACTGTGGATACAAAGACTAGTGATTTTGTGGAAAAGCCTTTACATGGAGTCACTAAGTATATGGAATGGATTGAAAATGAGCCTTCAGCATGTTTGACTAATTCATCTTTGACAACGGCACCACTCTTTTGTTTCTAGAAAGAAGAGAGTGGATGTTTGGTGTCCTACTCCAACTTGGAACCGTCAACCATATTATTGCTTCCAATTGCTTACCTGAATGTTGGTTTCCTTCATTTTCTTAACGATTTGGCGGTTGTAAGCATTCCCCTCCCTTGAATCAAACTATGGTTTCCAGTCAGATTGCAGTATGTAGAGGACTTGGAGCTAGAAGAGTTTGAGAACATTCCTCTTCCAGTTAATACATCCAAGAAAAGGCTTTGGGTTTGGAAAAAATATTTTTTTTGTGGAGCATACTCGGCCTTGGAGCTCTTAGTGTCATTTCAGTATGGGGACTCCCCTTTTTATTAGACAAGGTTATAATACCCTAAATGGAGTGGGAGGCAACAAGTTTTAGTACGTCAGTGCTTGCATTCGTCCTAATTGGTTCATTATCTTTGTTGCCCGTTTTTCTTATCCCATCTGGACCTTCAATGTGGCTTGCTGGAATGATATTTGGATATGGGTATGGATTCTTGATTATTATCATTGGCACAAGCATAGGAATGTCAGTACCTTTCTTTATTGTTCGTTGGTTGTTCCAAGCAAGGATTCAGAGATGGTTACAAAAATGGACCAAAAGAACTGCTCTAATCAGAATAGCAGATCAAGGAGGATGGCTTTAGCAGTTCAGTGTGTTATTGATATTACGAGTTTCACCAATCCCATACCCATTGTTCAATTATGCTATAGCCACAACAAATGTGAAATATGGTCCATATATTAGCAGTTCGTGTGCCATCTTAGTTCCAGAGGCCTTTGTTACCATTTACAGTGGCAGGCTTCTTAAAACTTTGGCTGACATGAAGAATGCAAGGGAACACCTCACACCATTTTAGATTGCCTACAATGTCATTGGCTTTATTGCAGCATTGGGTGTTACCATTGCCAAAACAATTTACGGAAAGAATGCTATACATGAACTAGAAATCAAAGAGCAGGCAGAAGAATCTGCTTTGGAATTTGAATTTCGAGTTACAGATGATAGTCGTCTGGGACCTACATTAGAACACCACGAAGACAAGACTGAACAACTTGCGAAAACCCCTAACGTAATAATAGGGCTCTTCAAAGTGTCAATAGAAGGAGGTTCAGAAAAGAAAAGCCAGAAAGGGAGTCATGATGTAGATCGGGTCTATTTTCAGACATTGTGCTGGTAACAATAGGGAGGGAAAAAGCAGGAGACAATCGCACGGTGCTAACAAGTGATGAAGCATTGCAACTCAGGGGGATCACTCATGAATATATGTATATATAATGTGATTTCAAAATGAGGGGTTTTTAAAACACCATTTTTATACATTTTTTACATACAGAAGGGTGTCATATAAAGGGGTTACTTACAGATTGAATAGAAAAGGGTTGTGTTTTATTCAAGAAAAATTCACAGGCTAGGATATTTATAAATAGTCCATGAACGCACGTTATATAGAGAATATATATATATAGTGAACCCCCCGAGCATTGCGGCAGGCTAAGGCGGCCATAATGAGAAATATCCCACCTTACAACCTTACAACAATCACTCCTAAAAAAGGCATTTATCTTTGACAAAATCATTAGACCAGAAAAACTCCGCATGGGGGAGAAAAAGCAAGAACTACAGGCAATAGAGGGAGTTTGCCATCAAAGAACAGAGAGGAGGATACAGTCGATGAAATTAGGAGCTCTGGCTTGTGCTTCAAGCTAAGGATAGAGAGAGAAGCTTCAGAAGAAAGGCGCGCATCTTCTCATCTTCTTAAGATCAGGAGCTTGACAAGATGACACCGCCATTGGAAAAGCTATGGAATGGAGACCTGGTTGCTTTTCGGAATGTTGTCATATCCTTTGCGCATGCTGAGTCAGCAGAGGAGGAAGAAGAAGTAGATGAAGAAACAAGATGAAGATTAAGGACAATAATGTAAAGACACAATGAACATTTGTTTGCCTTCCATGACTGCTGAAGTCAGATCCTATCATTCATCCTTACTGTCATAACGTCTGCTGAAGCAACGAAGAAGAAAGAGAGGAAATCTTCATAACATCTGCTGAACAATGACACAGTAATAGCTTGCCCTGTGTTTATGTCAAGGGCTCTCTATGGAAAGAGGAAGAAAATTCCCACAGCAGAAGAACTGCTAGCTCTTGAGGTTCAAGCACAGGGCTCTGTCAAAACTTGCTTGGATGTTCTTTGCACAAGCTCTGAAGGTGCAGAGTTCTTTCAAACTGGATGCCTCAAGAGAGGCTCACCAGACCCGAGAAGTATCACCTTTGTCAACAGATTTGTAAAGTTGCAGGCTGATGGATCTAGTGTTGTACTAGAAGCTGATAAAGCAGGTCATTTTGCAAGTGAATTCCCTTTTCTATATGCCAAAGTTGGAGATTTTCAGGTTGAGGACATTGAATCGCTTCTCAATGATTACAAAGAATTAGATTTTGAAGTATTATGCTCTTTGTAAAGCAATGGGGAGTATAACACCAGTGAAGCATACCAGTGGACTGATCAGATTGGAATTCATCTTGTATTTTGTAAACATCTTGGTAGTAATACAATTGTTACTTGGCATCATTTTCTCGTCTTTCTTATTCACATGATTGGTCTTCTAT
This sequence comes from Lygodium microphyllum, assembly GCF_053477565.2. Taxonomy (NCBI): domain Eukaryota; kingdom Viridiplantae; phylum Streptophyta; class Polypodiopsida; order Schizaeales; family Lygodiaceae; genus Lygodium; species Lygodium microphyllum. The sequence continues at coordinate 83,177,516 of NC_141142.1, read as the reverse complement.
CTTGAAATTTGTCAAGGTCCTCTGTGGTCGCGACTTTGCTTTCGAAAACCCTTCGACACTGCACCGATAAAAAATGATGTTAGCATAATCAATTTAAATCATAAAAATCACGCTAATATAAATCTTTAAAAAATGATCTTACTTAAAATGCATATCTTATGTACCCTTATAAGCGATTAGTCAATGAATTGAGTGAGTGGATGCTCCAAGTATGAAGTATCCTATGGTCCCATGTCAATCTCCTGACACAACTCGGCATAAACTGGAAGGTCGATAGACATGTTACCACAAAAGGATGAGTCCACCTCATAAGAGTTCTTGGAATCTTGTATTTCCATCATTGTTACCCGAAGCTGGCTCCTCTACATGCTTTAAGCTTTCGATGGCCTCCATCCCTTGCCATATCGACCCCTCTATTTGCTTATTTTCCTCATCTATGCTCGGAACATCACTTTGATCATATACTCTCACACTTCGGGGAGCTGAAGGTACAACATACCACCATCGAGGATTTCGAGGGTTTGGATAGAAGATTACTTATTCACAAACACGTACAAGAGAGATTTAACTATTGTGACATGTACCATGTCGTAATACAATTAACAAACAAATGAGTTCATGCACCTATTCACAATGGGCCGACAACACAAAGGTATTACGCAAATCCGTCCATTTTTTTTTAGAATCTGTTTCGAGAAATCTAGATGGACCTCGTCAAACTGTTGCTCCAGCTCCTTCAAGTACCACTTTGAACCACTGCACATCGAATAGTATCATGAAGAAGCTATGGTAGTCCACCGTAACAATACTTTGCAAGTTTTCAAAATACTCCATCTCATCTATAACCGTGTTTGGATCCGTTGCTCATCGTCGGCTCTCTTGCTTGAACCTTGCCATGATACCACAGTCTGTTGTGGAGTGCATTTTGTCAATACGCTCCACGTAAAAATGTCGTCTGCATGACCACACTGCACTATATATTTTGTATTATACATTGAAACACTCAATTAGTTGTTGCATAGAAAATATAGATACGACAAACCCTAAACACGTCATCACCTTTGGACTACATCCCCTTGAGAATTCCCACTCCTCTGTTGAGACCTCCACCCCTTCGCGAGACGCTACGATCAAAGCTCCATGCAACCATCGCGTTGACATAAACCACGGCATCTCCTCCATGCCCTTGGGATATCAAATTGGTCGATGGTGCGTACTACGTCAAAATTCAGATCATGCTTCCTCTCGATCTTGCCTAGCTTGCTAGTACCTGCCGAGCCACGTCTCCATAAAGGCATGGTGCAACATACAAACGGGATTCACTTTCTCCTCCATTGCAGCATCCATTATTTCTTCTATCCCATTTCCAACCACCACATCTCTGGTCAGTCTATCATCGTCCTTCAGCGACCATAGCATACTGTTGTGTCTAGATCCACCGTTGGTAGCCATTGTAAAATATGCACTAGCGCCTCAGACACCAACCAACATTCAGCCATGCTACCTTCTAGCCGAGGTCGTTGTCGCACAAAGCCTTTCAAGGTTTTCATGAAGCGCTTCAAGAAGAACATCCATCGCATATGGACAGGTCCAGCAATCTCCACTTCATCTACAAGATGCACAAGAAGGTGGATTTGTATCGTGAGTATGCTGGTAGGTAGGTATTTCTCAAAGAGACAGATCATCCCAACTTCTCCCGTCTTGCGGATTCAATAGAGGACATTTAAATCTCCTTCTATGAGATCCATTGCACTAAAATCGACAACCTATTAAATGGCCCTGTGTATTTTTGGAGTAAGGCATCCTGCGATTGCGATTGGTAATACAAATTGCCATAAATGAGAAAGCATTATGAACAATGTCTACACTCGAAATAGCAAAATACACAAGCCACTTACAATCCATTCGTAGTACAAACCTGACATATCTTATGCCAATCATGGGATTTTACCCCTGATAATTGGTCGTCTTTAAAAAACGCAGACCTGAGAGAACGCATCATACTGGTCGAAGTGCAAATAGACTTGACTATTTGCTTCACAATGCGTTCTTCTTTAGTGGAAAAAACCCAAGGAGTGAGAGGTGGCTGCACGCAACCATCAGCACTCGACTGCGGCCAAAGCGCCTCCATCTTGCCTACCTCTTTCAAATCCATTCGTGCCCCCTATAGTGTCTCTATTTCCTGTGATATGGTCCCATAGCAAACTGTCCACATTCTTGAAAATATGCATGGGATCCAACAAGTGGTTGATCTGTAAGTGGGTCCAATATGGCAACAAACTACAACAACAACAAACAAGAAAACCACCACTACTACTACAACCACGACTACAACGACTGCGACTACGACCGCGACTATGACTACAACCACGACCATGATCATGACCACGACTACAACTACGACTACGAGTGTGACCACGACTATGACTACGACTAGGACTACGACTATGACTATGACCATGACCACGACCATGACTACGACCACGACCACGACCACGACCACGACCACGACCATGACCATGACCACGACCACGACTACCACTACCACTATAATAAACAAAAAAAGAAGATAAAACTACTACTACTACCACTACTATAACAACAACAACAAATAAGAAAACTAGACAACAATAAACAAGAAAACAAAACAAAACTATTTCTATGACAACAATAACAACAACAGCAACAACAAACAAGAAAACCACCACTACTACTACAACCACGACTACAATGACTACGACTATGACCACGACCATGACTATGACTATAACTATGACCATGACCACGACCATGACTATGACTACGATAATGACTACCACTACCACTACCACTATAATAAAGAAGAAAATAAGAAAAAACAACAACAACTACTACTACAACTACAATAAAAATAAACAAGAAAATAAGAAAAAACTACTATTACTACTACTACAATAACAAAAAACAAGAAAACTAAATAACAATAAACAAAAAAAAACTACTACTACTACAATAACAACAAATAAGAAAACAATAACCTCTCCCTCCTTCTCTCTCTCTCTCCCTCTCCCTCTCCCTCTCTTTCTCTCTTTCCCTATTATGTTTAATGTTTTCTCCCTCTCTCTCTCATTCTTTCTTTCCTTTTCTCTCTTCCTCTTCCTCTCCCTCTCTCATTTCCTCTCCCTCCCTCACCCTCTCCCTCTCTTTCTCTCTTTTCCTATTATGTTTAATGTTTTTTCTCTTATCTCCTCTCCCTCTCTTATTTCCTCTCCTCCCTCTCTCTCTCTTTCTCTCTTCCTCTCCCTCTCTCATTTCCTCTCCTCCCTCTCCCTCTCTTTCTCTCTTTCCCTCCTCCCTCTCCCTCTCTTTCTCTCTTTCCCTATTATGTTTCATGTTTTTTCTCTCTCATTTCCTTTTCTCTCTTCCTCTCCCTCTCCCTCTCTTTCTCTCTTTCCCTATTATGTTTAATGTTTTTTCCCTCTCTCTCTCGTTTCTTCTTTCCTTTTCTCTCTTCCTTTCCCTCTCTCGTTTCATCTCCCTCCTTAACCCTCTCCCTCTCTTTCTCTCTTTCCCTATTATGTTTAATGTTTTTTCTCTCGTCCTCTCCCTCTCTCTTTCCCTATTATGTTTAATGTTTCCCTCTCTTTCCTCTCCCTCCCTTTTTCTATTCCTCTCCCTCTCTCATTTTCTCTCCCTCTCTTTGTCTCTTTTTCTATTATGTTTCATGTTTTTCTCTCTCTCCTCTCCCTCTCTCATTTCCTTTTCTCTCTTCCTCTCCCTCTCCCTCTCTTTCTCTCTTTCCCTATTATGTTTAATGTTTTTTCGCTTTTTCTCTCATTCATTCTTTCCTTTTCTCTCTTCCTCTCCCTCTCTTTCTCTCTTTCCCTATTATGTTTAATGTTTTTTCTCTCTTCCTCTCCCTCTCTCATTTCCTCTCCCTCTCGCTCCCTCTCCCTCTATTTCTCTCTTTCCCTATTATGTTTAATATTTCCCTCTCTTTCCTCTCCCTCCCTCTTCCTCTCCCTCTCTTTCTCTCTCATTTCCTCTCCCTCTCTCAATACACATGAATTTAAATAAAAACAAGTAAAAGAGAAAGAGAAAACAAAAAAACAAAGCAAGAAGGAACAATGCACTCACTGTAAAGGCTGGAAAAAGGGTTCGGTGGCTCCTCTTCGCGACGACGGCTCCTCTTCTTCGCCCTCTCTACACTTCCTCCTCTTCTTTGCGAACGGCCCGGTGGTGGCGATGAGAACATTTCATTCTCCCTCTTTCTCTCTTTCTCTCCCTCGCCCTCTCAAATGCAAGATGTTCGCTCTCCCTTTCTCTCTCTCTTTTGTGTATGAAGGCAAAATAATGTGCTCGGGTTTTGGCCCGTGTTTTTTTCGTCTGAGTGTCGTCACTATTTGCTTCGCTATTAGCGTCGCATTTAGCATCACTATGTGACACAAATAGCAATGCCGTTATTTTGTGTTGGAAAGTATCGTCGCTATACCTCCATATCCTTGTAGTGATGGTGAGCTTGACAAAATGCCAGGTATAGAATAGATCCACAGATAGAGTCCAACGAATATGAACAGATTCATATCCATGGAGCCACATTGACTCTACCTTTCTAGGCTTTGCACGAGAGCCAAGAAATCTTCGACTCACTCTTACTATGGATGGCATGAACCCATTTGTTCTCTACTCAACTTCTTACCGTGTGTAGCATGTAGTCCTTATTGACTACAATATCCTGCCATGGCTTTCTATGAAGAAAGGACACTTGATCCTGCTCTTGCTCATTATTGGCTACTACAAAGTCAAGAATATGGACGTCTATCTTTGTCCATTAGTCGATTTGCTTAAGATTTTATGGGAGAAGGGGATTCGCATGGAAGATATGAGCAAGCGTGATGGTCGACGGTCCGCCAATATACGAGCCATTCTTATGTAGACCACATATGACTTTTAGGGATTCGAGAAGTGCTTAGGTAAGTAGGCTTCCGTTCTCATTTTGGTATGGGCCACCATCATGATACCTTGAGGTACCTACCGACCAACATGCTCACAATAAAAACCAACTTCCTAGTGCATCTTGTAGATGAAGTGGAGAGTGCGAGACCTCTCCATACACGATGGATGTTTTTCTTAGAGCGCTTCATGAAAAATCTGAATGGCTTTATATGACAACGAGCTCCACTAGAAGATAGCATGGATGAAGGTTGTGGCTAGTGTTAGAGACATTAGTGCAAATTTGGCAGTGGCTACTAATAGACAGATTCTTACAACAATATGCTATGGTCTTAAGGACGATGATAAATTGACCAAAGATGTGATGGTTGGAAATGGGGTAGAAAAAAGGATGGATGCCACAATGGAGGAGAAAGTGAATCATTTTTGTATGTTGCACCATGCATCCATGGAGATGTGGCTCGCTAGGTACGAGCAAGCTTGGAAAGATCGGCAAGAAGCATGATCAAAATTTCGATGCAGTATGCGCCATTGACCAATTCCATATCTTGAGGGCATCGAGGAGATGTTGCAGTTTATATCCATGCGATGGTTATATCATGGAGCTTTAATTGTAACCTCTCGCGAAGGGGTGGAGGTCTCTACTGAGGAGTGGAAATTCTGGAGGAGTGAAAATTCTCGAGGACATGTAGTCCAAAGGTGACTATATGTTTTATAAGCTATCGTATCTAGATTTTATATGTGATAACTAGTCTAACCATTTCAATGTACATTACAAAATATACAATGCGGCCTGGTCGTATGAGCAACTTTTTTGCGTCGAGCACACCAACAAAAAGTGATTCACAATGGATTGTGGTATCATGGCAAAGTTCGAGTAAATCTGATGGTGAGCCACAGATCCAAACACCATTATAGATGAGATAGAGTATTTTGAAAACTTACAAAGTGTTATCTAAATGGATTATCGTAGCTTCTCCATGATCATATTTTATGTGTAGTGGCTCAAAGTAGTATTGGAAGGAGTGGAAGACAATTGTTCAATGAGGTCCATCTGGATTTTTGTAATAGATTATGAGAAAAGATGGATCGATCTACGTGACATGTTTGTCTTGCCAGCCCATTGTGAACATGTGCATGAACTATTTTTTAAAATTTTTTTGCAACACAGATGTGTCATAAATGTTAAGTATCTCTTAGATGTAATTTTCTATTGAAACCCTCGACAACTCGATGGTGGTATGTTATGCCTTCAACTCCGCAGAGTGCAAGGGTATATGATGAAAGCAATGTTCCTAGAATAGACGAGGACAATATGCAGATGGAGGGGTCATCATTGCAAGGGGTGGAGGTTGAAGATGGCTTGGAGTGTATAGAGGAGGCAGAATTAGGTAACGAGACGGAAAGACAAGAGGGGAGTAATTCTTTGAGAATGAGGTGGACTCATCCTTTTGTGGTAACCTGTCTATCGACCTTCCAGTGTATGCGGAGTTGTGCTAGAAGATTGACATGGGACCATAGGCTACGTCATACTTGTAGCATCTGCTTACTCAATTCATTAATAAATCGCTAATAAGGGTACTCTAAAATATGCATTTTAAGTAACATCATTTTTTCAAAGTTATATTACCGTGCTTTGCTTTAATCTTTATATTGATTATGCTGATATCACTTTCTTTCTGTGCAAATGACCTTTGATGATATTTGGAGAGTAGGATGAGCCGAGGGATGAGCAACGAGGAGTCGCAAGAGATATTCACACACGTCTCCAAATCAGATGGCTTGATTCAGAGATATACCATCAAACCGTTATGTTAGATCTACTTTCCATCAAGCCGTTCTGTTATTTGGATCTGTATTGACAAGCCATATCTTATTTTCAATATCTCTTATTTGCTTGGATACCATCAAACCGTTCTGTTAGATCTACTTTTGCATGCTCTGATATGGCTTGGATCCAAATAATAGAGATTTTGTTCTTCTTGCTTTATTATTTGCAATATCGCTTGTACTGACAATCATGTTTCTAACCGTTGTATTCTATTTTCTTTGTAGCACTCTATTATTACAAACAACGATTCCATCGGTTTGAAGACTTGATATGTAAAGAGACACAGTCTCACTGCATTAATTGATAGACTATCTGCATGTGGTGGCCTGGTAAGTCACTTATCTTTATTGTCTATAGTTACTACTTTTATTAAAATACATTATGTATGGTGGATTAATGTGTAGTTGCTCATTTTGCAGACTCCATTCAATGCTCCTTTGCTTCGGGACAAGATTTCGGATGGCGAGGATCTATAGCTCACGCTTGGATTCGTGGAGTGCACATCCTCTTCCTTCTTGGTCCTGTAATTTATGTAGGTATCTTCTATGTACTATGTTATTATCATCCTTTGTATCTTGCAATAATTCCATGAGTTTTCATCAACGATCTTGTATTTATTCTATGTATTCGTATTGTGGGCTCAAGTACATTTTGCGCTCATCTTGATGACCATTGTACACTCAACATATAATCCATTTGTAGAATATAAATATAGCACATAGTGCCACAAATGTTTTTCTTCTCTAACAATTGCTATTAGTATCTCAAATTTACTACATGTGTCACTATTGGCGTTGCAATATGCATCACAAACCATCGCAATTTGTGTCAGTATTTATATTGATATTTATGTCACAAAACCGATGCAAATTGTGACACTAATACTGACACAAATTACGATGGTTTCATGGAGATGCTAATACTAACGCATTTAGCGACAAGGTATGCAAAAAATTTTATGAACATTTTCGTCACTTTGAACATCAGTATAAGACCTGTATCTTGTAATGAATGAAATGAAATGATAATTTTAAATTTCATTTACACCACAATAAGTTTAAAAGTTTCATATTTTAGTAAACTCTTTCCTTTCATTTTTTTCCATTAATCTTCACTCTACCCTCCACCTTTTTATCATTCATCATCACAACCATGGCACGTTTCAAGCTTCCTATAAAGAAGATGCTTGGCAAGAGCAAGAGCTCAACACTCTTTTGAATCTAGTGAGCATACTATGAATGACAAAGGTCCTCTCGTGGCAAAAAATGGTGGCCCTACTGCAACTCATAATGGTGGCGCTACTGTGACCAACAATGGTGGCCCTAGTGTGGTCAATAATGATGGTTTGCCATTGTCTAGAAATGGTGCTTCACATGCTCCAGTTGCTCCACATCCAACGAGTACTCCAACTAGTAATACACATTCTCCAACACATAAGAAGCAAAGATGGAGACCAAGCACAATTGCGCTACGTGCGATAAGGAAATTCTAGAAGAGTGCCAACTTGATTATTCCTAAGGCACCATTCTCTAGGTTATACTGCAAGATCTGCAGTTAGGGCATCATCACAAGTTCTTTTCAAGAAACATACAAGGAATGTGGGGCGACGTTAGCCAAGACTTGCTTGCTCTCCAAGAAGTAGTTGAAAGTTATTTGATTGATCTAATGAGTGATTGTTAAATTTTAGCCATTCATGCCCGATGTATCATTATTAAGTCCATAGATATGGTTCTTGTTCATAGGATCTGTATCAACAAGGATGCATTTAGTCTTAATGTCAACAATATGCTTTGAGAAGCTACTTTGTAATTGGATCTATATTTTTATCTTAAGCTTGGTTGTAGATTTTAAATAGCATAGTTTAGGGTTATCTTTCTAGTAGACCTTCAAGTATTTGATAGCAACGACTTGCAAAATGGAGCTAAATTTTGCCTATCTCTCATTGTACTTGGTGCGATGCACTATCTACCATGTATTTCATGGTTTCATAATGCTAAATCCCATATGTGATATTCTATTTTGACCATGATTTACATTGTGCATATTTTTAAGTTTCCAATTTTGTAAGTAGTCTCGTTGAGGATAAATTCAATGCGCAATCACGCACACATTAGTGATTAGTTGTACATGGACCAATGCACTATATCTTTACTGTATTTAGTGGTTTGGCAACACTATATTCGATATGTGATATTTCATTTTACCCATGACTTATTATTTGTGAATTTTAAAGTTTCCAATGTTTCACATAGTTTGGTTGAAAACACATTTAATATGCAGTTGCACACACTTAGTGGTGAGTTTTTCTGTTATCAATGAAGTATAATCTAGTTACTGCATTTTCAAAAAATGATTGAACCATCAATTTTATAAATTGGAATCTTTTGAAACTTCACCCACATACAGGGCATCATAAAAACTCATGGATATTAAAAAATTGGCCCCATTAGAAGCCTCTAGGACACTTAATTCAAGTTTAAGGGTTTTTAAAAAGTTTGGCTATAATTTTAAAGTTTCACCTCATTTTATACATTTTACTTTTGAGTTTTGAGTTTTCTCCTTGAAGACATAGCACGCACCAAGCAAGGGTCCGGAGACACCCCCTAGGAATCCCATGCACATGCCACCTCCCCTAGCTCCACCACCACACCAACATCGCAAGCGTTGATGAAGGCTAGGCACATTGGCTCTTTACAAGATCGGCTATTACCAAAAGACCATGCACCTTCTAATATGGAAGGCTTCATTCGAGAAGGTGGTGCGGGAGATTATGGATGGCATATTGATTAAGAATAATAGAACACACTTCCCATATGGATCATGCTTGCAAGAACCTGATCGCTGGACTGCCTAGGCTCTCCTTGCACTACAAGAACCTGTCGAAGCTTACATCATGGACTTGTTCGGAGACTCGATCTATGCATTGGTGCATGCAAGGAGAGTCAATGTCACTAACAAGGATCTGCAGTGGATAGTGAGGTTCTTTCAACGATGAAAGGATAGTCCTCGCGGAGATCAACAATGATAGGCATATACTACTTTAACACATATGGAATGTAGCTTCCAAAGAGTTTTTGTAAAACCCTGGTTGTAATGGATTCCATGTAAAATGTTATGAATATGAATATAATTTTTTTAGCACGTCTTATTTTTGTTTATTTACTTGTTATTTGTTTTATTTATGTCTTTGAGTAATCATTACATGCGTTCAAATGAATACATATTGCACATGAAATTGATAAAGCAATTGTATATTAAATTTAGGATATAAATCATGTTGCATATAAATCCAACAAATAAACGTAACATTGAAGTAAAAAACAATAATAAAGAACACATATGACAAACTACATTGCATACAGATCCAACAAACATCAATTTTCATTACTTCAAGAGAATATTACAAAGTACATTAGATTGGTGATGAGATATCATTTGATAAAATAAGTATATCTACTCTCTCTCCTACCCTTCTTCGAGCTAGACTCCCCATGGTCAAAGCTATTCTTGATCATAGGCAATAATACATTTTTCCCTAGTAGTTCCTACCTAATGACATTGGAGTCTTGAATACCAGCCACCATGCCAAGGGCCACCATGGAAAAAAGTGGCCTAGACCTAGTACTATAGAGAATAAGTAGAGTAGCTTTGAATGTCGAAGTAACACTACTTTCTCCAAGCTAGAGTTGGTCAGGATGGTCTTGAAGGGCCCATCTTTGTTAGTACCCTCACTTGAGGAAGTTCTTAGAATAGGCCAGAGAGCATGTCTTATAAGATACAATAATGTTGCTCACATGTTAGCCGATATACTCCTTCAAAGTCGAGTTTTGCACCCTTCCTTGGCTACTAGCTCGGCCACCTTGCCTAGATGAAAACTCACCTATATAGACAAGGTCCTGCATCACAAAGTTCACTATCAGACTCGCTATGCATGGAGTGTGCTAAATACATATACATTGGATTAGGGCTCAACTTCACCAATAGGGCCTCTAGGGCATTAGGACCCTCGGTGTAAATTTTTGTAGAGATCGGATCCCGAGAGAAGCCCTGGCCAGAGGCTGACGACCTTGGGTGTAAATTTTTATCAGGAGCAGGCTTCCAGAGCAGCCCTGGGCACTAGCTCACTTTTGTTGCTGTAATGAAGCATCCAGGTTTGCTCCTGCAACTAGGCCACCCTCATCTCTCTCCTGGGAAGGTACTATGTAGTCAGGTCAAGGACAAAAAAGGCTTTCTTGTGGCCACTCAAACTCCTCATTAGAGATCTCATACTATGGCACCACGTCCTCAATCTACTCTTGGATGCTCACAATGGCAGAGATATCATCGACGCTTGTGCCATCATATCGAGCTACCTCATCAACATGTGTTGGGATGTTGTGTATATCAAAATCTATAAAATCATCATGTGCATCACACAGCATGATACATTGTAGTTCTTCTTATCTTAGCTCCAAAATTTCTAATACATACTGCATGAGTAGATATTACACCCCCTCAATGGTGACAGCATGGAGAGAAGCGAGGGTGGCTCATCGCTTATTAGCGTCTCATCAAGGCAGGAAGGTGGGTGCACAATGGTTAAGCTTTGTGTTGCCTCTATGCGTGGTTCAAGAGCGATCTCCTTAGGCATCCTCTTGAAATACTCTACCTGTAGCCGAGAGGGTGTGTCAATGTCTTTATGAGTGTTCTCTTGCATCTTAGTGCGCAAAACATATATGGAAAATGCTACATCGTGCTCGATGAGATCCATCATAGCATGGTCTTGGGGCGAGGTGGACACTGCTCTAGCATGAAGATGTTGCCCCATATGCACTAGGGCTTGATTTATCACCTTTGCATGGCTCGATCCGGCATACTAGAGCTAGGGTCTACGATGGAAATCCAACTTTTCAAACTCAAGGTCACACAAAACCTAGGGTATATCTACTCTCCTATATGCGCATAGCGTGTGGAGCTAATCCATGCAGTGAAGGCGAGAGTGGTAGCCATGGCACATAAAGAGAGATGGAAGGAGAGCACAAGTGTAGGAAAGTAGAGAATGAAAGTGAAAATGAGTTTGGAGTTATAGCTTTTATGTATCTAGTTTTTTAAATAAAGGTTCTTATTAAAATTTTAACCCTAATGTTTCAAATTAAAACTCTTACCTTAGTTTCTTTATTTCAATACTTTACAGTCACCCTTAAAATTACTCATACAGACAACACTTCGTTCTACATTATTATATCCTCGAATATTCTTGGATCGTTGAATATATTCAAGTCCAAATAGATAAAATATAAAAAATTTAAAGAAAATAATTCTAAAAGACCTTCAAAATTCCTTTGGATCCAATTTAATTTAAATTAAAGAAATGAGTAGAAGATATGAGCTACAATAAATCATTATGCAAAGACAATATTCTATAGATTATAGAACTCTAGCCTTAAATTTAATTGTGATTTTAACCAGTGCAATTGACTAATTACAGTATGTATTATCGCACGCTTGGATCAGAGTAAACTAAGATGATCAAACTTGAAAGTATTTAGAAGTTTAAGAAAAGTTTGTATTCGTTCTTTATAAAACAAATTTACAAGGATTCCACTATCTCAAGGATATGAGGAGAAGCACACTGTTTATATGTAATGGATTGCTCACTCTACAAATATTGAATTTTCTATTATCTAACTTGAAATAGAAGTTGCAAAGGGGCTCATTGGACATCACATGAACTAAAAAAATGTGTAACACAATGAGAATGGAATAAACCAACTAAGATATACACCTTTGGAGCCTATATGGTGGGTTTCATAGCACTATTGATGTCAAATTTTATCTTGGACTTACATGCTTCTAATAACTCAAAGCTACCAATTAACCATTCACCACTAGTTAGTGGCAGTAATGGGACATGCTGCAATCTCTGGCTTTCTACTACATAGAATGAATTATAAAAAAAGATATTTTGAGTTGCAAGTTAACTTACAGAGTTATTATCATAGATCAAATAACCTATATCTTCATGCCAAACATGTATCTTGCCGCTCAAAAGATTCCACATTCTGTCATTCATGCAAAGTTGATGGATATAGAGCTATCAATAAAACAAGATTGAATTAGAACATTAGAAAGATTTTTAAAAAAACTCTGATGAAAAAGAATAAACAATGATAAAATTTAGAAACTTGATGTTTTGTTTATAATTTACAATGTAGTTCTTGTCATGTATAGAGATTTGTTTATGCGTATAAACATGTTGGATCAATACTTCTGTTACTATACTAGTTCCATTAAACAATTTTTGTACTCTAAAATTCTACCTTTTCAATGTCTGCTGGGGTTTACAACATCCTTTTGCCTAACCTTGAAACTCCCTCAAGTACTTGGGTGCATCAAAATCCAATCCAACTTATAGTACTTATCACAAATCCAATTACCTCCACTATCTTTCCTATTGAAGACCTCCCCTGCAAATATGTTATTGATGTTTTTCCTCCGTGAAGACATCTATAATAACCAAATGCAAAAGTCACCTATCAGCATGAGTATAATTTGCAAATGTTCTCTCCAAATGAAATGAAATTTAAATGGAGTAATTTAAAAAAAAACATTATACCTATAATTCTTTTCACAAGAAGCCTAGAGATGTTTAATATGAAGTTGACTTATAACAAGATCCTTGTTCCTTCATTAACAAATTTCTAGAGTACAAAAACAAAAGAAATCTCAGATCAAAGCATACATATAACTTACATTGGCTTTGTCCAAATGAGTTGAAACTTAATTAACCATGGAGCAACAAAAAGAAATGATAATGTACTTGTGGCTCTCTTTGCAAAGAAGCCCAAAGATATTGAAGAATTTGAGTTTTGAAAAAATCCTTGTTCTCCACTCTTGGAGATTCTTGGAGTAAAAAGACAAAGGAAAGCTGAGTATGCATATAACTTGCATACATTTTGTCCAAACGAGATAAAATTTAACTATGGAGCGATTAAAAAATAAGACAATATACTTGTAACTTTATTTATAGAGAAACCCTAAGATGTTGAAGAAGAAGTTGAGTGTTCAAAAGATCATTGTTATTGACTGTAAGAGACTCCTAGAGTACCAAAACAAAAGAAATTACATGTCAGAGAACGCACATAACTTGCGTAGGTTTTGTCCCAATGAGATAAAACTTTACCATAGAACATCCATGGGAGAGAACAATATACCTGTGAAGTATTGTGAAGAAAAACTTAGGGCTTTGATAGAACAGCCTCTATTCTCATAAAACACGTAAAACTCACTCTGTGCTTGTCTAGAGGAAATGAAATTTCATAGGGTTACAAATAGCGCAAGCAACAATGAGGCTATAAAATTTAATCAGGAAAGAAGAAGATGAGAAAGAGATATAGTAAATTTGAGTTTCACCTAAGAAATCGGGGGAAACTCAAAAAAAGGGAGAAATGAAAAGTAAAACATTAAAAAAATAAAAAATAAAAATTTGAGTCATAAACTTCTAGGAGGTGACAACATTGTATTCCCTAAGTAACAATAAGAAAATCTTTTAGTGTCTCCTCACTATTCGATCCTAACAATGGCTTTGATGTCATGTGCCTATTCTACATGATGCTTAACAAAGAAATCTTATTACACAGGGATATATGTTTTCGAATATGATGCTTTCATATAGTTGGGGTTTTTGCAAGTAGCTTGTGTATTCACCCTTTTCATGCCATGTAAAAGGGGATGTCCCAATGTGTGGCAAAAAAATTCAAACCCCAATAGCCCAAGTCTAACATAGAAATAAAAATTGAAAAGTCATCGTCACCATACTTGCAAATCGCAAAGTAGGTGGAGCTTGCACATGATAATACACAACTATTGCTAGTTAGACTTCAATGTAAAATAGCAATCATGCAATTCATGAGAGCATCCTTCAATGACATAAAAGATTGGGTGACCATCAATTGAATAAGTAAAAGCATTTTAATGAGTTAAGCAGCAATAAGAACTTCTCACCATTCAATCCGGACAATGATTTTCATTGCATGTGCCTATTCTACATGATGCTTGGCATACATTTACTCTAAAGTTCATATCATGGATTTCAAAAATGTGATGTCAATATCTCAAACCTTTTCTATCAAATGATATGACTTCGAGTTGGCAACTTCTATCAAGAAACATGGCATTTAGGTAGACAATGGATATGTGAACTACATTTTCAAATGAGCTTTAGAACAATTGGCATCACGTGTAACTTGCACAAGAACTATGAAATTGTGTTAACCATGACTAGAGAAAAACGATTCTACAAACAAAAATAATTTGATGCTTGGAAGAGTCCATGGAGCACAACCTTTTTTTGGGTCTTTGTCACAATGATAGGGCATCTATAGCCAAATTCATCTAGGCTAATAAAGGCAAAGTGTCAGCTAGTGATTGAAGCGAAATCTCAACTTTTCTATAAAATGTGCCAACAACTAATAGATGATATTGGACTTAGCATATCAAGAGAGATTATGTTAGCTTTGCAACCAGCTAGTGTTTGAATTGTATGGTTAAATGACTTTTTATTTTCAATCATTAGATTGTGTGGTTACAAGCACTTTTGCTTTTCATATATTGTGTGCACATGTAGAGAACTTGTCTATTTAATGATCTTACACCATTTCCTTTTCATGTAAAGCACTCTCATATTTAGCTAAGCCTTTTGAGTAATCATACTTCTTAAACTCATAATAAGAACTTATTTTACATTGGGGAGGAGCATAGCTCTTGTTCACTGGCACTCATTCTCTTTATTCACTGTAGAGCAATATTCATAAGTAACTTACCCGAAGAAAATGAAGCTTTTTACAATCGATGGCACAGCGTAGTGGGATTGTGGAAAAGCACGTCTCTTCAATCAAAGTGTCTTCAATCAAAGAGAGGAAGACACACTCAAAGCCATGCATCTTAAATTGTGATGATTTGAGCAGAAGTTACAATTAAAATGAGCTCAGGGAAGATCTATATCCTCTACATCACGTGTGTTCAAGGCTTATTTATAAATATCCTTATCTATGAAATTTTTTCCGGATAAAGCATAACCCCACGTGATGCACACATATATTTATAAGTAACTTACCCGAAGAATGAAGCTTTTTATGATCGATGGCACATTTTAGTGAGATTGTGGAAAAGCCGACCTCTTCAATCAAAGAGTAAGAACTTATTAGAGAGAAATTTCACGGGGTGCTTGTAGCATTAAAGAGAGGAAGACACACACCAAAGAAATTTCACCGTGTGTACTGCTTATTTCATGTTGGAAGCTCACGCGAGATTGCACGGGACATTGACTTGTGCAGTAGGTGTTACAAACACACACGCACGAATCCTCCATCCAGCTACTGCCGCCGCCCCTCCGTCGCCATTATTATCCTCCTCATCCATGTCGCCCTGGTGAGCTCATGAGATGACATTATAGCGCTAATTTGCTGCTTTTGCTCGCTCCATGACGACGATCAAAGTTAGTCCCAGATCATGTGCTTCTGTCGTAGTTTTCGCTCCTGAGAATTCCCGCCACTTGAACATGCAAATCGCTAGTTCGGTCACCGATGGAATATTATTCACCATGCGATAGGAGTGTGTGCGCCCTTTGGAATAAGGTTGCACCTAGCATAGGAGACACATGTCCCCTATTTGCAAGGGATATAAGTAATCTTTCACATAAGGTTGAGTCTAGCTATAGCTAGCTAGCTCTCAAAAGATATCAACAATCCAAATCCTAAATAATCCAAGTTAACGATCCCAAGTCCCATGACCCCTTTATAAAGCAAGACCCCATAAGCTAGCCCCAGTGCCATGACCCAATCTACTAAAAAGTCCCTACGCCTAAAATCTATTGAGTACATCATCATAGCTAGGAGAGCCATTCAATATCAATCCTAATGGCCCATCTTCTTCAAGGATGCGACCTTATATGTGTTAATACTACAATGTATACCAATATCAATATATAAAGGCCCTTAGGTAATGTACAAGGTGATAACACATCAACCTTTTGAGAAGTCAAGAGCCTTCTTTGAAAGACACATAAATTATGATGCATGATAAATGTAGACATGCCACATCCTAAGGGCCACAAACTACCCCCATTAATTGGGATGAAACTCCCTAACTAAGATGGATCTATGGGTCCACTTTATTTTTCTGATCAGGCCCACTTTGTATGGCATTGCTTCTCATCCCCTTTTATGGACTTTTGCAAAATTCTTACTCTTAATCCTGTGAAGATTATTTAGTGGTGCATCAAGCCTGATAAGTGTAGTTAGAATTGATCAATAATTTAAAGTTGACCACCTTTTAACCTAGTTTGATATTTATAAAAACTAGGAACTAATTGTATTGTGCCGTTTGTGCATCTTCTTCCATATCCTTCTAATGCATGGACATTGTCAAAAGAGATAAGAAGAATCCTCTATTTCAACCTTGCATAAAGAGCAAGGTCCTAAAATAAGCATCAACATACTATGCCTACCACTATGGGAAACTTCAGCATAACTAGACTCTAAAGAAACGTATTGAACTTACAAAAATATATGGCATTCTAAGTTTCTAAGGTTTATAATTTTGTAGTTGTTGCTTACATAGATAAGTTTCTTGTGCTTATCCAAAAATCATGTAAGATTTTATGGACACATTGCCCACCTTGCCTAGGATTGAGCTTAATGTTCAATTCAACATCTTTGTTTACCATTTCGTTTGCCAATAGGAATCTACTTGGGTAAGAATATAGTACCACTATATTATGGCATCATGTGAACTATTTCAAATAATTTATTGAAATAACATTTCATATCTATAAACTTTTTCTCAACATAAGAAAAAAAACATATATAGGAAAATATTACTTATTTAGAAATTTTTTGTACACACAAGGAGAAAAAGCCTATATAGTGAGCCCTTTTCGCTAGGTCCAAAAATTCCTAGATGTGTGTAATTTTGTTTAGTAAATTAGGTAGCAAAACTCTTTTTCTCCTATCTAGACATTAGTCAAAAGCTCCTAGTGATTGATTAGTACAAGATAAGAACTAGCTTATACTCTAGTTATAATTATGATAAACCACACCAACAAGTTAGGGGTGAATGTGCATACTAATGAGACATGTTGTATCTAAGTTTGATGAGCTGTGTGCATTTCTTCATAGGTTCTTATGACATGATGTAACCATCATCATCCTCTTAAATTGAATTATAGCAAAAACTTTACATATTCCAGACATTTAGCATTGAATGTAAGTTGATTATGATTAGCTTATCTTCACAACTAGAATTTACATAGATACTTTGCATGCAACTAGTTTCTCATGTTTAGCCCTTGTATTTATGATTTTGAAAATAGGTACAACTTGGTTCATCTAAAGATGGAGGAACAAGTTACCATTTTGTACTCATCCATGGTTTAAGCCACGGGGCATGGTGTTGGTACAAAATCATAACAATTTTACAAAGCAAGGGAAACAATGTGACTACTTTAGATCTCACATCAAATGGCATCAACAAAGCAATAGTAGACCAAGTGACTTTGGTAGCTCAATATGTGAAGCCTTTGACAGACTTTTTATAGAACAACATTACAAATGTTGATGAGAAGTTTGATTTGGTTGTCAATTTCCCACTCACTTTAATTTGCTAGAGCCCATACATTATCTTTTAAATATATATTGGATCAACCACTTCTAATGTATTTAAATTGTAATATGTTAGGTCATTCTTGTTGGACATAGCTTGGGAGGAGGTGCCATCTCTTATGCAATGGAACATTTTCCAAATAAAATAGATAAAGCAGTATTCCTTTCTGCATTTATGCCAAGGAATGGGGAAAGCTATATACCCATACAAGATTTCGAGGTACTAGACATAAGACCTATGCTTTCTACAATGTGATAATTTATTTCATGTTTTATTGCATTTTATGACACTCATTTCATACATCAAGAACATCATGATTATCATAGCAATGGCTATGGTAATGAATTTAGATGTGCTTATGTTGCAAATATGTAGGCATGTCATGATGGAGCAGCCATGACTAATGAAAGCGTGATAGAAATTGTGAAGAAATTTTGAAAAAATTAAAAACATAATTACAAATGTTTTGATGATGATCATGGCTCTGATCCTTATGGTGGAAATTATTGTGGTGATAATTAGAATCAAGCATAGTCATTTTGTCATATTTTATTACCATTATTTTATTGTGTGCTCGCTTGATGTTTCTCTTGGAACTTCTTGAATTTTCTAGGCTTCACAAGAATTACTCCAAAATAGGGTTATCCTATTCATTTTGGCAAATGGTTCTTCATTCACGAGCCAACATAAACTTATATTAATCTTGCAAAGGCTACATAATATTTTTATAATAAAATCCCAATCAAGGTAAGAATTCACTATTTGGTGCTCTAGCAAGAATCTTAGTGCATGCATAACTTGGTTAATCAATTAATTTAAATACAAATCTAAGTCAAGGTCCTTATTCGTGTCATACCCCTTGTTTTTGCAATGTACATTACAAGTAAATGTAAAACAAGCAATGCATGTTTTTTGTTCCATTTTGTAATAACTACCAACATCTATGTTGCCATGTAGATATTTAATTAGATTTACCTACCATATAGTTTGTATGAAAATTTGCAATTATTGTCTATATTTGTGCTCCATGGTACGAAACTAAGTGGACTTGTTGTTCATCAATGTAGTCTGGATGCGCATGTGTGAATGTGTGCAAAAGCATGCACCTTCTATATGCACATTAAGAGGCCCATAAAAATGCAAGATTTCCTAACAAATTATCCATATCTCCAACCTTATAAAGAGGAACAAAAAGGTAAAGTTAAATAAATTACGAAACATAATATAGTTTTAGAGCATGGGTATATAGTAAAAAAATTCAACCACAAATTTGAATGCTTTGTCCTTCATATTTAAAGTCAATAGATCTTACTCTTAGGAAATTTGTGTAGTTAGAAAAAATAAAAATCTAACAAATACCCTATATTCTTGGTATTGAAAATCACTTTTAAGTAAAAGTAACTTACTAAGAACTTATTAATAACTTTTGTATTTTCTCAAGGAAATACTTTTAGGGTCTACATGACCTGGTCTCTAACAATGTTATGCAAAGAGTGGGAATTTTATTTATGAACAACATTCAAACTAGTTTTTTATTTTGACAAATGCATATTAACCTCATCAACAAAAGCTAGTTTATCTCAAAAATACAGTAACAATATAAATTATTGGTGTTTCTTGCAGGATATAAATCTTGCATTCACATTACTGAATCCCTCACCTTATGGACCACTCTTTGAGAACCTTACATTAACTCAGACTCGACACTACAAGGGTACACACATATAGTGACGCTAAGTAGCGACGTTTTTTTTCGACGTAGCGACGACTTACTGCGGTAACATTTCGCCAAAACCCGAACGTTTCTTTCAAATGAGCACGCGAAGACGGAGAGAAAGAGAAAGGGAGGTGAGCAAGGAAGCAAGCCGCTAGCCACACGCGAGGAGAGGAGCGTCGCCTGCACGAAGAGGTAATGGAAGAAGAAGAAAGCACGATGGTATGCCCTATTTTGGTTTCTTTACAATC
This sequence comes from Lygodium microphyllum, assembly GCF_053477565.2. Taxonomy (NCBI): domain Eukaryota; kingdom Viridiplantae; phylum Streptophyta; class Polypodiopsida; order Schizaeales; family Lygodiaceae; genus Lygodium; species Lygodium microphyllum. The sequence continues at coordinate 83,157,148 of NC_141142.1, read as the reverse complement.
TTTGTTTTGCTTTGCAATGTAGGTTAGAAAGTGTTGGTTTCTCTTCGATCTTTGTGTTGCTTTGCAATGTAGGTTAGGAAGTGTTGAAAGAGAGACAAATGGAAGCGAGTGTTTTCAAATTTTTTCTTGTGTTGGTTTTTATTCTTTGCAATGTAGGTACGAAAATGTATGTGTGTGAGCATAGTTTAGAGCCGACCTCAAAGATAGATAAGTTTAGAGCCGAACTCAAAGAGATAGGTACGATTTTTTTTAAAAAAAGACCTGAAATATATATAGTGGAGTGGTCCCAATATACAATATAGAATCGTTATTAAATTATCATTCCATTACATCGCAGTCAAGATGTCTAGCACTCACGACCAACATGGTGGTGATCGTGAGGCTTGGCTCAACCAACGTGTCCCATGTCCATGCACGCAATGCAAATTGGCCATTCGTCAAAAATGTCATTTGTCCATAGAGCATGTGCAATGGTATGGAGAGTTTCGAGTTGAGATAATCGACCAATCAGTCTTGAATTACGAGATTGCGGTAAGTTCTCTCTCATTACGTACTATATGACATGTAATTGATTCAAGTATAACAGTTTGGGGTTATCTTAGAAGTTAGCTCCTTAACGTCCTTTACAGGGTCAGGGCCATGTCGATACATTGCAGCTCGTAGATCTCTTGCGTCCAGTAAGATGGGTTCGTCCGCACCCTATACAAATGCCGTCCGAGATAACTAATTGTCTCATAGAAGGTGATAACTCTCAACCCCCTTCTATGGGTGAGAATGCTGGAGACATGGACGATCCTCCTGCTTTTTTGGAGCGTGAGTTAGATGACATGATCGAATCATTGCTTCTGACGGACTCGGAATCCCAAGATCCTTTAATTGCGGAGGCTGCCATTCCATTGTATGATGGGAGTCGGGTATCCCGTTTGAAGACACTTCTTGCATTGTTGAGCATACAAACAAAGTATGGATGGAGCGATGCGAGTGTGACAGAGCTATTCAGGTATATTATGATGTGTATAATTCTTTATTGAAAGCCATTAAAATGTGCTATGTAGTACTCTAATAACGTGCTTCATTGCAATTTGTAGAACGTTGAAATCTTACATTTTTCCTACCCAAAACACGATGCCTGAGTCTCGTGATGATGCAAGACAAGTGCTGCGAAAGCTAGGCATGGATTATAATTGCATTCATGCTTGCCCCAATGATTGTGTTCTCTTTCGGAGAGAGTTTGAATTGTTGGCCACATGTCCCATGTGTGGTGCGGACAGGTATCGAAATGACTTGCAAGGACAGACTGTTCCGCAGAAGGTTTTGAGGCACTTTCCGCTGATACTGCGTGTTGGTCACATTTTTTGGACCAAGAGTTTTGCAAATTTGACTACATGGCATGCGGAAAATCGATCTAGTGATGGTGTACAGTGTACACTAGCCCATGGATGGGGTAAATCCTTTTGGTTTACGTTCCACCTCCTATAGTGTGTGGCCCGTGGTCCTTGTTAACTACAATATACTGCCATGGCTTTCCACCAAGAAAGGACACCTTTTGCTTAGCTTGCTTGTGCCTGGACAATACAAAGTCAAGAATATGGATGTCTACCTCTAAAGGAGTTGTGGGAGGGAATTGTAGTGGAGGACATGAGCAAACATATTGGTAGGCGATCCGCAACTATAAGGGCAATTCTTATGTGGACCATGCATGACTTTCCAGGTTATGGAGAATGCTCTGGTAAAGCGTATTTTCTTATTTTGCTAGTTTTCTTTGAGCGATGTTGGTGTTATGACATGCCTCATTGTACATGTGTGTTCTGCATGGCTAGTCACGTCAGGTTACCATGCATGTCCTCTATGTGGACCAAGGTTGGATTCTCGTATATCAAAATCTATGAAGAAGATGGTATTTGAGGGACATCGAGCTGTTTTGCCAGAGGGTCATGTCATGAGAGAAGGATTTCTTGGTCGCCCTCCTGCGAGAATGAATGCACTGAGCTAGTTTGATCGTAGGATGGTGGACCAAGACTCGCTTCCCAGTGGAATGCGACGCTTCTCAATTTTCTATGAGCTGACTTATTGGAAAAAACTAAAAATTAACCACCTTTTAGATCCCATGCACATTTTTAAGAATGTGGGTAGCTTGCTATGGGACCACTTCACTGGGCAGTGAGACACACTAGGAGCGAGGATGGATTTGAAAGCAGTGGGAAAGATGGAAGCATATTGGCCTGTAAGTGGCGTCGACGGTCCAGTGTAATTGCCGCACGCTCCTTGGGTTTTGTATGGCAATGAAGTGCGACGAGTAAAGGAAAACATCAAGTCCTTTCGCACGCCGACTGGCCTAATGCGTCCTCTCAAGATAGCATTCACAAAGGATGACCAACTAATAGGACTCAAATCCCATGATTGGCATAAGATGTGTCAGGTATGTACGGTATGAGGCTGCGTATGGCATGATTCTGCATATTAGATTTCAAAATCTCCGTTTGTTCATACACAATATTAATTACATTGTTTTCATAGTTTGTATTGCCGATCGCATCGCGGGGTCTCTAATATCGGAGGTACGGACAGCCATTTACAAATTGTTCGAGTTGGTTCAGTTTGTCTCCCAAAAAGAGATTCACACATCATCGATTGAATCCGCAAAATGCATGGCAGTAGAGACTGCTTGTCTTTTGGAGAAGTATCTTCCCACTAGCATGCTCATGATACAAACCCATCTTCTAGTGCATATTGTAGATGAATTGCAAGTTGCAGGTCTAGTCCATAGTCGATGGATGTTAGATATGATCAATGCCCCACCCTCATTAGGTGCTACCAATGATCCATGGTGCTCAAAGTTGTAAGGCCCCCATTATGAGGAGAAGCCAAATGTGAGCCCGGACATTGGTTGAGTCCTGACTTGTATATCAGATGAGGTCTATGTGACCGGATGGCAAAAAGGTGACTGTTGTGGGTCTAATCTTTGGGTTAGACGGAGTGGTTAAGCTGGTAGCAACTCGAGGCACATTGCATTGAGTTGCGTGGTAAGGGAGTTAAAAGGGGCCCCTATTGTGGGGTCCGGGGGCCGCGGAAGCGGCCCCTGGCTGGGGGGTCCCAGGGGGGCCAGCGGCCCCCCTGGCGGGGGTCCGGGGGCAGCGCCCCTGGCCCGATGGTAAAGGGAATATTCCCTGGCCGACTAGTGGAGGCTCATATGGTAGGTCGGTCAGTAGGCCGACCTAACGACCTTCGCGGGCTATAAAAGCTAAACCCCTTCGCAGCCATCTGACACTCATCTTTCACCCAGTCAGAGTTGTTGTTCCAGCTAGCCTTAAGCTCTTCACCTATCTTCTGTCTAGATCGCCATCTAAGCTTCACACAGTGGAAGCGCACGGGTGGACAGAGCCATCTTTGTATCAGTTGTTTGGAGTTAAAGAATTTTACTGATTCTCCTCTTATCTGTTGTGTACTCTCTATCTCTTTCTCAGATTCTGTTCGCTGCGCCGTGTAATATTTTACATGGTATCAGAGCCCAGGGGGCTCTAGAGATCGGAGAGAGTGCAAGAGGCAAAGGCTTCAACAGCAAAGAGAAACGATGTCGACTCCGGGAAGCAGTTCTGGCGCATCAGGAAGCGGTGCAGGAGGTGGTGCTGCTGTACCGGCTATTCAAACACTGAGGATTCGTCCACCAACCTTCAGCGAAGGCAAGTTAGATGGTACAAACTACACCTTGTGGAAGTTCAAAATTACTACTATCCTTGATTTTTATGAGCTTCTGGAGACTGTGCTGGGGACTGACGCAGAACCACAGCCTACCCCCGACCCATCAAATCCTAGTGTGATGATTCCTCCGAATGCAGATCTTCTACGAGCTTGGAAACGAAGGAATGCAGATGCATTGTGCGCCTTAGTTACAAGCTGTTCTGACAGTGTTTTGACTCTGATTCAGCATACAACCAAAGCGTCAGAGGCTTGGAATGTACTAAGGAGTCAGTATGAAACACGAAACCAAACAAGGATTCAAAACTTGGAGAATCAACTAGCAGCGGAGAAGTTTGCTGAAGGAGAGACGGTTGAAGCATTCATCACTCGGATTAAGAATCTGCGCGACCAGATGGCTGGCGCTGGGATACAAAAGACTAGCGAAGAGCTAGCTCGGAGGTGTCTTCGGATTTGTCCACAAAAGTTTGATGGACTAGTAACTGCCCTTAATACTCAGGTGAGACCTCAAGCTTTGACTTTTGAGGAGTTTTGTGCATTATTAATGGAGGAGGAGTTGAGGCTGAAAGCCCGAGAAGGAAGCAACAATGGAGATGCTGCATTCTCTGCCAATGCAAAAGGCAAAGGTGTTTCCTCCACCAAAAATGATGGTGACAAAAAGAAGAAGGGCGGCAAGAAGAAGTTTCAAGGAGAGTGCTTCTACTGTAAGAAGAAAGGACATGCAATTGCAGATTGTCGTGTCAAGAAGGCAGATGAAAAGAATGGTACCCTTAAAAGTAAAGGGAAAGAGACAGCCAATACGGCTGAAGCAGAGTTGGAATTATTCATGGCGACCATTGAGGAAGTGTGCTCCTCGGCGCAAGAAGAATCTACCACTGACTCTTGGGTGTTGGATAGTGGGGCCTCCCGTCACATGACCAACAAGAAAGGTCTATACAGTTCTATGCAGCCTCTACAAGAATCCATCACTGTGACGGTTGGAAATGATGCTAAATGCCCTGCTGCGGGCACATGTACTATTTCTTTTGTTGCTGCAAATGGTGAAGTCAAAAAGCTTTCAAATGTGTTGTATGTTCCCGAAATCAGAAGAAATCTCTTATCAGTTGCTGCCATAACTGATCTTGGTCATGAAGTAAGGTTCAAGAAGACAGGTGCAGAAATTATTGATAGTGCTGGCACAATTGTTGGCAAAGGAGAAAGGAGGAACAACCTGTATGAGCTAAGTGCTCTTACAGCCACCGCTGGAGTGGGCACAAGTAAGCTTTGGCATGAAAGGTTTGGACACATCGGATTTGCAGTATTGAAGGAGATGCAAAAGCAAGGTATGGTTGCTCACCTACCTACAATAACTGAATTGAAGGAACCATGTGAAGCTTGTATGATGGGCAAGCAACAGAGAAAGGCATTTCCACAAGAAAGCAAGAATAGAGCACATGCTCCTCTAGAGTTGGTGCATGCTGACTTGTGTGGTAAGATGCCTACACAGGCCTTGGGGGGATCTTCTTATTTTATGTTGATTGTCGATGACTACAGTAGGAAGATGTGGGTGTACTTCCTTCGTGATAAGGCTCAAGCTTTTGGTAAGTTTAAAGAATGGCTAATACTTGTTGAGAATGAAACAGGGAAAAGTGTGAAGAAATTTAGAACAGATGGTGGTGGTGAGTTCAACTCAAAGGAGTTTGAAGGCTTTTGCAAGAGCAAAGGGATCAAGCGTCAATTGACGACGCCTCACACACCTCAGCAGAATGGTGTTGTGGAACGCAGGAATCGTACCATTGTGGAGATGGCAAGATGCATGCTAAAGGGCAAGGGATTGCCTAACCATTTTTGGGCTGAAGCTGTTAATACTGCAGTCTACATTCTAAATCGGAGCTACACAAAGGCTCTCAAGGGAAAAACACCTCATGAGGCTTACACTGGTAAGAAACCATCTGTTTCACATTTCAGAATTTTTGGATGTGAATGTTATGCACATGTTCCAGATGAGAAGAGAAACAAGTTACAACCAAAAAGCAGAAAATGTATCTTCTTGGGTTATAGTGATGAGCAGAAGGCTTACAAGTTATATGACCAAGAGGCAAAGAAGATCATCGCGAGCCGTGATGTGGTGTTCAAGGAGGAGCCGCATACAGTGGAGGAGGAGAAGGCAAGGTCTTCCACTTTATCATCAAGCGAAGAAGTAGTCCACTATGAACCTGTCCCGAGAGCTATCCCTATCCTTAAGGAGGAGGAAGCATCATCTTCAGATGATGAGGAAAAAGTTCACCAACCTGACATCACCCCACCGGAAAAGCCATTGCCGCGCTGGGTGAAGCAGCTCTATGACCACAATAATCCTATGCCTGCATCTGTTGAGGAGAAGGCAGACGGACCAAGGAGGTCTCAGAGAATAGAGGAGCAAAGGAGGGCTTCTGCTCACATAGTCAACATGGCCTTGATGGTTGAGATTATGAGAGAAGTAAAGGAGCCAACTGACTTAGAAGAAGCACTTGCAGATCCATCATGGAAGGCTGCTATGCAGGCGGAGTATGACAGCATAATGAAGAATGACACTTGGGAGCTAGTGGATCGGCCAGCAAAGCGGAAGATTATTGGCACCAAGTGGATCTGGAAGGTAAAGTACAAGGCTGATGGTACCTTAGAAAAGTACAAAGCTAGACTGGTTGCCCAAGGATTTTCACAAGTTGAAGGGTTTGATTTTCAAGAGTCATTTGCCCCAACTGCCAGAATGACCACTATTCGCACGGTACTTGCAGTGGCTGCCCACAAGAAGTGGCCAGTGTACCAAATGGATGTTAAGTCAGCGTTCTTAAATGGTGACCTCAAGGAGGAGGTGTACGTGGCTCAGCCACCAGGGTTTGAGGCCCCCCATTCTGAGAACAAAGTGTGTAAACTGAAGAAGGCATTGTATGGGCTGAAACAAGCCCCCAGAGCATGGTATCAACGGATAGATAGGTTCTTTTTAAACCTAAACTTCAAAAGATGTGCCTCAGATGCTAACTTGTATGTTTACAGGGATGGTAAAAAGTCTGCAGTGATTGTCCTATATGTGGACGACCTTCTTATTACAGGTGACTATGAAGATATGATCAACCAAACTCGAAAGGCTTTGAGTTTTGAGTTTGAAATGACAGACTTGGGCTTGCTGCACTATTGTTTGGGGATTGAAGTCTGGCAAGAGCCAAGAAAGATCTTCATCTCTCAGAAGAAGTATGCATGGGAGATCTTGAAGGCATTTGGCATGACCGAGTGCAAGGAGATAGCTACACCTATGGAGGTGAATGTAAAGTTATCCGTTGAGGATACATCAGCACTAGCAGACATTGGGAGGTATAGGAGGTTGGTCGGCAGTCTAATCTACTTGTGTAACACCAGACCAGATATCAGTTTTGCTGTTGGTGTTTTGAGCAGGTTCTCAAACAAACCTCATGAGAGTCATTGGAAGGCTGGGATGCGGGTGCTCAGATACTTGAAGAAAACTCTTGACTATGGTATCACATACAGTTTCGGAACTTCTCTTGTGGGGAACTGTGACTCAGATTGGGCAGGAGACATTGATTCCAGGAAGTCAGTTTCTGGTTATTGTTTCTCTTTGGGTTCAGGAATTTTCTCTTGGATTAGTAAGAAGCAACCAACAGTGGCATTGTCTTCTACCGAAGCAGAGTACAAGGCAGCTTGTTTTGCTGCATGTGAGGCCGTATGGTTGAGAAGGATTCTATGGCATATGGGAGTGCAGGATGAAGAACCAACTGTGCTGAGATGTGACAATCAGAGTTGCATCGCCATTGCCAAAAATCCAGTGTTTCATGCACGCACCAAACATATAGAGATCCAGTATCACTATGTGCGTGATTTGATGGAGGATGGGATAGTGGAATTGGTCTACTGTCCAACAGAGGAGAATGGAGCAGATATCTTCACCAAAGCACTTACGAAGGATCTGCTTCAAGTTCATCTTCAGAGACTCGGCATTGGGCCGAGGAGATAGTTCACCTATGGGTGGACATTGAGGGGGGGTGTTAGATATGATCAATGCCCCACCCTCATTAGGTGCTACCAATGATCCATGGTGCTCAAGTTGTAAGGCCCCCATTATGAGGAGAAGCCAAATGTGAGCCCGGACATTGGTTGAGTCCTGACTTGTATATCAGATGAGGTCTATGTGACCGGATGGCAAAAAGGTGACTGTTGTGGGTCTAATCTTTGGGTTAGACGGAGTGGTTAAGCTGGTAGCAACTCGAGGCACATTGCATTGAGTTGCGTGGTAAGGGAGTTAAAAGGGGCCCCTATTGTGGGGTCCGGGGGCCGCGGAAGCGGCCCCTGGCTGGGGGGTCCCAGGGGGGCCAGCGGCCCCCCTGGCGGGGGTCCGGGGGCAGCGCCCCCGGCCCGATGGTAAAGGGAATATTCCCTGGAATATTCCCTGGCCGACTAGTGGAGGCTCATATGGTAGGTCGGTCAGCAGGCCGACCTAACGACCTTCGCGGGCTATAAAAGCTAAACCCCTTCGCAGCCATCTGACACTCATCTTTCACCCAGTCAGAGTTGTTGTTCCAGCTAGCCTTAAGCTCTTCACCTATCTTCTGTCTAGATCGCCATCTAAGCTTCACACAGTGGAAGCGCACGGGTGGACAGAGCCATCTTTGTATCAGTTGTTTGGAGTTAAAGAATTTTACTGATTCTCCTCTTATCTGTTGTGTACTCTCTATCTCTTTCTCAGATTCTGTTCGCTGCGCCGTGTAATATTTTACATTAATTACATTGTTTTCATAGTTTGTATTGCCGATCGCATCGCGGGGTCTCTAATATCGGAGGTACGGACAGCCATTTACAAATTGTTCGAGTTGGTTCAGTTTGTCTCCCAAAAAGAGATTCACACATCATCGATTGAATCCACAAAATGCATGGCAGTAGAGACTGCTTGTCTTTTGGAGAAGTATCTTCCCACTAGCATGCTCACGATACAAACCCATCTTCTAGTGCATATTGTAGATGAATTGCAAGTTGCAGGTCTAGTCCATAGTCGATGGATGTTTTTCCTTGAATGGTTCATGAAGACCTTAAAGGGATTTGTGCGACAACGGGCTTGTCTTGAGGGTAGCATGGCTGAAGGTTGGTTAGTTTCGGAGGCCTTGGTGTACATTTCTGAGTGATTGTCCACTGTGGACCGGGACAAAGGCTTGATATGGTCACTTAAGGAGGATGATCGTTTGAATGGAGATGTCCTAGTGGGAAACGAAATAGAGAAGAAGATGGACGCATCCATGGAGTCCAAGGTGAACCGATTTTGTATGCTGCATAGCGCTACGATGGAGAAGTGGCTGCAACAGTATGAGGATGCTCGAGCTGAGTGAGAGTCTGCAAGATCTGACTTTCAACGGAGTACGCGGCAATGGCCCATTCGATATCCTTAGGGCTTAGAGGAGACAGCTCTACTCATGTCCACTAGATGGCTACATGTGGCCCTAACCAAAGCATCTCAAGATGAAGAAACAGTTACTGAAGAAGAGTGGGACTTCTCACGTGGATGCAATCCCAAGGTATGCAATCCCAAGAAATTACAATCTATACTACAAATCACAACTAATATACTTGTTCTTCTCCCAGTTAAGGTCCATAGTGCAACATGGTCATGTGGACGACATTTTAGAGTAGAGCACATCGACAAGTTACTCTCGACAATGGACTATGGAGTGATGGCAATGTTTGGGCAGGAAATCTGACAACGTGCCACAGATCCAAACCGTGTAGTTGCAGAGATGGAGTATTTCGGATGTTTACAGAGTATCCTTGCAGTGGACTATCGAAGTTTCTCCTTTACCATATTTGATGTGCAATGGTTCAAGGTTACTCTTGAAGGAGCAGGTGCAACTGTTCGGCGAGGGCCAAGTGGCTTTGTTGAGATTGACTCAACGAAGAAGTGGACCGATTTGAGTGATACATTTGTTTTGCCAAATCACTGTGAGTAGGTAAGAGTCCCTAATACTTTACGCGCTTTAGCAATCTCAAAGTGGACTTTTATACTAATCGTAAAATGGATCAGGTCATGTTTTTCCCTAATCCGCAACAACCTCAATGGTGGTATGTCAATCCCATGACATCTAGGAGTATCCCCGTGTTTTCCAGAACCCCCGTACCGATCGTAGAAGAGATACCTTTAATAGCGGCAATGATAGAAGGCATACAAGAAACTAGGATGAACCACCTGGAGGACCAAGACATCTCACCTATGGAGATAGAGGATGGGTTTTTTGAAAATGAAGCAGAGTCCTCATTTTGTGGAGAATTTTGTATAGATCTCCTGGTGTATATTGAGCTATGTCAAGATGAGATTGTGGAACCCTAAACAAAAGTGACTCGATCAAAACGTTCCTCCCACTACAGCAATGCCACTTTTTGCAAATCGATTAGGACAGTTTGTATGTTTTTGGAGTATGGTGTTTTGTATTATCTATTTTTTATTATTATTTTAAAATGAAGTCTTGCAAATTAATTCTTAGTTTTATTATGTCTTGCAATTCATTATCTAATTGACTTATTTTTCCTTGTATGTGTAGGTTTAGGATTTGGGCACGGACAACAGGATGAGTCGGGATTTTACAGATGACAACATTGACGCGATGCTAGCGCATTTCTCACCGGAGCAACTAGCATGGGCCAGAGATAGAGCTGATGCACAGCTTTCCCGTTCCACCTCAGCACGATCGACAGACTCTAGACGGTCCGATGCTTCAGTCTCTAGTAGACGCAGTCGTAGGTCTTGCTTTGCTTCAGAGTCACGTAGTCGAGGAGAAGGTAGCTCCTGTTGTGGGGATACAGATGCAGTCTCTCCCACTCGCACTGCCACTAGGGAGTCAACACCGTCTTTCATTGGCGGTGGCGGGCAGACGTCTACTGCTCCCACTCCTTCACGCACCCCACCGATCACTCCCATGGCCGACAAGAAGTACATGAAACCCACTCCTCCAAGTATGTATTTTCACATGAAGTTTTTCGCAGTAGCACTTATCAATTCAAGTTGTGTTTGACACATTTGTATTAATATCATAAAAGTACTCGTTTGCAAAATCTTGCAGGTTACTCATATCTCATAGATAAGGCCTCTGGCCATTTATACATGAATGATGATGGAAAAGCTGTCATGCATGAGTTGTGCCAACAAGTATTTCAGCACAACATTACAGACAAGTGGAAGGAGATTCCAGATGCCAGCAAGGAGTACATAATCGATACATTGTATCGAGAGTTCCCTCAACTCTCTAGCAATGATAGATTTTCGAGAGGGTGGATGATGACGCATATGCATGACTATCAGTCGCATAGGCGGTCTGATGCATGCAAAGCAGTCAAGCAGGGCAAATCAGAGCCGGAGTGGCTGGATACAGAGGACTGGAGTAATCTCTAGGATGAGCCGACATCCACTCCAGACAAGTGGAAGCAGCAGAAGGACACAGCAAAGGCGCGCTTGGATGCAGGATCGGTGCATCACCTTGGTAGCGGCGGCCACGCAACATTCCTGGCAGATTGCATAAGTATTAATAGGGTAGAGTACTCTAATTTAATGACATCCATGTTGATGTATGTATTTCGAACATGAATCTCAAGTACGTTGTTTTTCAATGTTTGTGTGCCATAGCAAGGTTTTATGAATCACAACCCGACTGCACTAGAGATGACATACGGGGAGAAGCATGGCTTGAGTGCCCTGATCGAGAAGCTCGATGCTCGAGGAGGACCGATAAGTAGTAATAAATATTATTCCTCATTTGAGAAATCTGTCATTATATGTCAGTTTGTATTTGGTACTCACAATTATATATGTATTTGCTGTTGCAGACTCCCTTCGATATGCCACTACAACGAGAGGAGTTTTCTGATGCGAATGAGTCGTAGAGAGCTAATTAGGCTACATAGGATTACTCCCCATCTTGTATTATGTAAGGCCTTATGGCCTCTATTCTCCATATGTAATAGCAAAGTGTATATGATTCGGACTTCTATGTTGTAGCATGACTCCATATTTGCTTTGTCGTAGTAGCACTTCTCAATTTAAGTTCTGTTATTTTCTTTATCAATGCAATGCACATTTGTGTTAATTAATGTCATGAAAGTACTTGTTTGCAAAATCTTGTCATTATTTGGGATCGATTGTTTAACTTCTTTGACAGCGGGAATTGTCTCTTAGCCCTGTGTGGCTCTAACTGTGGCAGGGCTGCATAAATAATTATGCAATCATCGGTATTAGTGTCAGAAATTCCTCTATAACCGTCGCTATTTTCGTTGTTAATTTCGTCGGTATTAGCGTCACTAAATAGCGAGGCAAATAGCGATGGTCTTGTAGCGACGCTAATACTGACGACGGGGATATTTTTTATATATAAAGAAAACATCGTTATAAATATCGTTATAGCATGTATATGTTGTAGTGCGATCTGGTCGTATTCAGCGATACTACATAAAGACAACCATGGACGTGTAATTCCACCATCTCTACAAGCACAAATAGTGCAAGATAATCCCCCAAATAAAGTGTTCACTATTGAAGGTAGTGACCACTCATCCTTTTTTTCTTATCCAAAAGTACTTTCTAATATTCTCAATTCTATTGCCAAAAATCAAACCTTAAACAAATAGTATAGTCATGCAAAATGTAAGAACCAAAATTTCAAAGCTCCTTAATAGTCATGTTATCTAGGTTATAGATGATCATTGCCCTTGAAGTCAAAACACTATTCTTATAAGCATAGAGGTTTCCATGACTACTCTTATGTAAGGGTCTCTATGCCTTGATGTGTTAACAATAATGGGGCTTAAATACATATCCAGCTCAAAATTGCAATAATTCTGTGTTGTATTGGATTGCATCAACCTCTCTTATGAATAGAAGGAACCTTGCAAAGGATGATGAAGGACACACAAAGAGAAGCCATCAAAAGTGAAAAGTTATACATGGAAAAGATGTGTACCATAGGGACTATGAAAGAGATGCATGTGTATATAAGAAAGCCATAGGTGTACTACAATAGAACGAATTCAAACAGATGGATGTTAAGATAGAAACTAAGAAACCCTTGTGATTTTTAGTTTGTAAATACGTGGATAAATGTTTTGTTTATCAAAGGTGGAGATTTAGACATTTGAGAAAAAAATTGGGTGAACTTTAGAAAAAGTACATAATTTTTTGTCTATGTGGGCTATTTTCTGAGTTTTAAAGCCCATAAATTTAGGGTTGTGACCTTAAAACCTCTAGAGAAAGTCATTTGCCTAAAAATAGCCTCTAATTTTACCTTGGTGCAAAAATGAAAAAAATAACATCCTCGCTTATGCAAAGTTACATCAACAAAATTCTCAATTCGGATATATCTCATTGTCGGGACCTACAATGGGCCCAACATTGGCTCTAAGCACAAACCGAGCCTTTACTACTCACCTGAAACCAGCCCACATGGCTGCACAACCAGGAGCATCTAAGAACTTTGGGTTTATTTGAGTTTGTAGTCCAACGAATGATTCTTTCCCCACTCCTTAAAAGGAGTTCCTGAACATCTTGGTGTTGTATACCATGTAGAACACACACATGGAACACCCCTTAATTGATCATTGCGGCTCCACTTCAACTCTCCTACACCTCGGGGATTGGCCCCAAGATGTGCCATGAACACAAAACATATCCGAAAAAAATTCCACTCTTTCAATTAAACAATCAAGGAGATGATAGATAAACCTCACTAAATAACTCCCAAGAAATCAAATATCTAAACTTATGGCTTGGGATACCTCACACTCTCAGCATCGGGTCATCACTCATACAAACACATGCTATGCATCCAGGATACAATACTAATGTGGTGCATCAATGTAAGTGTGAATATGATCATTGTGCTCAAACAAATGTTCATTGAAAATCAGCAACGTGAAAGTGCGAACACAATTCTTTTCATCATTTCCTTTTTCATATAATAGTGCTTTGTTGCTTAGGACTAGCACCGAGATTCCTCGTACTACTAGTCCCTTTAATTTTAAACAACCACAAACTCTATATAAAATGTAATATGAAACATCAGAATTTAATGTAATTTATCACTCAACAACCCCTACTCCCTACCGTTTAAAATTTGTCTTACATTGATAGGTGTAGGCATGGTTTTTTATCTATTTTTCTTTATTAATAACCATAAAAACTTACTCTAACAAAGAGATAGGGCTGAACGAAGCCTCATACTTCAACTCCATTATATGTCCACGCATATTAATCTTCTTTTTTCTTATTTTTATGACGTGAAAATATTTATTTTTTCTATTTTTATTTTTTTCTATTTATTTATAAAAAATTGTAAATAATTACTGATTCAAGTGTACACTGATTACTCTTACATAAAATGATTTTCTTAGCATGTTTCATTCCATAGAATGATGAATGCACACCAAAAACCCAAAAACCACAAATTCCCCTTAAACCATTTAGTCTCGGGTTTTTCATGTTTTTCATAAAATTATTATACGCGTGATTTTCTATGATTCTTTCAATATAACTAATCAAATAGACTATGGGCAATCAAATCCAAGCATTACTTATAACCATTTCAATAGAATCCATCATAAAACAATAAAATCTATCTTTTTCTCATAGAACGGCTCAGTATGATGTGCATTTTTCGATGTTGGAGATCCCCTAATGCTCTTTCACGGCCATTGATGATCCATCCAAATATGATTCACTTCTCTTTCTACTTCTGCATAATTGTTTAACCAAAAACATGTATCTCAGTCCATCTGCCTCTCTTTTACATTGATCCATGAGAATAAACCATAAGAGGAGAGAGGAGAGGGGAGAGAGAAATACTAAAATCCGATCTTCTTGTATAATGCATCATTTCAAGCACTGTTTGTCATGATGTAGAGTGAGGAATTGGAGCATCCTGCTACCCAGAGGATTCTTTCTAATGCTGATCATAAAAAAATGGCATTATTTTAAGCGTCGAAAAAAAAGTGCCTCCCCTCCCCATGTTTTCATTAGTTCTATCTTTTCATTTTACAAGCGTAAACTAACTTAAAGCTTTTGGTTTAAAAAACTGGTTCACTACTTTGTGTTCACACTCTAGTCCAAGTGGTTTTTTCACTTTTGAAGGAGCAAACATGCTCACAATCGAGATCCATCTGGAAAAATGGCTTCATGACGTCGAAATATATAAAGTTGGCCACCGTGATGCACTTTTTGGCTCTTGAATCACATAGTTGCTTCATAACATGAAACCTTGAGGGGATTAAATGGAGGTCAAGTAGACTTCAATCGATGAACTGAAACTCACGTTGCGTTCCTGGCATTGAACTCCATCCAAGAAAACTATAGCTCATCTAACTACAATCATTTCATTGTGCATGAACATTTGGTCTTTTACAGCCTTCTCGGGCTCTTTTCCGCTTCAAGAATAGCCTTTAAAATCCGCTCTCATTGGCAACTATGGGATAAGAAAAATCAGCCCATTGCGTCCCACAACTAATCTGCACAAATAACAATCGAAGAAAGCATCAAACTGCCACAAAAAATATAGACAACAAAGCATAAGAATAGCTCTCCAGCAAAACCAAGGCATGAAAATCTTGAAGGGATAGGCCCAGCATAAACTGATAGAAAGCCAGAGTGAGTCGCTAAGCCAATTGCTTCAACAAAGACTAGCTAAAAGAACTATTAAAGAGGCCAAGAACTGAGCAGGAACTCCTACTAGGCGAGAAGTCCTATAGCCTAGTCATCATAAATTTTCTTTTAACACACTTTCTTTCAAAGTTTCCATACTCGGGTGTGTAAAAAGGAGGGAGCTGAGCTTAGAATGACCTAAGGAGAACAGGGCATCAGCCTCAAGACGGCCTAACTCGGGACCCAATAACCTACCTAGCTCTCATGAGGTGATGCTTAATCCTTTTCTTTGTTTGGATCAAGGAGAAGAAGGCATCTGCCTCAAGGCGACCTGACTCAGGACTCAATAACCAACCAAGCTCTCATGAGGTGACACTTAATCCTTTTCTTTGTTTGGCTCACTTTTATTTTCACTTCATTCTTTCTTATGTCTTGATTTTAGCTACTACCACTAGGGTGACAAGGCATCCTCAAGTTTGACTCGTCCCCAAGAACCTACTTGGCCTCTCTAAGGCAATATTCAACTGCTTTAAGGAATTTTCTTTCTTTTCTTTTCTTTTCTAGGTGAGGGGTTAGAACAGCTTTTCACACACCTCTGTAATTCTGTATTTTTTCAAGTATATTCAGATTTTCCTCTTCTTTATACTTTGGCAGGCTTCTCTAATTGCCTAACAACACTAGTAGCAAGGACTCCTAGAATAGCTACCTAGCAGGCTAGTAGAATAGGGTCACTAGGACTACCTTCTAAAACATGCCTTCAATGCATGAGAATGCCTTGACAGGAGGAGGTAGACAACTACTTGAACCTCCCCTGATACACCTATCCAAACCCTAGGACTTCATGCCTTGATTGCGAGCCTCCACAAATGAAAAGAAAATAACCCTCGCATACACATATAACATTGTCAGGTTAAGGGAAAAACTAAAAAATGTGACAACACCACCTAGAATGGCCACAAGAAGTTCTCCCATAGCAAAGGCTTTCTCCAGGCACACTTCATCAAACATGTATAATGGAATCACTAAAATAGAAAACCATTAAATGTACCTGCACTAAATAGACACATGGCCCTCTTGACCTAACATAAATCATTTTTCTCTACTTGGCATGTAAATTGTTTCTTGTCACATTAACCAAGCTAAACCAAAGCCACATAAGGTATGAGGGTAATTCCATTATTGAGGTCTAATCTTGGATTTTTTGTATATCCACAAGTCCAAGCCTTTCTACTAATATAGCATCAATATGGTCTATTCGTTTTTGTTTGCTATTAGCTGAACAAATGATCTTCTTAGGCTCAAATGTCTTACCTTTCAAATAGACTGGTTGTTCTAGTGGATTTTGACTCATTTGACCCTTCCTTGTTTGTATTTTGAATGTGTCATTGTTACTACCCAAACTAGGTAGGGATTCAATCCTACGCCCATCACAATGATGCATCCTAGCGCGGTGCACATTGCTAGATGTATTATTATGTCCTTTGGTCTCATCCACTTGGGAACTCACCATGGTATATCCACTTGGAACTCTTTGCCTTTCATCTAGCACAACAAACACACTTTTAGAGATTTTAGGCCTCTAAACTCATCTTCTTTTTATCTTTGCATGGCTTGATTGGTTGCCACACCACTTCTTCTATTTGTATGTTCTTTCATGTGGACCGATCTATCTCGGCTCACTTGCTCAATATCATTTCCCCCAAATTAGATCCTTTTACTAGATTGGTTCTTCACCATTGTAAACCCTAGGTTTCCTTTCACCTTGGCTCTCAATTATTGAGATAGCCTCCACATGGTAGTATATATTAGCTATGTTTTTGGGCCGTTATCTCATTAGCATGATTTTGTTTCAAACTTAGGCCACTCAGGGGTTACTTAACCACTTTGCTTCCCCTATTAGCTCTACACCTTTCCATCTAGCTCATGGCTTTGGAAGATGGAATTGGTTTCAGTAGGAGCCTAGGGTTCTTGGGCCTTAGGGTCTTTATAGTTAATGCCAGGATTCTCCCTAGTATACATGTCATTTGCACCTCCAATAGAACTAACATACAATAAATATTGCCAATCCTTATGGATTTCAAGGGTGGAGGGAAAACCCCAGTAGTTCTCCCAACACCTCTGAATATATCTCTCACAATCATCTACTTGAACCTTTGCCTTCTTCGGTGACTTAGGGTTTCTCATCCTAACTTGGAACTACATGTTTATTTCTAAGCTGCTGACAAAGAGTTCACCAATCACATCTTGTGGTAATTCACTGACTTTCCTTGACCAAATCTTCAAAATATCATCAAAGGCTCTTGTGTACTCTTTGATGGAGGTATATAACTCTTGCCAAATCTATATAAGTTGTCCCAAGACTTGAGTCATGGAAATCTTCTTTTCATATTCATCTAAAAATCCATCACATAATTCCTCGAATGATTTGATTGACCCTCTTGGGAGGCTCCAATACAATTTTTCAGTCTCTCCCTTTAGGGTACCCGAGAACATAAGCATCCCATGTAGATCGTCGAACACACTTGCAAGGCAAGTTAGGCCATATTCTTTCAAGTGTAGCATCAGATCCTCATCTAGTAGCCCATGAAACACTATGAGTTCCCTATAAGGAGGAGGGCATTTAGTCCTCTTCTTTGGGATCAACACTGGGTCCTCAAAATCTTCATATTTCTCTTGACCTAATCCCATCATCTCATGGCCCATAATCTCTTGTGTTTCCACCTTTATCAGTGTAGGAAGGTTTCATGCTAACTTGGCCTCCCTTTCTGCTAACTCACAGAGTGGTTTAGGGAGTCCAACACGACACAATAGGGAATCTACCTCATCACTAACTGAGGGTACTTTAGGAAGGCTATTCTCATCTGCCACCACTTTGCTAGAACCTAGGATAGGTCCCAATATAACCTTCCTTGCCAACAATGGTTTCCCACATGCATAGAAATCATCCAATGCTTTATGGATCTTAGCAATTACACTACGATGCCCAATTATTTCAAGAACTAGCATCAGATGTATTCTCAGCTCGGAGTCATGCATATTAACCATCTTTATCATAGTTTTTTTGTCTAAAAAGTCATCATCATTAGTGTAGATGACTATGCCTCTTAGCCTCACTTTTGGTTTATAATGTTTTCTCTACTTCCCATGGCCTATGAATCTCAAAAGTTGCATGGTATCACTTTCGGGGCAAAGGATAAAATAGTCAATATCTAAAGATCCCACTAAACCATTTAGGATAGACAAAGTATCTTTCAAGTTATGGGGATTCCTTGGATTAATCATCATGTTGATAACCGAAGTATTAGTCAGTTTGCATTTAATATCCATCGCTTCTTCAAGGTGACTCCCAATTGGAAACTAAGAAAAATAATGGGTCACTTATAGCCAAGATTTAAAAATGGCCACTTATTAGCAGCTCCCAGTAAATGCACCACCTATCGTGACCTAAAACGGGCCCAACGCTGGCTCTTAGGCACTAGCCAATCCTCTACTACTCACCTAAAATCACCCTACACAGCGTCGCAACTAGGAGCATCTAAGAACTTTGCATTTGTATGAGTTTGTAGTCCAATGAATGATTCTTTTCCCATTCCTCAAAATAAGTCCGTCACTACAAGATATAGGCCTTATACCAATGTCAAAAGCGACAAAAATGTAAATAACAAAATTTTCCCCCATTGTTGCAAAAAGTGTTGTTATTGGCGATGCCATAGAACAGTCATTATTAGGGTCGCTATTTGCGTCGGTATCAACGTTGCATTTGTGATGCTGGTACCGACGCAAATAGCGACGCTGATAACGATGCTCTGCGATGCTAATAACGATGCAAATAACGACACGTTCAGGTAAATTTGCGATGCTAATAGCCACAGTAACATGGAAAAAAAAATTTGTGGCAAGGCAACAAGCTGCACTACCACATATAGCACTGTGTGCTTTATTTGGGCCATACAAAATAGTTTCTACAGTGTGTACAATGGTCGTGTAAACAAAAACAAAGTGTACTTAAATCATAACACCAATACATGAAACAAATACATGATTGCATAATGAAACGACTAGTACTATCATGACAAGATATCACTACTACATAGAAAATGTCTACACAGATCAGGTGACCAAAAAAGAAGGGTGTCTGAGCTCCAAGGATCCAAGGGCGAGCTACATATCCTCGCCATTCGAAATATCGTCCCGCCGTAAAGGAGCATCGAACGGACTCTACAAAAAAAGAAACAACTACACATCAGTCCACTATGCAATAATGCATTCTAATTAAACATGTAACTACGGACAACAAAAATGAGTGACTTATAGGTCCGACGCATCTATACAATCGGTCGATCAATGCAGTGAGACCGTGCCTCTCTGCATATCGAGTCTCAAGGCCGGTCAGATCGCGATTTGTAATGGAGTAATGCAAAGAAAACAAAATACTAACTGTTAGAAACATGATTGTCACTACAAAGGATATTGCAAAAACATAAGCAAGAAAAACAAAAGAAAAACTTGCAAAGTCTTCTAGATATGTCCTGTGGCCGCCACTCCCAAGATGATGGACCACTATGGCCTCTAGTCGTGCTCTCACCGCCTCGCACTGCTAACTCCAATGTCCTGGAGAATCTATAGCCTCCTTCCTCAGTCGGTGTCAGTCGTCCACGTCTAGCCACTCAAGCTTTGCAGCCCCACTCTTGAGTGCCTTGTGTGCATTCGATCATCTGTGTGACATATACGCACACATGCAGTCTATCATCCAGTCCATTGAAAATCTATCTGTTGTGGTTGGAACCGGAAACTCCTCATGCAAGAATGCTACTATGTAGTCCCTGCTCCCCTCCGCTATGTTTTTCCAATTATCTAAAACGTTGTGCTGAAAAACTTGTTGGCACAACTCTCTCATGCGAGCTATTACCCTCCTCCCCTCATCATTCATGATGATGGCTCTTCACCTATCATCGAAAAGATAGGCATATCCCTCTAAAGATGGGTCCTCTCCCACCTGCATCCATGCTCCTGGGCATATCCAGGAGACCCCTGTACATCTGGTGTACCGACCGGGGTAGTATTTATTGGTGTAGCATCCATAGGAGTGCCACCTACAGACGGCTGAGCAAAAACCGGAGTAACTAGAGTAGACGTCCCCATAGGTGTGACAAATCCTGGAGGTGATGCAACTCCAGCAAAACGACTAGACAGAGACACCGCATGCGTGCCTCCATAGCAACCACCTGAGCCACGCTCCCTGGAACCGCCACGAGAGTGAGGAGTCGCACTTGTATCCTGTGCCGACTGCGGGCTCACTGCCTCTGTATCTCTATAGCATCCCCCTAACCTTGAAGCACTCCCTCCCTCTAGCCCAAGTTTGGAGCGTCGACCTCATTTGCTCGAAGTTGAAGCATCTGATCGCGCCGAAGTAGATCTAGTAGAGCGGCCTGACGATATCCAAGAAAGCTCCTAGTCTGCCATGTCTATGAATCTAGCCATCTGATATGGAGACATGCTGCGCGTGTGAAGATATACAACTCCTCATCGCTCATCCCTTGACTCATCCTAGAAAGGTCACCTGCACAGACAAAAAATGACTTTAGCATAATCAATTTAAATCATACAAAGCATGGTAATATAAATCCTAAAAAAATGATATCACTTAAAATGCATATCTTATGTACCCTTATAAGCGATTAGTCAACGAATTGAGTAAGTGGATGCTCCAAATATGAAGTATCCTATGGTCCCATGTCAATCTCATGACACAACTCCGCATAAACTAGAAGGTCGATAGACATGTCACCACAAAAGGATGAGTCCACCTCGTTCTCAATGGACTATTGTATTCCCAGCATTGTTAGCCAATGCTAGCTCCTTTATATGCTCCAAGCTTTAGGGTGGCCTCCACCCCTTACAATATCGACCCCTCTATTTGCATATTGTCCTCATCTATGCTCGGAACATTGCTTTGATCATATACTCTCGCACTTTGAGGAGCTGAATGTATAACATATCACCATCAAGGTTGGTGGGGGTTTGGATAGAAGATTACCTATTCACAAACACGTACAAGAGAGATTAAACTATTGTGATATGTACCATGTCATAATACAATTAACAAACAAATGAGTTCATGCACCTGTTCACAATGGACTGGCAGCACAAAGGTGTCGCGCAAAACCGTCCATTTTTTTTCGGAATATATTTCAAGAAATCCAAATGGACCTCGTCGAACTGTTTCTCCAGCTCCTTCAAGTACCACTTTGAACCACTACACATCGAATAGTATCATAGAGAAGCTACGGTAATCCACCATAACAATACTTTGCAAGTTCTCAAAATACTCCATCTCATCTATAACCGTGTTTGGATCCGTTGCTCGTCGTCGGCTCTCCTGCTCGAACCTTGCCATGATACCACAGTTCATTGTGGAGTGCATTTTGTTAATACGCTCCACGCGAAAATGCTGTCTGCACAACCAGCTGCACTATATATTTTGAATTGAATATAGAAACACTCAAATTAGTTGTCGCATACAAAATATAGATACATCAAATCCTAAGCACATCATCACCTTTGAACTACATCCCCTCGAGAATTCCCATTCCTCCATTGAGATCTCCGTCCCTTCACGAGACACTGCGGTCAAAGCTCCATGAAACCATCGCATTGACATGAGCCACGACATCTCCTCCATGCCCTCGGGATATCAAATCGGTTGATGGCATGTACTACGTCGAAATTCAGATCATGCTTGCTCTCGATCTTGCCTAGTGATCTCGTACCTAGCGAGCCACGTCTCCATAAGAGGTATGGTGCAATATACAAAAGAGATTCCTCTTCTCCTCCATTGTAGCATCCATTCTTTTTTCTATCCCATTTCTAGGCACTACATCTCTGGTCAGTCTATCATCGTCCTTCAGCGACCATAGCATTTTGTTGTCTGGATCCACCGTTGGTAGCCATTATGAAATATGCACTGCGCCTCAGACACCAACCAACCTTCACCCATGCTACCTTCTGGCCAAGCTCGTTGTCGCACAAAGCCTTTTAGGGTTTTCATGAAGCGCTCCAAGAAGAACATCCATCGCGTATGGACAGGTCCAGCGATCTCCACTTCATCTATAAGATGCACAAGAAGGTGAATTTGTATCGTGAGCATGTTGGTAGGCAGGTATTTCTCAAAGAGACAGACTCTCTCCACTGCTCCCTCCCCACCTCGCGGATTCAATAGAGGACGTCTTAATCTCCTTCTATGAGATTCATTGCACTAAATTCGACAACCTGTAAATGGCCCCATGTATTTCTGGAGTAAGGCATCCTGCAATTGCGACAAACATGACATATCTTATGCCAGTCATGGGATTTTAGCCCTGATAATTTGTCGTCTTTAGAAAATGTAGACCTGAGAAAATGCATCATACCAGTCGGAGTGCGGATAGACTTGACTACTTGCTTCATAATGCACTCTTCTTTAGTGGACAAAACCCAAGGAGCACGAGGTAGCTGCACGCGACCATCAGCACTCGACTGCAGCCAAAGCGCCTCCATCTTGCCTACCTCCTTCAAATCCATTTGTGCCCCTATACTGTCTCTCTTTCCTGTGATGTGATCCCATAGCAGGCTGTCGACATTCTTGAAAATATCCATGGGATCCAACAAGTCGTTGATCTGTAAGTGGGTCCAATATAGAAACTTGTAGAAAACTGAGAATTGTCACATTCCGTTTGGATGTGACTCCACATGGACCATTTTCAGCTCGTACCAGTTTGTGGCATTCATACGTATTGGAGGTCGTCAAGAAAACGTTCCCTGAGTTCATAACCCTCTGGAAAGAAAGCGGCATGTCCTTGATATACCATCTTCTTCATGGTTCGTAACCTTCGGGAGTCTAACCATGGCCCGCACAATGGACATGCATGATAACCTGAGGTGACCAGACCTCTTCCAACACCTCTATCCAGTGAATACAAAGTTGAACAAGATAAAATATAGATATTATCAATGAGAACAAAAGCCTATTGACCTGAGCACTCTCTGAATCCCGGAAAGTCATGCATCGTCCATATGAGAATGGCTCAAATATTGCCGGGACCGTCGACTATCACGCTTGCTCATATCTTGCATGGTGATACCCTCCTCCGACAAAATCTTAAGCTCATCGAATAATGGACGAAGATACACGTCCATATTTTTGACTTTGTAGCGGCCGGGGACGAGTAAGCTAAGGATGAGATGTCCTTTCTTTGTAGAAAGCCATGGAGGGATATTGTAGTTGATAAGGACTATAGGCCACACACTGTAAGAAGTTGAGCACAGATGGAATGGGTTCACGCCATCCATTGCAAGATCGAGCCGAAGATTCCTTGGCTCTCGAGAAAATCCTAGGAAGGTAGAGTCAATGTGGCTCCATGCGTGTGAATCTGCTGATATTCGTTAAACTCCATATATGGACATATTCTGCGCATGCCACATTGTCAAGCTCGCCATGCCTGACGTACGAAACATGTGGTTTATGCGTGGGATAAGTGAAAAGTATCTAAGAACTTTTTGAGGGATGGTTTGCCCTTGCAAGTCCTATCGATAGCTGTGAGTACCACAATTTGGACATGTCTCGATAGTCTTGTATTCTCCTGGAAACAGTATGCAATCGTTGATACATACATGGATGCTGTTGTAGTCCATGCTAAGCTTTTGTAAAACATATCGCAAATCATCACGAGACTCAGGCATGGTATTTGCAGGTGGTAATATATGACATTTCAGTAACCTTAAAAAAATCATAAAACACCTTGAAAAAGCACAAATGTTTTTAATGATAGTGCCGAAAAGAAATCAAAAAAGCGTACGTACAAGGTACCTGAACAACTCCGTCACACTCGCATCACTCCACCTGTATTTAGCTTGCATACTTAGGAGTGCAAGCAGTGTCTTTAGGCGAGATACTCGACACCCATCATATAATGGTATGGATGATTTCTCTCTAAGCGGATCAGAAGTCTCGATATCAATGGGAATCAATACATTGATCATTGCCTCGATCTCAGGCTCCAATATTATAGGTAGGTCTAGAAGCCTACTTATTTCCTCTAGTATTGACGGTAGAGATTGGGTAGTACCTTCCAAGTGGTGGATTGGCTCAGGCACTCCATCCATCGTATGTCCACAAACTCTCCTAATTGGCTACAAAGGGTGCACTCCTCCTTGGGACAAGACGTCATCTCCCTAGATAGAAAATTTTCTAGCCACACCCAATCTTCTTGTATATGTTATTCAATTAGCTTGCGAGTACAATGCATGATTGATATTAACTTTTCTTACCGTTTTCTAAAAATCCGCAATCCCCTGAGATTAATGATCTTAGATTGAAACTTGCCAAATCATTGTACGTGTTCTATAGACAATCGATGTTTTCATCCAATTGCCAGCTTCCATTGAGATCAAGAACATGGGACACATTGATTAAGATATGCCTCGTGATCTTGAACAACATGACCTTTATCGTTTTCCATTTTGTCTACGTTACGACAAACAATTTGTTTTTGTTATCATTCTTTTTTTTTTCTTAAATTGTTCTCCTCTCCTTCCATCTCTCTCTTTTTTTTCCTCTCTTAAATTGTTATCCTCTCCTTCCATCTCTCTCTCTTTTTCTACATTAGGACTACCACCACGACCACGACCACGACTACGACTACGACCACGACTATGACCATGACTACGACCACAACCATGACGATGACCATGACCACGACTACCACGACCACCATGACCACTATGACTACGACTACGATGATTATGACCACAACCATGATTATGACTACGACCACGACCACGACCACGACCACGACCATGACTACCATGACCACGACGACCACAACTACGATCATGACTACAACTACGAATACAATCACAACCACAACCACGACCACGACCACGACTACGTCTACGATAACCATGACCACAACCCACGACCACGACCACGACCACGACTACGACGACCACAACCACGACTATGACTACGACCATGACAATGACCACGACCGCGACCATGACCATGACCACGACCACGACCACCACGACTATGACTACGACTACAAATACGTCTAGGACCACGACTACGACTACAACCACAACCACAACCATGACCACGACCAGAACTAGGACTACGACTATGACGACCATGACCACGACTACGACCACAACCAGGACCACGACCACAACCATGACGACCATGACTACGACCACGACCACAACTACGACCATGACTATGACCACGACCACGACCACGACCACGACCACAACTACGACCACGACTACGACTACTTATATAGAGATGAAGAGAGAGATAAGAGTTGAGAGAAGAGAGAGGAGAAAGAGAGAGAGATCCGACTAGAGCATTTGACACCCATAGTCAACACACTGTGGAAAACACAAGCACAAATTGACATTGAATTATGGCAAGAAAATCCACCACAAAACAATAGTTATAATACTCGAGGTAGGATTTCAAAGTCTTACTGATTTCAATCGGTCATGGATGCCATACTATGGGTAGGTTGCACTCACTAAGAATAGAATTGGCGATTCATCTCATCTTCTCTCCATCATCAATAGAGTTCTCCTTTACCATTTACAACTCACCCACCTTCTCTCCACACTATTGCACACTACAATCTCTATGAGGGCATGAGATTGGGATCTCCACAGATATGAAAGCATAATCTCTAGCTTGATGGTTGCATATATACTACTACTACTCATGGAATAAATCTTAAAATAGTTATTATGCTCAAATATATGCTTGTTAGAGCAAAAATTTGTTCCTAAGACTATTCTAACGAAGAAAGAGGGTTAATGATAAAAGAGTTTCCTTCCTTGCAAGTGATTTTATATTATATTTATTAATTTAAATTGATAGTTGAGGATGAGTTTCCCAAGAGATCTTGTGGTGATGCCGTTTTAGTTTTGCGAAGCATATATATGATGATGTTTTAGTTTTTTGTATTTGTCTTTTTAAAAAGAGATTGATTTTTATGGAATATCCAAAGTTATTTTTGGATTTACGTTATGAAAAATGAATGTTTTTCATACTGATAAGCTAATTGCCTTCATTGTACACTTGTGTGGTGGAGGCTAGGACAAGCCCCATGTATGAGAGGTCTCTTCGCAGGAAGAATATTATGCTAGGAGGCACAAGTATGCTAGGGCTTTCTAGCCATATATCCCTTAGGTTTGTTGAGGATCGGCCTAACCCCTATGAGCCTAGGATGAGCTTATTGTAAGGTCTTATTTACTTTTCTCTCTTTCTCTCCCTCTCTCATTTCCTCTCCCTCCCTCACCCTCACCCTCTCTTTCTCTCTTTCCCTATTAGGTTTAATGATTTTTCTCTCTTTTTCTCTCTCCTCTCCCTCTCTCATTTCCTTTTCTCTCTCTCTCCCTCTCTCATTTCCTCTCTCTCCCTCACCCTCACCCTCTCTTTCTCTCTTTCTCTATTACGTTTAATGATTTTTTTCTATTTTTCTCTCTCCTCTCCCTCTCTCATTTTTTTCTCTCTTCCTCTCCCTCTCTCATTTCCTCTCCCTCCCTCACCCTGACCCTCTCTTTCTCTCTTTCCCTATTAGGTTTAATGATTTTTCTCTCTTTTTCTCTCTCCTCTCTCTCTCTTATTTCCTTTTCTCTCTTCCTCTCCCTCTCTCATTTCCTCTCCATCCGTCACCCTCACCCTCTCTTTCTCTCTTTCCCTATTATGTTTAACATCTTTTCTCTCTTTTTCTTTCTCCTCTCATTCTCTCATTTTTTTCCTCTCCCCTCTCCCTCTCTCATTTTCCTATTATGTTTTATGTCTCCCTCCCTCTCCCTCTCCCTCTCTCCTCTCCCTCTCTCATTTCCTTTTGCTCTCTTCCTCTCATTCTCTAATCTCTTCTCCCTCCCTCTCCCTCTCTCATTTCCCTATTATGTTTGATGTCTCCCTCCCTCTCCCTCTCCCTCTCCCTCTCCCATTTCCTCTCCCTCCCTCTCCCTTCCTCTCCCTCTTCCTTTCCCATTTCCTCCCCTCTCCCTCTCCCTCTCTTTCTCTCTCTCTCCGTCCCTCTCCCTCTCTCATTTCCTCCCGCTCCCTCTCCCTCTCTCTCATTTTCCTATTATGTTTAATGTCTCCCTCTCCCTCCCCCTCTCTTTCTCTCTCCCTCCCTCTTCCTTTCCAATTTCCTCCCCCTCTCCTTCTCCCTCTCTTTCTCTCTCTCTCCGTCCCTCTCCCTCTATCATTTCCTCCCCCTCCCTCTCCCTCTCCCTCCCTCTCTCTCTCTTTCTCTCTCATTTCCTCTCTCTCTCTCAATATACACAAATTATACAAAAAAAGTAAAAGAGAGAGAATGCACTCTCCCTCCCTCTCCCTCTCTCATTTCATCCCCCTCCCTCTCCCTCTCCCGATGTTTCTCTCTCTCTCTCCCTCCCTCTCCCTCTCTCGTTTCCTCCCTCTCTCTACCTCTCTTATTTCCTCCCTCTCCCTCTCCCTCTCCCTCTCTCTCTCCCTCTCCCTCTCCCTCTTTTTCTCTCTCATTTTCTCTCCCTCTCTCAATATACACAAATTATATAAAAAAAAGTAAAAGAGAGAGAATGCACTCTCCCTCCCTCTCCCTCTCTCATTTCCTCCCCCTCCCTCTCCCATTTCCTCTGTCTCTGTCTCCCTCTCTTTCTCTTTCTCTTTCTCTCCCTCCCTCTCCCTCTCTCATTTCCTCCCCCTCCCTCTCCCTCTCCCTCTCCCTCTATTTCTCTCTCATTTCCTCTTCCTCTCTCAATATACACAAATTAAACCCTAAATAAGTAAAAGATAGAGAGAATGGACTCACCGTAAAGATTCGAGGAAGGGTTTGGCGGCCCCTCTTCACGACGGCGGCTCCTCTTTGCCCTCCGTTCACCTCCTCCTCTTCTTCGTGAATGATGGCGATAGCGGCGGTGAGAAGCCTTCTTTCTCTCTTTCTCTCCCTCCAAGCAAAACGATCGCTCTCCCTCTCGAAAACTTTCGTGAATGTGCAAAATGAAACACGCTCGGGTTTCGGCCCGCGTTTTTTTTATCTGTGGAGCGTCGCTATTTCCGTCACATGATCCTTGTAGTGCACTCTTATTGTGATTGTTGGATATTTCCTGGTAAATATTGTGGTTGCTGCAATTAGCTAAGTTTTCCTTCAAGTTCATTATAAGCATTAGGCTTTTTGAAGAAGAATAGAAACACAAAGAAGTTCAATTTCTATAATACAACTATCTTAGCAAGCACTCTGAAAGATGTTGTATTTGAGAAGGATAAGAAAGTGACATGGAAGGAAAGATTTAAAATCAAATCTGAACAAATGAGGACTTCAATCTAAGGTTACTACTATGTTCTATGCAAAAAAATGCATATGGACAATGCTGCATCAATCAACACAAGAACAATAATAATGGTTTTATTAAGGCTTAAAGAACTTTGGCTTTATTAGCAGGTCTAAACCCACGCCTGATGAGCTTGGTTGGACATTTCTGTGTTGTGGCAATTTGTGGCATGGGCCATTTTCTTATACCCCCTTCACCAAAGAAAGTATGGCTCATAATCAAATTGCTTAAGGGAGCTTCAAACATAATTTTTCCCATCATAAAGGGAGAAGGTGGATGGTATTACACTGTCGTACTTACTTTTGACATTATGGTACTACTATAATTCAGGATGCTATAGGTTACACTTATCGATGCTATGATTATGATAGTGTATTCTCACCTGAGCATGGTGTTGCTCAGTCTAGGTGGGTAGAGAGTAGCATGAATTTTCCAAATATCAAGCTGTTGTTTACCGTTTTACTCCATCATATCCGAATGATCAAGTAAATGTTAGTTGTCTATGTTCAAATTATATATGTTGATATATCGATGCGATCGAGGGCTACTCTTTAGGATGTTTACGGGTGGCACCTATGCCCTATTATGATGATGCAATCGTGGCTTCGCTCCATGATGTGATGGAGGTTTCTAGCGATGCACCTAATAGCCGGTGTATGACATCTGATGCGTCTACGCTAGAGGCTATTCATGAGCATCCTATATGTGATGGTTTAGTTGGTAGGCTTGATTGATAGAGTGTCGATGATTTTGGACTACGGTTATTGTTTGCAGTAGAAGATCTTAGGGAGTTTGAAGATTTTAGTTTAGATCTTTACTTTATTCTACATATTTTTTAAAAAAAACATAAAAAAACAAATAATCCTTTTAAAAAACACTTTTGATTTGTTGATCCCTTTACATTTTAGGTTTTAGCACACTTTATTTTAGTTAGTCTTCACATGGTTAGGTAGTTAGTTGCACACATGGTTGGGATACTACTTTAGTGCTAGGAGCTCATTACAAGGAAGTTTGATTAGATGGTTGGTTTTGAAAGGAGTTTCATTCTTTATTGATCTAACATATTAATGGTTTAGTGGTTAGTAGTTGAGTTTTGTGTGATTATTGCAATTTGCGAACCACTATGTGTTTATCTTCGCATTATCTTGGAGTTGCAATATCCATGTACTTAACAGGTTGTTTCATAGTTAAAAATATAACTTGATTGCAATCATTTAGAGTCTTCCAAACCTAAATACATGTAGAAGAAACACAAAACTCAATTTTTAACACACATACACTAAATGATACATAAACAATTTAGTATATATGAGAGTCCACCCACATGGGATGGGACTTAGCACCAGGGAGTGATTGAAAGGGGGTGATCTGTGTGCATGACATAGTGAATTTCATTGTATGGAAGTCTGATTAAGAATCCAATAGAGTTTTTTCCTATCTTTTTGTCATTTTTTTAAAACGATGTGGGATAGTTGAATAACAAGGTTCTATCCACCAAATTTTGACTAGGAGTAGCATGGATGAGAGATGCTGAGCTGATGAGTTTTCTTGCTTATCATTTTCCCAGTCACTATGACTGGTATTATGTGCTAGAATAGATTCCTCAAGTGAAGTTGTTGAGCTGAAATGTTTGACCGTTCAATTAAGTGATGCATTCTTAGCCTTCTAATTGATCCTTTAAAAAAAAAAACCTTAAATTCCAATCCAAATAACAACAGTTTGGAAGAGTCTATATATTTATTCTTCGGAAGGCAAGAAAGAAATAAAGAAATAAATAAAGAAAAAAAAAACGCCTTGAGACTGTAGGAATAAAGAAAAGAAAGACAAAACACAAAAAGAAGATAATCATCGCCTCAGAGGTCTTGGTAGGCTATAGGGATTTCCTTGATGGGTGCCCTGTGTCTAATGTCTTGCATCTCTCTGGGGTGGGACCTTTTGGGAAGGAGAATTCTAAATGTATATACTCTTTTGGCATTGAAAGACAGCCACTATAATTTTAAAAAAACAAAAACACACAAACAAACGAACACTTTGGATAGTTGGAAGTTAGGGACCATTGATTGGTTGTTCTAGTAGAACATGGAGGGTTAGCAACCCAACCATGTCCTATTTGGTATTGTAATGTTAGCTTGCTTTGTTGGGCTCTTTGTTAGGCATGGACCTTATTAGTGAGGCTATTTCCTATCTTTTCACTGTCTACTAGTTTTCACTGTCTACTAGTAGCCTAATATCACAAATTTTTAAAGCAAAATTGTAGACAATTAACACATTGCTACCAAATTTTTACACTAATTTAATGTAGATGCGGTGTTCGTTGTTGCTATTTTTGGAGGTCATGTCTCTCTGATCTGCTGGTCAAGAGATGTCAGTACAAGGAAACTCTTGTATGAGAGGAAGGTGGTGATATAGATAAAATCTGATAGATTTCCTTAGTGAATCCCAACCATGAACAATCTAAAATTTTCCCATAGGGAATTATTATCATCTAGAGAAGATAAGATCTTGTCTTCTTTCCCTTGATTCCTCTCTTTCCAATACCAAATTTGATTTTGATTTAGTGAAAAGATGCAGGTCTAGGAGCTTTGTGGTGGTTCCGCACAACACTTAAGTAACACTTGCATGCCCCTCGTAACCCACAATGTAAAGCATAGTTTATTTGGGGTCAGTTTCAATGTGAGTAGATTGCAATGTGCTAGCAATCTTTGAAGCTCTCTAGAGAAATATGGAGCCACTTGAAGATCTGATGTTACTTACACTTGTTATGGTATTTTTCTATTTAGTGATTGTGTAATATATCAAATATTTATTTTGATTTTTCTCCTTCTCGTGCGGCGGCGCATTATGCTCGAAGGGTAGAGGGGGGATAGAGGAGCCAGCAAGCTCCTCGCTGGAGCTTGCTCGGCTCCACAAGCATGCACAGGGACACGCATGAGGGAAGGATTCCCTCCCCTCCCCTATATATTAGAGGGAGTGCCGACAGTCTGTGGAGGGAGAGGTGAGAACGACCGTCGATGCTGCCATACTGCCGAGCGTGTGGAGGAAGGAAGAAAAGGGAAGAAGTTTGAGCTGGGTCTACGAGAGGCTCGCGAGGAGCTGCGGTCAGAAGGCGGCACCCTGCACTTGTGGAGAGAAGGATAAAGCCGAGCTACTGCCGCCTGCAGACTTTTTCACCCACCCCATCGCCGTCAAATTCCCCCCCCACGTGGCTACAAAAGCTTCAAGAAGCTTCTTGAAGCTTCTAAGGGGGGGCTCCTTAAGCCCCCCTTCCTATAGCCTTATTACCTTTCACACCCCCCTCCCAGTTTTGGTTTTATTCCCTTAGAACCCTTTCACCCCCCTTATATCCCTTTTTACTCATGCTTTTCCTCCCCCCTTCCCCCCCCCCCCCCCCCCCGGTTTTTAAACCCCTAAGCCCTTTCTAACCCCGTGTCCCCTTTTCCTTACACACCCTTTTCCCTCTCCCCCGTGCTATAAGCCTTCACCCTTCACCTTTCCCCTATCACTCCGGGTTGAAATCCCTAAAACCTTTACTACTCCGTGTCCCAAAACCTCTCCAAAAATCCCCCTTCCTATACCTTTTACCCCAAAGCCCAAAGTTCTCCCAAGGTTCATATGGTTGCGAAGCCACACTCACCCATAACCTTTTTGCTGTGTATATACTCTTTAGGGCCTTCTTAGGCTTTATAAACCTTTCCTTCTCCGAAGAAGCTAAGACCTTAAAGGTCTTATTACCCCTTCTCATGGTCAATCCTTTAAACGGCTCCTTGTCTCGAAAGAGAGACGGTGGAAATCCGAAAAGGAGAGTAAAAGCTGCCTTCACATCTGAAGGATTACAACTGCGATGCCGCCTAAGAAAGTCCAAGGAGTAGCTGCGGGAGGGTCATCTCCCAGTATCCATGTGGATATCTCACCCCAAAACCAGGTTTTTTCTTTTTGGTTTTATATCGGTTTTAATTCAATCATGCAAGATAAATTGTTAGGAATAAGATATATTTTGTCCTAGTTATTTATGATGAAGGAGTTTAGTTTAACTGAACATGCAGAAATGATAATGTATAAAACATAGTTTCCTTTAAATAGCATCATGCATTGAAACGAATTACGAGCAAGATTATCTACCTACTATAGTAGTATATTTCGGTTAAATCTTGAAGGTATAAAAACTGCATCTTGCACCATTAACCCCTATTCTTTTTTGCAACGAATCATCATAGAAGATGAAATTCATGAAAGGTTTCTTACGTTGCTTGAACTCTAGGAAGTTATCATTGCTAACTGCATATCTTAGCAGGAAAAAGATTGTTATTTGGCATGAGTTTGCTCACAAGGAAAAAGAAAGATTAATTGAATTTACCTAACCTCAAAGCAATACAGTTTAGAACTGAAAAATCAATTGTCACAAGGATAACAAATCGTGCCGAGGTGATCTCAATATTACCTTCTAAAAGTAAACCGAATTAATGTAAACTTAGAAATACCTATGCTGCAAAATATGCATTGGGAATGATTCAAAAACCAAGAAACGTTTATACCTTAAATACTTGCCTACCTTCCCAGATTGTAGGGTCGATCAATTGTAAATGTAAAAGAACTAGGGTTTGTCCCTAAGGTTCTTAAAAAGAGACCCTAGGTCCGACAAACGTCAGCTTAAAGAAACTATAACAGATTGTTTCATCGTATATTACGATGCATGACTTGCACAACAAGTACAAAGTCATATGGTCTTGTGATTGATTCACAAGAAGAAAGGTTAAATACCCTCAACAAGGATGGCGGATCCTTACGCAAGTTATCTTGCAAAAGGATGTATTCTTTGATATCCTTTTGAATAAGGAAGATTAAAAACTGGAAACAAAAGTATCCAATGAACTTTAGGGTTGACAAAGTTGGGGTAATAGGGTACGCCCTAACCCAGAATATAAGGGATCTTGCCAAGTTGCAAGACACCCTGGAACGAGTGCTGATGCATTCGAAAGGAAAGAATCATTCCTTAGCAGTTTGCCAACAACAAGATCGGTTAATGGAAGTGTTTGTGCTTGCTAGAGATTTTAGAGCACTGTTGATTTATGAATTACAAATTAAAAGAATATCTATACTTCAGGTTGAAGGCTTCAAGGGAGTGTCAAGATTGTGGGAGAGAAGGAAGGAGTCTCACTTGTAGCTTTCTTGCTTGCACAATGGGGGAATACACACAAGGGTGGAGGCTGAAAACAGTTTTCCTCTTCTTAGTTGTGTAAGCCAAAAGAACTCAAGTACATAGAAATAGAAGAACCCTATATATGGGTCTCAAACCAAACTCAACTAACTAAGGTGGCATACTAACTGAGCCACGAACTAGAGTAGATAAGGATAGCTGTCATGTAGCTATTATTCATGGGCGGTGTACCAACCGCATCTGCAACTGACAAGTCGGTGACATAAATGCACAATGGTCACCCTGGCATATCACGAGTGGAGCTCGATATCTCAACACTCCCCTCGAGCTCAATCCCAATTCCTGCACACCAAGTAGGTCTCTGAACTTGCGCAGCTTCTCTGTGCCTAATGCCTTCGTAAATATATCAGCTACCTGATCCTCTGTGCTGACATAAACTAGATCAGTAAGACCTAGTAAAACCCTCTCCCGCACATAGTGATAATGCACCTCAATGTGCTTTGTTCTACCATGATAGACTGGGTTATTTGCCAAGTGTATACTGCTCATGTTGTCACAATAAATGACAACTGGCCCATCTGTAGGCTGATGCATATCATAAAGTAGCTTATGCAACCAAGCTACCTCACATGCAGCCATTGCTGCACCCCTGTACTCAGCCTCTGTGCTCGACAAGGCAACTGTAGGCTTTTTCTTGCTGCTCCAAGTGACTGCAGCACTCCCAAAAGAGAACACATATCCACTGGTAGATCGTCTATCAGAAATACTACTAGCCCAATCAGCATCAGTGTATCCATGCAACTGTATCTGAACCCCAGTCTCATAAAATAGTCCATACTGCAATGTGGACTTCACATACCTGAGTATACGTCTAGCCGCATCCAAATGCGGTTTCCTTGGAGCCTGCATAAATTGACTTACCAATCCAACAGCATAGCTCAAATCTGGCCTGGTAATAGTCATATAAATCCAACTTCCTACTATGCGTCTGTACATAGTAGGGTCTTCTAGAAGCTCGCCTGCATCTACGCTCAGCTTCACATTCTGCTCCAAAGGAACTGAAATAGGCTTACAGCCTGTCATCCCATATTTGGACAGCATGTCCAATCCATACTGCGTCTGCAAGAGCTGTATCCCACTTGGTGATCTAATCACCTCAATGCCCAAGAAATAACGCAGCTCTCCCAAATCCTTCATCTCAAACTTCTGCTTCAATAGCATTTTCACATGAAGGATATCTTCATCACTGTCACCTGTCATAATCAAATCATCAACATAAATTACAAGTAGCATAATACCTTTCTCTGTTTTTCTCACATAAAGTGAGAAATCTGCCTTGGAAATCTGAAAGCCAATAGTGACAAGATACTATCCTATCTTGTCAGACCATGCTCTAGGTGCTTGCTTGAAGCCATACAAAGCTTTCTTCAACCTGCAAACAAACTCAGGATGAACAGCATGCACATAACCTGGTGGCTGCTCCATATATACCTCTTCTTGCAAATCACCATGCAAGAAGGCATTCTTTACATCCATTTGATGTAAAGACCATTCCTTTGATGCAGCCATAGCAATGACTGCTCTTACGGTTGCCATCCTTGCAACCGGACTGAATGTTTCTTCATAATCAATGTCATATGTTTGTGCATACCCCTTGACTACTAATCTTGCCTTGTATCTGTTCACAGAACCATCTGCATTGTGCTTCACCTTATAAACCCACTTAGAGCCAATTGCATTCTTACCTTTAGGCAAAGGTACCAATTCCCATGTAGCATTTGCTTCCAAGGCATCCATGGCTTTCTCCCATTTTTCTTTTCCCATGGCTTGCTCAAAAGAAGTGGGTTCTGGTTCCTATATCACTTTGACCATATATTCATAGTGAATGGCTGTAAATCCATCATATTTCAGTCTATCCACAGGATACCTAGCTCTAGTAGACCTATGCAAAGTAGGTTCACTCCCAGGTGCACTCAAAACATCCCTAGTCTTCCTTACTCCAGGTGTAATAATAGAAGGAATACCCAACTCATCATCAATGCTCTGTTCTGAGCCACTGGATTCACCATCCACATAAGAGTGACTTGCATTCACATCAAACATGGGCTGATCTACCTTCTCTTTTCCTTTTCGTGAACACCTGAATACCACTATCTGCATTGCTTTGAGAAGATTCTCCTAATCTCAATCTGCCTGTCCATGGCGAAGAATGTGAACCACTGCTAGAGGATGCTCCAGGTCCACTAATCTTTTGTGACTGCTGTTGTGAATTCTGTGCAGCATTACCATTTTGTGCATCTACATCATCAATCACATTTACTGGTTTATACCAGCTACTCATCTTATCAAAAATAACATCTCTGCTCACTGTAAACTTACGAGTAGAAGGGTTATAGCATCTATACCCTTTTTGCTGCAGAGAGTAACCAATAAAGATGCACTTCTCAGCTTTTGGATCCAACTTGGATCTCAACTCATCTGGCACATGTACATAGGCAATGCAACCAAAAATTTTCAAATGAGAAATATCTGGTTTCCTACCAGTATACCTCTCCTCTGGAGTCATCCCATGTATTGCTATAGTGGGAGTCCTGTTCATTATATAGACTGCTGTAGCAACTGCTTCAGCCTAGTAAAAATCTGGCAAGTCTTTTTCGTTGAGCATGGCACGAGATACCTCTCCAATATGCCTATTTTTCCTTCTTGCAATTGCATTTTGTTGTGGGATATGACTGCATGAATATTGCTGCTTTATGCCATGCTCCTGCAGGAACCTTGCAAACTCATTTGAGAGGTACTCTCCCCCTCCATCTGACCTTAGGCATTTTATTTGCAGGCCTGTTTCTTTTTCAACCATAGCTTTAAGAGTTTTGAAATGCCCAAAAACTTCACTTTTCTTTTTCATGAAATACATCCAAACTTTTCTGCTATAGTCATCAATAAAAGTTACAAAATAATGATAGCCTCCAAGAGATGTAGCTTTAGTAGTCCACATATCAAAGTGGATTAATTCCAATGGCTTCTTACTCTCTTGAACATGTCTAGGAAATGGTTTCCTTGCCTGTTTTCCAAATTGGCAGGCTTCACATACCTTATGCATTTCTGCAACCTTGGATTTAGGCAATCCTGCATCAATATTTTGGGCCTGCATTGATTTAAGTCGCTGTACATTAACATGAACAATGCATTTATGCCAGATATCAATATCTGCAACTACACCGGTCCCATGTGCAAACATTGCTGCACTTAATTCAGACATGTCTGCATCCAACGTAAACATTCTGCCCTTCTTCTTTCCTTTTGCTAGCAAGCGACCTTTATTTTTCATATCCTCAACAAAGCATCCATGAGGATTAAATATGACCTGCAAGCCCTGCTCAACCATTTGACCAACAGAAACTAGGTTCTTGGTGATATTCGGGACATGAAATACATCCGACAGGTATTTCTTTTTCCCATCCTGTATAGATAAATAAATTTTTCCAATGTGCACAATAGGATGTGTAGTATCATCACCAGTCTCCACAAATCCTGGTTTTTCCATTTTTCTTGCATCCTCCATCCATTCTGCATGACCTCTCATGTGGTTTGATGCACCTGAGTCAACATACCATATATCGTTGTTTTCTTCTGCACTTGTCATAGAATTGTTCATGTGCTGCACCATAAACAAATGCTCATTTCTGTCATCACCCTGTCTACTAGAAGATGCATAATTTCCTTGTTGCAATTTTCCATTCATGATGTCATTCTGCTTTTTATAGCATTCCTTAGCCATATGACCCATTTTACTACAGTAGTAGCATTCAACATTGCTGTTTGCATTTTGGCCTCTTTGCCATCCACCACGACCTCTTTGGCTCCCCCTACCTCTAGAGTTACCACATCCTCCTCCATAGGACTGGTTTTCTTAAGTTTGCTACATATTCTGATTTCTACCACGGCCTCCAGATCGGCCTCCTCTACCTCTGCCTCTACCTCTTCCAGCATTTAAGTAGAAGACAGCTTCTTTTGAAGTTCCTCTTGAAGAAGATGCACCACCATTTCTCTGCTCCTCAGAAATTAAAAGAGCAATCAACTCCTTAAAATCAGGAAATCTTTCATGGATGGAAATGGATGTTCGGAACTATGCATAATCCTTTCCTAGACCATTCAAAGTCACAGAAACTAAATCATCATCTTCCACTGGCGACCCAATGGAAGCAAGTGCATCTGCAATCTTCTTCACCTTCATGTGGTAGTCATTGATGCTCATACTTTCTCTTTGCACATTATGCAACTCTTGCTTGAGCTACATTTTCCTGGCTTGCGTATTTGTGCTATACATTTTTGACAAAGTATCCCATGCCTCCTTTGGCGTACTTGCATCCTGAATATGCACAATCATAGAGTCTGAAATACTGATAGACAGCCAGTACATAACTTTCCTGGCTCTCTCATGCCATGCTTTGAATGCCTGCATTTGCTGTTGATTGGGAACATCAGGAAGAACTGGTTCTTCTTCATTTCCTGCAACAAATTCCCAATATCCTTTTTCCATAAGGAAATTCGTCATTCTAAACTTCCATGCTTGGAAGTTGTTCTTGTCAAGCTTTTCAGTGACAATCTGTGAAAGAGAATCAGACGCCATTACAGAACACTGCAAAAAATTCTGTCACTGCAAAGAACACAGCTTCAGCCTCACAA
This sequence comes from Lygodium microphyllum, assembly GCF_053477565.2. Lineage (NCBI taxonomy): Eukaryota > Viridiplantae > Streptophyta > Polypodiopsida > Schizaeales > Lygodiaceae > Lygodium > Lygodium microphyllum. The sequence continues at coordinate 83,118,626 of NC_141142.1, read as the reverse complement.
GGGCAAATCTGCAAAACTGATGAAAGTGGTATTTGACCACACAATCACTTCCTAGTGATGATTTTGCATCAACAGGCAACAAGGATGATTCTCTAACTCCCAATGTCTCTACGCACAGGCATGCGATGCAATTTCTACAGTAACTTTTCACCGACCCGTAGAACAGTGGCGGCAGAGCATAAAACTGGGCCTTTTTCCTGAGTGCGTGCAGAAAACTTCCGCCTCCAAAATAGGCCCCGAGATGGCCTCAAATAAAAAAAACAGGGTGAAGGGCGTCTCTGTTAGATATGATCAATGCCCCACCCTCATTAAGTGCTACCAATGATCCATGGTGCTCAAAGTTGTAAGGCCCTCATTATGAGAAGAAGCCAAATGTGAGCCCGGATATTGGTTGAGTCCTGACTTGTATATCAGATGAGGTCTATGTGATCGGATGGCAAAAAGGTGACCGTTGTGGGTCTAATCTTTCGGTTAGACGGAGTGGTTAAGCTGGTAGCAACTCGAGGCGCATTGCATCGAGTTGCGGTGTAAGGGAGTTAAAAGGGGCCCCTATTGTGGGGTTCGGGGGCCGTGGAAGCGGCCCCTGGCTGGGGGGTCCCACGGGGGCCAATGGTAAAGGGAATATTCCCTGGCCGACTAGTGGAGGCTCATATGGTAGGTCGGCCGACCTAACGACCTTCACGGGCTATAAAAGCTAAACCCCTTCGCAGCCATCTCTCACTCCCAGTCAGAGTTGTTGTTCTAGCCAGCCTTAAGCTCTTCACCTATCTTCTGTCTAGATCGCCATCTAAGCTTCACACAGTGGAAGCGCACGGGTGGACAGAGCCATCTTTGTATCACTTGTTTGGAGTTAAAGAATTTACTGATTCTCCTCTTATCTGTTGTGTACTCTCTATCTCTTTCTCAGATTCTGTTCGCTGCATCGTGTAATATTTTACATGGTATCAGAGCCGAGGGGGCTCTAGAGATCGAAGAGTGTGCAAGAGGCAAAGGCTTCAATAGCAAGGAGAAACTATGTCGACTTTCGGAAGCAGTTCTGGCGCATCACGAAGCGGTGCAGGAGGTGGTGCTGCTATACCAGCTATTCAAACACTGAGGATTCGTCCACCAACCTTCAGCGAAGGCAAGTTAGATGGTACAAACTACACCTTGTGGAAGTTCAAAATTACAACTATCCTTGATTCTTATGAGCTTCTGGAGACTGTGTTGGGGACTGACGTAGAACCACAGCCTACCCCTGACCCATCAAATCCTAGTGTGATGATTCCTCCGAATGCAGATCTTCTATGAGCTTGGAAATGAAGGAATGCAGATGCATTGTGTGCCTTAGTTACAAGCTGTTCTAACAGTGTTCTGACTTTGATTCAGCATACAACCAAAGCGTCTGAGGCTTGGAATGTACTAAGGAGTCAGTATGAAACACGAAACCAAACAAGGATTCAAAACTTGGAGAATCAACTAGCAACGGAGAAGTTTGCTGAAGGAGAGACGGTTGAAGCATTCATCACTCGGATTAAGAATCTGCGCGACCAGATGGCTGGCACTGGGATACAAAAGACTAGCGAAGAGCTAGCTCGGAGGTGTCTTCAGATTTGTCCACAAAAGTTTGATGGACTAGTAACTGCCCTTAATACTCAGGTGAGACCTCAAGCTTTGACTTTTGAGGAGTTTTGTGCATTATTAATGGAGGAGGAGTTGAGGCTGAAAGCCTGACAAGGAAGCAACAATGGAGACGCTGCATTCTCTGACAATGCAAAAGGCAAAGGTGTTTTCTCCACCAAAAATGATGGTGACAAAAAGAAGAAGGGCGGCAAGAAGAAGTTTCAAGGAGAGTGCTTCTACTGCAAGAAGAAAGGACATGCAATTGCAGATTGCCGTGTCAAGAAGGTAGATGAAAATAATGGTACCCTTAAAAGTAAAGGGAAAGAGACAGCTAATACGACTGAAGAAGAGCTGGAATTATTCATGGCGACCATTGAGGAAGTGTGCTCCTCAGCGCAAGAAGAATCTGCCACTGACTCATGGGTGTTGGATAGTGGGGCCTCCCGTCACATGACCAACAAGAAAGGTCTATACAGTTCTATGCAGCCTCTACAAGAATCCATCACTGTGACGGTTGGAAATAATGCTAAATGCCCTACTGCGGGCACAAGTACTATTTCTTTTGTTGCTGCAAATGGTGAAGTCAAAAAGATTTCAAATGTGTTGTATGTTCCCAAAATCAAGAGGAATCTGTTATCAGTTGCCATAACTGATCTTGGTCATGAAGTGAGGTTCAAGAAGACAGGTGCAGAAATTATTGATAGTGCTGGCACAATTGTTTGCAAAGGAGAAAGAAGGAACAACCTGTATGAGCTAAGTGCTCTTACAGCCACTTCTAGAGTGGGCACAAGTAAGCTTTGGCATGAAAGGTTTGGACACATCGGATTTGCAGTATTGAAGGAGATGCAAAAGCAAGATATGGTTGCTCACCTACCTATAATAACTAAATTGAAGGAACCATGTGAAGCTTGTATGATGTGCAAGCAACAGAGAAAGGCATTTTCACAAGAAAGCAAGAATAGAGCACAAGCTCCTCAAGAGTTGGTGCATGCTGACTTGTGTGGTAAGATGCCTACATAGGCCTTGGGGGGATCTTCTTATTTTATGTTGATTGTCGACGACTACAGTAGGAAGATGTGGGTGTATTTCCTTTGTGATAAGGCTCAAGCTTTTGGTAAGTTTAAAGAATGGCTAATACTTGTTGAGAATGAAACAGGGAAAAGTGTGAAGAATTTTAGAACAGATGGTGGTGGTGAGTTCAACTCAAAGGAGTTTGAAGGATTTTGCAAGAGCAAAGGGATCAAGCATCAATTGACGATGCCTCACATACCTCAGCAGAACGGTGTTGTGGAACGCATGAATTTCACCATTGTGGAGATGGCAAGATGCATGCTAAAGGGCAAGGGATTGCCTAACCATTTTTGGGCTGAAGCTGTTAATACTGCAGTCTACATTCTAAATCAGAGCTACACAAAGGCTCTCAAGGGAAAAACACCTCATGAGGCTTACACTGGTAAGAAACCATCTGTCTCACATTTCAGAATTTTTAGATGTGAATGTTATGCACATGTTCCAGATGAGAAGAGAAACAAGTTACAACCAAAAAGCAGAAAATGTATCTTCTTGGGTTATAGTGATTAGCAGAAGGCTTACAAATTATATGACCAAGAGGCAAAGAAGATCATCACGAGCCGTGATGTGGTGTTCAAGGAGGAGCCGCATACAGTGGAGGAGGAGAAGGCAAGTTCTTCCACTTTATCATCAAGCGAAGTAGTCCACTATGAACCTGTCCCGAGAGCTGTCTCTATCCTTAAGGAGGAGGAAGCATCATCTTCAGATGATGAGGAAAAAGTTCACCAACCTGACATCACCCCACCGGAAAAGCCATTGCCGCGCTGGGTGAAGCAGCTCTATGACCACAATAATCCTATGCTTGTATCTGTTGAGGAGAAGGAAGATGGACCAAGGAGGTCTTAGAGAATAGAGGAGCAAAGGAGGGCTTCTGCTCACATAGTCAATATGGCCTTGATGGTTGAGATTATGAGAGAAATAAAGGAGCCAACTGACTTAGAAGAAGCACTTGCAGATCCATCATGGAAGGCTGCTATGCAAGCAGAGTATGATAGCATAATGAAGAATGACACTTGGGAGCTAGTGGATCGACCAGCAAAGTGGAAGATTATTGGCACCAAGTGGATCTGGAAGGTAAAGTACAAGGCCGATGGTACCTTAGAAAAGTACAAAGCTAGACTAGTTGCCCAAGGATTTTCACAAGTTGAAGGGTTTGATTTTCAAGAGTCATTTGCCCCAACTGCCAGAATGACCACTATTCACACGGTACTTGCAGTGGCTGCCCACAAGAAGTGGCCAGTGTACCAAATGGACATTAAGTCAGCGTTCTTAAATGGTGACCTCAAGGAGGAGGTGTACGTGGCTCAACCACCAGGGTTTGAGGCCCCCCATTCTGAGAACAAAGTGTGTAAGCTGAAGAAGGCATTATATGGGCTGAAACAAGCCCCCAGAGCATGGTACCAGCGGATAGATAAGTTCTTTTTAAACCTAAACTTCAAAAGATGTGCCTCAGATGCTAACTTGTATGTTTACAGGGATGGTAAAAAGTCTATAGTGATTGTCCTATATGTGGACGACCTTCTTATTACAGGTGACTATGAAGATATGATCAACCAAACTTGAAAGGCTTTGAGTTCTGAGTTTGAGATGACAGACTTGGGCTTGCTGCACTATTGTTTGGGGATTGAAGTCTGGCAAGACCTAGGAAATATCTTCATCTCTCAAAAGAAGTATGCATGGGAGATCTTGAAGGCATTTAATCCTAAGTGGGAACGGCCAGGATACTTCCGCTACGTGGTAGATGCAGGAAGACCTAGATTGGAAATCCCGTAACATTCCATGGGAGTGCCGGGCGGGGCTTTCTAGACATCCTTTCCGATGGACTATTAAGACATGTCCTAGATGATACTAGTGGACACATTACAATTGGTATCAGAGCCGACCAACAACAGAATTGTTTTTTTATGAGATCTCAATAAAATAAAGTAAATAAATTGTTGCTGTCCAAACATTTCCTTACCTTCAATGCTGTCTTGCAGAATTACGAAGCGTGGAACAAGTTTTTGGTATTTCGAGTCATGTTTATGACTGCAATGCATTCTCCGCTTTATAGACAAAGAATTGGGATGATGAACATCCTGGAGCAGATTTATAATCCATCACCTTTATACATGGAATGAAGATGGACGGGTGCTTCAGGAATCTACTATATAGCCGCCCACCGGTTTGCTTATCTACAGACCAACCTAAAGAAGATCAAGTGGTTGGAAGACTTGAAAGTTGTGAAGCTGTTCGTTTTTGTGGAAGCTCACGTAAATTCGACTTTACATATTCGAGGTCGGAGGGTTGAAATGAACTCATATGTATATGAGGAAGTAACTCGTGTAATCCCCGCCGACAGGATTAAAGTGTTGGGCTGCCATGAGAAGTATGGGTTTCAATGGAAAGGATATCCTGAACTTCCAATGATTTATCGATTCCTGAAGATCCATGATCCAAAACCTTACTATTACATAGTTTCTGTAGATAAATGCAATACAACGTTGTTCTCCCCAAACTAAATGTAACAATTGGCTTATCATCATATGAAACATTGTATTCAAAAGGGCTATGCCCATGTAAATACAAATAAAGACTTCTTTTTATCGATGTCTGGCTGTGCATACGAATTGATAAAAAGTTAAGTAGCTACATTGTTTACGAGATAGCTGAATTAAAGATGTAATATAAGCTAACGTCAATTATCGTATAATAACGTTAAGAAAACCTTTATTCAGGCACAACCCCAGGTACAGGTTCCTAATTTGCCTCCTACATCAAGTACTGTTGTGATCCAGGAGAAGAAGTTTCTTCTCAAGCAGATCAAGCTACCCGAGTTTGACGGGAGAGGCAGATTCGTCTAGGCTGATGCTAAAATTTGGATTGAATCCATGGAGGATTACTTCGAAGCAGTCGGTACTGCACCCGCCAATCAGGCTATGCTCGCCAAGCTAAAGCTCACCGGCGAAGCCAGGCTTTGGTGGAAACAATGGTGCAGGGATCAAGGGATCACAGAAGGATCCGTTACCTGGGAGAAGCTGAAGAAAGCCGTGCAGGGAAGATACTTGCCACCTGCATATCGCACGTAGAAAATGAATGAGTTCTATGAGCTAAAACAGCTAGGACTCACTCTTGATGCATACTACTCTAAATTTGTCTCACTTTTAAAGTATGCGCCACAGATGGACATGACACAGCAAGTGTCCAAATTTTGTGCGGGTTTAAATCCACCAGTAAATACCCGTCTCGAATCTATGCGTCCATCAAATCTTCAGGATGCACTCATTCGAGCTGCAAGCTAGACCAAGGGGTAACAAAACTTGATCTTATAATGACCCGAACAAAAGAGCATTCAGACCTCAAATGAAGAGAGCTCAAGGTCATAATCAGGGACAAAGAAAGAAAGCAAGGACGAATAACGTCAACAACTTTGTTCCTACTCAAAGTAATGGCCGAAACCTCCGTTGTTTCCACTGCAACGAACCCGGTCACTTCAAGAGGCAATGTTCCAAGCTCAGCGGAGGACATCGCCAAGCGCCTTTCCAAGGAGCAGGCCGTGGTCAAGGAGCCGCTACCCGAGGAAGAGGAATAACCACCTGCATTGCCAATAGGCAAATGTGTGAAGGAGGGGAAGAAGAAGATTCGACCATGGAAGCAGAATTTGAAAGAGCGACACTCCATGCTGGTTTACATAAGAAAGGGCTGAATTGCCAGTTCTCGGTGATTCAGACACCATCGGACTATCAAGGTAAAGGTTTTAAAACCTTGATTGATTGTGGCAGTGCACATTCCTTTATCTCACCAGCATGTGCAAAAAGATTAAGAATAGCCACAGTAGAAGCATCTACCCTGCTTGTGGAGTTGGCAAATGGTCGTGAGGTAACTTGTACCAGGAAAACTGCTAAGGTAGAATTCTTTCTGGGAGGAAAGAAAACTTCAGTTAAATTCAGAGTCATGAATTTAGGTATCCATGAGTGTCTACTTGGAATGGATTGGCTTAAGCCCAACGACACCCACATTCACTGTGGAAAGGGTCAAGTTTCCTTTCGAAACTCTGAAAGGGAATTAGTCACAACTCAAGGTGAGGCAAGAGTGCCAAGAATCCAATTGGCCGAAGCATCTCGGATCATAAAAGGAGTCAGAAAAGGATTACCTATTTACTTGATCAAACTCAACAAGTTAGACCAAAAGCAAGAGTCTCATGAAGGACCATCTTGGCTAAAGGAATACGCGGACTATTCCCTGAAGAGTTGACCGAACTTCCGCCTCAACACTACAAGATATATACCTTATACTGACGTTTAAAGCGATGAAAATACAAACAACAAAATTTGCCCCCGTCGTCGCAAAAAGCGTCGTTATTGACGACGCCATAGAAACGTCACTATTGGCGTCGCTGTATGCGACGTTACGCATATAGCGACGTATATAGCGACGCAACAAGTAAATTTGCGACGCCAATAGTGACGTGAGCAGTAAATTTGTGACGCAAATAGTGACGGTAACAGAAAAAAAAAATTTTGTGGTAGGGCAGTAAGCTGCCCTGCCACATATAGCATTGTGTGCTGTATGAGAGCCATACAAAATAGTTTCTGCACTACTGCATACAAAGCGCTTGCAAACAAAAAGAATATATACTGAAATCATAAAATTAATACATGAAATAAATACATGAAATAAATACATGAAATAAATCCATGATCGCATAAAATGCAATTGGTACAATCATGAAAGGATATCACTAATACATAGAAAATGGCTACATAGATCAGGCGACTAAAAACTAAAGGTGTGTGAGCTCCAAGGATCCAAGGGCGAGATACAAATCCTTGTCCCCGGAAAGCTCGTCCCGCCACAAAGGAGGATCGAACAGATTCTTCAGAAAAAGAAACAACACATCAATCCACCATACAATAATGCATTCAAATATCTCATGGTAACTACGGACAAGAAAGATGAGTGACTTATAGGGCCGCCGCGTCTATACAATCAGCCGATCAATGCATTGAGACCGTGCCTCTCTGCATATCGAGTCTCAAGGCCTTGCGGATCGTGATTTGTAATGGAGTGCTGCAAAGAAAACAAAATGCTAACTGTTAGAAACATGATTGTTAGTACAAAGAATATTTCAAAAAAACAAACAAGCAAAACAAAAGAGAAACTTACAAAGTCCTCCAAATATGTCATGTGGCCACCACTCCCGAGATGATGGACCACTCCAGCCTCGAGTCGTGCCCTCGCCGCCTCCCGCTTGCTGACTTCAACATCCTGGCAAATCTATAGCCTCCTCTCTCAGTCGGCACCAGTCGTCTGCATCTGACCACTCGGGCTTTGCAGCCCCACTCTTGATTGCCTTGCATGCGTCGAATCATCTATGTGACATGTATGCACGCATGCAATCCATCATCCAGCCCGTAGAGAATCTATCCACTGCGGCTGGCACTGGAAACTCCTCGTGCAAGGACGCTACTATATAGTCCTTACTCCCCTCCAGTATGTTCTTCCAATGATCTAGGACGTTGTGCCGAAAAACTTGTTGGCACAACTCTCTCATGCGAGCCATCACCCTCCTCCCCTTATCATTCATGATGATGGCTCCTGACCTACTATCAACCAGGTATCCATAACCCCTAGGAGTCTGCCTAAGACGGGTCCTCTCCCATCTCTGTCCACACTCCTGGGCATATCCATGAGACCCCTCTACATCCGGTGTACCGACGGGGGTAACCTCTCTTGGAGTGGCACTCAAAGGGGTGCCACCTGCTGACAGCTGCGCAAAAGCCGGAGTAACTGGAGTAGACGTCCCCATAGGTGTGACAAATCCTCGAGGTGATGCAGCTCCAACTGAACGACGAAACGGAGACACCACATCCGTGTCTCCACAGCAGCATCCCCCTGATCCCGATGCAGTCCCTCCCTCTGGCCCAAGTCGTGAGCGTCGAGATCGTCTGCTCAAAGCTGAAGCATCTGATCGCACTGAAGCAGATCTAGCAGAGTGCTCTGACGAAGAACGAGACAGCTCCTGGTCTGCCATCTCTCTGAATCTCGCGAGCTGGTTTGGAGACATGCGTGCCATCATGTCCTGAAACTCCTCATCGCTCATCCCTCGACTCATCTTGAAAATGTCACCTGCACAGATAAAAAATGGTGTTAGAATAATCAATTTAAACTATACAAAGCACAGTAATATAAATCATTTTTAAAAAATCCCTCTTAAAATGCATATCTTATGTACCTTTATGGAAGATCTAAATAACGAATTGAGTAATACAATTCTCCAAGAATGAAGTATCCTATGGTCCCATGTTAATCTCCTGACACAACTCTGCATACACTGGAAGGTCGATAGACATGTCACCACAAAAGAATGAGCCTGCCTCGTTCTCAAAAAATTCTTGGACTCTTGTATTTCCATCATTGTTAGCCGATGCGGGCTCCAAGCTTGCGACGGCCTCCACCCCTTGTAATATCGACCCCTCTATTTGCATATTATCTTCATCTATGCCCGGAACATCGCTTTGATCATATACTCTCGCACTTCGAGTTGAAGGTATAACATACCACCATCGAGGTTGTCGGGGGTTTGGATAGAAGATTACCTGTTCACAAATACGTACAAAGCGAGTTCAAACGATTGTGACATAAACCATGTCGTATTACAATTAGCAAGCAAATGACTCTATGCACCTTTTCACAATGGGCCAAGTCACTCTTTGCAGCTATTCGTATGCATCAATTCAAGAGAGAAGGGGGAGGGTTGTGATGGAGAATATGGACCAAACAATGGTGTCAGAGTGATGGAGGACGTAGATTAGGCTAAGAGACTATGTCAGCGGGAAAGAAGAAGTGTCAACGGCCTCCCATCTGTGAGATACGAGCCTTTGAATTGCGGTTTCTATGTGTAAGTGAGCGATTCTTTTATTTTATGGAAAATGATTGAAGAAAATACTTGATTTTTCTTGTTCTAATTTTCATGTTTCATTCTCTCTAAAATTAAAAAAAAACCAAAAAATACAATGATATAATAATTTCTCGCAAAATACACAAAACTCATAAGTTGAGGTTTTTATAGAAATGATGGAATATGGGATTTTTATTGAGTGTTTTGGGGTCATATGGGATAAAAAAGGATATGGAGATGATGCTGAGTGTCCTTAATTAGTAAGAACTCATAATGCTAAAATATCCCATTTTTATGAACAAATAAATGAAAAAATATAGGAAAAATAAGAGAAAATTTAGTTTTTATGCCTAAAAAACTAGAAAAAAATACATTTTATATTCGTGAGCATATGAAAAGGATGGAGCATAAGGATCAAGCCTCAGTCAAGCCGTTTTTCCATGTTATAGTGTGTTTTTATCAATTTTTATATTGAAAATTACATGAAAATGAACTCTACAACTACCCAATGAATGCAAAACCCAACTGGTAGGGGAGGGGAGAGGGTTTGTGAAAGTGGTTAGTTCCTGAAACTGATGCAAATTATGATCTATTTGTCTATGCACAACATATAGGATGGATTATTGTTTGAATTAAGGAAACTAGTAGCACGAAGATATTACGTGCTAATCTATAGCAACACCACACGTACAATTAGTGAAGAGCACCCTGCCAAGGCACCATGAGAACCACAAACCGGCCAAGAGAGGCTACAAATACATTGCTGGCTACAAAAACCTGCAAGAAAACTCTCCTTCTTCTCACCAAGAATCCATATCCTCAAGACACACAAGAGGAATGCACACAAGAAGTTGGATAATTCTTCCATCCTTACCCTCTTCCTCTTCCTCACTCTCCATTAGATTTTGCAAAGAAGCACAAGAGAGGAAAGCAAGAACAATAAGGCAAGTGTTGTGCCAAAATGAGAGAGGGAGAAATGAACCGTGAGAGGAGAAGATAAAGGAAGAGAGAGGGTGTAACCACCTCAACCTCCCACCTCCCCAAATTCTACGGCTGCAACCACCTCCTTTTCCTTTCTTGAATTATAAAGTTCAAATTTTCATACATTGAGTAAGGTCTAAGGACCTTTCATTTTTAGCATGAGACAAAAAGATTTGTCCTTCCCTTTTCCTTTCAACACATTTTTAATGTGAGCCTTTTGGACTACACATTTTACATTGCTTCATATTTGATTTTTTACAAGAGAGTACAAAAGCAAAGTGTCAATTTACAAAGGATGTTTCCATGTTGAACACATTTTTGTGCCTATGTTTGCACTAATTTCCTAGTCGACGATCGAGAGAAAGAGGGGTTTTATTGGCGATGAAGCTCAACGACAGCTCTTGTGAAGGAAATTAGGCCACTGAAATTCTGATTATGTTGTTCCGATGATGACGAGATAAAATTTGGAAGTGATGATGACAACAAAACAAACACATCAGAGCCATTAGATGACGATGAACATGGGCAAGTTAGCAATCAGAAACTCAGCCATCCTCAATTGAGAACAATGTAGAAGGAGCCGATGCCGATGAGGATGATGATGAGAAGCAAAGACATGAGAATGATGCAGTGCAAGGGTCCCCCAGTGAGACGAGGAGTGGTCCAATGAGCGAGTGCCAGCGTATGATGAGGAAGGTAATGGCGAGCATGACGATGGCGACGAGATGATGTTGAAGGGTTGGGAAGGGATAAGGGTTATTGGATAGGGGTAGCAAAGGAAAAATGGAGGGAAAAGAGATGTCAACAGGGTGTTCTCCTTTTTTTTAATTTTAATAACCATTTTAGAATGCAGAATGGTGGAGAATGAGCAGCAAGACTAGGGCCTCAACAACCCATCATCTTCTATATCTTCTCGGGCCCAAGCTTTTCTTCTTGAGGCTTTCATGTTGGAACCTCAAAAAAAATCTTGCTTCTTGCAAGCTCCATAGCCATCTCTTTCCCAGTGAGTGCACCAAATGAAAAGCACCCTGCCACGACACCATGAGAACCACGAACCGGCCAAGAGAGGTTGCAAATACATTGCTGGCCACAAAAACCTACAAGAAAACTCTCCTTCTTCTCACCAAGAATCCATATCCTCAAGACACACAAGAGGAAGGCACACAAGAAATTGGACAATTCTTCCATCCTCGCCCTCTTCCTCTTCCTCACTCTCTATTAGATTTTGCAAAGAAGCACAAGAGAGGAAAGCAAGAACAAGAAGGTAAGTGTTGTGCCAAAATGAGAGAGGGAGAAATGAACCGTGAGAGGAGAAGATAAAGGAAGAGAGAGGGTGTAACCACCTCAACCTCCCACCTCCCCAAATCCCATGGCTGCAACCACCTCCTTTTCCTTTCTTGAATTATAAAATTCAAATTTGCATACATTGAGTAAGGTCTAAGGACGTTTCATTTTTAGCATGAGACAAAAAGGTTTGTCCTTCCCTTTTCCTTTCAACACATTTTCAATGTGAGCCTTTTGGACTACACATTTTACATTGCTTCATATTTGATTTTTTACAAGAGAGTACAAAAGCAAAGTGTAAATTTACAAAGGATGTTTCCATGTTGAGCACATTTTTGTGCCTATGTTTGCACTGATTTCCTGGTTATCAATTAGTCGAAAAATCATTGAAGGGTTGTTTTTTCACTTCACCTACCTAGTTTCTAATGCTAAAATGCTTGAGCACAATGGTCATCCACATTTGCATTGAACATAACATGGTATCAAACCTGGACGCATTGCAATTGTTTGTCAAATGTTAACCTACATGGAGTGTGTAAGAAAATCCAAGCTATAGAGTAGATGAATGGTTCCTTGGGGCAAGCTTGGCAAGGAAAATATCAAATCTCTTGGATTGTTCAAAATATATAAGAGTGGAGATTTTTCGTGTCTTCTTTATGTTAGGGCATTGCATCGAGAGGCCAATCCTCTCAATGTAGGATAGCTGCAGTGGGGCCATGACATTCAACTGGACGGGTTGCCTCCTATGTTTATACTACGTTGGTGTACTATACAAAGATCTATGGGATCTCCCTATGAGGAGTAGGGAAGTGCAATAGTTGGACTACGTTCTATTAAAAATGCAATATCTCTAATAGTGAGTGATTGGGGTAGTGTGCCCTTGGACGCTCATGACCGCGAGGTCGTGTGGAGTTGTCTTGTTAGTGTTAAAGAGACCCGGCTAGTGCCTATAGCCAGTGTTGGTCCCATTCTAGGTCTCGACAGCTAGTGCATTTTTCAGGAGTTTCCTACGAGTGGTGGTTTTTGTGCCTTGGGTTGATTGGGACCTATTCTCTAGTATATGCAAAAAATTAGTGAGCTAGACTCACAAGACTGTCAAGCGGAACTCCAAAAGCAATAAAGGGCTGAACGAGCTAGATGGTGGGCTGAGATAAATAGAAGATACTCTCCACAAAGGAGTGACCCGATATCTTTGCAAGGGTGGGGTGATAATAACCCTTGCTTGGCACACAATCCATTAGGGGGAGGAAGCTCTAGTTCTTACCCCCCTCCAATCAATCCCTCCACTTCAAGTGAAGCTATAGTTCCAATTTTTTGAACCCCTATAGCGAATCCAATTGTTACCATGGCCACACAACCTATTGTTATACTTGATGAAATGACGGATTTTCCAACTTTAGGTCTCCCCCTACCCATCTTTAATGTGTTAGTAGCGGAAGGAGATGAGGAACTGCACATTAACAAAGTTGATGTTCAACTTTTGGATTCAAGATGAAGGGCATTTAATGATGTTTTTTAACATGACTCTCAAAGGAAGAGCTACCATATGGTATCATGACCTAAAGGCTAGAACCATAACGACTATTGATCCATTTTTTGAAGCCTTTCGAAGGGAGTTTTCCCTTGAAAGGGGTGGTCAATATTGGCTACATGTACTAAATGTGACACGTCAAGAGCCACATGAGGATATCCAAACATATGCCAAGAAGTTAAAAGAGGTCTTTCACAAATTGCAAGTCTCCATCCCTATCCCAACAATTGCCCAACTACAATATTTTTTGCATGGTCTAGATTTCAACATTCACGTGCAGTTGAGTAGTGTCACTTTGCCTAATGTAGACATTGCCATTAGACGAGCACGAGAAGTAGAATCCCAACTACAAGTGGCCTATGCCTCTCGAACCAATCTTAATATGGGTCTAGTTTTGCGAAATAATTTGGCATTGACCAATGGCAATGGAAGTAAAGGGATAGCTATGACTAACTCAAATGTGAGAGGAAGTATGGTTCAAAATGTTCCTTTATTGTCAATTTCTCCCAGTGTGACTATGCCTATGGCTAGTCAGATAGCTCCACCAAATGTTGGAGGCCAAGCATCAAACCCTAACATTGTTCTTGTGAGTTAGAAACTCATGCTCAATCAAATTGTTAGGCCAATGGAACGACGGATAGATGATCATGGCTATGAGTCAAGTGCATGGAATGTCCTTGGTGAAGTCAAAGTGAAGCACTACACTGACATGATTTGCGAACAATATAGACAAATGGCCATTGATGTTAATTTCATTAAAAAACAATAGAGTCTAATAGGAAGTAGACGCCTTGAAAAGGGTCCACCCTCAAGGTTTAGTTGTAAATGGTGTGGCAGCTAGCACTACCCTAGAAATTGCCCAAACGTCAAATGTGATATTTGTGGAAAGTCTGGCCATTTAGCTACCACATGTTGGAGTAAGATTAGCTCTCCGACAAGGTAGTAGATAGCCAGGTCTTGTTAACCATAGTGGGCAAAGGGAACAATCTTCAGCAAGATGGTGGACCGAAACAAATACTTCAAAGAGGTAAGACTACTGTAGAGGAGCTTCCTAATGGCAGTGGAGTTAGCCTCATTGAGGCTATACAGGTTAATGGCACTAAAGCTTCTAATCTACGTGCCATTACAAGAGGTCAAAAGGGTAGAGAAGGCGACAAAGGTAATGTGAAGCCTATTGATGGAAACCCTAAATAGGACGACAAAGGGATGCAAGTCCTTAAACCTGACGTGGAAGGGGGACCGTTAAAACCCTTAGAGAGTAAAGCTAATACCAAGAATGATAAAGAATTATCAAGGAGAAAGAAAAAAGCTAAGAAGGAAGCACCAAAGCTAGTTCAAAGACCAAAAGAGAGAATGTTCTAGCGAGACAAGAGAGCTCTAGCGAATTATCATGAATTTGATTTGGCAATCCCTCTTTGTGACATTAAACCAGACGTGAATCTCTTACAACTAATTAAGCTATCCAAGAGTGTGCAAGGAATTTAAAAAGATCATGCGTACTGGGTATATCGTGGAAACTTTGGGTATAGCGGGAGTAGGAGATGATTGGTGGGAGCATGCTGAAAAGCATTGCCCAAGGGTTGCAACCTACATTGATGGAATACTGGTAGATCATGCTATCGTAGATACATGATCATCTGTTAACATCATGAGTTCAAAATTGATGGAGAGGCTGGGTTTCGCAATTGAAAAAGACGCTTTCACAATTCTAGGAATGGGTAATGACAGTTTAAGACAACCTAAAGGTTGTATTACCAAAGTCCTTGTGACTGTTGCGAGTGTGGATTGCACTATGGACTTTAGGGCTCTTAGGTTCCTAGGATGGCCAATCTATCAAGTATTTTTAGGAAGGCCATGGATCTTGTGATCTGATTGTCAAGTGGATATACCTGCTGGTCGATTAATATTTGGTAGAGGTGCCAATTGTGTGGTAGTAAATGCATTCCTTGAGTCTCCTCAAAGTGAGAGAGCTCCTCTATCCTCTACAAAATTAGAAACAGTAGAAGATGTATCTGCTAGTGAAATGCCATCGAGTGATGAATCTAAATAAGGGTCCACTATAGAGGACATATATCAAATAACTTTGAATAAGCCAATAGATCAATAGGGTATTATCAAAGGTTCATAAATGCCATGTTAGAAAGAACGTTGCCACTAATGAATCTATTGTCCTTTAGCTATTATTTGAATGGAGTGACCCTCTTGTAAGGTAGCTTTTGATGATGTGAAATAGGAGCTAGTGAAAGCACCAATTTTAAAAGCACCTAAAAGGGGTGGAGTATTCTTCATATTTTCAGCAGCCACCATGCATAGTATCAGCTACTGTTTATCCCAAATTTTGGGAGAAAAAATGGTATCATCTGATTGCCTTTTCTAGTCAAAAGTTGGGCATATTAGAAATCAACTACATATACATGGAGAAGTTGTGCCTTGCAATGGTGTTTGAACTAAAAAATTCATGCACTACATTCTCTATGAGAAGGTAGTTTTCTATATGAAGGCAAAGACGCTTAGATTGCTTATGAACAAGCTACAGCCGCCTGTTTGTTTAGCAAAGTGGTTAATCACTTTGCAGAAGTTTGATTATGAGATTAGAAGTAAGCCACCGAAGCTGTAGGGTATTGTGGAATGCCTTGTGGATTTTGGGGAGCCGAAAGAGACTTTAGTTGAAGGAAGCGATATTGAGAAAATGTTTAAAATTGATATGATATATATTCCATCTTGGTATGCTACTATCACGCATTACCTATCAACAAGGGAGGCTGGAGCCACTTTATCAAAGTCTGAAAAGAGGAAAATTAGATAGTAGGCTTTGAATTTTTCTTTGATCATAGGAACATCATATCAACATGGGGTTGATGATATCTATCATCGATATCTTACATGATGAGGTTCCATTCATTTTGGAAGAGTGCCATGACTTCACTTGTGGAGGGCATTTTGGGAGATAGTTGATTGCCTAAAAAGATTTAAGAGCCAGATATTGGTGGCCATCCATTTTCCAAGATGCATTCAAGTATGTTAAGAGATGAGATACTTGTTAACGACATGACAATAGGGAGAACAAGAAGCGACCACTTACTTTGATTATGGCTATACTTCCATTTAAGAAGTGGGGCATCGACTTTGTGGGTCCTATACCACACCTCATTCAAGTTATTTTATGGAGAGCAGTGTGTTTTGCCCCTGAAGATTGAGTTTTCGACCATAAGATTTGCAATCAATCATTATTTGGGTGACGAGGATGCACACTTCGAGTGCTTTACGACTATGGCCCACTTGGGTGAGCTCAAATTGTAGAGTTTGTTGCACCACGAAGTGGCTGTGTCAAATGAAGAAATTGCATGATTTAAAAGTGAATAAATGTACCTTTAAGAAGGGATAGCTAGTTCTATATTATGATGCACGTAGAGAACTATTTCTAGGAAAAATTTAGCCCAAATGGGACAGTCACTACAATATTTAAGAATAGGGAAGAATAAGTCGATGACATTACTGGCTGATCTTGAGGGAATGAATTTTAAAAATAAGGTTAATCTTAATAAGATTAAACCTTATTATCTCTAAATGCACTAATGGAATAAATACCTTGCAAGTCAATGCCGGGCTGATCAGAAACCTATAAGAGAAAATATTGATTGATGGGGTGGCTGATTCCCTATTTGGAACACCCATACTTGGACAACAATATCATCAGGGAAAGCTTATCTAATGGAGTAAAGGATATCAAGTAATGGAGCAAGAGGATGGATCATTTGTATGGGAAATCAAAGTCTTTTGTCATCACTATTTACGAATTATGACAAGCATCCCTGTTATATTCAATGAAGAATATGGTGGGATGGAGCCTATAGTTTATCCTCTAAATATGCTAAAATTTGACTATCATAATTACGAGTTGAGGTGACAATGGCTGGCTATGTCAACCCATTATGGACATACACATTGTATTTTGATGGAGTGTCTAGGGGTCCTAAGAAGAAAGTGAGTATACCACATGAAGGTGAAGAAGATTGCAAATGCACTTGCTTCCATTGGGTCGCCAGTGGAAGATGATGATTTAGTTTCTGTGACCTTGAATGGTCTAATCCTCATGGACGCTTTGTTGAGGATATGAAAAATAAAGGTCGCTTGATAGCAAAAGAAAAGAAGAAGGGCAGAATGTTTACGTTGGATGCAGACATCCCTGAATTGAGTGCAGCAATGTTTGCACATGGGACCGGTGTAGTTGCAGATATTGATGTCGGGCATAAACGCATTGGTCATGTTAATGTACAACGACTTAAATCGATGCAGGCCCAAAATATTGTTGTAGGATTGCCTAAATTCAAGGTTGCAGAAATGCATAAGGTATGTGAAGCCTGTCAATTTGGAAAACAAGCAAGGAAACCATTTCTTAGACATGTTCAAGAGAGTAAGAAGCCATTGGAATTAATCCACTCTAATGTGTGGACTACTAAAGCTGCATCTCTTGGAGGCTGTCATTATTTTGTCACTTTTATTGATGACTATAGCAGAAAAGTTTGGGTGTATTTTATGAAAAAGAAAAGTGAAGTTTTTGGGCATTTCAAAACTCTTAAAGCTATGGTTGAAAAAGAAACAGGCCTGCAAATAAAATGCCTAAGGTCAGATGGAGGGGGAGAGTACCTCTCAAATGAGTTTGCAAAGTTCTTGCAGGAGCATGGCATAAAGTAGCAATATTCATGCAGTCATACCCCACAACAAAATGGAATTGCAGAAAGGAAAAAAAGGCATATTGGAGAGGTATCTCGTGCCATGCTCAATGAAAAAGACCTGCCAGATTTTTATTGGACTGAGGCAGTTGCTACAGCACTCTACATAATGAACAGGACTCCCACTGCAGCAATACATGGGATGACTCCAAAGGAGAGGTATACTGGTAGGAAACCAGATATTTCTCATTTAAAATTTTTTGGTTGCATTGCCTATGTACATGTGCCAGATGAGTTGAGATCCAAGTTGGATCCAAAAGCTGAGAAGTGCATCTTTATTGGTTACTCTCTGCAGCAAAAAGAGTATAGATGCTATAACCCTTCTACTCGTAAGTTTACAGTGAGCAGAGATGTTGTTTTTGATGAGATGAGTAGCTGGTATAAACCAGTAAATGTGATTGATGATGTACATGCACAAAATGGTAATGCTGCACAGAATTCACAGCAGCAGTCACAAAATATTAGTGGACCTGGAGCGTCCTCTGGCAGTGGTTCACATTCTTTGCCATGGACAGGCAGATTGAGATCAGGAGAATCTTCTCAAAGCAATGCAGATAGTGGTATGCAGGTATCACGAAAAGGAAAAGAGAAGGTTGATCAGCCCATGTTTGATGTGAATGCAGGTCACTCTTATGTGGATGGTGAATCCAGTGGCTCAGAACAGAGCATTGATGATGAGTTGGGTATTCCTTCTATTGTTACACCTGGAGTAAGGAAGACCAGGGATGTTTTAAGAGCACCTGGGAGTGAACCTACTTTGCGCAGGTCTACGAGAGCTAGGTATCCTGTGGATAGGCTGAAATATGATGGATTTATAGCCATTCACTATGCATATATGGTCAAAGTGATACAGGAACCAGAACCCACTTCTTTTGAGCAAGCCATGGGAAAAGAAAAATGGGAGAAAGCCATGGATGAAAAAATGGATGCCTTGGAAGCAAATGCTACATGGGAATTGGTACCTTTGCCTAAAGGTAAGAATGCAATTGGCTGTAAGTGGGCTTATAAGGTGAAGCACAATGCAGATGGTTCTGTGAACAGATACAAGGCAAGATTAGTAGTCAAGGGGTATGCACAAACATATGGCATTGACTATGAAGAAACATTCAGTCCGGTTGCAAGGATGGCAACCGTAAGAGTAGTCATTGCTATGGCTGCATCAAAGGGATGGTCTTTACATCAGATGGATGTAAAGAATGCCTTTTTGCATGGTGATTTGCAAGAAGAGGTCTATATGGAGAAGCCACCAGGTTATGTGCATGCTCTTCATCCTGAGTTTGTTTGCAGGTTGAAGAAAGCTTTGTATGGCTTGAAGCAAGCACCTAGAGCATGGTCTGACAAGATAGGACAGTATCTTGTCACTATTGGCTTTCAGATTTCCAAGGCAGATTTCTCACTTTATGTGAGAAAAACAGAGAAAGGTATTATGCTACTTGTCATTTATGTTGATGATTTGATTATGAAAGGTGACAGTGATGAAGATATCCTTCATGTGAAAATGCTATTGTCTCCCAGAATCTTGACACTTGCAACACTTCCACGAGAGGTAGCTGAGGAAGCATTCATAATAGAACCATTGGGCCCACAAGTGTGGATGGAAATGCCATGCGTAGTTCTAGTTGTGCTCCTCGTAAGGCTCTTGAAAGACTTTTTCCAATTTATGGATGAATCATGCTTTCGAGTAGATGCTATTCCTTTTAGTGAGATCCTAGTTCCTATGAACTATTAGTTGCAGAGTGGAGAAAGGCAAGTAAAGATATCTCATATGACAAAGATACATGATGCCAAAGGTCCATTTGTGCGCTCGATGGAAGTCATAAGGATGTGAGGCCATTTGGTTATAACAATAAGGCCGCATTGAGTCCATTAGACCAATGTGGAAAATTGAGAATGTATAAGCATATAAAGAGAAATGTAAGATGGGTTTGGAGGCCAAAAACCCCTAAAAATACTATTGGTGCATAAGGTGAAAGGCCAAGCATTCCATGTGAATTTACTTTGAAAATTTTCCAAGTGGATGTGACTGGAGGTCATATTGATTCATCTGACAATATGCACCACCCTAAGATGCATCTAGGTGTGATGGGCCTAGGCTTGGAGCTCCACCTAGTTTGGGTCATATCATTGAAATAGGTAATGATCCGATTAGGGGAGGGTTGAATGATCCTAAATCTATGATTCTCCCTAAAGGGGGAATTTCTGAAAAGTTGGGATGACCTATTCGTTTGAATAATAACCAAAGAGGGCCCAAGAGGGTCACTCATTTTACTCATAGTACCCAAGAAGGGATGGGCATTATTGTTGAGATATCAGTAGAAAGGCTTGGGCTAGTGGATCTACAAAAGGCCAAGATCAAGTCTTGAGCTGCGTGGTATAAGAGATGGGGCTAGCCCTTACATCTCATGATACACCTCGGCTAGACAGATAATGTGCAATGTATAAGCCAAGAAGACCATGTATTGGATGGAGCCAAATGAGCTATTTTTTTAAAGGTCGAGAGGGATATTTTGATTGTCTAAAGTGTTATATCTCTTTAGGCCAAGAGGCCACTTTCATTGGTTTTAGTGTTTGGTTATGTGAGGCCAAGAGGGCCAGTCTTATTGATTGTGAAATGTTCTATTTCCTTAGGCCAAGAGATCCATATGTCTGTTTGGTGCAGGTATGTCTAATGGTTTTCTATTTGCTGATTGCATCACACAGGTTGGCGAAGTCATTGGACGGAGTCTTTGCTGCAGAGGAGCTTCTTATGGCCATTCTAGGTTGTATCGTCCCCTTTCTGAGTTTTCCCTTAAATAAATAATGTTCTATGTATGTAGGGGTCCATTTCTTTTCGTTTGTTGGGGACTAGTAATCAAGTCATAGAATCTTAGGGTTTGGTTAGGTATATCTAGGGGAGATTTGAGCACTTGTCTACCTCCTATTAGGACATTGTCAGGTGATAAAAACCTATGCTAGAAGGTAGTTCTTCTGACCATGTCCTACTTGCTTGTTGCTAGGTGACCGTTCTAGGAGTCCCTACTAGTGTGAGGCAACTAGAGTAGCATGCACTTAAATATCAAGAGAAGAGTAAGTTCTGAATCTATCTTAAAATAAAGATTACAAAGGTGTGTAAAAAGGGGTTCTAACCCCTCAATAAGAAAGAAAGAAAAAAGAAAAGAAAAGAAATCCTACAAGTAGTTGATTATTGCCTTGCGGAGGCTTGGTAGGTTTCTAGGGAGGTGAGTCAAGACCCAAAGCTGATGCCTTGTCTTTCTAGGGGTACAAACTAGCTAGAATAAAGAAAAGAAAAGGAAGGTTGGAGAAAAAATAAAAGTGAGTGTTAAAAAAGGATTAGGTGTCACCTCACGAGAGCTTGGTAGGTTCTTGGGTACTGAGTCAGGACCTGAGACTGATGCCCTATTTTCCTTGGGTCACTCTACGCTCAACTCCCTTATTTTTACATGCTCGAGTATGGAAACATTGAATAGAAAATATGTTATACAAAGAAGGTGCGATGCCCAGGCTATAGGAGTCCTCAACTAGTAGGGGGTCTTGGTTGAGTTGTCGTCAGTTAGATAGGTAGTTCAGACCACCACTAGGATGGCCTCTTTGCTAGGCTTTTTAGCTAGTCCATGTTAGAGCAGTTGGTTGGAGACTCGCTTTGGATTTCTATTAGATTATGCTAGGCCTATTCCTTGTGGACTTTCATGCCTTGATGTTATTAGGGGGGATAGGGTGAGAGTTATTATGATGCTGTGTTGATCATCTGTTTTGTATCAGCTTGATGCTCTTTGTGGTTATGCGTGTGCAGATCTGTTCATGGGATTTAACAGGCTGAGTTGCCTTATCTCGTGGTCGTCGCTAATGAGAGCGGGATTTAAAGGCCATTAAAGTGCGAGAAAGACATAGAGAAGAAAAGATTTATGGCAGAATTTGACCTCATTAGAAGTAGTAAAGATGGATGTGGCAATTTTTATGAGCCACGTAAGACGAGGTTTCAAAGTGGTTTTGAAGAGCACATACGGAATTTTCATAAAATTTTCAGACACCAGATCAAGCCAAAGCGAGTGACCGACATTGCGGAAACTTGAGTTGGGTAGGCAAGAATTTTTACTGGTCAATTTGGATGCCGGATGAACTAGTTTGGACTAGAGGTTGCAAAAAGGGTCAAAAGGTTTTAAAGTGGGGCATGGACTTATTGGGGGGGAGGGGGGGTACCATTTTGAAATAGCAGCCAACACTACATGCCGCCCTCCCTCCACAAGGCAAGTATAATGATGGTGGGCTAAAAAAACCCCTAATCAGATCACACTTATAAATCATCGCATTCTTTTGCTCTCCAACGCCTGTTTCTGATCGTGGAATGGCTGTCTAGTTGAAAATTGAGAAGAGAATGCGATGATGGAAACTTGTCGGCATGGACCGGGATCGCTCCAAGATCGATCGAAGGGAGTGTCAAGATTGTGGGAGAGAAGGAAGGAGTCTCACTTGTAGCTTTCTTGCTTGCACAATGGGGGAATACACACAAGAGTGGAGGCTCAAAACAGTTTTCCTCTTCTTAGTTGTGTAAGCCAAAAGAACTCTCATACAAAGAAATAGAAGAACCCTATATATGGGTCTCAAACCAAACTCAACTAACTAAGGTGGCATACTAACTGAGCCACGAACTAGAGTAGATAAGGATAGCTGTCATCTAGCTATTATTCATGGGCAGTGTACCAACCGCATCTGCAACTCACACGTCGATGACATAAATGCACAACGGTCACCCTGGCATATCACGAGTGGAGCTCGATATCTCAACACTCCCCCTCAAGCTCAATCCCAATTCCTGCACACCAAGCAGGTCTCTGAACTTGCGCAGCTTCTCTGCGCCCAATGCCTTCGTAAATATGTCAGCTACCTGATCCTCTGTGCTGACATAAACTAGATCAATAAGACCTAGTAAAACCCTCTCCCACACATAGTGACAATGCACCTCAATGTGCTTTGTTCTAGCATGATAGACTGGGTTATTTGCCAAGTGTATACTGCTCATGTTGTCATAATAAATGACAAATGGCCCATTTGTAGGCTGATGCATATCATAAAGTAGCTTATGCAACCAAGCTACCTCACATGCAGCCATTGCTGCACCCCTATACTCAGCCTCTGTGCTCGACAAGGCAACTGTAGGCTGCTTCTTGTTGCTCCAAGTGACTATAGCACTCCCAAAAGAGAACACATACCCACTAGTAGATCGTCTATCAGAAATAATACCAGCCCAATCAGCATCAGTGTATCCATGCAACTGTATCTGAACCCCAATCTCATAAAATAGTCCATACTGCAATGTGGACTTCACATACCTGAGTATGCATCTAGCCGCATCCAAATGCGATTTCCTTGGAGCCTGCATAAACTGACTTACCAATCCAACAGCATAGCTCAAATCTGGCTTGGTAATAGTCATATAAATCAAACTTCCTACTATGTGTCTGTACATAGTAGGGTCTTCCAGAAGGTCACCTGCATCTGCGCTCAGCTTCACATTCTGCTCCAAAGGAACTGAAAATAGGCTTACAGCCTGTCATCCCATATTTGGACAACATGTCCAATCCATACTACCTCTGCAAGAGGTGTATCCCACTTGGTGATCTAATCACCTCAATGCCCAAGAAATAACGCAGCTCTCCCAAATCCTTCATCTCAAACTTTTTCTTCAATAGCATTTTGACATGAAGGATATTCTCATCACTGTCACCTGTCATAATCAAATCATCAACATAAATGACAAGTAGCATAATACATTTCTCTGTTTTTCTCACATAAAGTGAGAAATCTGCCTTGGAAATCTGAAAGCCAATAGTGACAAGATATTGTCCTATCTTGTCAGACCATGCTCTAGGTGCTTGTTTCAAGCCATACAAGGCTTTCTTCAACCTGCAAACAAACTCAGGATGAACAGCATGCACATAACTTGGTGGCTACTCCATATAGACCTCTTCTTGCAAATCACCATGCAAGAAGGCATTCTTTACATCCATCTGATGTAAAGACCATCCCTTTGATGCAGCCATAGCAATGACTGCTCTTACCATTGCCATCCTTGCAACCGGACTGAATGTTTCTTCATAGTCAATGCCATATGTTTGTGCATACCCCTTGACTACTAATCTTGCCTTGTATCTGTTCACAGAACCATCTGCATTGTGCTTCACCTTATAAACCCACTTACAGCCAATTGCATTCTTACCTTCAGGCAAAGGTAACAATTCCCATGTAGCATTTTCTTCCAAGGCATCCATTTCTTCATCCATGGCTTTCTCCCATTTTTCTTTTCTGATGGCTTGCTCAAAAGAAGTGGATTCTAGTTCTTGTATCACTTTGACCATATAGGCATAGTGAATGGCTATAAATCCATCATATTTCAGCCTATCCATAGGATACCTAGCTCTAGTAGACCTACGCAAAGTAGGTTCACTCCCAGGTTCTCTCAAAACATCCCTGGTCTTCCTTACTCCACGTGTAACAATAGAAGGAATACCCAACTCATCATCAATGCTCTGTTCTGAGCCACTGGATTCACCATCCACATACGAGTGACCTGCATTCACATCAATCTACCTTCTCTTTTCCTTTTCGTGATACCTGCATACCACTATCTCATTGCTTTGAGAAGATTCTCCTGATCTCAATCTGCCTATCCATGGCGAAGAATGTGAACCACTGCTAGAGGACGCTCCAGGTCCACTAATATCTTGTGATGACTGATGCTGTGAATTCTGTGCAGCATTACCATTTTATGCATCTACATTATCAATCACATTTACTGGTTTATACCAGCTACTCATCTCATCAAAAACAACATCTCTGCTCACTGTAAACTTACGAGTAGAAGGGTTATAGCATCTATACCCTTTCTGCTGCTGCAGAGAGTAACCAATAAAGATGCACTTCTCAGCTTTTGGATCCAACTTGGATCTCAACTCATCTAGCACATGAACATAGGCAATGCAACCAAAAATTTTCAAATGAGAAATATCTGGTTTCCTACCAGTATACCTCTCCTCTGGAGTCATCCCATGTATTGTTGCAGTGGGAGTCCTGTTCATTATGTAGACTGCTGTAGCAACTGCTTCAGCCCAGTAAAAATCTGGCAAGTCTTTTTCGTTGAGCATGGCATGATATACCTCTCCAATATGCCTGTTTTTCCTTTCTGCAATTCCATTTTGTTGTGGGGTATGACTGCATGAATATTGCTGCTTTATGCCATGCTCTTGCAGGAACCTTGCAAACTCATTTGAGAGGTACTCTCCCTCTCCATCTGACCTTAGGTATTTTATTTGCAGGCCTATTTCTTTTTCAACCATAGCTTTAAGAGTTTTGAAATGCCCAAAAACTTCACTTTTCTTTTTCATAAAATACACCCAAACTTTTCTGCTATAGTCATCAATAAAAGTGACAAAATAATGACAGCCTCCAAGAGATGCAGCTTTAGTAGTCCACACATCAGAGTGGATTAATTCCAATGGCTTCTTACTCTCTTGAACATGTCTAGGAAATGGTTTCCTTGCCTGTTTTCCAATTTGGCAGGCTTCACATACCTTATGCATTTCTACAACCTTGAATTTTGGCAATCCTGCAACAATATTTTGGGCGTGCATTGATTTAAGTCGCTGTACATTAACATGACCAATGCGTTTATGCCAGATATCAATATCTGCAACTACATCGGTCCCATGTGCAAACATTGCTGCACTCAATTCAGGCATGCCTGCATCCAACGTAAACATTCTTCCCTTCTTCTTTCCTTTTTCTATCAAGTGACCTTTATTTTTCATATCCTCAACAAAGCATCCATGAGGATTAAATCTGACCTGCAAGCCCTGCTCCACCATTTGACCAACAGAAACCAGATTCTTGGTGATATTCGGGACATGAAATACATCGGACATGTATTTCTTTTTCCCATCCTGCATAGACAAAGGAATTTTTCCAATCTGCACAATAGGATGTGCAGTATCATCATCAGTCTCCACAAATCCTGGTTTTTCAATTTTTCTTGCATCCTCCATCCATTCTGCATGACCTCTCATGTGGTTTAATGCACCTGAGTCAACATACCATACATCATTGCTTTCTTCTGTACTTGTCACAGAATTGTTCATGTGCTGCACCATAAATAAATGCTCATTTTTGTCATCACCCTGTCTAGTAGAAGATGCATAATTCCCTTGTTGCAATTTTCCATTCATGATATCATTGTACTTTTTATAGCAGTCTTTAGACATATGACCCATTTTACCACAGTAGTAGCATTCAACATTATTGCTTGCATTTTGGCCTCTTTGCCATCCACCACGACCTCTTTGGCTCCCCCTACCTCTAGAGTTACCACGTCCTCCTCCATAGGACTGGTTTTCTTGAGTTTGTTGCATATTCTGATTTCTGCCACGGCCTCTAGATCGGCATCCTCTACCTCTGCCTCTACCTCTTCCAGCATTTGAGTAAAAGACATCTTCTTTTGAAGTTCCTCCTGAAGAAGAAGCACCACCATTTCTTTGCTCCTCAGAAATTAGAAGAGCAATCAACTTCTCAAAATCAGGAAATCTTTCACGGACGGAAATTGATATTCGGAACTGTGCATAATCCTTTCCTAGACCATTCAAGGTCACAGAAACTAAATCATCATCTTCCACTGGCGACGCAATGGAAGCAATGGCATCTGCAATCTTTTTCACCTTCATGTGGTAGTCATTGATGCTCATATTTTCTTTGCACATTATGCAATTCTTGCTTAAGCTGCATTTTCCTGGCTTGCGTATTTGTGCTATACATTTTTGAAAAAGTATCCCATGCCTCCTTTGGCGTACTAGCATCCTGAATATGCATAATCATAGAGTCTGAAATACTGATAGACAGCCAGTACATAACTTTCCTGGCTCTCTCATGCCATGCTTTGAATGCATGCATTTGCTGTTGATTGGAAACATCAAGAAGAACTGGTTCTTCTTCATTTCCTGCAACAAATTCCCAATATCCTTTTCCCATAAGGAAATTCGTCATTCTAAACTTCCATTCTTGGAAGTTGTTCTTGTCAAGCTTTTCAATTACAATCTGTGAAAGAGAATCAGACGCCATTACAGAATACTGCAAAAAAATATGTCACTGCAGAGAACACAACTTCAGCCTCACAAGGGCAAATCTGCAAAACTGAGGAAAGTGGTATTTAACCACACAGTCACTTCCTAGTGACGATTTTGCATCAACAGGCAACAAGGATGATTTTGTAACTCCCAAGGTCTCTGCGTACAAGCATACGATACAATTTCTATAGTAACTTTTCACCGACCTGTAGAATAGTGGCTACACAACATAAAATTGGGCCTTTTCCTGAGTGCGTGCAGAAAACTTCACCTCCAAAACAAGCCCCGAAATGGCCTCAAATAAAAAAAACAGGGTCGCAACCTGAGACAATGTACTCTTGCTTCACCACGAAGGGCGTCTCAACGTGAGACAATGCACTCTTGCAATTTTCAGCTGTGCTACCTGCAGAGATCTGCTCCCAAAACAGAAAATGAAAGCAACACTGCTCCTCTTACCAGAACACCGCGAGCTTGGCTTGCTTTCTTGAGCTCCTTACCACGAACAAGGCTCTGATACCATGTCAAGATTGTGGGAGAGAAGGAAGGAGTCTCACTTGTAGCTTTCTTGCTTGCACAATGGGGGAATACACACAAGGGTGGAGGCTGAAAACAGTTTTCCTCTTCTTAGTTGTGTAAGCCAAAAGAACTCTCATACAAAGAAATAGAAGAACCCTATATATGGGTCTCAAACCAAACTCAACTAACTAAGGTGGCATACTAACTGAGCCACAAACTAGAGTAGATAAGGATAGCTTTCATGTAGCTATTATTCATGGGCGGTGTACCAACCGCATCTGCAACTAACACGTCGGTGACATAAATGCACAACGGTCACCCTGGCATATCACGAGTGGAGCTCGATATCTCAACAGGGAGGATGAGAGGTAATGTCCACCACAGTCAAGGAACAAATGATGGGTCCGATGGCTGCCTGAAACCATTTCATAAAAACACGCAACATGCAAATAAGCGGTATACCTAAATTTTACAAAGAAAATTGCATTGTTTTGATGTTTGATGATTTTAATGATATGTGCACGGAAAGAAAATTTGTATGAATCATGCTTGAAGTATTTTTGAGGGTTGTACATGAAAAAATGCAAAATCTGTAGTCGTGCATAGTCATAATTAATAATTAAAAACCCAAAATGTGTGTTAAATGAAGTAAAATAAAAATTTATTCTATTTTGGTTTAGAAAATGGAATGCATCACCTATTATTTGATGTTGAGCTCGAGTATAAACCCATGCCCTTCAAAATCTAGTTGGATGGGACTCAATTTTTATTCCTCCTACTTCTAATTTCTCCTCATGATCCCCTTTTTCTCAACACCAATTGGTTTTTTTCCATCACCAAGATCCTTTCTTCATCAAGTATTATGGCCAAGAAGAAATCACACAGTATTTGCACCATAACATGGATGATGTTTGGATCCTCAAGTGTGGTACTTATAAAACTTGTGTAATGGAGGGAAATAGCATGAAATGATGTATAGAATACGCATAGTAGATGCGATGAGAAACCCACTCAAGAACACAAGAATAGAGATGGAGGACAAATTTTTTTTCTCATTTTTTATTCCTTTACACAAAAAAATGTACAATAAGTGTAGATAAGATGTAACACAAAGGAAAGTGGTCCATTAAGTCTAACAGTGTATCACGCTAAAATCAAGGTTTGGTGGTACAATAAAAGGGCCAATTCAAGTTCCACTTCTTGGTACATATACCAAGAGTCCTTTGGAATTTTATAGGAAATCCCTTTAGGAAAATTAAACTTTGATATATAAATGAAAGTATTCTTTACATTGTACTAGTATGAAAGTGGTGATGCCATTACTAGGTGGAGTAATCAAGTGCTCAAGTTTGAACTCATGTACCATTCACACACACACACACACACACACACACACACACACACACACACACACACACACACACACACACACACACACACACACACACACACACACACACACACACACACACACACACACACACACACACATTGGATATCCCACTTTCAATGTGCTTGTTTGCTAACTTTGCTACATTGAACCCACTCGTTGCTGCTCTAGCTCTAAAGGCCATTATAGGGGGGCTCGTAGGAAAATTGGATGTACTCTTTCTTGTTGTTCTACGCCATGAGGATCCCAAGGAGCAAGGCTACTACAAGACAAACCTCACAAGAGCTCACATCAAAGAGCAAAGAGGCAATGAAATCCCCTTGAAACATCAACAAGGATTCAACACTATCATCAAAAGCTGAGGTGTAGCATAAAAGTACTCCTAACATAAGGGCAAGTGCTAAGCACTATAATTCAATTAATTTTGGCTCTAAATGAACCCCTTTCCTCTTCAATGATGAGGAGAACAAGTTTATATTAATGCTAATATGTGAGTTGAGAGGATAATCTAGTTTTTACTTTGCATGCAAGTGTGTATGCAATCTCTAATCAATATTGTTGGCTAGTGAATGTGGGTTGTTTTTCTGGTTATTACATGCACATGCTAAATCTTGTTGAAGACTAGCGTTTGGTTTGATTGAAGATTGTGCACATGCTCTGATTCTTAAATTATGCAACTTTCCATGAATAGTTTCAAATGATTTGAATCATGTTTTGATCTTAAGTATATCCTCTTGCATGCCGTGAAATTCTAGATATACAAAACCAAATTAGGCCTATTCTTAATTTGCATGCTATTTGAATGCAAATAAGCATGTAAGAGTGCATGCAATCTACTCCAGATATTCTTTTTTTATTTCATGAAACCATGCATGTTGTGAAATGTGATGATATGAAATGTGTACAGTACCAAATTTGGTACTCTGGAGTATCAAATTTGGTACTGTGAGTGAGCACTTTGAGGATATGAAAAGTAAAAATACATTATGCTGATGAATTGTTAACTTTCAATAAGTAAATTTTTAGCATGTACAAAGTGTTAAAAGATATTTTCTTAGAAAGAGTGGAAAGGGTATTTTTAATTACTTTCTGTGTTTTCAAATTTCGTGTAGAAGCAAAATGGAAGATATCCTCAACAAATAAAATTTTCTTTATAGTAGAGGACTTGCATAAGGAGTATGGGTTGAGTCGTGAAAGAAACTTTGTTCTAGTACTTTTGGTACTTTTAGACTACTTTTGATAGTTTTGGTAGTTTTGGTGATATTGGCTAGAGTAGTTTTCTTATTTTTTGGTACTTTATAGATTTTTTTGTTGCATTTAACACTTTCTAATGTTTTGGAACTCTATGTTGTTTGATATTTTTGGTACTCCTTGATATTCTTTGGTACTTTTGGCATCATTTTGAAACTATTTATGTTGTTTGATATTTTTTATAATTCTTGTTACTCTCTAATATTATTTGCTAGTTTTTGGTACTTTTTGAAATTCTTTGACGCTTTTATTAGAATTTTGGAATTCTTCTACTAGGTTCTTTTGATACTTTTTTGTACTTGTATTTATGAATGCTTTTTTCACTTCAATTGTACTAATTGGCATGTATGAAACTTTGGGTGCTCTTGGTACTATTGGGTACTTCTTTGTACCACTGTATGTTTGATTTAAGATATTTATTTAGTACTAATTGGTCCTATTGGAATCCCTTTAGTAATGTTGGGTACTTTCTGGTACTTATTGCTACTTCTTTCACTTTATTAAATTGTTTTTAGGGTACTTCTAGTACTTTGGGCACTATCTTTTGTTATTTTTTCTATGGTGCTTTTGATACTTTTTGGTTTTTGAAGCTTTTTGGTACTTTGGTACTATCTAGATTATGATTTTTATTACTACTTCTTATGATACAGTTTAAATGATAGGTATGAAACTTGAGATGTAAGGGATTTCTAGGTCTAATTGTTTAATGTGCTTTTTAAAAAATACTATGAAAAGGTTCAGACTCAGTAGAAAGCCAACTCTAGTTTACTTTTTTGAAGAAGCTCATTACAAATCTAAAGAATGGAAGGATGTTTACCTTGTTGCCAAGGCCTCATATTGTGAATAGCATCCATGTCTTTGGGTCTTGTGTTTCTTGTGGGGAGGCTTTGGAGTCCTCTTACATTGTTCGTAGCTTCATGCATTATTATCAACATCAATACCATCTCTTATGCTTTACTATTCCTTTGTAGACAAGTGACACTTGTCTTAAGTTTATTCGTAACACTATTATCTCTATGGAGGCAAAGGCCTAGATCACTAGGTATCCTGCTTTGAAGAGTATGTGGACACGATTTTTCATGATGTTTTTTTTCTATATTGATTGTGTCATTTGATTGAATCTTGTGTTTCCCTTTATGTATATGTGTGTAGCCCTAGAAAGTGCCATTGAGGCTACCAATCAAAAGATGTTCTCAGAAAGGGAGTGAAGGAAAGTCATGGCCCTACCATGTTAGCTACTAGTAATATGTCTAGGAAAGATGATGCTTACAAGGAGGTACAAGATGTCTTGCAGGATTTGGGTGCTAGTACTATGGATGTGAAAGGGAGTGAGCCAAGATTGGAGGGTGCAAACAATCTAGTGGATACCTTAAACATTGCTAATCTAGAGGAGGAACTTGAGTGCCAAGCAGGAGATGATAACCCCTCCAAGTCACACCTAATATGTTCCAAATAGACAACGATCAGTCTTAGCCTTGGAAAACAAAAAAAAAAAAAAAAAAAAAAAAAAAAAAAAAAAAAAAAAAAAAAAAAAAAAAAAAAAAAAAAAAAAAAAAAAAAAAAAAAAAAAAAAAAAAAAAAAAAAAAAAAAAAAAAAAAAAAAAAAAAAAAAAAAAAAGCATGGCAAAACAAAACATACAAAAAAAAAAAAAAAAAAAAAAAACACTTAAAAACACCTCCTAAAAACTAAACCTCCTAAAAAAAAAAAAAAAAAAAAAAAAAAACTTCTTCTTTTGCTGCACTAATTGATTTTATTAGTGAATCTCATGTTCGTGCACTAATGATTTAGAAGTTAATGCAACTCTAGGATTATGCCATCATGTCATGCACTACAACCATTTGATGTACACATAAGAAGGATGTACAAATCAAAAACACTTGTGACTAGCTAGTGCCTTATGTGTCATGTAAGCATGCATACATATAGATTCATTGATTAAGCATGTCTCCTTTATCACTCAAAACCTCACTTTTTTTGTTTAAAGGAGATCCACTCTCCCCCCACTCTCACATTCTCTCGTTACTATAATTTAAAGCTCATGAATTCCTCTTTTGACTTTTCAAGACCTACACGCTTCTCATACTCTCCCTGCACCTCACTCACTACTCCTAGGGTTCCTAATGAGTCACTACAAGATATAGGTCCTATACTGACGCTAAAAGTGACGAAAATGCAAATAAAAAAATTTGCCCCCGTCGTCGCAAAAAGCGTCGTTTTTGGCAACGCCATAGAACAGTCGCTATCAGCGTCGGTATTAGCGTCACAAATGCGACATTGATACCGACGCCAATACCGACGCTGATAGCGACGGTTTGTGACAAAAATAACAACGCCAATAACGATGCGAGTAATAAAATTTGCATCGCTAATAGCGACGATAACAAGGAAAAAAAAATTTGTGGCAGGGTAGCTATTAGAGCCATACAAAATAGTTTCTGCACTATGTACAATGCACTTGCAAACAAAAACAAAGTATACTGAAATCATAATACTAATACATGAAATAAATACATCATCGCATAATAAGCGATTGGTACAATCATGACAAGATATCACTAATACATAGATTAGGCGACCAAAAAATAAAGGTGTGTGAGCTCCAAGGATCCAAGGGCGAGCTACATATCCTCGCCCTCCGAAAGCTCATCCCGCCGCAAAGGTGCATCGAATGGACTCTGCAAAAAAAGAAACAACAACACATCAGTCCACCTTACAATAATACATTCTAATTAAACATGGCAACTATGGACAAGAAAGATGAGTGACTTACAGGGCCACCACATCTATACAATTTTTCGATCAGTGAAGTGAGACCGTGCCTCTTTGCATATTGAGTCTCAAGGCCAGTTGGATCGCGATTTGTAATGTAGTGCTGCAAAGAAAACAAAATGCTAATTGTTAGAAACATGATTGTCAGTATAAAGGATATTGCAAAAAAATAAATAAGCAAAACAAAAGAAAAACTTACAAAGTCCTCCAAATATGTCCTGTGGTCACCACTCCCAAGATGATGGACCACTCCGGCCTCGACTCGTGCCCTCGCCGCCTTGCACTGCTGACTCCAACGTCCTAGAGAATCTGTAGCCTCCTCCCTCAGTCAACGCCAGTCATCCGCATCTAACCAGTCAGGCTTTGGAGCCCCACTGTTGATTGCCTTGCATGTGTCGGATCGTCTGTGTGACATATATGCACGCATGCAATCCATCATCCAGTCCATAGAAAATCTATCTACTAAGACTGGAACTGGAAACTCCTCATACAAGGATGCTACTATGTAGTCCTTGCTCCCCTCTGGTATGTTCTTCCAATGATCTAAGACGTTGTGCCGAAAAACTTATTGGCACAACTCTCTCATGCGAGCCATCACCCTCCTCCCCTCATCATTCATGATGATGGCTCTTGACCTATCATTGACTAGATATCCATTTTCCCCTGGGGTTTGCCTAAGATGGGTCCTCTCCCATCTGCGTCCACGTTCTTGGGCATATCCAGGAGACCCTTGTGCATCCGGTGTACCGACCAGGGTAATATCTCTTGGAGTGGCACCCATAGGGGTACCACCTGTGCTGACGGCTGAGAGCAAAAGCTGGAGTAACTGGAGTAGACGTTCCCACAGGTGTGACAAATCCTGGAGGTGACGCAACTCTAGCTGAACTACAAGACGGAGACACTGCGTTCTTGTCTCCACAGTCTATCATCGTCCTTCAGCGACCATAGAATTTCGTTATCTGGATCCACCACAGGTAG
This sequence comes from Lygodium microphyllum, assembly GCF_053477565.2. NCBI lineage: Eukaryota > Viridiplantae > Streptophyta > Polypodiopsida > Schizaeales > Lygodiaceae > Lygodium > Lygodium microphyllum. The sequence goes on along the minus strand of NC_141142.1, from coordinate 83,084,532 downwards.
CCATTGTGAAATATGCACTAGCTCCTCAAACACCAACCAACCTTCAGCCATGCTACTTTCTGGCCGAGCTCGTTGTTGCACAAAGTCTTTCAGGGTTTTCATGAAGCGCTCCAAGAAGAACATCCATTACGTATAGACAGGTCCAGCAATCTCCACTTCATTTACAAGATGCACAAGAAGGTGGATTTTTATCGTGAGCATGTTGGTGGGTAGGTATTTCTCAAAGAGACAAACCGTCTCCATTGCTCCCCGCCTCGCGGATTCAATAGAGGACGTCTTAATCTCCTTCTATGAGATCCATTACACCAAAGTCGACAACCTGTAAATGGCCCCGCGTATTTCTGGAGTAAGTTATCCTGCGATCGCGATCGGTAGTACAAACTACCACAAATGAGAAAGCATTGTGAATAATGGCTACACTCCAAATAGCAAAATGCCACTACAAGATATAGACCTTATAGCGACGAAAATACAAACAACAAAATTTGCCCCCGTCGTCGCAAAAAGCATCGTTATTGACGACGCCATGGAATCGACGCTATATGCGTCGCTATATGCGTCGCTATATCCGTCGCATTTGCGACGTATATAGCGACGCAAATAGCGACGCATATAGCGACGATTACAGAGAATTTGCGACGCTGATAGCGACGACAATAGCGACGCCTGCAGTAAATTTGCGACGCAAATAGCGACGGTAACAGAGGAAAAAAAAATTTTGTGGCAGGGCAGCTGTGTGCTGTATGAGAGCCATACAAAATAGTTTCTGCACTGCTGCATACAAAGTGTTTGCAAACAAAAAGAATCTATACTGAAATCATAAAACTGATAGATGAAATAAATATATGATATCGCATAAAATGCGATTGGTACAATCATAAAACAATATCACTAATACATAGAAAATGTCTACATAGATCGGGCGACTAAAAACTAAAGGTATGTGAGCGCTAAGGATCCGAGGGCGAGCCACAAATCGTCGTCCCCCGAAAGCTCGTCCCTCTGCAAAGGAGCATCAAACGGATTCTGCAGAAAAAGAAACAACATATCAATCCACCATACAATAATGCATTCAAATATCTCATGGTAACTACGGACATGAAAGATGAGAGACTTACTGGGCCGCCGCGTCTGTACAATCGGTCGATCAATGATCTGAGACCGTGCCTCTCTGCATATTGAGTCTCAAGGCCTTGCGGATCACGATTTGTAATGGAGTGCTGCAAAGAAAACAAAATGCTAACTGTTAGAAATATGATTGTCAGTACAAATAATATCTCAAAAAAACAAATAAGCAAAACAAAAGAGAAACTTACAAAGTCCTCCAAATATGTCATGTGGCCGCCACTCCCAAGATGATGTACCGATCCGGCCTCGATTCGTGCCCTCGCCGCCTCCCGCTGCTGACTCCAACGTCCTAGCGAATTTGTAGCCTCCTCCCTCAGTCGGCGCCAGTCCTCTGCATCTAACCACTCGGGCTTTGGAGCCCCACTCTTGATTGCCTTGCGTGCGTCGGATCGTCTATGTGACATGTATGCACGCATGCAATCCATCATCCAGCCCGTAGAGAATCTATCCACTGCGGCTGGCACCGGGAACTCCTCATGCAAGGATGCTACTATGTACTCCTTGCTCCCCTCCGGTATGTTCCTCCAATGATCCAGGACGTTGTGCCGAAAAACTTGTTGGCACAACTCCCTCATGCGAGCTATCACCCTCCTCCCCTCATCATTCATGATGATAGCTCCTGACCTGCCATCCACTAGGTATCCATAATCCCTAGGAGTGTGCCTCGTATGGGCCCTCTCCCATCTCCGTCCAGGCTCCTGGGCATATCCAGGAGACCCCTGAACATCCGGTGTACCGACGGGGGTACCCTCTCCCGGAGTGCCACTGAAAGGGGTGCCACCAGAGGGGGTGCCACCAGAGGGGGTGCCACCAAAAGGCGTGACATCTGCCGACGGCTGCGCAAAAGCCGGAGTAACTGGAGTGGACGTCCCCACAGGTGTGACAAATCCTGGAGGTGACCGAGCTCTAGCTGAACGACGAGACGGAGACACCGCATCCGTGTCTCCACAGCAGCACCCCCCTGATCCTCCTGCAGTCGCAGTCCCTCCCTCTGGCCCAAGTCGCGAGCATCGAGATCATCTGCTCGAAGCTGAAGCATCTGATCGCACTGAAGCTGATCTAGCAGAGCGCCCTGACGAAGAACGAGACAGCTCCTGATCTGCTATCTCTCTGAATCTCGCGAGCTGATCTGGAGACATACGTGCCATCATCTCCTGAAACTCCTCATCGCTCATCCCTCGACTCATCCTGAAAATAAAGATACCTGCAGAGATAAAAAATAATGTTAGAATAATCAATTGAAACTATACAAAGCGCATTAATATAAATCATTTTTGAAAAATCCATCTTAAAATGCATATCTTATCTACCTTTATGGAAGATCTAAACAACGAATTGAGTAATACAATTCTCCAAGAATGAAGTATTCTATGGTCCCATGTTAATCTCCTGACATAACTCTGCATACACTGGAAGGTCAATAGACATGTCACCACAAAAGAACGAGTCTGCCTTGTTCTCAAAAAATTCTACGACTTCTGTATTTCCATCATTGTTAGCCGATGCGGGCTCCAAGCTTGCGGTGGCCTCCACCCCTTGTAATTTCGATCCCTCTATTTGCATATATTCTTCATCTATGCCTAGAACATCGCTTTGATCGTATACTCTCGCACCTCTAGGAGTTGAAGGTATAACATACCACCATCGAGGTTGTCGGGGATTTGGATAGAAGATTACCTGTTCACAAACACTTACAAACCGTCTTCAAACCATTGTGACATAAAGCATGGCGTATTACAATTAGCAAGCAAATGACTAGAAGATTACCTCTTCACAATGTGCCGGCAACACAAAGGTGTCGCGCAAATCCATCCATTTTTTTTCGGAATCTATTTCGAGAAATCCAGATGGACCTCGTTGAACCGTTGCGCCAGCTCCTCCAAGTACCACTTTGAACCACTGCACATCGAATATTATCATGAAGAAGCTACGGTAATCCACCATAATAATACTTTGCAAATTCCCAAAATACTCCATCTCATCCACAACCGTGTTCGGATCCGTTGCTCGTCGCCGGCTCTCTTGCTCAAACCTTGCCATGACACCACAGTCCATTGTGGAGCGCATTTTGTCAATACGCTCCACCCGAAAATGCCGTCCGCGCGACCACGCTGCACTATATATTTTGTACTGCACAGTGAAACACTCAAATTAGATGTAGCAAACAAATTCAGATACGACACATTCTAAACCCCTCATTACCTTTGGACTACATCCCCTCGAGAACTCCCACTCCTCCATTGAGACCTCTGCCCCTTCGCTGGATGCTGCGATCAAGGCTCCATGCAACCATCGTGTTGACATAAACCGCGGCATCTCCTCCATGCCTTCGGGATATCGAATCGGTCGGTGACGCGTACTGCGTCGGAATTCAGCTCGCGCTTCCTCTCGATCTTGCCTTGCAATCTGGTACTTGGCGAGCCACGTCTCCATGGAGGCATGGTGCAACATACAAAAGCGATTCACTTTCTCTTCCATTGAGGCATCCATTCTTTTTTCTACCCCATTTCCAACCACCACATCTCCAGTCAGCCTGTCATCGTCCTTGAGCGTCCATAGCATTTCATTGTCTGGTTCCACCGTTGGTAGCCATTGTGAGATATGCACTAATGCCTCTGACACCAACCAACCCTCCGCCATGCTACCTTCCGGACGAGCTCGTTGTCGCACAAAGCCTTTCAGGGTTTTCATGAAGCGCTCCAGGAAGAACATCCATCGCGTATGGACAGGTTCGGCAATCTCCACTTCGTCCATAAGATGCACAAGAAGGTGAACTTGTATCGTGAGCATGCTAGTGGGCAGGTATTTCTCAAAGAGACAGACCGTCTCAACTGCTCCCCGCCTTGCGGATTCAATAGAGAACGTCTTAATCTCTTTCTGTGAAATCCATTGCACCAAAGTCGACAGCTTGTAAATGGCCCCGCGAATTTCTGGAGTTAGGCATCTCGCGATCGCGATCGGTAGGACAAACTGCCACAAATGAGAAAGCATTAAGAATAATGGTCACTTTTCAAATTTCAAAATGTCCACGCTAATTAAAATCCATTCTGTTCACAAACCTGACATATCTTATGCCAATCATGGGATTTTAGCCCAGACATTTGGTCATCTTTAGAAAATGTGGACCTGAGAGAACGCATCATACCCGTCGGAGTGCGGATAGACTTGATTACTTGCTTCACAATGCGCTCTTCTTTGGTAGACAAAACCCAGGGAGCGCGAGGAAGCTGCACTCCCCCTTCAGCACTCGACTGCGGCCAAAGCGCCTCCATCTTACCTACCTCCTTTAAATCCATTCGTGACCCTATAGTGTCTCTCTTTCCTGTGATGTGGTCCCATAGCAAGCTGCCCACATTTTTGAAAATATGCATGGGATCCAACAAGTGGTTGACCTGTAAGTGGGTCCAATATGGCAACTCGTAGAAAACTGAGAGCCGTCGCATTCCATTTGGATGTGATTCCGGGTTTACCATTTTCAGCTCGTACCAGCTTGCAGCGTTCATACGTGCTGGAGGTCGTCCAAGAAAACCTTCCCTGAGTTCATGATCCTCCGGCAAGAAAGTGGCGTGTCCTTGATATACCATCTTCTTCATGGTTCGTGACCTTCGGGAGTCTAACTATGGCCCACACAATGGACATGCATGATAACCTGAGGTAACGAGACCTGCAAGGCGATCCACGACCTAGTGAATACTTGATTGAATGAAATAAAATATAGATATTACCGGCATGAACAAAGGTCTGCTCACCTGAGCACTCTCCCAATCCCGGAAAGTCATGCATCGTCCACATGAGAATGGCTCGAATGTTGGCTGACCGCCGACCATCGCGCCTGCTCATATCTTGCACCGTGACCCCCTCCTCCCACAAAATCTTAAGCTCATCGACTAATGGACGAAGATACACGTCCATATTTTTTACTTTGTAGCGGCCCGGGACGAGCAAGCTAAGGATGAGATGTCCTTTCTTCGTAGAAAGCCATGGAGGAATGTTGTAGTTGACAAGCACTATAGGCCACACACTGTAAGAAGTCGAGCGCAGACCGAATGGGTTCACACCATCCATGGCGAGACCGAGCCGAAGATTCCTTGGCTCTCGCGCAAAGCCTGGGAAGGTAGAGTCAATGTGGCTCCATGCGCGCGAATCTGCTGATATTCGTTGCACTCCATCCGTAGACCTATTCTGCACATGCCACGTTGTCAAGCTTGCCATGGCAGACGTGCGAAACATGTGGTTTATGCGGGGGATGAGCGGAAAGTGTCTGAGGACTTTTTGAGGGATGGTCTGCCCTTGCAAGTCCTGTCGATACCTGTGAGCACCACACTTTGGACATGTCTCCATAGTCTCGTATTCATCTCGAAACAATATGCAGTCGTTGATACATGCATGGATGTTATTGTAGTCCATGCCAAGCTTCCGTAAAACATGTCGTGTATCATCACGAGACTCAGGCATGGTGTTTGCAGGTGGCAATATATGATATTTCAATAACCTGAAAACATCATAAAACACCTTGAAAAATCCATCCATATTTACAATAATACTGTTTAAAAAAAAAACAATGAAGTCTGTATGCAAGGTACCTGAATAACTCAGTCACACTCGTATCGCTCCAACCGTATTTCGCTTGCACACTTAAGAGTGCAAGCAATGTCTTCAACCGAGATACTCGGCACCCATCATATAATGGTATGGATGCTTCCTCTCTAAGCGGGTCAGATGTCTCAACATCCATGGGAATCAATGCATCGATCATTGCCTCCATCTCAGGCTCCAAGATTGTAGGCAAGTCGGGAAGGTTGTCTGTCTCCTCTGGCATTGACGATATAGATGGGCCTTGCGAGTGGTCTATTGGCTCCTGCCATCCATCCATCCATCTCACGTCCACGAACTCTTCTAATTGGCCGCAAAGGGTGCACTCCCCCTTGGGTCGAGACATCACCCCCCTGGACACAAAATTTGCCAACAAGACCCAATCTTATTGTGTATGGTTTTCAATTAGCTTGAGAGTACAATGCATGAAAAATGCTAACTTGAAAATACCGTTTGCTGAAAATCTGCAATCGCCTGATCAATAATCTCAGGTTGAAACTCGCCAAATCGTCGTACGTGTTCTATAGACAATCGGCGTTTTCGTCTAATTGCCAACTTGCATTGAGAGCAAGGACATGGGACACGCTGATTAAGATACGACTCGTGGTCTTGAACAATAGGACCTTCTTCGTTTGCCATCTTATCTACATTACAGCAAACGAGGCTTAAATGGATAGCTTTTTGGAGATGTACGTCAACTTGCAAGTTGACCATAAACCTTGCATTGTATATAGTAGTCGAGAGATTTTCCGATGTTATATCTCGGCCTTATATCATGCTCAACGATTTGTTTGTCCCGGTAGATAATTTTTTGTTATATCTCGGCTTTGAGTATAAGTAATCCATTTTAAAATTAATGCGCACCATCTATGAAATTTTACAACTATAGTAATAAAATTTATTTCAATCAATTCTACTCATAGTCATAAGACCTGAGAGAAATTATCCTATACTCAATTTAAGGGATCTCCACTTCTATAACAATAATTTTGGGTTAATTTTGATGAAGTACGTGGCCGTATGCAAAGCACATTGCATACCATTATCGATACGTATATTATCTTAAATTTCATTCCCTTCCCTCTCCCTCTCCCTCTCCCTCTCTTTCTCTCACCCTCTCCCTCACCCTCTCGTTCTCTTTCTCTCCCTCTCTCATTTCCTCCCTCCTCCTCCCTCTCCCTCTCCCTCCCTCTTTCTCCCTCTTTCTCCCTCTCCCTCTCCCTCGCTCCCTCGCTCCCTCTCCCTCCCCCTCCCTCTTTCTCTCCCTCTCTCATTTCCTTCCCCTCCCCCTCCCTCTCCCTCTCCCTCTCCCTCTCTTTTTCTCCCTCTCCCTCTCTATCTCTCTTTCTCTCTCATTTCCTAAACAAGCAAAAAATAAAGTGATTTAAACATCCTCCAAGCAAAAGGGAGAGGGAGAGATACAATGCACTCTCCCTCTCTTTCTCTTTCTATCCCTCTCTCATTTCCTTCCCCTTCCTATCCCTCTCACTCTCTTTCTCTCTCATTTCCTCTCCTAAACAAGCAAAAAATAAAGTGATTCAAACATTAAACAAGCAAAAGGGAGAGGGAGGGAGAGAGAGAATGCACTCTCCCTCCTTCTCCCTCTCTTTTTCTTTCTCTCCCTCTCCTATTTCCTCCCCCTCCCTCTCCCTCTCCCTCTATTTCTCTTTCTCTTTCTTTCCCTTTCCCTCTCCCTCTCCCTCTCTTTCTCTCTTACTCTCTCGTTTCCTTTCCTAAACAAGCAAAGAAGAAAGTAATTTAAACATTAAACAAGCAAAAGGGAGAGAAAGAGAGAGAGAATGCACTCTCACTCTCTTTCTCTCCCTCTCCCTCTCTTTCTCTCCCTCTCTCTCCCTCTTCCTCTCCTTCTCTTTCTTTTCCTCTCCTAAATAAACAAAAGAGAACGATTTAAACCTTCAACAAGTAAAAGAAAGAGAGAGGGAGACTCACCAATGAGATATGGCGAGCGTGGGCGGCTTCTCTTTGCAACGAGGGCTCCTCCTCTCCTTCGCGAACAACGACGGTGGCGGTGGCGGTGGCGGCGGCGACGGCAACAAGTCTCTTCCTCCTCTTCTTTCACAAAGCCTTGGCTCTCTCCCTCGCTCTCGCTCTCAAAAGGCGAAGAAAACAAAATGAAAACGGCGCTCTGGTTTCGGCCGCGCTTTTTTTCCCTGCGGCGTCGCTATATGCGTCGCTATTTGCGTCGCAAATGCGACGCAAATAGCGACGCAAATAGCGACGCCGATAAACGCCGTCGCTAATCGGCGTCGCTATTGCCCCAGTCCCTTGTAGTGTGCGCACACCAATTACAATCCATTCGTAGTACAAACTTGACATATCTTATGCCAGTCATGGGATTTTAGTCCTGATAATTGGTCTTCTTTAGAAAATGCAGACCTGAGAGAATGCATCATACCCGTCGGAGTGCGGATAGACTTGATTACTTGCTTCACAATGCGCTCTTCTTTGGATAGAACCCAAGGAGCGCGAGGTAGCTACATGCGGCCATCAGTACTCGACTGCAGCCAAAACACCTCCATCTTATCTACCTTCTTCAAATCCATTCGTGCCCCTATAGTGTCTCTCTTTCCTGTGATGTGGTCCCATAGCAAGCTGCCCACATTCTTGAAAATATGCATGGGATCCAACAAGTGGTTGACCTGTAAGTGGGTCCAATACGGCAACTCGTAGATAATGGTCTTCAGGCGAGATACTCGGCACCCATCATATAATGGTATGGATGCTTCCTCTCTAAGCGGATTAGAAGTCTCGACATCCATGGGAATCAATGCATCCATCATTGCCTCCATCTCAGGCTCCAAGGTTGTAGTTAGGTCTGGAAGGTTGCCTGTCTCCTCTGGCATTGACGGTATAGATTGGCCTTGCAAGTGGTGGATTGGCTCATGCACTCCATCCATCTCACACCCATGAACTCTTCTAATTGGCCGCAAAGGGTGTACTCCTCCTTGGGATGAGACATCACCTCCCTGGATAGAAAATTTGCCAGTGAGACCCAATCTTATTGTATATGATATTCAATTAGCTTGTGAGTACAATGCATGATTGATATTAACTTTTCTTACCATTTGTTGAAAATCCGCAATCGCCCAATTAATGATCTCAGATTGAAACTCACCAAATCGTTGTACATGTTCTATAGACAATCGGTGTTTTCGTCTAATTGCCAGCTTGCATTGAGAGCAAGGACATGGAACACGCTGATTAAGATACGCCTCAGGATCTTGAACAACAGGACCTTCATCATTTTCCATTTTGTATACGTTACACCAAACAATTTGTTTTTGTTATCATTCTTTTTTTTTCTTAAATTGTTATCCTCTCCTTCCATCTCTCTCTTTTTCTACGACCACGACTATGACTACGACCATGACTACGAACACGACCACGACCACGACCACGACGACTATGACCATGACCATGACCACGACCACGGATACGACTACGACCACCACCACCACCACCACCACTACGACTACGACTATGACTATGACGACGACTACGACCACGACTATGACTACGACTACCACCACGGCCACGACCACAACCACGACTACGACTACGACTATGACTATGACTATGACGACCAAAACCACGACCCACGACCACGACCACGACTACGATGATCATGACCACGACTACGACCATGACCACGACCACGACCATGACCACGACCACCATGACCATGACTACGAATACGACTACGACTACAACCACAACCACGACCACAACTATGACTACGACTACGACGACCACGACCATGACCACGACCACGACCATGACTATGGGTAGGTTACACTCACTAAGAATAAGATTGGCGATTCACCTCATCTTCTCTCCATCATCAATAGAATTCTTCTTTACCATTTACAACTCACCCATCTTCTCTCCATACTATTGCACACTACAATCTCTATGAGGGCATGAGATTGGGATCTCCACAGATACCAAAGCATGATCTCTAGCTTGATGGTTGCATATATACTACTACTACTCATGGAATAAACCTTAAAATAGTTATTATGCTCAAATATATGCTTGTTAGAGCATAAATTTGTTCCTAAGACTATTCTAAGAAAGAAAGAGGATTAATGATAAAAGAGTGTCCTTCCTTGTAAGTGATTTTATATTATATTTATTAATTAAAATTGATAGTTGAAGATGAGTTTCCTAAGAGATCTTGTGGTGATGTTGTTTTAGTTTTGCGAAGTATATATATGAATGATGTTGTTTTAGTTTTCTGTATTTGTCTTTTTAAGAAGAGATTGATTTTTATGGAATATCCAAAGTTATTTTTGGGATTACGTTATGAAAAATGAATGTTTTTCATACTGATAGGCTGATTGCCTTCGTTGTATATTTGCATGGTGGAGGCTAGGACAAGCCCCATGTATGAGAGGTCTCTTTGCAAGAAGAACATTATGCTAGGAGGCACAAGCATGCTAGGGCTCTCTAGCCATACATCCCTTAGGTTTTTTGAGGATCAGCCTACCCCTATGAGCCTAGGATGAGCTTATTCTAAGGTCCTATTTACTTTTCTCTCTTTCTCTCCCTCTCTTATTTCCTCTCCCTCCCTCACCCTAACCCTCTCTTTCTCTCTTTTCCTATTAGGTTTAATGATTTTTCTCTCTTTTTCTCTCTCCTCTCTCTCTCATATTTCTTTTTCTCTCTCCTCTCCATCTCTCATTTCCCTTTCTCTCTTTCTCTCCCTCTCTCACCCTCACCCTCTCTTTCTCTCTTTCTCTATTAGGTTTAATGATTTTTTTCTCTTTTTCTCTCTCCTCTTCCTCTCTCATTTTTTCTCTCTCCTCTCTCTCTCACATTTCCCTTTCTCTCTTTCTCCCCCTCTCTCATTTCCTCTCCCTCCCTCACTGTGACCCTCTCTTTCTCTCTTTCCCTATATTAGGTTTAATGATTTTTCTCTTTTTCTCTCTCCTCTCTCTCTCTCTTTCATTTCTTTTTCTCTCTCCTCTCCCTCTCTCATTTCCCTTTCTCTCTTTCTCTCCCTCTCTCATTTCCTCTCCCTCCCTCACCCTGACCCCTCTCTTTCTCTCTTTCCCTATTAGGTTTAATGATTTTTCTCTCTTTTTTTTTCTCTCTCTCTCTCTCTCTCATTTTTTCTCTCTCCTCTCCCTCTCTCATTTCCCTTTCTCTCTTTCCCTCTCTCCCTCAGTCTAACCCTCTCTTTCTCTCCTCTTCCTCTCTCATTTCCCTTTCTCTCCCTCCCTCACCCTGACCCTCTCTTTCTCTCTTTCCCTATTAATTTTAATGATTTTTCTCTCTTTTTCTGTCTCCTCTCACTCTCTCACATTTTTTTCTCTCTCCTGTCCCTCTCTCATTTCCCTTTCTCTCTTTCTCTTCCTCTCTCATTTCCTTTCCCTCCCTCACCCTGACCCTCTGTTTCTCTCTTTCTCTATTAGATTTAATGATTTTTTCTCTTTTTCTCTCTCCTCTCCCTCTCTCATTTCCCTTTCTCTCTTTCTCTCCCTCTCTCCCCTCTCTTTCTCTCTCTCTCTCCCTCCCTCCCCCTCCCTCTCCCATTTCCTCCCTCTTCCTCTCCCTCTCTTTCTCTCTCATTTCCTCTCCCTCTCTCAATAGATATACACAAATTATATTAAAAAAAGTAAAAGAGAGAGAGAATGCACCCTCCCTCCCTCTCCCTCTCTCATGTCCTCCCCCTTCCTCTCCCTCTCCCTCTCTTTCTCTTTCTCTCCCTCCCTCTCCCTCTCTCATTTCCTCCCCCTCCCTCTCTCTCTCTTTCTCTTTCTCTCCCCCTCTCTTTCTCTTTCTCTCCCTCCCTCTCCCTCTCCCTCTCTTTCTCTCTCATTTCCTCTCCCTCTCTCAATATACACAATTTAGACCCTAAACAAGTAAAAGAGAGAGAGAATGGACTCACCGTAAAGATTTTCAGGAGGGTTTGGCGGCTCCTCTTCGCGACGGCAGCTCCTTCCTTCACAAACGATGTCGATAGCGGCAGCGGCAGCGGTGGCAAGCCTTCTTCCTCTCCCTCTCTCACCCTCTATGCAAAACGGTCGCTCTCACTCTCGAAATGTTTCACGAATGAGCGAAATGAAACACGCTCGAGTTTTGGCCTGCTTTTTTTTTCCTGTGGGGTGTCGCTATTAGCGTTGCATTTGCGACGCAAATAGTAACATAAATAGCAATGCCGCTATTCCTGTATCGATACCGGCCATTGCTATACCTGTGTTTCCTTGTAGTGAGTGATGAGTTTCCACTTGTTCATTGTCAAAAAGTGTGTGCGTAATGATGATGCTCACTGTTGTGCTTGTGCAACTAGTCTTTGGTGAGTATAGCCTCAACGAGCCTCATGTAATTGAGTGCATAAGGAAGAGGCATTTAAGTGCATTTTCTCCTCCATGGCCTAGTAGTAGCTAAGGGAATGGGGTATACGAAGCCCTAATGTAGTGGGAAGAGAATATGTGAAGTGTAGTGCACAATGATAAACCCCCTAGTGGATGCATGGTACTAAGATAGAAAAACAAGCCTCTTATAGCTTTGGTTGTTTAACTCCTCCTCCAATGGATCCACTTCACTCCCTACAAACTAGCCAAACAAAAGCATTAAATTTACAAAACCTCTCATTTATCCCAATGTGTCTTCTATGGTTTTTCCTTCATACTTTTAGATGTCGTCATGATGTCTAAACCATTCTAAACTTGATCTCTAGGTCAAGAATACATAGGAAAAAAAAAGGGCCAATTTTTTCCCCTTAACCTGGTTTTGAACAGCATCTGTTTTGCAAATTTTTTTGGCACCCTCTTTAACTAGTTTTTTCGGGATAGATTGGATATCCTTTAATGCCTCTCAAACATATGAAATCCACTTATCTATAGTCTAGGATTTCCTCTTCAACCTAGGACTCTACATCGAAAAGGATTCAAAACTGAATTATCACAACTGTATGACACAAACTAACAACATGTATGCTATCAATATATGTACAGTAAAAAAATTTCTAGTCGTCAATAAGGTCCTCTCCTCCCTTCCTCTTTTCTCTTTTCATTCATCAAGATAAAATTTTATTGTCTCACTACCAATGTCTCTTCTACATTGTGTCCTTGGTTTTTTGTAATGCCTAGATCACCATGATTAGCAAATGCATATGCAAAGGGGAATAGGCACTAAAGTATTCATCTCATTTAGAGTTTCAATGAGGTTTAATAGTTGTCTATCCTATATATCAAGTGCATTCCCATGTAAAAACTATTGATGTTCGATAAGGTTCACTAGAGTATTCATCTCATTCAGATATTCAATGATGTTTACTATGTGTATATCCTATATATATCAAGTGCATTTCTATGTAAAAACTATTGAAAAACTTGTATTTGAAAAATCCCTTATATTGAAGCCACATTATATACTCATATATTAAAGAGTGATTCCCTTGGATCTCCCACCATCCCAAACAATGCAAATAAAGATAAAAACAAAGATATTTTCTCATTAGGTTCTTCCATCTCTTGCATCATGGGGTCCTACAAGAGATTCTATTTTCAAGTCACCACTCCCTTCCCCATTCTCATGCTCATGTGCTTCTTATGCTTGATCTTATAAGGTATCCATACTGCCATAAAGCATTTCTAGTCTGATATTCAATAAATAGACAATCCCAATACAAAAGAAGAATCCTCATCAAGCAAACCATGATTGTAGTGGACTTTGTATGAGATTCACTAAGACCCAGCAAATCACAAAATGATAATGACTAGCTAAGGAACACAAGGCTTAATGATGAATTTGCCACCTTTAAAAAGTAAATTTTCTTATAATATCATGCTTTAAATTATTACTCTCTTTCTTCTTAGCCCCTAGTATCACTTTTGAGTATGTAAATTTCACTCTCAAGGTCTTATGACATATATAGTCTTATCTCCTCTAGTCAGTTCTAAGTTAAAATTTAATAATCAAAGTTTGATCTAATCCCCATTCAATCTAGGTTTCTACTATGTTTTATATTCCCCTTGGGATTTTTTTCCTTTGCATATTTCAATTTATCTTTTCATAAGTTAGCCTCCTCATTTCGTCATCCCTTCCTTATCAAGGCCCCCAGTACATAATGTCTCCATTGGGATTATGACAATGTCATTATGTTTTTGGGATATTGTAATAATAACACTCATTAACTCCACGATTTTATATTAACAATGTTAGCTGGGTGAAACTCGCTATTCCCATTAACCTTAAGAGGTTTCTTATATATCACGGAAAATTGTTGGGATTTTTAGATGTCTTGAAGAAAACCTTGCAGGATTAAAAACTTAGAAAATACGTTAAATATAGAGGACCTTGATTGCATTTCTCACTTTTCTAGATTCTAGGTGAGTCTCTTGGAGTGTGCACCCTTGTTTGGTGAAGAATGCTATTTTAGAACAACCTAGGGAGTATCTCGTGCATTGAATGAATGATTGTAAGAATATTTCTATGAGCAAAGTTCCATTCTTTGCATAGAGAAACTTAAAAATGAGGAACTAAAGCATGTGCAAATATAATCATGTTACTTGTTCTAGAGAGGATTATTATTTGCAAGTTCTAGTTCTTATTTTTTAAAAAATATTGGAGGAATCACAAAGTGCCTTATATCTTGGATATTTGTTTTTCTCATGGGTAGTAGGTATCCTAAATATGAAGCAATTGGGTTAGACAATAGCAATTAAATATGTATTACCTTTTTCCAACAAGCTAACATCCTACTTTAGGAAATGTTTGTTTATGGTATGATTATTTTTAATGCTATTTGGAGTATTTTATTCTTAACTGGGTAAATTTAGTTCATTAGTATTTGTTTGTCAATAGTCTGAGTATGTGCTTTAATATTATATGTATTATTTATAAGTTATATTCATAGATTTCTACTTAACTACTTATGTAAATTTTAATGTAAATATATTATATAAATTACAATATATGGTTGTGGTACACGCTTGACATATTGGGACCATTGGGCAAACTCTTATTCATTCAAGAGCTTGAATGTGCATATCATAGATTAGTTCTCACCTAGTCACTCACATGCGGATTGACAACAAACTGTTGTAGTGAGTGTCAAGTCATGTGCCTCCTATCAAGAAGGTCCTATGCATTAGCTCCATGATTCAAGTGACCACTTCATTGCCCCTTAATCCCCTATAGGCTTTGTCGTGCAAGCGAAGGCATGGTAGGCATGAGAGAGTACAAGAGAAGAGGCTAGAGGTTTCACTCTCTTGGCTCTATGAAGTTACTATATGTATATCCTCTACATCATGTGGGTTTAAGGCCTATTTATAAATATCCTTATTTGTGAGTTTTTCCTGAATAAAACATAACTCTTTTCTATTCAATCAATAAATAACCCCTTTATGTTATACCCTTCCATATGTAAAAATGTATAAAAATGGTATTTTAAAAATACCTTATTTTGAACCCACGTGATGCATACATAGTCATGAGTGACTTACCCGAGTCTCTGAGTCCCTCACCTCTCACTCACTCACTCACTTTCTCTCTCTCTCCCTTAATCTCACACTCTCACTTTCTATCTCTCACAAGATTTGGAGTAAGAAAGTAGAGAAGAAAAGTTTGGCCACATAAGAATATCATCACTTTTATACATGAGATCTAGGGTTAGGGCTCCCATTTCCCCTTGGGCATCCTACCCATCCTTTGATCATTTGATCTGTTTTCTCCCTCTAGTATACTCTTAATCCATTTTCCTATGTTAAAGTTGACAATTTGCATGGGAGAAGAGCCCACTCTTGCTAAAGTTACTACAAAACTTTGACCAATTGATATACTTTCCAAAAAAATTTGCTACATTTTCCAATGTCTTTATTCTTTCAAAAATCTA
The DNA here is from genome assembly GCF_053477565.2 of Lygodium microphyllum. Taxonomy (NCBI): domain Eukaryota; kingdom Viridiplantae; phylum Streptophyta; class Polypodiopsida; order Schizaeales; family Lygodiaceae; genus Lygodium; species Lygodium microphyllum. The sequence continues at coordinate 83,068,946 of NC_141142.1, read as the reverse complement.
TTAATATTTATTCCACTCCTAAATAAGTTCCAGTCCCATGACATTTGCTTGTAAAATGCAGAGTATACTAGTGAGAAGTGCTGGATAGATCGATGCAAAGATCTTGGGACACTTATGCGGCTAGAATAATGTGGTGAGAAGGATACTAGTGCTGAGATGACAAAGGACATTGTAGTTAGATGAGGGCCACATTTAATGTTGGTTCTTCATGCGCTATATCTATTCTCATCTTTATGCTCTCCTTGAAGGTGTGACTACTTGTTTAGCAATGTGAGGTGTTCCAAACTTGAGGACCTAATTCGTGGAAGGTTATGGTAACGTGCTAACTTCAAGGAGATAGTTCTACTAAGTAAGCTTGGGATGCCCTACCCTTGATATATCTTGAAGTGGTGATGCGGGGAGATGGAATGGCCTGATAACTAGGTGCCATGCATATCTCTTTACTTTTCCGTTTTTTTTCTTCATTCTTGTTCTCTCCCATTAAGAGTAAATACATAAAATTCATGAGCTATACATTACTCAAAAGTTGGCCCGAGTGCATGTTGTAGACATCCTGAGCTAAGAATGTATTCTCTAAATGAATTGCACCACTCAAGGCTTGAGGGTAGAAAGGATGTGTGCAAATTTCAAACCTAATGTCTACCATGTATCCTAGTAGATCAATGCAATAGGTTGGTAGTGGTAGCACTTAAGGATGGAGGTGGGATCATGGCTACTCGATCAATACTTGCATTTAGGCTCATATGGTGTGATTGCCTACCAAACTAGCATGACAAACAATTAAAGTTAATCAGAGGTTGTAACAAAGGCAGGATCTGGAGAATTAGTAAAATTTCTCGAGAAGTTCATGAGGAATGGGATAAGATCAAAAGGCTAGAATAGATCAATTTTTGTTTTCTCGATAGCCTTCACATTAAGCGCCTTCAGGAAGTTATACCTCCCATAATTCTATTAGTCAAAATCACTAATGTGCTGGTAGGGATAGGGACAAAAAAGTGAATTCTCTTAATCAAGCTCACCAAAATAGTTGATGAGGGTATTCCAAGCTACTCTCTTGCTCTAGGAGTGAGTACTTCTAGTCTAGTTACCTTGGCTAGTCTTCTCTCACATTCAAAAGGATGCATCTACATATGCCTCCCTAGATTTGAAGATGCCTTGAAGGTATCAATGTCAACTTGTTGAGTCCATTTTTGAGCTATATTGTTGGCTACTTTGATCAACACACAAGGAGCTTATGGGGGTAGAGGCTCATTATACTTGAGGATCTCATCTATCTTGAAATAAAACACTAGTGCTTCTTGAGAATCTTCTGAAATTTCATACCTTTGGAACTTTACCCTAGGCTAGTCGTTTGAGGTGCCTCCTTCTTCATTGACCATGAGCTCAGGAGAAATGTGATGGTTGGTTACCTTTTGTGTATGCACCTTGAGATCTTCCACCATGGCATTGTAAGGCTTCCTTTGTTTCCTCTACTTCTTCTAAAGTAGATATTGTAGAGAAATCATCGAACGATGGTAGGTTGAGGAAGTGAGAATGGTGGTGTCATGGCGATTGCTGGTTCCAGGATTATTGGGGACTCAGGAGGGGAAGACTCTTCATCCATCAGTCCCATTATTTCTATCTTCCACTCTTGGTACTCTTTCTGTAATAGATTTCTTATGACTTCTTGTCTCATGGGCTTGATGATCATCAAGCAGAGTCTCTTGATCTCCTCCATTCACTCCAAGAGACTTCAAGCTATTCCTAGTTGGGCTTTAAGCTCATTGGGATCTTTGCATAGATGTATGCATGCTTTAATGGCCATGCCTCCTTATAGATCTCTTACTCCAACTCTTTCCAGAACTATGACTTTAGATTATTCTCCTTTGCTTCTAAGATTCTAAAACTATTTCCTTATGCTATTTTCTTTTCCTTACTAGATCTTTTTGAATTTTGCTTGCAAGGATTCCTTCTCCTACAATTCTTTCTAGATGTTTTCACTCCAAGTGGTCTTGGCTTTATTAGGCTCCTTTGTCTTTGCCTAAAGTTCTACTTTCTTTTTCTCAAGTTGTCCTTGTAGTTCTATTGTCTATTTCTCCCTTTCTATAATAAATATTTTGTATTCCTCTGTGCAAGTCTATTTTTACTTTCATTTCTTGTTTTTCTTAAAGATCATCAATTTTTGGTCTTTTGAAATCCTTGCACATCCTCTAAAATGTCTAAATTCCTCCTTCTTTACTTTTTCATTCTCGATGGATGTATGTACTTTTTGTAGATTTTACATGTTATTATTTCTTCTATTGAATGTCTATATTAGTCTCTTATAGGGTTTTTTGACTTTGGCAAGCTCAAAATCTAGGGTCGTAGCCGATCCATCTTCTTCTATGTAGCATGCAAGAGGGCTGACCAAGCAGGTTCTTCATCTATTTTCTCCATGCCCTTGTTCTTAGGATTCTCTATTTTCACAGGCTAAGATAGCCATAACGAGCTCCTAGATTGAGGCCTCTAAAGATACCTTGATAGCTTTTGTGAGATCCTATATTTCTTTTTGTGCCCATCTAGCCTCTAGATTGTCAATCTCTTTCTTGGAGATTTTGGCAACTACATGAAACAATCTTTGTACTTCTTCACCTATAGTGTCTTCCCTATGCATTTTCCATTGCTACTCTCTTTCCTTTTCTTTTCTTTATGAGTCTACGCATGATTTGTTCATAAGGCACACTTAGGTAGGTAGCTATCAAGTGAGTCAGTATGGATCCATAGTTGATGATTGTATTTTTTGCCTTTATGTGGCTCAACTAGAAGAGAGTATCTTTGTCAAAGACCTTGTGGACTCTACAAGGGATTCATAGATGTAGTCCCAACCATACTGCATTCATTTCTTTGTTGTCTATATTTATTGTCATTATGTCTTCCATGAATCATTTTGGGACCCTGAGTTGGCTAGAGGTAGGCTTGTTTTAAGTGCAGAGTTGGTGGATCTATGTGTACTGGCTTTCAATTCTTCATCTCACTAAGCTTTGTTAAGAGCATCCCCTCCTATGTTACCACATCTAAATCCTTCTAGCTTTGGTAAATCATTACTAGTTTCTCTATCTTGTTATATTTTCTCGATTTTTAAAAAGGCCTAGAGTCTATTCTACTATTTTTGGTGTGAGATCAATAATCTTTTGTTGGTGCTCCTAGCGGCCTCCATTCTTCATGTTGAACTCCATCCTGAAGCCCTTCCTTTTTGTTGGTATTTGTAAATCACAATCTCACAAGCTATGAAGTTGATGGGATGGGAAAATACTTTGATGAGGGTAGCGAATCCACAATTGTTATCATATCCTTTAGTGCTTGGTGATGGTTGATGAGGTGGTCCTAAGGCTGATTTGGCAAACTTCATACATGCTCACCTGAATGCCAAAGTTGGTCCTTTGCAAAGGAGAAAAAATACTTTTTTCCTCACTAAGAGGATTCGTGACTAGTATCGGCATGTTTCCAATCACTTGTAGCTCTGAGTCTTGCAAGAGGCGAAATAGATTGGGGGGGCATGTGGCACTCACTAAGGCCCCCCAAACCTCTCTTCTCCTATGCAACATGTTTCCGTCCATAGGCCACTCTTTTTCTCTCTATGCATGAGGGGGGGTGTGTGTGTGTGTGTGTGCGTGTGGTGGCTTCCTACAAACACCGTTTCTTTTCTACCATGTTCAATGATGGAGGCACACACACACACACACCCTCTCTCTCGCTCTCTCTCTCTCTCTCTCTCTCTCTCTCTCTCTCTCTCTCTCTCTCTCTCTCTCTCTTGCAATTGTTCATCATGGTAGAAAATCAATGGGTTCTAGTAGGGATCCATCTCTCTCTCTCTCTCTCTCTCTCTCTCTCTCTCTCTCTCTCTCTCTCTCTCTCTCTCTCTCTCTCTCTCTCTCTCTCTCTCTCTCTCTCTCTCTCTCTCTCTCTCTCTCTCTCTCTCTCTCTCTCTCTCTCTCTCTCTCTCTCTCTCTCTCTCCCTCCCTCCCTCTCTCTCTCTTGCAATTGTTCACCATGGTAGAAAAGCTGTGGATTCTAGTAGGGATCCATCTCTCTCTCTCTCTCTCTCTCTCTCTCTCTCTCTCTCTCTCTCTCTCTCTCTCTCTCTCTCTCTCTCTCTCTCTCTCTCTCTCTCTCTCTCTCTCTCTCTCTCTCTCTCTATCTCTCTTTCTCTCTCTCTCTCTCTCTCTCTCCAACTAGGATTCAAAAAGGTGGATCTAAAAATTGAGGCATGGTAGCAAGGGGAGGGGATGCTGCAAGGGAAAGGGACAGGAGAAGTAGGGTACGATGACAGAGGGAGGCAATGCACATGCCCTCGTACTTGCTCTACTGCCATCTCTCTCTCTCTCTCTCTCTCTCTCTCTCTCTCTCTCTCTCTCTCTCTCTCTCTCTCTCTCTCTCTCTCTCTCTCTCTCTCTCTCTCTCTCTCTCTCTCTCTTCGTCAACTCTAGTTTGAGGAGGCAGATTTGCAAAGGGAGGCATGGTGGCAAGAGGAGTGGATACTCATGCTACTTTTGGACAAATGTGGAAGGCATACAAAAATCCTTAAGGTATCCCAAGGCATCTCATCAAAAAATATTGAAAGTATTTTCGACATGAGTAGGAGTAGGTGAGTGCTCCTACTCACTACATTTAGATTCTCCATGTCAACCTGGTAGTTGGGATATGTCAACAATGCCAACCCTCTCATTAGTAGATGGAAGGAAATTAGGGCACAAGCTTGCCATACTAAAATTTTTTGTTTTTTGAATCTAGAACCACAAACTACTCTAGTCAATCGAATTTTTCTTCATATGTCCCTCTATTGAGAAACTCATTTTTTAACAGCATTTTTTTTCATTAACTCATTTTTCTTTCACTTTTACAAGACCAAGAAGGGTTGGTGGGTGCTCACATTCCGAAGCACCACTTGAGACCATTGTTAAGACAGGGAGGTAATTTTCTACTATTTAAAACAAAAAAAGAAATATAGGATCTCGCATTTCGAAGCACCACTTGAGACCATTGTCAAGAGAGGGAGGTTATTTTCTAGTGATTAAAACAAAAAAAGAAAGATAGGATGTGAAAGAAGAGAGAAGGGAAGATGAAGAGAAGAGGGAGAGAAAGCATAGATGGAGAGAGAGTGTGTATGTGTGTGTGTGTGTGTGTGTGTGGAGATAACAAAGAAGTGAAAAGAAGAGAGTGTGCATCTTGAGAAAAAAAGGGCAAAGAAGAGAGAGAGTGAACCAACAAAAAAGAGGGAAAGAGAGAGAAAATGAAAAAAATACGAATAAAAAATGGGGGGGAGAGAGGTGTGATGGGACAAAAAATGTAGAGAGACCAAATAAAACAAAGAGAATACACAAAAGAAAAGAGAGAGATAGAGAGAGAGAAAGAAAAAAGTGAGAGAAAGATAGCAAGAGAGACGGTGTGTGTGTATTGGGAAAAAGAAAAAGATGATGAACAATCCTAATATCCAAAACTCGAAAACTTGGATTAGGAACAAGCTAAGGAAGTGAAGCCCTAATTGAAACTAATACATGATTAGAATTTGGGCATGAAGCAATCATATGATTGTAGTAAAAAAGATAGTCATATGATTCTGAACTAATTGAAGCCAAAACTAAGGAGTGCTTTTTGGTGGGAAATGTCATGCTTTCAAGATGTTGTTTTATAGAACATTTCAAATAAACAATGCTTTGGTGTAGATATTGCGGTGTGTGCTAGCCTTTGCTATTTACTTCTATAACTAATCACATGCACATGCATGCATGCATATGTACACATACACAAATCTCATCCACATGTGCATATGCACGTGCACACATATACATGTACATAAACATATAGAGACACACACTCTCCTAAAATATCATGTGTATGTTTTCAATAATTGATTTTGGACTATGAATCTATCTTGCCCAAAACATGTTTTTCTTCTCCTCTTTCATCTTCTCATATGTTTGAGATCTATTTATGGTGCTTTAGTTACATTAGTATATGTAGGAATATTGCTTATAAATCCGTATACAAGTATATGTGTAAGTTAAACTTATGTGAGTAATGTGACCAATATTCTTGATTTCATTCAATAGATACATCCTAGAATCATATTGAAAAAACTATTCCAGTATATTGATATATTCATAGAGCATGTTTATTCATGTGTGAAGGTATGTTCTTCAATACATAAATACTTATGCATATCACAAAAGCTTTCAGGTTTATAGTGGTTGGTTTTTTTTTGTGAATCAACCATTCATGAATCCTCTTGCCATATGAAACCCACATTAGGACTTGAAATATGCTAATTGTTAGTGACATTGGTGCTTTGAACCTTGGCGTAAAGCATTGCATAAATATCACAAGAACACCGGCATGAAGTGTTGGCAGGATATTATAGGCACAGAACGCCTAGTATTATTTAATGGAATATGTATATGAATAGTGCTTAAAATTGTATTGATTGCCACCACTGCCTTCGACAAAGTCTATTTTTCCCTGAAATTTGGAATTTTTGGCTATTTTTAAGCACTTCTTGGGATAGGGCGACTTAGCCCGTCAAGTCCCACAAATAGATCTACACATAAACACACCCACAAATAGCATCAAGCTGATACAAAATAGATACACAACAAAACACAACACAGCGCTCACCCTACCCCCTTGTCAAAACCAAGGCATGAAATCACGAGGAGTAGGCCTAGCATAATCTGATAGAAAGTTGAAAGCTAGTCACTAACCAATTGCTCCAACACAACCAAGCTAACAAGAACCACCATCAAAGAGGGCATCCTCAGTGGTGGTCTGAATAACCTACCTAACTAAGGACAACTCATCTAGAAGCTCGTACTAGGTGAGGACTCCTATAGCCTGATCAACAGATATTATCTTTTAGCACATTGGGTTTTTAACCTCTTAATTGCCATACTTGGGAGTGTAAAAAGGAGGGAGTTGAGCGCCCTAAAGAAATCAAGCAAACCTACTCATATAGATCCCTCCTTGGAAGAAGGCAGATATACAAACACACGCTTCACTCCAAGGGGAAAGACATGGCACTCAACCCTAAACTAAATGCATCAAGTTATGACCCATACCTCTTGCATACGCATAACATGTCGTCGATAATCAGAATTGGCTAATGAATTTGCAAACTGATTCCAATAATGTGAAATGAGTTGAAGAGATATGCTCTCAAATTCATCAAGTAGGGTTATAGCAGTTTGATGATACATACGAAGGATAGGATTCTGGAATGTATATGTCCCATGATGTTGATTTAAGATGAGTTGGGAATCCCCTTTGACTAACAACCACCTAGTGCTACCTTTCTTGGCAATATTCAATCCCATAATCAGGGCTTTATACTCTGCCATGTTCTTAGTGAATCCCACCCTGAGATAGCAGCTAATTTCATTGTAGCTCTACATCCGGGATCTCGGATAACTACTCAAACACTCCCTTTTCTATTAGGCTTCTTAGATGCTCCATCAAAGTATAACATGTACGTCCACAATGGGTTTACACAGCCAGCCATCAAGAACTCCTTTATTCATAATTATGATGATCAAAATTCAACATATTTAGAGGATGAACTAATGGCTCCATCCCACATTCTTCATTAAACTTAATAGGGATGCTTGTTAAGATTTGTAAACAGTGATGGCAGAAAACTTTAATCTCCCACACAAAGATACTGTCTTCTTGCTCAACCACTTTGTATCCCTTGCTCCACCAGATAAGCCTCCCCTGATAATACCTTTGCTCTAGATATGGGTACTCCAAATAAGGGGTTAACTACCCCATCGACCAGTTTAAGCTCTTCGGCAACAGGTCTCAAATAGGCCCTAGCATGGATCTGCAATGCATTTAGCACGTTAGCATATTTAGAAATAATAAGCTTTAATCTTATTAAGATTAACCTTATTCTTAAATTTCACTCCTTGTAGATCAGCTAATAAAAATGTGGATATATTTTTACCTAGCCGAACTATCTTAGTGCCATCCCATCTAGGTTTCAGCTTTCCTGGAAATAGCTCCCTACACGCATCCTAATACAGAACTAATTGCCCTTTTTTAAAGGTATACTTCTTTGCCTTCAGATCATGCAACCGCTTCATCTAATGTCTAGCTACCTCCTGGTGCAACAAACTCTACAATTTGAGCTTGTCCAAGTGGGCTATAGTCGTAAACCGCTCAAATAAGGCATCTTCATCACCAAAGAATGATTGATTGCTAATCTTATGGTCGGCAACTCAATTTCTAAGGGCCAGACACACTCCTCCCCGTAAACTAATTTGAATGGGATATGGCTAGTGGCTTGTTTAAATGTCGTATTATATGCCCAAACCGCCACATATAATTTTGTATTCCAATCCCGTTTCTTTTCAGAGACTATCTTGGATAGGATACCCACAAGCTTTATTGGTACTTTCAACCTGTCCATTGGCTTGCGGATTATAGGGGGTTGTCTTGCTATGCTTAATTCTCCATGCTTCAATCACGCTTCTAATTACCTTATTCAAAAAGTGAGTTTCACGGTCCGATACTATTTCCTTTGGGAGACCAAAATGGCAGATTATCTACTTAAGTAGGAAACTAGCAGTCTCTTTTTCATTGTCCTACCTCGTTTCCCGTGCTTCTGACCACTTTGTAAAGTAATGAGTTTCTACTATAATGTATCTTTTCTGAGTAAAGATGATGGGGTAACAGGTCCTACAAAATTGATGTCTCACTTCTCAAATGGAAGGATAGCCATAACAGGTGTAAGTGGATGTTTCCTATTCTCTTGACTATCATGTCTTTGACATGTATCACATCTGTTAACATAGTCAAATGAATCCTGAAAGATGGACGGCCACCAATAACCAGCTCATAAAGCCTTCTGTGCCGTCAACCGCCCAGCAAAGTGCCCTCCACAAGTGGAGTCATGGCACTCTTCCAAAATAAAGAGAACCTCCTCAGGCATCACACATCAGAGATAGATATTATCAAAACCTTGCCTGTATAATGTCCTTGCAATTAAGAAAAATTTCAATTCTTGCTATTTAATCTTCCTCTTCTTTGGTTTTGATAGAGTAGCTCCAATCTCTCCTGTAGAAAGATAGCGCATTATAGCAGGATATCAAGAGGGAATAGACGCCGTATCAATCTTAAACAATGTTTTCATGTCACTTCCTTTAGCCCCACGACCTCTTTTGGCTCTCCAAAATCCACAAGACACTCGACAATGCCCTAAAGCTTCAGCAGCTTGCTCTTAATCTCGTAATCAAACTCCTGCAAAGTGGTTAACCACTTTGCTAAACCATCAAGCGGCTGTAACGTATTCAAAAACAATCAAAGCCCTTTCACCTTCATATAAAAAACCACCCTCTCATAAAGAATGTAGTGTCTAAACTTCTTCGTCACAAATACCATCGCAAGGCACAACTTCTCCATATAGGTGTAGTTAATTTTCGATATGCCCAACTTCGGACTAGCAAAAGCTATCGGATGGTACCACTTTTCCTCCAAAATTTGGGCCAAATAGTAGCTAATACTATACCTAGTTGCTGCTGAAAATATATAGAATATTTCACCCCTTTTAGGTGCTTTTAAAACAACTGCTTTGGCAAGATCTTGCTTTACATCGTCAAAAGATACTTCGCAAGCATCACTCCATGAAAACTGACAATTAAAGGACAATAGGTTCATCAGTGGCAACGTTCTTTCTGCTAAGGCATTGATAAACCTCCGATAATACCCTACCAATGACAGAAAGCTATGCACTTTCTTTGGAGTACGCGGTGGAATCATAGCGACTATGACCTTGATCTTTTCAGAATTAGTTGCAATCCCTACGAAACTACCACATGGCCTAACAAGAGCCCACGAGGGACTCCAAAGATGAACTTTCGTGGGTTGAGAGCTATGTAGAATTGTCTACAATGCTCAAAACACTTTCATAAGATAATTAACTATTTATTCCTTACAGTGGCTACCCCTAGATCGTCAATGATGAATACTTTTAATTCCTCAAAGAAAACGTCACCAAAGGTCTTGCCGACTGTTCTTTGCCATGAACCTAGTGCATTACATAACCCAAATGCCATCACATGATACACAAAGGTACCGAAGACAGTAATAAACGTTGTTTTTAGCTTGTATTTCTCAATAATCACCATTTGATTTTACCCTACAAAGCAGTCCTTAAACGAATAGATTTCCCTACCCGCTAGTTTATCCAAAGTTTGGTCAATAAACTGTAACAGGTAGTAATCTTTAAAATTTTGCTTATTCAACTCTCTAAAATCTACCCAAAGTCGGATGTGATTATTCTTCTTTTTCCTGATCACAACTGATGAGCACCATTCAGTATGCTGAACAAGGAAGATGAAACCCGCTTTTTGCAACTTCTCTAGTTCCTCAAACAACCTATCCCTTAATTCAAAAGGCATATGCCTTACTTTCTAATGTCATATAGGGTGGGTACCTTCCTTTACAGGAATAGTATGCACAGTTGACTGGGAGGAATACCCCTAAGTTCGTCATAGCTCCAAGAAAATATGTCACGGAACTTCTAAATCAGGGACACATAGTTCTCTCTCTCTTTCAAACTGAGCATAGAACCCAATTTGATTGGCCGCGAATCATTATGCATACCAAGGTCCACATCCACATCTCTGATTCGATCATGCGGCTCTATCGGCTCATTCAAGGTTATCTAATAAATATCCTCTGTAGTGGAGCCTTCCTTAGATCCATTGCTTGATGATGTCTCACTATTAGATGGATCATCTACTGTTTCTAGTTCAGTGGGGGATAAAGGAGCTCTCTCACTCTGAGGAGACTCAGGGTAAGCATCCACTATTACGTGATGGGCACCTCGACCTAGAATCATTCGACCAGCGGTGTCGTAGAGTTTACGCAAGGGCTGCAGAACACGGGGTTCAAGATACAGCAAGAAATGAGGCTAACAAGAAAAAAACTCAAATATTTGATGCCAAAGTTCACTGCCGTGTTTGAGAGCTCTTCAAAACCAATCAAAATAAGTCAACGACTGACACTCTTCCAAGATAGAGCATTCACTGCAATTTGTAAAGCTTTTACAGCTAGATCAACAGAAATTCAGTGAGGATGATGACGACAACTGAAATTCATGACACTACATCACAGTTCAGAAGCTGATCGAAAACACTGTGTAAATCTTCCAAGCTCCCACACTTAGCATACCTATCAATAAGAACATTACCAACAAGAAGGACCGATTCAAAACCACTTTTGATAGCATTCCAATGTACTAAGCAATCCTATCACAATGTTCTGGAGTTTGTACAGTTCTTCAAGGTTCCAACAATATTTGCTTTTCTCTGTTCCATACTTGACTGTGTGTTAGGACACATGTGATCGAATTTGGAGCCCAGGGCCCAAGGAAGCACTGTTATGATTCAATAGAGGCTTTTCATCACCGAGGGTTCAACAGGTTTCAATAAGAAGTCTATTCAGGCCTCAGATTTGACATCCTCAGGGCAGGAACAATGCAGCACAGGTGGCAGACTGTTCTGCGAAGCTACTGTGGAGCTTAAAGCACCGCCAATTGCATCAAACTGCACTGCAATGCAGATGTTTCAAGCATGTCTAAGAGAGGGATCAAACTCCACCACAAAGTGATGGCAGCCACATTGTCTTTTTCATCACAATTTGGAAGACTACTATGATTGTTTTGAACATATTCCCCTAGTAAAACACAAGCATATTTCCCCAGTAAAGAGGTAGCAAACTCTCGCAGATGTTTCACTAATTCTGGAGATCATTAAAAGCATTCACAGCCTCAGTATACAACATGCTGCTGAGATTCCAAAGGGCCAGGGCTATCAACAATCATCATAGGGGCATCCACATCATGCTACACTGCGTTTCACTGCAGGTTGTGCAACAAAGCTTGAAGCCCCTTCCTCAGCCTTCCCCTTTGCACACTAAACCAGCCCTCTGAATCAGGTCCCAAAGCATCAACCACTGATCTATGAAATTTATCTTGAGCTTAGACACGGTGACCCAATAGTGTGCTGTGATCTACATGACAGCCACTATCTTTCTACTTCTGTTTACAGACCACGGCATCCAAAGCTGAAAACGCAAGGATTTTTGTGGAAGCATAATTAACCATTGCCAAGTCTGTGAGTGAATAAACGGGGAAAAGAAACTGGCGAGTCTGGTATTGGCTGGGTGATTTCCATGGCAAGTGGAGGAAAAACATTAGATGCTTGGCTCAATTATTAGCATCACCGCTCGTCAATACTGTCCTTTACACCTCAGTTATAATGCTACCACTCTACCATCTTCATGTTTGAGCCTAAAGCAAAGGATGTCATCATTCCTCTAGTCTATGGAGATTCGGGTGGTAGTCACGTCAGCATTGTTGCGCCAACCATCGTCTGTGACTGGAGATTCGGGTGGTAGTCACCTCAGCATTGTTGCGCCAACCATCGTCTGTGAATAAGGTCGCCATGGCATCCGTCACCACCCGATTGTCATTTTGCCCACTGTGCTTCAGAATCTCAAGCCGTCTAGTCTGTGATCAACGTAACATGCCCTTTTTCCTACGAAATTCGTCAAGTCTCTGCATTTGGCCATCTTCATCAGCAGCCACCAATCAGGCTGCCATCTTCATTCGTGAACAGATTGCCGTCGAGTAATTTCGCACATCTTTGTGTAATGTGCCGCATTTCAAGTGTCGACGACCCCCCCCAGCCTCCAGGATAGGGGTAGCGGCGGCTCCCCTCTTGATTGCGGTAGCTCCCCCTAAATTTGCACCTTTTGCCAGCGCTCCCTGATCACAACCACCTTGCCTCACTGTAGAGCTGATTGGCCCACGATGCCCTCGTTCAGCGAGGTGCAGCTCCCCAAAGTTCCTCCTTTTTTTTCTGTTCCTGCAGCAGTTGCCGACGCTTCCCCAAAACAACCCCCAGAGAGCGAAAAGGAAGGGTCCCCCCATTCCAATTCAGGCGCAGCCCGCCATTTTGCCTTTTTCAAAAATATCCTCCTCCCAAAATAGACTAGCTTTATTTTCATTAGAACTTCTTGCCTTTTGGATCACTAGAGAACATGTGCTTCACACGTCTTTAGATGTTAGTAAAGATTAGGGTGATGACAATACATATCATCTCATTATTCCACATATCTCAGTCCAGAGAATTCTCATAGCTTAGACTTGCTTGGGGCTGTGCAGAGGGCAGTACCAGGAACACAGCCTCCTAGAACAATAATAGAGATGCATCACCATGATAAATCACCAATACAACCCAGCCCTCTCTTACAGTGTCAATGAGCTTGCATACACCATGACCTTTGCCTCAGCTCTTGCCTATGTCGTACACAATAAAAAATAGCCCTGTTTACAAGAGCAGAAGATTTAGGAGTCCATTCCTAATGATTTCTTGGATCCAAAGTGCAGGAAATATATACATTGGCTGCGGATTACTAAAATGCATCACACAAACAATAAATCACACGCAGAAATTAACACAAATGCACAACAAAAATGGAGGCGTATACGACTCGGATGCGCAGCAACACGACATCCACCCCCTCTAAACCTGCGCATCCTCCGGATGTGCCAAGTATCCAGGATCATTCAAGTCCACAAACAGGTCAAGTCCATCTTCTGATTCTAGTAAAACTGTTTCTCCATCAGCTTCATCATCCCAATGAAATTTCTGCCCCTTTCGAAACAGCTGATAGAGAACATCTGCAATATGAGCAAAATGAGGAATCCAAATCATGTAAAATACACAAGCTCCCACATTCCTGATTGTCACTTTGTTCACGGGCTGCATATCCTGAATAAATCTCAAAGTACCATTCTTCTTTGGTACAGTAAACCACCTATTAGAATAGGGTGCAAAAGAGGGTTCCAAAATCCCCATTTTAATCTTCTCATTCAGCAACTCTATCAGCTTTGGCAAGTGTGCTTTAGGCACAGGAATAGGACGTATATTCCATGGTACATGAGGAACAGTGAAGATGACCATAGGTGCAACCAATTCGGGACTAATGCAGCCAATTTTATGTGGAAAGAAAGTAAATGCCTTACCATGTCGTCCAAGCATCTCTCTAAAACATTCTTTTTCCACTGGAAACAAAAAATCATCATTTCCAATCTTCAATTCTGCAAGAGTTTCAGCTGTAAACTTATGTCCAATATTTGCAGGATCCCTCAACATAAGCTGCTTCATAGCTTTTTCAATCTGTTCATCACTATCAGAAGGAAGCGGGCCTGCAACCGGCTTAACCTTCTTATCAACTGTTTTATATTTTGTGTCAACCTTGGCATCATTCAAGCACTCTTTCCTTTGCTGCAATTTCTGCAAATTTTCAGCATCTTTCAACTCTGTTGGCTGAAAAATTTCAGCCTTTAGCTCTATGGACTGCATGGGTGCAGTCTGAAACTCTGTATGCAGAAATTTTTCTGCATTCAACTCTGTTGGCTGAATGAATTCAGCCCTCGGCTCTATGGACTGCATAGATACATCCTGAAACTCTGTATGCAGAAATTTTTCTGCATTCAACTCTGTTGGCTGAATGGATTCAGCCCTCTGCAATTCTATTAGCTGATCAAGATCAGCCATAAATTCAGTTTGCTGAGTTTTCTCAGCCTCTAACTCTGTTTGCAGCATAAAACCAGAAATTTCCTGAAACATATCCAAGGTTTGCACAGGTATGATCTTTGAACCCTTGCATACATCAGTTTTCAGCATTGCACTCATCTCAAACAATGTATTTGCATAAGACATCCCTTCATACAATCCATCCACATGCTCTTCTGCTTGCAAAATACCTGCATTCTTCAACTCTTTCTCCTTACGACCAATGTACTGCCTGGCAGCTCTAGGCAAATCTGAAATTTTCTGATAACTTACCGAACTATCTGAAGTAAACCCAACAAAGTTATTGGAGAAAGACTGGCTGCCAGGAGGCGAGATCTCCTCTTTTCTCTGCTCCGTACCACTGGCGTCTCGCAAGACAGCGGTACCTAATGAAAATCCAACTCCTTCGCAGGTAATGGTGCCTCACGCAAGGAGTCCCTGTTTCTCGGATGATTTACCCCAACAGTCATAAACTGAACAGCTCGCATACCATCTTTACTGCGTATCCGCGCATAAGCTGATCCGTCATCCATCACTTTTGTTTCCATTCTTGCTTCTGTAATAAAAGGCTGTCCAAGAATAATCGGATAAGAGCATGAATCCTGAACAAAGCAATGATAATCCTCTTCAACATTACCAATAGAAATTCTGATACTCGGACAAGCAGCATACATATCACCAAAAGTATTATTGGCGGCTCTCATTCGCCAGCCATGCTCTGCATCCATAGGCCACTTGCCACTCTCATAAACACCTCGAGCAATAAGATTAATCTCAGAACCATGATCAACTAAATCAATCAAGGGAATTTGTTTCTCTCCAATCCTTACCACTGTCTCAGTGGTTGCTCTAGCCCAATGACTTCGTGAAAAATGGCTGCGAGGAATAAGAATAGGGGTTTCATCATCTTCATACTGCATAGGCTGCACTATTTTCTCCAATTGCGGATTAACAGAAGCATTCTCAACCATCACTGCGTCATCATGCTCTTCCCCAAGAGCTCCATGCCACAATCCCTGTAAAGCAGGTCCTTCCATCGCATGTCGTTTCCTCCGCAAAAGATCCTGCATCTGATCCTGTATTTCTCTTCTAGCAATCCCAAGAGCCTCTCCAACAGTAAAAGTGACTTCACTATTCAAAATTCTTTCATGAAAAATCTTACTCATATCCGTTTGCATATCAAGGTCTGACAAGAGCTTGAATCCTGGCTCTTTTCTTGGTTGCCTCTTTTCTTTCTGCTTTTCTCCCATTGGTTGATCGAAACCTGTTTGAGTTGGAGAATTTGACATAGGTGGAGCTGTAACAGGTGGTGAATCAAAGTCACCCCCTCTAGTCTTTTTGGAGGAGCTAGGACCCTCCTCATCTCTTCTTCTCTTTTCCTCAACCATGGCATCTAAACCCTGCGTTTTAGCAATATAAGCAAAAATAGAATACCTGTCAACAGGAGAATCCCATCCTGTTTCTCCTCGGATGCTAGAGCCCACACAAGTCATAGTAGAAGTTTGAACTTTCCCTCTTCTCGCTATCTCCAAGGCGGAAGACCGGTCATAAAGCAGAGTCTCCATCAGATTTTTGCTCAAGCTGGACTCCAAAAGCTGAAGCATCTCCTCTAACACTCACATAAGCTGATCGCGCAGCCATATCATCAACAAGCTTCTTCATACCTCCCTTACCAAAGTTCGTGTCAAGAGGAGCGCCAGTCTCTGTCAGCCATATCTTTCCATCTTGTCCCCAGAACACTACATTCTTCTTACGTGCTTCCTGAAAAGCATCACAATCTCTGCAGTGTTGGTGCTCTGTACTATCACACCAAATACATCGTCGCCCTTTTCTTTGACCAGCTGGAAAAGCAGTCACTGGAGCAGGTGCAATAGCAGGTACTGACATAAGTTGCTCCTTTAACTTACCAACTTCAGCTTTGACTACTTCAATCGTCAAATCCGCCAAGCCTTTAATAACATCATCTACAGATAAAGGCACTGGAGCAGCAGGAACTGGTGGATTCATAACAGGAGGAGTAGGCTTAGGCAAAGAAGCAGCAGGGGTAGAAGAAGAAGTCTCCAAGGATTTTTCAGGAACTGATCCTGTATTTCGATGCAATCTGACTCTCCTGCGCTGCTTCTTAACAAGAGCATGCACAGCATCAATGACATGTCTCCACTCAGTCTTTAAACTTGAATCAGTAGCTTGATCTTCCAAAAGATCATCCAACTTTTCCTGTAAATCAGCATCTGCAGCTTGCAAAAATAACTCCACTTTCTGCATCTCCAAAGCTTGCTGTTCAGTCCCATCCAACTGATCATAACGGCTTTCAAACTCTCGAAGAAGAGCGGTAATAGAAAGTCCCTTATTAGGCATAGAAACCCATGCTAAAAAATTCCTGCGATTCATAAGACCTGTATCCTCCAGGAAATATTCATCTTTTAATGCCTTTTTAAATTCAGCCCAACCTGCATATGCTTCTTGAATTTCTGCAATTCGACCTTCAAGAGCGCGCACCACGATCCGCAAGAAGTAGCGGCTCCAAACATCTTGAGAAACACCAAAAAACTTCATCTTTTCTTCATACAAATGCAGGTAAGTTGACACTTGCTGGCCATTAAACTGCTTCATCTCCTGTTGGATAGCTTTCAAAGCATCCATAGCATCACTGTCACGTTTTGCATGAACTTGCTGCTGCATATACATGGTAAATGACTGAAACAGGTTCTTCATGACATTATCATCTGTCATCTCTTCTTGCGAGTCTCCCATCTTGCTGATGCCGCAGCACTTTCACGTCGGGTTCACCAGAAATGTCGTAGAGTTTACGCAAGGGCTGCAGAACACGGGGTTCAAGATACAGCAAGAAATGAGGCTAACAAGAAAAAAACTCAAATATTTGATGCCAAAGTTCACTGCCGTGTTTGAGAGCTCTTCAAAACCAATCAAAATAAGTCAACGACTGACACTCTTCCAAGATAGAGCATTCACTGCAATTTGTAAAGCTTTTACAGCTAGATCAACAGAAATTCAGTGAGGATGATGACGACAACTGAAATTCATGACACTACATCACAGTTCAGAAGCTGATCGAAAACACTGTGTAAATCTTCCAAGCTCCCACACTTAGCATACCTATCAATAAGAACATTACCAACAAGAAGGACCGATTCAAAACCACTTTTGATAGCATTCCAATGTACTAAGCAATCCTATCACAATGTTCTGGAGTTTGTACAGTTCTTCAAGGTTCCAACAATATTTGCTTTTCTCTGTTCCATACTTGACTGTGTGTTAGGACACATGTGATCGAATTTGGAGCCCAGGGCCCAAGGAAGCACTGTTATGATTCAATAGAGGCTTTTCATCACCGAGGGTTCAACAGGTTTCAGTAAGAAGTCTATTCAGGCCTCAGATTTGACATCCTCAGGGCAGGAACAATGCAGCACAGGTGGCAGACTGTTCTGCGAAGCTACTGTGGAGCTTAAAGCACCGCCAATTGCATCAAAGTGCACTGCAATGCAGATGTTTCAAGCATGTCTAAGAGAGGGATCAAACTCCACCACAAAGTGATGGCAGCCACATTGTCTTTTTCATCACAATTTGGAAGACTACTATGATTGTTTTGAACATATTCCCCTAGTAAAACACAAGCATATTTCCCCAGTAAAGAGGTAGCAAACTCTCGCAGATGTTTCACTAATTCTGGAGATCATTAAAAGCATTCACAGCCTCAGTATACAACATGCTGCTGAGATTCCAAAGGGCCAGGGCTATCAACAATCATCATAGGGGCATCCACATCATGCTACACTGCGTTTCACTGCAGGTTGTGCAACAAAGCTTGAAGCCCCTTCCTCAGCCTTCCCCTTTGCACACTAAACCAGCCCTCTGAATCAGGTCCCAAAGCATCAACCACTGATCTATGAAATTTATCTTGAGCTTAGACACGGTGACCCAATAGTGTGCTGTGATCTACATGACAGCCACTATCTTTCTACTTCTGTTTACAGACCACGGCATCCAAAGCTGAAAACGCAAGGATTTTTGTGGAAGCATAATTAACCATTGCCAAGTCTGTGAGTGAATAAACGGGGAAAAGAAACTGGCGAGTCTGGTATTGGCTGGGTGATTTCCATGGCAAGTGGAGGAAAAACATTAGATGCTTGGCTCAATTATTAGCATCACCGCTCGTCAATACTGTCCTTTACACCTCAGTTATAATGCTACCACTCTACCATCTTCATGTTTGAGCCTAAAGCAAAGGATGTCATCATTCCTCTAGTCTATGGAGATTCGGGTGGTAGTCACGTCAGCATTGTTGCGCCAACCATCGTCTGTGACTGGAGATTCGGGTGGTAGTCACCTCAGCATTGTTGCGCCAACCATCGTCTGTGAATAAGGTCGCCATGGCATCCGTCACCACCCGATTGTCATTTTGCCCACTGTGCTTCAGAATCTCAAGCCGTCTAGTCTGTGATCAACGTAACATGCCCTTTTTCCTACGAAATTCGTCAAGTCTCTGCATTTGGCCATCTTCATCAGCAGCCACCAATCAGGCTGCCATCTTCATTCGTGAACAGATTGCCGTCGAGTAATTTCGCACATCTTTGTGTAATGTGCCGCATTTCAAGTGTCGACGACCCCCCCCCAGCCTCCAGGATAGGGGTAGCGGTGGCTCCCCTCTTGATTGCGGTAGCTCCCCCTAAATTTGCACCTTCTGCCAGCGCTCCCTGATCACAACCACCTTGCCTCACTGTAGAGCTGATTGGCCCACGATGCCCTCGTTCAGCGAGGTGCAGCTCCCCAAAGTTCCTCCTTTTTTTTCTGTTCCTGCAGCAGTTGCCGACGCTTCCCCAAAACAACCCCCAGAGAGCGAAAAGGAAGGGTCCCCCCATTCCAATTCAGGCGCAGCCCGCCATTTTGCCTTTTTCAAAAATATCCTCCTCCCAAAATAGACTAGCTTTATTTTCATTAGAACTTCTTGCCTTTTGGATCACTAGAGAACATGTGCTTCACACGTCTTTAGATGTTAGTAAAGATTAGGGTGATGACAATACATATCATCTCATTATTCCACATATCTCAGTCTAGAGAATTCTCATAGCTTAGACTTGCTTGGGGCTGTGCAGAGGGCAGTACCAGGAACACAGCCTCCTAGAACAATAATAGAGATGCATCACCATGATAAATCACCAATACAACCCAGCCCTCTCTTACAGTGTCAATGAGCTTGCATACACCATGACCTTTGCCTCAGCTCTTGCCTATGTCGTACACAATAAAAAATAGCCCTGTTTACAAGAGCAGAAGATTTAGGAGTCCATTCCTAATGATTTCTTGGATCCAAAGTGCAGGAAATATATACATTGGCTGCAGATTACTAAAATGCATCACACAAACAATAAATCACACGCAGAAATTAACACAAATGCACAACAAAAATGGAGGCGTATACGACTCGGATGCGCAGCAACACGATAGCGGGTATATGGACTTGATAGACTGTTCGTAAAATCCAGAGCCTTCCTAGCAAAACTCGATAGCTAGGACGACTTGCAAACCTTATCACCCTAAAGTCCAGATAGCATTCCACGCTTGCAACAGTAACGTGAACTTTAGTGATGCAACCTTCCAGTTGTCTTAGACTATCATCTGCCATCCTAAGAAGTGTGGAGCTATCTTTTTGAATTTTGAGACCTAGCCGCTCCATCAAGTCTAAACTTATGATATTGACGGAGGATCCAGTGTCCACGATAATGTGCTCCACTAATATTCCATCCACATACACTGGAACCCTAGGGCAATGCTTTTCAACATGATCGAAGTAATCTTCACCCACTCTAGCTATGCCCAAAGGTTCTACTATATACCTAATATGTAGGATTTTCTTGAATTCCTTGTGTACTCTTGGAGAAAGTTTAATCAATTGTAGGAGATTCACATTTGGTTTGACTTCGCAAAGAGAACTTGCTAGGTCAAAGTCATGGTAGTTAGCCAAAGTTCTCTCCTTGCACCAAGCCATTCTTTCCTTTGGTCATTGAATCGCCAGCTTTAGTGCCTATTTTTTTACTTTTGTCTTTTTTTCTTGGCACCTCTCTATCCTTCTCGAGATCCACTTTACCATCAATAGGCCTTAGAGGTCCACCTTCCATATCCGAATTCAGGACTTGCTTTTCCCTAGCATCCTGCTTAGGGTTTTCCTCGACAAGTTTTACAGTTCCTTTATCATCCTCTTTAATCTTTTGGCCTCTTGTTACAGCTCGTAGATTAGAAGTTTCAACATCATTGACATGTAAAGCCTCAAAAAGGCTGACTCTGCTACCATAAGGAAACTCCTCTGCAATAGCCTTTCCTCGTTGCAGTATTTGTATGGGTCCCTCATCTTGCTAGAGATTATTCCCTTATGCGCAATGATTAATTGGACCATGTTGTTTACTTCCTTGTTGGAGAGAACTGATCTTACTCCAACAAGTAGCAGCTAAGTGGCCAGACTTTTTGCAAATGTCACATTTGACATTCGGGCAATTACTAGGGAAATGTTGGCCACCACACCACTTACAGCTGAATCTTGAGGGGCCACCCTCTTTAGGGCGTCAACTCCCTATCAAATTCTATTGCTTCTTAAGTAAATTGACATCCACAGATATTTGTCAATATTGTTTAGAGATCATATTAGTGTAGTGCTTCATCATGTCCTTAACTTTACCAAGGAAATTAGAGGCACTCGACTCGTAGCCGCCAATGTCAATTTGTCGTCCCATGGGCCTAACCACTTGATTAGGGATTGGCCGTTGACCTACCGGGACAACATTAGGATTCATTGTTTTGCCCCCACTATTTAGTGAGGCCGCCTGACTAGCCATGGGCATAGTCATGCTAGGACGAGCTGGTAACATAGGCAAATTCGGCATGATACCTCCTCTCCCATTCCCGTTTGACATGGGATCCCCTTAACTCCCATTGGTCAAGGCCAAGTTATTACCATTCCAATTTATCCTTGCTGCATAAGCCACTTGCAAGCACGACTCTGCTCCTTCTACTTGGGTAACAGTAGTGTCAATGTCGGCCAAAGCAACACTACTCAGTTGCACCTAGATATTAAAATCCAATCCATGTAGCAAATATTGTAACTGGGCAACCACTGGAACGGGGATATATGTATTTAGTTTATGAAGAACTTGCTTTAATTCATTGGCATAAGCCTAGACATTCTCATTTGGCTATGGCATGTTACATTCAAGACACACAACCAATATTGTCCACCCTTCTTAGGGGAAAACTCACTACAAAAATCCATAAAGAATTGGGCACTGCTGGTTATGGTTTCGGCTTCGAGACCGTGGTACCATACTGCCGCTCTTCCTTTTAACGTCATGATGAAGAACATCATTAGGTGTCCTTCGTCTAGGATTTGATAATTGAACATGAGTGTTTTAAACTCCTTAATGTGGAGTTCTCCATCTTCTTCAGCTAACCCATGGAAAATGGCAACGATGCTCCTAATGCCGCCAAATCTAGTGTCCCTGCTAGAATTGCAATAGCTTGTGCCATGGCTACAACCGGATTGACAACATGAGTTTTTGTAGGTAAAACTACACCCCCACTTGTTGTGGGTTGATTAACTAGAAGTAGGAAAGTACTAAGACTTCCACTTGCACTCGAAGAGCTACTCGTAACACTTAGGTTAGTAGAACCACTGCCAGTTATGCACAACGGGCTACTCCTTTGAGGAGAATAAGGACTTACAATCTCCAACCGCCATCTAACCCTCTCAGCACGTTTTGCTTTTTGTATTTCGGCTTGACAGTCCTTGTCAGAGGACATAAACCAACTATTTGGTCCCTAGAAACCCTAGATTCGAAAACCAACACTTCTTGGTGGCTCCTGACAGACACACCACTAATGGGACCTAAAATGGTTCGGCACTGGCTAAGGCACTAGCTGGACCTCATGCACTTAATAGACAATCCCACCACACAGCCTCGCGGGCCTGGAGCGTCTGTCGAGGGATATACTATCCTAAACACTATAAACACTGCATGTTTATAGTCTGTAATCCGACAAATGTTCCCTTTCCCGTCTCCTTAGAGGGAGATTATACACATATTGGCAATAAATGCCACATATCACAGACACAGGGGCACCCCATCGACTAATTGTCGTGGCACTACTGCAGCTCTCCTACAACTTGGGGATTGGCCCCTCGATGCACTCCTTCCACATATAGACACATTCGAAACAAACTCCCCTCTTGGTGCCAATATATTTATCATTCTAGGAATGCACTGATCCTCTCTTATCTGTCCCCTTAGACCCACTGTCTAGACCTATAGCCGGGTTGCTCAGTGTCTCTACGTGGGTCAAGTCCTAAAGAAAACAAGTACTATGCATCTAGGAGCTTGTAATTGATACCATTTAACGATACTTAATGCAAATGTATATAGGATTAAGTGCTCAAATAATTGAAAAAACAGCCTCATGCATTGTGCAAATCCATTCTACATCGAGCCTTACACTCGTGCTGTACTTCTCTTTATTTAACTTAACGTCATCCTATATGAATAGTACAGTAAATGCATCATATTTTATAATATATTTCAACACTCAAACTTCCCTCCTCCCCTACCGTTTAAGGTTTTTCCTCATTGCATAGGTAAAGGGGTGATTTCATGTGTATTTCGCACAAAATAAGCTAGAAATACCCACAAAAACATATACACTCCTGCTTTATCCTCATTATATACTCTTAGACACATCCATAATTTTTCTCATCCATTCCCTATTTTTTCCCTTTTAAAAAGTATTTTTTCCTTTTTTTTCTTATTTATTATCAATTAAAAATGGGAGAAAATTAGTATTATTTCAGAGCTCTGGCTCTTGATTCTTTGAATAGCAAACGTGTAGATTTTATTGGTATTTGTTTCATCCTTTTCTAATTTTAAGCTTAAAAATCCCTTTTTTTCTCTAAAAACCATGCTTTTCAGGTTTTTTTTCATTTATTTTCCACACTTTAAGTGTATTTTTTTAAGTTTTTTATTATACAAACAGCAAACTAGCAACAGCAACAAACAACATGTCCATCAATTTTTAGCCCATACGAACATTGTTAAATCAAATTTAGGGGGTGCCCAAGACCCCAAAGGTGGCACCCCCTCAACTCTCAAGTGGTTGAACAAATTTTTGGTACTCTTCCCGTGTCCGGCATCCAAATCGACCTTTGAAAATTCTTAGGTGTCCATCTCAAAGTCCCACATTGTCGGGCATCTCTAGAAGTTCCAGTTGACATGTTGAAAAATTATGAAAATTCACCAACCGCTGTCCAGTGGGTCTTTTAAGCAGTTTTGGGCATTGTCTCTTAAAATCATACTGATTGCCACTGCCGCCTTTGACGAAGTCTATTTTTTCCTTGAAATTTAGAATTTTTGGCTATTTTTAAGCACTTCTCGACATTAAAAAATCATCTATCACAGATCTTGGCCGCGGATCATTTAGGGTACCAAGATCTAGCTCAATCACATCCGTATCTCTTATGCGATCTTGAGGCTCTATTGGCTCATTCAGAGTTATTTGATAGATGTCCTTGGTAGTGGACCCTTCTTTTAATTCATTGCTCGATGACATCTCACTAGTAAATACATCTTCTAATATCTCTAATTCCGTAGAGGATAGAGGAGCTCTCTCGCTTTGAGGAGACTCAGGATATGCATCTACTACCACACGATTGGCACCTCTGCCAGATATCAATCAACCAGCAAGTATATCAACTTCGCAAGATCCATGGCCTTTGTAACAATACTTGATAGCTTGGCCGTCTTGCAAACCTAATAACCCTAAAGTCCACTATGAAATCCATACTCACAATGATCACAAGGACTTTGGTAATACAGCCTTCAGGTTGTCTTAAACTTTCATCAACCATTCACAAAATTATGGAGGCATCTTTTTCAATTGCTAGACCCAACCTCTCCATCACTTCTGAACTCATGACGTTAACAGATGATCCTATATCTACAATAGCATGATCCACTAGTATTCCATCAACGTAGGCTGCAACCCTTAAGCAATGTTTTTTAGCATGCTCTTGCCAATCATCTCCTACTTACGCTGTCGAAGAGTTCGTGCAAGAGCTGCAGAACACGGGGTTCAAGGTACAGCAAGAAATGAGGCTAACAAGAAGAACTCAAATATTGGATGTCAAAATTCACTATATTCCTTGTCATAATCATAGTTACAACAAAGAAACTGAGCAAACCCATGTTCTTGATATGCTGTCATAATCAGTTTTGGTATTTCAACAAGTGATCCTCTCTTTGGTAACCAAAGATCCTTTTATTTTATTTCAATTTCCACTCTTCCTTAGGTTTTAAAACAGTTTAGAGTGATCTGTAACCAAGCTGGACAGAATGGTTCTCCTTCTACAAGCTCTGATTCATCTTCATCAACAACTGTTGCCTTTAACCGCAATACATTTGCGCAGAATTAGAGATAGATTCCACATGATTCAGTAGAGCATAGCACAATCGGTTCTTCAAAAAAAAAAAACAATAAGTGGCCAAAATCAGCAGCAATTCCCTGATTGTATTTATCTAAATCCTTCGGCTATGTGTTGATGAAGAAATTCAGAATTTCTCTTCAGTCCAGGAAAGCTGTCATCTTTGAGCTTCGGAGAAAGTTAGGGGATAAACTCCTCATCAATGAATATTCCAATTACTGTGAACTTAATAAACTTCCCATTGTTCTCAAGTAGAGTTTGTGAGTTGCAGTTTCTGTAGTTCCAAGTGTTCTCGTTTGAATTCAAACCTGTTCCCTCAAACCTTCATCTATTTGTAGTTCATCTTCAGCTAAAAAAATTTTTTTACAAGAAAGAATAGGTACAACATTTCATCGCATCAATACTTCAAAGAGAATACAAATTGGATGATTGGAATGTGCCCCAACTGCCCTTGAGGAATTTAAATTTGATCTGTAAACCCCCAAAATACTGCATCCAGGTTTCAGTTTTTCACACATCAGTGAGATCAATAAGTTCTTGAACGACTCCAGGTTCAGCCAAAGTGCTGATATCACTGAGCTCGTCAAGTTGTTTTGAGGCAATCTTGCGGAGTATTCTTCGCATAATTTTTCCACTTCTTGTCTTTGGAAGAGATGGTGCCCAGTGAATCTTGTCAGGTGCTACAAATCCTCCTATCTGTGTGCGCACTGCATGCTTGAGACTTGAACGGAGTTGCTCACTGTAACGAATGCCCTCTCTTAAAGTCACGAAGGCATAGATGGCCTGTCCTTTGACCTCATGTTCAACCCCCACAACTGCTGCTTCAGAGCAGTCTGGATGAGATACAAGAGCTGATTCAACTTCCGCAGTCCCAATACAATGTCCACTCACATTAATGACATCATCCACTCGGCCAGTTAGCCAATAATAACCATCCGCATCCCTGTTGATATGGGTCAATCCTCAAACTTTCCATGCGAGCCAGGCTTCACGTTCCTTAATTCTCACACAAGACGAGCCTTTCCTGGAGAGACTGGACCTTTCATATCCAATAGGATGCCATTGTGATTAGCTGCCACTGATGCAATCACTGGGATTGCGCCAGATTCCAAGATGTCATCAAGATTGCCTGTCTTCCATGGATGCTACCTCCAACAACGCAGCAGTCTCTCCCTCCCCCTTGACTTCGACATCAGAAGGCATTAGATCACTCTCATACTCTTCATCCTCCGTTCCGTCGCCATCAAAGCCAAAGGAGTCAAATTTATGTCAGAGGCTTAAACCTTTGTCCGGTTAGACAAAGAAGAAGAAAGAATCAGTCAAGGCATGATGCTCCAAGGTCCCTGCAGACGGACGGCTTAAGTCCTTCATAGTTTTCCTTCTTCGAAAGCTTCTTCAGTTCTGCAATTTTATGTCCAGTGCCGGAGACAGAATACTCACACGCCGACCGAGGCCTCTTCTTTTAATTTTATTCCCCTTCGTATCCTGCCCTGCTTTTTCTCTCCTTTTTCCCCCAATTAGCATTGCCCCTTCCCTCCTTTTCGTCACACTCTCCTCTTTTCCCTCCCTTCTTAGCATTTGAAATCCCTCATTAGCAGCACTGCCGTCAAGTCTCTTTGCCAATAATGGCATGAAAATCTCTCGCCAGCATTGGATAAGGGTGAGATCCAATTACGGACCTTAAAATATAATGTGTAGTCTCTTCATTTATAATCAAGTATCTTATTGCTTCTGATGCCACATCTTTCAACGTACCTGTACCAAACTGGATAGCACGTACCTCAACTCCAAAAAGTCTCATTCTGAATACTTTAAGAGCCTGTCGTTCCATATCTTTGGCGCCCATGTAAACAACACATTGTAACCCAAAACAAGCACACACTGTAACAGTGATAACTCCATGCTTCTCATAGCACATTTCAATGCTTAGCCTCCTTCTTTCCAACTCCTGGATGTGGTTATCATTAGGTATTTTTGATGTAGCTGGAGAAGGAGAAGACAAAGTCCTAACATGTTCACCAACATCAGTTGTGCTTTCCACTCAACCTTGCTCAACATAGGCTGAAAGCATCTCATCATATTCACCACTTTTGTCTCCAACTCCTCCCCACTATACTTATACGCATAAAATAAATGTTATCACAACAACTAAGTATGTACAAAGTACCAAATCCCATGCACAACTTTTAGGTGGTTTACACACTTCGAATGCGCAGCAATACGACAACGCTATGCCCAAACGTTCCATGATATACCTAGTACACACGATCTTTTCAAATTCCTTGCGCACTTGTGGAGATATCTTAATCAGTTGAAAGAGATTCATGTTTGGTTTACAAAGAGAGCTTATCAAATTGAATTCGTGATAATTCACTAGAGCTCTCTTCTCTCACAAGATCATTCTCTCTTTTGGTCATTGAACAGGCTTGGGTAATTCCTTCTTAGCTTTTGCCTTTCTCCTTGGTAATTCTTTATCCTTCTTGGCATCAGCTTTACTCCCTACGGGTTTTAAAGGTCCCCTTCCACGTGGAGGTTAAGGACTTGCGTCCCTTTGTCGTCTTGTTTAGGGTTTCCATCGATAGGTTTTACATTATCTTTGTCGGCTTCTCTACCCTTTTGGCCTCTTGTAATAGCCCATAGATTAGAAGCTTCAGTGCCATTAACCCATATAGCCTCAATGAGGTTGATTCCATTGCCACTAGACAGCTCCTCTACAATAGCCTTACCTCTTTGAAGTATTTGTTTCATCTCATCATCTTGCTGAAGATTGTTCCCTTGCACAAGATGTTTAATAGGACCTAGATGTCTACTAATAACTTCCTAGAGAGAGCTAATCTTACTCCAACAGCGGCCAAATGGCCAAACTTCCCACATATGTCGCATTTGACATTTGGACAATTTCTAGGGTAGTGTTGGCCGCTACACCATTTACAACTAAATCCCTATCAGATTCTGTTGTTTTTTAAGAAAATTGACATTAACAGCTACTTGTCAACATTATTCAAAAATCATGTTAGTTTAGTGCTTTATCATATCCTTAACTTCATCATCGACATTAGAGGCACTTCACTCATAGTCGTGATCGTCTATCCATTGTTCTATTGGCCTAACAATTTAATTGGGCATTGGTTGTGACTCACAGGAACAACATTAGCATTTGATGCTTAGCCATCAACATTGGGTGGAGCCATTTGACTAGCCATAGGCATTGTCGCACTAGGAGGAGTTGACAATAAAGGAACATTTTGGAACATTTTGGACCATGCTTCCTCTCACACTCGGGTTAGTCATAGCTATCCCTTCACTTCAATTTCCGTCGGTCAATGCCAAGTTATTTCCCAAAACTAGCCCCATATTAAGATTGGTTCAAGACGCATAGGCCACTTGTAGTCATGATTCTACTTCTTGTGCTTGTCTAATGGTATTGTCTACATCCGGCAAAGTGACACTACTCAACTACACTTGAATGTTGAAATCTAGACCATGCAAAAAATATTGCAGTGGGGCAGCTACTGGGATAGGGATAGAGGCTTGCAGTATAAGAAAGACCTCTTTTAAAAACTTGGCATATGCTTGAATATCCTCACGTGGCTCTTGATGTGTCACATTTAGTACACATAGCCAATATCGACCACCCCTTTCATGGAAAAACTCCCTTCGAAAGGCTTCCAGAAATAAAACAATAGTGGTTATGATTCCAAACTCTAAGCCATGATACCATATGGCAACTCTTCCTTTGAGATTCATGTTAAAGAATATCATTAAATGCCCTTCATCCTAGATATGATATTTGAACATCAACTTCTAAAACTCCCTATTGTGGAGCTTTGCATCTTCCTCCACTAACCCATTTAAGATGGATAGGAGGAAACCTAAAGCTGGAAAATCCACCATCCCAGCAGGTATAGCAAGAGGTTGTGTCACTATGGTAACAATCGGATTTGTTACAGGGGTTCGAACAATTGGAGCTAGAGCTCCACTCAAAGTGGAGGGACTGATTGGAGGGGGGAAAGAACTAAAGCTTCCTCCCCCTAATGAATTTTTTGTTGAGCAAGGGTTATTAAGACCCCGCCCTTGCAAAGACATTGGGACACTCTTTTGCGGAGATTATCTTTTGTTTATCTCAACTCACCCTCTAACTTGTTTAGCCCTTTCTTGCTTTTGGAGCTCTGCTTGATGGTCTTGTGAGTCTAGCTCACTAATTTCTGGCATATACTAGAGAATAGGTCACAATCGACCAAGGCATAGAAACTGCCACTTGTAGGCAACTCTCGACAAAAGCACCACTTTTCACGACCTAAAATGGGCCCGACACTGGCTATAGGCACTAGTTGGGCCGCTATAACACTCATAAGATAACTTCACATGGCCTCGCAACAACCAAGAGCATCTAAGGGCACACTTCCGTAATCACTACTATAGATATTGCATTTGTAATGAGACGTAGTTCGATGATTGCCCTTCCTTACCTCTCAGAGGGAGATCCCATATATCTGATATAATATACCATGTAACAGAACATAGGAGGAAACCCCTTGGCTCAATGTCATAGCTCCAATGGAGCTCTCCTACACCTTGGGGATTAGCCCCTCGATACGCCACTCTAACATAAAGAACATACAAACAAACTCCATTCTTGCATATTTTCAACGATCCAGAAGATTTTATATTTTCTTACCAATTTTTTTCCAAGAAATCATTCATCTACCCTATAGTTGGAGTTTCTTACACACTCCAAGTACGTCAACATTTGGAAAGCAATTGCAATGCATCCAGGTTTGATTTCATGTTATGCTCAATGCAAGTGTGGATGACCATTGTGCTTAAGTATTTTATCATTAGAAACCAATAGGTGAAGTGCAAAAACAACCCTTTAATGATTTTCCAACTAATTGTACATTCAACATTGATAGAGACTAGTATTGAGTTTCTTCGTGCTACTAGTCTCCTTAATTCAAAAGATAATCCGTCCTATATGTTATTCATAAACAAATAAATCAGAATTTGAATCATTTTCAACAATTAACCACTTTTAAAAACCATCTTTCCTCCTATCGTTTAGGTTTTGCATTCGTTGGGTAGATGTAACATTTTTTTTTGTAATTTTTCATATAAAAATCAATAAAAACTTGCTTTAACATAAAAACAAGGTTTGATCCTCACGCTTTAGCCTTGTTATATGCTCATGAACATAAAATGTATTTTTTTTCCTATTTTTTAAGGTTAAAAAACTAAATTTTCTCTATATTTTTTCATTTATTTTTTATAAAAATGCGTTATTTCAAGATTATGAATTCTTACTGATCAAGGATAGTTAGCATCATTTTCATATCAATTTCTATCCCATATGACCCTAAAACACTCAACGAAAATCCAAAATTCCATTATTTTCATAAAAATCACAACTTGCCAGTTTTTCATGTTTTGTGAAAATTTATTAGATCATTGAATTTTCTGATTTTCTTTCATATTTCAGAGAGAATGTAACATGGGAAATCTGCAAGAACAAACAAAATCAAGCACTTTCTTCAATCATTTTCTATAAAACAAAAGAACCGCTCACTTACGCATAAAAACCACAATTCCGAGGCTTGTATCTCATAGATAGGAGGCCGATGATGCTCCTTCTTTGCCGTTGATGCACTCTCTCAGCCCAATCTACATCCTCCATCGCTCCAGCATCATCGTTTGCTCTAGATTCTTCATCACACCCCTCCCCCTTCTCTCTTAAACTGATGCATACAAATGATAGCAAAGAGGAGAGAGAAGAGAGAAAGACTAAAAAAACAGATTTCTCATTTCTCCATGAAAATGTGCAAGCTTACAGCCATCTCCTTTCTCTCTCTACCTAGATTAGGAATCTCTCTCTTTCTCTCTCTCTCTCTCTCTCTCTCTCTCTCTCTCTCTCTCTCTCTCTCTCTCTCTCTAGAATATCCACAAACAAAGAGGCATCAAGCAGATTGGAAGAGGACACAAAAGAAATTGTGCCCCCCATGTTGTTTTTTTTTTTGAGTTTTTACCTTTGTTTAATAAGCTTAAGGTTAATGATATTTAAATTAACCAATTCGGCTTTTTGTGTTCACATTACATCGCAATTAGATATTTCAATTTCGGGTGGGCAAATGGACTCAGATTTGAGATCCATATGGACACGTGGCTTCGTAGCATCAAAATCCATGAACTTAACCTCTGTTATGCACTTTCCAGCTCCCGAATCTAGTAGTTGTTTTATAACACCAAACCTTGCGGGGATTAAATGGGGGGCCAAATGACCTTCGATCGACGAACCAAGACTTGCATTGGATTCCTAATGTCCAAATGCACCTAGGAAGACTCTAGCTTGGCCATCCGCCACCGTTTGATTTTTCATAAAAATTTGATATTTGGCACTTCTCGAGCACTTTCTTGCTCTAAAAATATCCTCAAATAGTTCAAGCATGGCTCAGAAGTGCCTCCTAAAATCCAGCTCTCACAAAGCAAGGATGGAAATAGGGTTGTCTAATTCATGACATTTTGTGTCAACTATCAGCGGAATAAGGATTCCTTGGAGGGATTCCCCTTTTCTAGTAGGAGAGCCCGATTTTGTTAGGTATCACTGTCTTGTGAGACGATTTGAAACGAGACAAGGAAAGCTCTCGCCTCCTAGCAGTGGCGGCAGTTTTTCCTCAGGAGCGTATGGTGTGTCTCCTGAAAGTACTTTGTGTTTTCAGCATATTATGGACATGCCTAGAGCTACTAGGTAATACTTGAAGAGAAAAGAAAAAGAGTTGAAGCTTGCAGGTCTTTTGTAGGATGAAGACAAGGTAGATGGTCTCTATGATGGGCTATCATGCTCAGATACTATGAGGATCTTTCAGCATTGCTGAAAACTGAAAATCAAGAGCTGTCATATGCCTTACCAGTCCATTCTCTAGCAATGTATCATAAAATAGTTGATTTCATGCTACAAGAAAATTTGGGTGCTGTGAGAATTCTCAGCAAAAAGTGTTCTTTGCTAAAATACTTCAACAAAAAGATTTACAGGGTGCTAATTTATAGCAAGAAACAGGATTTGTAGAAGTTAAAGTAAGCTATGAGTCTCAGTGTTGGGCTGTTCATATGCAATGTGGAAAAAATATGGCTGATTTTTGTTAGTCAAAAGAGTTGGATGTTGTTTATACATAGAAAAATTTGTGTTTACCAAGGTATTTACAACCAGGGCTGAAATTTACAAGTTGTAGCAAAGAAGCTAGACTACAAACAAAATATAAGACAGTTGACAAGAAGGTCAGGACCCCTACCTTTGGATAGTGATAAGGATTTGCCAATGTTTTTGCCATTTATGGAGATGGATATGGATATAAACGTCAATGTGGTCAAGGCCCAAATAAGACTTGTTCCCTTGAAGGAGGAAAGGAAGATTGGAGTCATGAGATTGTTTGATGATCAACCAACGAAAGAAGAGGAGGATGCCATGGAGAAGATTTTTGCAGGAGAGAAGACCAAGCCATTGGATGCTATGATGATCTACAAAAACTTACCTACTTTGATTTATCCATATGATCCAGGAGGATGCTGTGATAACCTATGTCAAGTTACCTACTTGTCATATTACCCAAATGATTGCCCATATGATCTTGGTGGGAACAATGCTGCAAGTGGTAAACAAGTTGGCACATGCCAGAGGAGGCACAAGTTTGAAGGGGGCGGATGTCGTGACGCTACATGCATCCACCACTGGAAACGTGAGGGTGGAGTTTTTCACCCAGGAATTTGAACTCATTAGTCAGTGTCATTATTAGAAATTTGTTTTCCATTGTGTGTGTCTTTTTGTTTGCCGTTCATTTTGAACTGTCAGTTTGAAAATTTGATTGCTTGGTTCCATCCTAATTTTTTTGTATTCGCTTACTGTCAAGGGGAACATGCAGATGGATATCTATGGTTTGTCATGTGATTTATTCACATGAGCATGAGGGAAGGAAGGGGAGAACTTCTACCTTTTATGCTTTGAGATGGCTTCTTGTTATGTGCAGTGTACTGAGAAGAGGAAAGAATCACATGCTTCTTGCATATAGACAATCTATTATAGGATGCTATGCATAGACTGAACTTGGGCATGGATCAAATGTGCAAGGGTTGGAAACTATTGCAACATTTGACCCTTCAACTGATGAATTTGTCATACATAGTCCAACTTTAACAGCTACCAAATGGGCTCAACACATGCGATTATTTATGAATGCCTGCTTACAGATGGCCATGATTATGGTGTTCATGCTATCATTGTGCAAATTCGTAGCCTAGGTAATCATTAGGCATTTCTTGGAGTTACAGTTGATTTCTGATTAACAAAAAGGATGACGGTGTAGATTATGGACACAAACGTGATGGCATTGTCGAAGAGAGGATGGCGATACTTTTCTTGCAGGTAGCAATTCAAGTTATGGCAGCTACTGCTGATTTAAGCAGAATGGCAAAAACGACTACCATACATGATGATTGCATCGACATGCATGGGGGCGTATATTCCAGCAGAGGCATCGCAAGAAGACAATGGCATAATTAACACAATGCGATGGCATTTCAAGAAAAGGATGGCAACTACTTCAATAAGGGCAGAAGTGGAAAAAGCTTGGCAAAAAGCGGATCTATTGCGGGAAGAGGATCGACATCAAGAACATCCCGCGAAGGCTAAAGATGGCGACCATTTCACTCAATTTCTGCAGGCTTTGCTCACATCAACAAAGCCAAAGCTGTTTATATTGAAGCGTTGAGGATGGTCATCGTGGACTCTAATCATCATCTCCGAGGATAGCACATGACGTTCAAGAAACTGCCCTATCGCTGTAGCTTCCTTGGACGTATTAGAGACGGAGTGATGACTACATCTTGGTGATCAGAGGCGGCATCATATCGTGGTCGTCTGTTCTTCGGAGAAAAGGATTCTTCCCGGCCCTTACTCGTCATCGATGTCTCCATACATCCATTCTTCAAATATTACATGAGAACACCTCCACAGCTTGCCCGATTATCAAGTCTGAACCACGCGCTACCTCAATGATGGTGTTGCAACTAGTGTTGCAGAGAAGGCGCGGTGTTGTCTACATTGACTTCTAGAAGGCTTGTGGAGTGTAAAAACTATGACGAGTAATGTTGAGAGAGTAGCTTGCTAGATGTGTGATCATGAAGAGTTGGGGGAATGCAAAGACTGAGTGCAAAAAGCCTAACTCTGGCGGCCTATCATAGCACAACTAACGGGAGTTGTCAAAACACAAGCAATAGGACCACGCTGTATTGTTGGTGAGCAACACAAGCAGTAGGACCACGCTAACAGAATGGTAAACAGGCAATTTGGAGAATTGTTGGCTCATGTATGATGATGAAGAAGAAGCGAGCCATCATCTTTGACATTAGTACTTAGTTCATCATCTTGAACACCACCTTCCTTAGAATCGAGACTTCAATCGTTACTTCTTTGCAGTCTAACAAGTGACCAAGCAACCAGACACGTATTGCATGTATGATAAAGAAGCACATCGTCCAAGTCAAGAAAGAAGGGAAAGATAGCTTCATGTTGCCCTGAGAGGAGAAATTTGCACCATGCCATCATCTACTTTATACATGTGGCAGTGTACCTCACTACAAACACGTGGATATGTAGTGAAGAAAATGATGCACATGAAGAATCCTCCATGCTCGTTTGAATGATTGTCGTCATGGGAGCCAGCAACTAATGCCAATAAAAACATCATTATTGAAACTAGCATCAACGTGAAGATGAAGCCTATCATGATAAAATCTTTGGATACCTATGACATAAAAGAGAATCATGGCACCCATGTTTCAAGAGGGAAGCTTTGAAAGTCGTCTTGATCTTGTCATATGATTACGATATGCCAATGTCATGCAATTGGCCTCTTGTGAGCAGCTGTTACAAGTGCCATCATATGCTACTTTGATAAGGGAAGGAGAACATAGAAGATATGATAGTATTCCACGCAAGAGTTAGATGAGTGCTACCCAAGAGCTCCATGTGTTGGAAGTTCAAGAGAAAACACCTTACAAAGGAGTCTACCTATAGAGACAATATCACGTGTTTCATCTCCACTTTTCTTACTTTGCCCACATATATATTTAATTGAATGTGTATCTTAACCATTCTTCTTACCCCATGTAACTGCCTTGAGTTGAGTAGTCTTCATAATACTTTGCTCCCATCTTGCATAGTATCCTTGCGAATAAGCAGCTTTCACGAACTCTCGCGCGTATTAGGTGCATAGACGGGGATAATGCAAGAGCAAGGAACAAGAATGCCAAAAGTTTGGGAGGCATTGGATATAGTGTTTTTTGTATTGTGATAAAACACCTCGGTCCATTGATGATCTCCTAGCCTTCAAGAAAGCCCCTAACAAATTCAAAACCTTCATGAAGGATACCTAGGGAAAAAACAATTTCACACACTATATGGTGCAAAGATCAAATGTTGTATGCATGCATAGTGAATGCCGGAAGGTCCCTAAGAACAAAGAACTCTACAAAACCTTCATAAAATCAAAAGAGAATTTGCATGACATGAGACAAAAAGGCAAATTGGGTGCAATCTCACCCCATGCCTTGTGTGAGCACTTCACAAGGAATGTATTTATAGATTTATTTATCTTTAAGCTAAAAAATAGTCCACTTTACAAATAGCATACTTTTGGCTTTTGTGTTTGCTTTTGCCCAAATATAGAGTAAGGCGTTTGGGTGTCCAAAAGTCGAGGGTTGTGCCCAAATACAAATATCAAATAATGAAATATTAAACCAAGCACCTATGCACATACATGATAATAAATGTTTTGTCAAGCGCTTTAATAAATAAGTGCACTTGAATAAATATTGGTACCACGCCTTTAGTAATAAGGTGCACACCCATCAAAAATGGTATTTTTTTCTAGGCATTTGGATTCATGTCATCGCCCAGTGCTACCCAACACCATCCTCACTGCTCTATACATCAGCTGAAGCATTTACAATTGTTAGAAAATAATAAGATAAAACCCAACAAAAGTGAATACCTAATAGTCTTCAACTACAAAATAATTAAATAGGTTATAACTCTCTCCTAACCTTAATTTAATTACATCTATTCTTCAAATATTACATGAGAACACCTCCACAGCTTGCCCAATTATCAAGTCTAAACCACGCGCTACCTCAATGATGGTGTTGCAACTAGTGTTGTAGAGAAGGCGCGGTGTTGTCTACATTGACTTCTAGAAGGCTTGTGGAGTGTAAAAACTATGACGAGTAATGTTGAGAGAGTAGCTTGCTAGATGTGTGATCATGAAGAGTTACCACGCTGTATTGTTGGTGAGCTGCCAAGAGAAGCTCACCAATGCTATATTGTTGGTGAGCTACCAAGGGAAACTCGAACTTGTGTGAAGACTATAAACTGTACAGAGATGAAAGAAGCAACAAAAAAATCAACTAACAGAATGGTAAACAAACAATTTGAAGAATTGTTGGCTCGTGTATGATGATGATGATGACATCATCTTTGACATTAGTACTTAGTTCATCATCTTGAACACCACCTTCCTTAGAATCGAGATTTCAGTCGTTACTTCTTTACAGTCTAACAAGTGACCAAGCAATCAGACACATATTGCCTGTATGATAAAGAAGCACATCATCCAAGTCAAGAAAGAAGGAAAAGGTAGCTTCATGTCGCCTTGAGAGGAGAAGATTGCACCATGGCATCATCAACTCTATACATGTGGCAGTGTACCTCGCTACAAACATATGGATATGTGATGAAGAAAATGATGCATATGAAAAATCCTTCATGCTCATGTGAATGATTGTTATCATGGGAGCCACCAACTGTTGCCAATAAAAACATCATTATTGAAACTAGCATCAATGTGAAGATGAAGCCTATGATGAGAGCATCTTTGGATACCTATGACATAAAAGAGAATCATGGCACCCATGTTTCAAGAGAGAAGCTTTGAAAGTCTTCTTAATCTTGCCATATGATTACGATATGCCAATGTCATGCAATAATTGGCCTCTTGTGAGCAGCTGTTATAAGTGCCATCATATGCTACTTTGATGAGGGAAGGAGAACATAGAAGATATGATAGTATTCCACTCAAGAGTTAGATGAGTGCTACCCAAGAGCTCCATGTATGGAAAGTTCAAGAGAAAACACCTTACAAAGGAGTCAACCTATAGAGACAATATCATGTGTTTCATCTTCACTTTTCTTAC
Organism: Lygodium microphyllum; assembly: GCF_053477565.2. Lineage (NCBI taxonomy): Eukaryota > Viridiplantae > Streptophyta > Polypodiopsida > Schizaeales > Lygodiaceae > Lygodium > Lygodium microphyllum. The sequence goes on along the minus strand of NC_141142.1, from coordinate 83,031,638 downwards.
TTTGCCCACATATATATTTGATTGAATGTGTATCTTAACCATTCTTCTTACCCCGTATAATTGCCTTGAGTTGAGTACTCTTCATAATACTTTGCTCCCATCTTTCATAGTGTCCTTGCGAACAAGCGGCTTTCACGAACTCTCGTGCGTATTACATGCATCGATGGGGGTAATGAAAGAGCAAGGAACAAGAAGGCCAAAAGTTTGGGAGGCATTGGATATAGTGTTTTTTGTATTGTGATAAAATACCTCGGTCCATTGATGATCTCCTAGCCTTCAAGAAAGCCCCTAACAAATTTAAAACCTTCATGAAGGATACCTAGGGAAAAAACAATTTCATACACTATATGGTGCGAAGATCAAATGTTGTATACACGCATAGTGAATGCCGGAAGGTCCCCAAGAACAAAGAACTCTACCAAACCTTCATAAAATCAAAAGAGAATTTGTATGACATGAGAAAAAAAGGAAAATTGGGTGCAATCTCTCTCCATGCCTTGTGTGAGCGCTTCACAAGGAATGCATTAATAGATTTATTTATCTTTAAGCTAAAAAATAGCCCACTTTACAAATAGCATGCTTTTGGCTTTTGTATTTGCTTTTGCCCAAATATAGAGTAAGGCATTTGGGTATCCAAAAGTTGAGGGCTATGCCCAAATACAAATATCGAATAATGAAATATTAAACCAAGCACCTATGCGCATACAAGATAATAACTATTTTGTCAAGCGCTTTAATAAATAAGCGTGCTTTAATAAATATTGGTACGACGCCTTTAGTAATAAGGCACACACCCATCAAAAATGGTAATTTTTCTAGGCATTTGAATTCACGTCATCGCCCAATGCTACCCAACGCCATCGCCGCCTACTCTACACATTAGCTAAAGCATTCACAATTGTTAGAAAATAATATGATAAAACCCAATTACAAAAGTGAATACCTAACAGTCTTCACCTACAAAATAATTAAATAGGTTGGAACTATGTTCTAACCTTAATTTAATTCAAGTGTGCACTCTAAACTCGTAAAAGTCCTTTAATTTGATATGTATTTTGTGAAATCACCTGCTGTGGAATCACCTACGTACACATTAAATTAATCTGACACCGGAAAAGGACAAGTGTCCCCCTCAACTTCTTGCACAAGGAATCCATGACCGCCAAAGACCAAGCCACTTGTAATCGGGTTGTTAAGACAACTCCTGCGAGTTGTAGCATTGAATAAGTGATATTGGTAACTAATTTTTATGATTTATTCTAGCCTTCCTCAATAATTACGACACTTGTTCATGGTAGTCCAACTAATCTAATATCGAGAACTTAATAAACTTGCATATTCTCGCACTTCATCTCTTAAATCTTCACGGCTAGGTCTCTCCACTGAACACTGGGATACTAAGCCTAGGATTCTTATCCCTTAGGAAATTGATCTCAGAGCAGCATAGATCCAATGGATCTATCTACACATTTCCATTTAAATTCTTTTTAAATTATCTAGTCTCTTTTTTTATATAATAATTTTCTATTAGTATTATTTAATCATTTATTTTATATCGTAGATTAACACACCATGTATACTCTTAATTATGTCAAATAAAAAAAACACCATGCATATATGGATATTTTTGTTAACAAGAATAACATTAAATTGTTTTTCATATTTCTAGAAAATTTACTATAACATGAGAATGTTGACTTTCAGCTTTTCCATGAAAAGATCAAAATTTTTATTGATGCAAAATATAAAAATTTTAGATGAAAATTAAAATTTTTACTAAAAAATAGGCATTTTAAAAACTGTCAATATATTAAATAATTTCCAAATATTATCCAAAAAATTTCCTAAACTTTTAGCATTATATAGTTCATATAAAAAATATTATAACTCATAATTATACAATCAAGAATTTTATAAAAAATCATATATTCCCTTTTAAAGTCATCTTAAAGCATTTTTAATTGTTTTTTATTTTTTACCAAAATAAATTCTAAAAACTATTCAAAATTAAAAATGAAGTTCAAAGATTTTTTATAAAAATTACAAATCAAATAAATATTCATGTTGAATCACTTATTTCTGTTTAACAAGCTAAGGCACTTACGTGAAGTATGAGAGTCGCAATTACGGTATTGGAAACCATGTCCTTTGCAGTCCAGCCAAGGGAAGTCTATCCAATGGTTCCAAATAGTAAGCTCATCATTTCTTGCTTCCTTGAGTTTTCATTTTCAAATTGCATTGTTGCCATACAAGTGGCCACTTATAACTCTCTGAAGATTTAGTCTTGATTAATTTTAAACCTAAGAGCTTAGCTTCCATAGTTTCATGTCCAAGACTAAGAGAGGGAAAGAGCGTAATTCAATATCTTCAGCATGCTTCCACGAAATCAAGAGCTAACTGAAGTGATTTGAAGGCAGAAAATTGTTCTCCTACCCTTTCATTTCATATGAAGGGGGTACATTGAAACTCTAATTTGAGGTTAGAGGAGAAGGCATTGTGATGATGGAAGAATGATAGTAATAAGTTTCCAATCAACAATGATTACTAGGATGATGGAAATTTTTCCTCCTCTCCCCCTCCCCCATATCGCTAATTGAATGGTGTTCTCTCTCTTCCCTCTAGTGTTGGAAGAGCCCCTTTTCCCAATCTCCCTCCTCTCCTTACGACATGAAGATGACGTCCCTCTTCCATTGTCTTTATGCGGATAACAGGAGGTGATCAGGTCCATGTGCAGGGTCTGAATTTATTTGCACGGTTCCTGGAGTAGGTTCGCAAGCACTTCTTGGGTTCATCAATATCCATAGTATCTCCATCACCATCAATCTCCATCTTCAAAGACTTGTCCCTCTTCCTTCCTTGTCTTGCGTTTATCAAGAGGGATTTCCAGGATAGTGTCGATCTAGAGGTTTTCAATCAGCTTTCAAGGTAGAAACAGAGAAATCATAAATTTTAGGTTGCCACAAAGTGCTCTCGTTTATGCAAGTGTGGTGTCACACAACAACAGAGCTCGATGATGCAGAAAATAAAGAGTGGGGATCATGGCGTTCTCTCTCTCTCTCTTCGTCTACCTACCCTGATAGCCTTCTTCCATCTTCTTCATCAATCAGTGCCTCCTTCTTCTTGCTCACGGACCCTCCTTTCTCCCCAGTGTCCACCAACGGCCTCTTTTTTCTAACCTTCAATTTTTTTCTTTAATACATCCCCCCCCCCCCTCCAAAGCTTAGACAGTCAAAGCACCTTTTGCCTTTACGATGGGGAAAATTATGTTCGAAGCTCCCTTAAGCACTTTGATTCGGCGCCATATTTTCTTTGGTGAAGGGGGTATAAGAAGATGGTCCATGCCATAAACTACCGCAGCACAAAAATGTCCAACCAAGGTCATCACCCGTGGGTTCAGGCCTGATAATAAAGCCATAGGTCCACTTGAAAAGATCCCCCTCTTTAAACCTTAATAAAACCATTATTATTGTTCTTGTGCTTTTTTGCATAGAACATAGTAGTAACCTTAGATTGGTAGTTTGTCCTCATTTGTTCAGATTTGATTTTAAATATTTCCTTCCATGTCAATTTATTGTCCTTCTCAAGTACCACATCTTTTAGAATGCTCGTTAAGATAGTTGTATTATAGAAACTGAACTTTTTTGTGTTTTTATTCTTCTTCCAAAGAGCCTAATGCTTGTGATAAACTCAAAGGAAAACTCCGCTAATTGTAGCAACCACAATATTTACCACGAAATATCCAACAATCACAACAAGAGTGATAGCATAAGCCACTCCATATTTAAACTTAACAGTCTCCATAACATACATGACAAAGCTCCAACCTTCTAGTGACACAACTTGAAAGAGTGTTAGGATGGATTATGGAAACATGTCAAAAGACTGAGATCCATAGCCGAGGTTTCCATGAGTTTTCTTGTGTATTAAATTGCTTGCGACTTAAGTCCTCTATCTGAGAAATGTGAATAGTATATTACAGGGTAGGACATTTGGCCATCTATCTGCTTTATACACATATATGCAAGATCTGATCCAAAGAATTGAGGTCCAATCAGTGAATAGAAAAATACCATAACAAGTGTAAGTAACAACACATCTTCAAGTGGCTCCATACTTCTCTGGAGAGCTTCAAAGATTACTAGCACATTTGCTCCAGACTTCTCTGGAGAGCTTCAAAGATTACTAGCACATTTGCTCCATACTTCTCTGGAGACCTTCAAAGAATGCAAGTGTTACTTAAGCGTTGTGCGGAACCACCACAAAGCTCGTAGATCTGCCTCTTTTCACTAATTCAAAATCAAATTTGGTGTTGGAAAGAGGGGAATCAAGGGAAAGAAGACAATATCTTATCTTCTCTAGATGATAATAATTCCCTATGGGAAAATTTTAGATTGTTCATGGTTGGGATTCACTAAGGAAATCTATCAGATTTTATCTATAGCACCACCTTCCTCTCATACAAGAGTTTCCTTGTATCGACATCTCTTGGCCAGTAGATTGCAGAGACATGGCCTCCAAAAATAGCAACAACAAACACCGCATCTACATTAAACTAGTGTAAAAAGTTGATAACAATGTGTTAATTGTCTAGAATTTTGCTTTAAAAATTTGTGATGTTAGGCATTGTTTCTAGGTGTTGTCATTCTCCCCCACTTAATTGAAAAGTGTCCTCACGAGCACAATTAGAAGAGCTACAAAACCATACATAGAAAACTAGTAGACAGTGAAAAGATAGGAAAATATTTACTGATGTCATATTAGTAATCAAGCAAGACAAATGTTTCAATTAAGTTATGTAAAAACTTGTGCAGACAAACGTTTCCCTTACTCATTCTCCCCACTAAAGTGCATAACAGATCTTCATCCAATGCATAGAATATACCAACTAGGAAGCTTTCTAGAGCCAATAAACAACAAGAATCCCTCTAGGCAAGAAAATGCCACACTACTATCCCACTAGGATTGTTGCTTCTAAAATAGCCTCACTAATAAGGTCCATGCCTAACAAAGAACCCAACAAAGCAAGCTAATATTACGACACCAAATAGGACTCCTATGGTTGGGTTGCTAACTCTCCATGTTCTACTAGAACAACCAGTCTCAATGGTCCCTAACTTCCAACTATCCAAAGTGTTCGTTTGTTTGTGTATTTTTGTTTTTTTTTAAATTATAGTGGTTGTCTTTCAATGCCAAAAGAGTATATACATTTAGAATTCTCCTTTCCAAAAGGTCCCACCCCAAAGAGATGCAAGACATACCCATCAAGGAAATCCCTATAGCCTACCAAGACCTCTGAGGCGATGGTTATCTTCTTTTTGTGTTTTGTCTTTCTTTTCTTTAATCTGACAGTTTCAGGGTTTTTTTTTTCTTTATTTATTTCTTTATTTCTTTCTCGCCTTCCAAAGAATAAATATATAGACTCTTCTGAACTATTATTATTTGGATTGGATTTTAAGGTTTTTTTTTAAATGATTAATTAGAAGGCTAAGAATGCATCACTTAATTGAACGGTCAAACATTTCAGCTCAATAACTTCACTTGAGGAATCTATTCTAGCACATAATACTAGTCATAGTGACTGGGAAAATGATAAGCAAGAAAACTCATTAGCTCAGCATCTCTCGTCCAAGCTACTCCTAGTCAAAATTTGGTGGATAGAACCTTGTTATTCAGCTATCCCACATCGTTTAAAAAAAATGACAAAAAGATAGGAAAAAACTCTATTGGATTCCTAATCAGACTTCCATACAATGAAATGTACTATGTCATGCACACACATCACCCCCTTTCAATCACTCCCTGGTGCTAAGTCCCATCCCATGTGGGTGGACTCTCATATATACTAAACTGTTTATGTATCGTTTAGTGTATGTGTGTTAAAAATTGAGTTTTGTGTTTCTTCTACAGGTATTTAGGTTTGGAAAACTCTAAATGATTGCAATCAAGTTATATTTTTAACTATGAAACAACCTGTTAAGTACATGGATATTGCAACTCCAAGATAATGCGAAGATAAACACATAGTGGTTCACAAATTGCAATGATCATCAACTCGACAAAGAACTCAACTACTAACCACTAAACCATTAATATGTTAAATCAATAAAGAATGAAACTCCTTTAAAAACCAACCATCTAATCAAACTTCCTTCTAATGAGCTCCTAGCACTAAAGGAGTATCCCAACCGTGTGTACAACTAACTACCTAACCATGTGAAGTCTAACTAAACTAAAGTGCGCTAAAACCTAAAATGTAAAGGTACCAACAAATCAAAAGTGCTTTTTAAAAGGATTATTTGTTTTTAATGTTTTATTTAAAAAATATGTAGAATAAAGTAAAAACCCCAAAAGACTCTAAGAAAACAAAAGATCTAAACTAAAATCTTCAAACTCCCTAAGATCTTCTACTACAAACAATAACCCTAATCCAAAAATCCACACTCTATAAGTCAAGCCTATCAACTAAACCATGACATATAGGATGCTCATGAATAGCATCCAGTGCAGACACATCAGACGTCATACACCGGCTATCAGGTGCATCGCTAGAAACCTCCATCACATCATGGAGCGGAGCCACGACTGCATCATCATAATAGGGCATAGGTGCCATCGGTAAACCTCCTAACGAGTAGCCCTCAGTCACATCGATATATGAACATATATAATCTAAACACGGACAACTAACATTTACTTGATCATTGGGATATGATGGAGTAAAACGGTAAACAACAGCTTGATATCTAGAAAATTCATGCTACTCTCTACCCACCCTAGACTAAGCAACACCACTCTCAGGTGAGAATACACTATCATAATCATGGCACTGATAAGTGTAACCTATAGCATCCTGAATTATAGTAGTACCATAATGTCAAAAGTAAGTATGACAGTGTAATACCATCCACCTTCTCCCTTTATGATGGGGAAAATTATGTTTGAAGCTCCCTTAAGCAATTTGACTATGAGCCATACTTTCTTTGGTGAAGGGGGTATAAGAAAACGGCCCACGCCATAAATAACACAATATTAGTGAGTTTGGAAATTCCCAATTTCCATTTTTTGAATACTAAAAAGGTGGTACCCGAATAACATGCCCATAAGTTTTTCAAAACCATATGATATGACCTATCATTGGAAAGCGCTTGAAAAATGGAATCTATTGAGCTATAGAGTGCTCGATTTGGATTTATAGTGTTCAAGTTATGACAAATCCAAAGATTTGACCACGTGTCCCAAACTTATGGGAAATTCCCATATTCCCCAATATGGTGTTAAATTGCCACAGCACAAAAATGTCCAATCAAGCTCATTAGGCGTGGGTTTAGGCTTGACAATAAAGCCACAGGTCCACTTGAAAAGACCCCCCTCTTTAAGCCTTAATAAAACCATTATTATTGTTCTTGTGTTGATTGATGCAGCATTGTCCACATGCATTTTTTTGCATAAAACATAGTAGTAACCTTAGATTGATAGTTCGTCCTCATTTGTTCAGATTTGATTTTAAATCTTTCCTTCCATGTTACTTTCTTGTCCTTCTCAAGTACCACATCTTTCAGAGTGCTTGCTAAGATAGTTGTATTATAGAAATTGAACTTCTTTGTGTTTCCATTCTTCTTCAAAAGAGCCTAATGCTTATAATGAACTTGAAGGAAAACTCAGCTAATTGCAACAACCACAATATTTACCAGAAAATATCCAACAATCACAACAAGAGTGATAACATAAGCCACTCCATATTTGAACTTAACAGTCTCCACATAATATACATGACAATGCTCCAACCTTTTAGTGACACAACTTAAAAGAGTGTAAGGATGGATGATGGAAACATGTCAAAGACTGAGATCCATAGCCAAGGTTTCCACCAGTTTTCTTGCATATTAAATTGCTTGGCACTTAAGTCCTCTATTTGAGAAATGTGAATAGTATATTACAGGGTAGGACATTTGGCCATCTATGTACCTTATACACATATATGCAAGATCTGACAACCCAAAGAACTTAAGTCCAATCAGTGAATATAAGAATACCATAAGAAGTGCAAGTAACATCACATCTTCAAGTGACTGCATACTTCTCTAGATAGCTTCGAAGATTTCTAGCAAATTGCAATCTACTGACATTGAAATTGACCCCAAATGAACTGTGCTTTACATTGCGGGTTACGAGGGGCATGCAAGTGTTACTTAAGTGATGTGTCAAACCACCACAAAGCTCCTAGACCTACCTCTTTTCACTAAATCAAAATCAAATTTGGTATTGGAAAGAGAGGAATCAAGGGAAAGAAGATAAGATCTTATCTTTTGTAGATCATAATAATTCCCTATGGGAAAATTTTAGATTGTTCATGGTTAGGATTCACTAAGGAAATCTATCATATTTTATCTATAGCACCACCTTCCTCTCATACAAGAGTTTCCTTGTATTGACATCTCTTGGCCAGCAGATTGCAGAGACACGGCCTCCAAAAATAGCAACAATGAACACCGCATCTGCATTAAATTAATGTAAAAAGTTGGTAACAATTTGCCAATTGTGTACAATTTTGCTAAATTTTTTTCCATATTGGGCATTGTTTCTAGGTGTTGTCAATCAAGGGAGATAAAATAGAGATGGAAAAATAAGGGAGAGAAAAAGAGAGGAAGAGAGTAAAGAGGAAGGAGAGATAAAAATAGAGAGGGGAGAGAGAAGGAAATGAGGGAAAGGAAACTTCATAAAAATGAGACAGAGGAAGAGGGAGAGAAAAATAGAGAGATGGAGGGAGGGAGAGAGAGAAAGAGAAACAATGAGGGAGAGAGAGAATGGGGATAGAGAAATAAAGAGAAAAAGAAAGGGAAAGGAAGGGAGAGAGGAGGAGCTCCATGAAAAATAGAGATAAAAAGAGAATGAGAAAAATAGAGAGATGAAGGGAGGAAGAGAGAGGCAGGGTAAGGGAGAGAAATAATGAGAGAGAGAGGGGAGGAGAGATAAACAAAGAGAGAGAAAGAGACGGAAATGAAAGAAGAGATAAAGGAGGAGAAAGATGATGTATGGCTGGTGTTATGAAAGCTTGGCATGGACTACAACAATATCCATGCATGTGTCAACAATTGTATACTATTTTAAGAAGACTATGGAGACATGTCTAAAGTGTGGTGCTCATAGATATCAATAGGAGTTGCAAGGGAAAATTGTCCCTTAGAAGATTCTCAGACACTTTCCACTTATATCGCGTATATGATACATGTTTTGTATATCAAGCATGGCAAGCTTGACAACATGGCATGCACAAAATAGATCCATAGATGGAGTCCAATGAATATCAGTAGATTCATGTCCATGGAGGCACATTGGCTTCACCTTTCTAGACTTTTTACGAGTGCAAAGGAATCTTCTCTTAACTTTTTACAGTGTATGGCCTCTAGTCTGGGGATACACTACTTTCTTACTAGAGGGCCATAAATTGAGGAAAGGTTTTCTTGGATGACCTCCAGCATGAATGAATTCCCAAAGCTAATACGAGTTAAAAATGGTCATTGAGGAGTCACATCTAAGTGAAATGTGATGGTTCTTAGTTTTTTATGTTGCGTTCATATTGGAATCACTTACAGATCAACCACTTATCAGATCCCATGCACATTTCAAGAATGTGGGTAGCTTATTGTGGATATTTCAATTTTGAGAGGGCAAAAAAACTCAGATTCAAGATACATCTGGACAAGTGACTTCAGGGCATCAAAATCCATCAACTTTGCCTTTGTCGTGCACTTGTTGGGTCTTGGATCCAGTAGTTTCTTTATAATGCCACACCTTGCGAGGATTAAATGAGGTCAAACAACCTCCGATCGAAGAATTGAGACTTGCGTTGGATCCCTCATATCGATATGCATCTAGGAAAACTTTGGCTCGGCCATCAACCACCACTTGATTTTTCATGAAAATTTGATCTTTGCTGCTTCTCTAACACTTTCTACTCCAAAAACGACCTTAAATGCTTTAAGCATGGCTCAAAATCTGCTCCTAAAATCTAGCTCTCAATTAAATTAGTAAAAAAGGGGTGACAAACAAGTGTTTAGATTGAAGAAACATGAATTATTAATAGATTGACAGGTTTACACATTATTAAATGCATGTCTAATGAGTAACACTTGAGCCACAAATTTAAAATATGGCCAAATCCAAAATGTTGGCCTCAAAATTCTGATATTTAAAACAAGTAAAACAATTTATGTAGATGCATTTGTCTCAAAAAAGTAGTCATTGTATGATTTTACAAAATATAGTACTGAGAGCACATCAGATTAAACTCATAAGGAACACATCAGAATGCTAGAAGGATGTGGTTGATGACATTAGTTGATGCAATAATGGATCTAGAGCTTCCAGGGTCTCTAGAATAAAAAATAGTAGATACCCTCAAGAAGAAGTCTAATCTAGAGAAGAACAAGATGGTCATTGGAGGGGGTCCTTCCAAAAACAAACCTTCTTTGAGCTTTGACAATGTCCTAAATGGAATCTTGCCCTATCATAACCCTATTGGTATATCGCGATTGCATATGCATCTTTGGATACAATTGATATTTTCTCACAAACTGGGCTAGATATATGGGTATAGTTAGACTCCACAAGAGAAGTTAGAGTAAACTAGATATTGGATTAATTAACTATGCATGTTGAAAGAACCTTTCTTACCAAGCCCTAGGCAAGAGAAAGTGGAGTATGAAGCTTTCCTACCATGCTCTAGATATTGGAGTGTAGTAGATAAGACAAGGTGGAGTGCTAAGATTTCTTACTAGGCAAGAAGTACTCTGAACTTGCACTTCAAAGGATTCCTTAGAAGGAAATAGAAGATTGTATCCTAGATTGGGATCATCAATGTTGGTGTGCATGTAGGCTAGGGGTTCAAAAAATGCATCATCAACCATGTGCGGAGGCCTTTAAGAAGGTGAACAATCATTGATGATGTCACAAGCACAAGATTACTAGCATACATGGCACCATTCAATGAGCGACTTGTATTCATGCAATCAACTATGAAACTTGTACCGAATATTTTTGGCAAGCCATAATTGCCACATGGTAAGTGCTCTAAGGGGATCAAGACCTTGCACACATGGCACAATAAGTGAATGACTTGTGCCAAACACTCCCCTGATATCTCGGGGGGGTCACTCATGTATATATGTATACATAACATGAGTTCAAAATAAGGGGTTTTCAAAACACCATTTTTATACATTTTTTACATACAAGAGGGTGTCATATAAAGGGGTTACTTACAGATTGAATAGAAAAGGGTTGTTTTTTATCCAAGAAAAATTCACAGATTAGGATATTTATAAATAGGCCATGAATGCACATTATATAGAGAATATATATATAATGAATCACTCGAGCCTGATATTGAGGCTATGCACATGTGGCACAAATGGGTGATTGAAAATGGTGGCACAATTGCCACCACAAATGGTACAATGATGCATAGATGAGTGAGATCGGATTTTAAAGGTTATTCTTGAAGCCGAAAAGAGCTCGGGATACCGTAAAAGACCAAATTTTCATGAAAAATGAAACGATTGCAGATCAATAAATTGGAGTTTTCCTGGATGAATTTCGATGCTAGGAACCCAACGCAAGTCTCAATTTGCTGATCGGAGTCCGTTTGAGCCCCCATTTAATCCTCTTAAGGTTTTGTGTTATGAAGCAACCATGTGATCTAGGACCGAAAAATATGTCACAGTGGCCAAGTTTATAGATTTCAACATCACAAAGCCATCCGTCCAAACGAATCTCAATTTCGAGCATGTTTGCCCCTCTGAAAGTGAAAAAAATACTTGGGATGTAGTGTGAACACAAAGTAGTGAACCAATTTTTTTCACCAAAAGCTTAAAGCTTGTTTAAGCTTATAAAATGACAAGACACAACTAATGAAAATGTGAGAGGGGGGTGTCTTTATTTCAACACCTCCAAATCATTAAAATAATGCCATTTTTTTATGATCAGCGTTAGGAAGAATCCTCAGGGCAGCATAATGCTCCAATTTCTCACCCTCCATCGTGACAAACAATGCTAAAAATGATGCATCATACAAGAATATCATATTTCAGTCTTTCTCCCTCCTCTCTCCTCTTGTGGTTTGTTCTCATGGATCAATGTAAAAGAGGGGGATGGGCTGATATGGGAATTTTTTGGTCAAGTGATGATGTGAGAGTAGAAAGAAATATGAATCAAAGTTGGATGGATCATTATTGGACATGGAAGAGCATCAGGGGGCCTCCAATGTTGAAAACACACATCATAATGACCAGTTTATGAGAAAAATACAGATTTTATCGTTTTATGATGGATTCTCATTTGACATGGTTAGCAATGCTTGGATTTGATTGCCAATCCTCTGTTTGATTAGTCATATTGAAAGAATCATAAAAAAGTAGTCGTATAATAATTTTATGCAAAACACGCAAAACCCGAGACTAGACGGTTTAAGGGGAAATATGCAGTTTTTGGATTTTTGGTGTGCATTTGCGGTTCCTATGGAATGAAACATGCTTAAAAAAGAATTCTCTATAAGAGTAATCAATCTATAGCTGAATAAGTAATTATTTACAATTTTCTATAAATAAATAGAAAAAAATAAAAATGGAAAAAATTAGGATTTTCGTGTCATAAAAATAAGGAAAACTAAGATTAATATGTGTGGACATATGATAGAGTTGAAGCATGTCTTAGTCATAGTTCAACCCTATCTCTTTGTTAGAGTGAGTTTCTATGGCTTTTAATAAAGAAAAATACATAAAAAACCATGCCTACACCTGTCAACACAACCAAAATTTTAAATGGTAAGGAGTAGGGGGTTGCTAGGTGATAAAGTATGTTAAAATCTGATGTTTCATACTGCATTTTATATACAGTTTGTGGTTGTTTAAAATTAAAGGGACTGTTAGCACAAGGAAGCTCGATGCTAGCCCTAAGCAACGAAGCACTATTATAGGAAAAGAGAAATCATGAATAGAATTATCTTTGCACTTTCACATTGCTAATTTTCAATGAACATTTTTTCGAGTACGATGGTCATATTCACACTTGCATTAATGTACCACATGGTATAATATTCCGGATGCATGGCACATGTTTGTATGAGTAATGACCCGATGCTGAGAGTGTGAGGTATCCCAAGCCATAGGGCTAGATATTTGATTCCTTGGGAGTTATTTGTTGGGATTTATCTATCATATATTAGATCATTTAATTAAAATAATGAAATTTGTTTTGGACGTGTTTTGTGTTTACAGTGCATCTTGGGACCAATCCCCAAGGTATATGAGAGTTGTAGTGAAGCTGTTGTCGTACTGTTGCGCATCCGAGGTGTGGAATCCACCAAAAAGTTGTGTGTATGACATTTGTTACTTTGTACATACTTAGTCATTGTATTTGCATTTTTGTTCTACGTGGATAGTAGTGGAGAGAGGTTTGGAGCAAGAGGAACTTATCTGTAATGCTCTGGTTGACATGTATGCAAAATCTGGCATGCTTGGAAAAGCCCAAGAAATATTTAACAATATTTCAGCTCGAGATGTCATATCATGGAGTGCGTTAATTACAGGTTATGTTCAACATGGATATGATGAGCAAGCAATGATGTGTTTTGAAAAGATGCAGCTAGAGGGCCTCTTTCCAAGTGCAATAATATTTTCTTGCATTGTGAAAGCTTTTGGCAACAGGAGCTATTGACAAGGTCAAAGAAATACATGATGAGATTGTGAAGGAGGGATTGCTGGAAAAAGATGTTGTTCTTGGCATTGCATTGGTGGATAAGTATGCCAAATGTGGTCTATTTGCAAAAGCATGGGAAGTATTTGATAAGCTCCCGAATGATAGAAGGTGTAAAGCCAAATTTAATCACATTTACTATTGTTCTCAATGCTTGCACGCCCACATCAAGGGATAGTGATAGCAGTCAAGAGGTTGAATCCAGAAGGGCAGCAGGGTCACAAAGAATGGATGGCACATGTATATTTTTTGGGTGCACTTCACCATCCCAATCTTGTCAAATTGATTGGATTCTACATAGTGACCAAACGTTGCTTGTGCATGAGTTCATGCCTTGTGGGAGTTTAGAGAATCATTTGTTTAGAAAGGGCACCTACAAAACTTTATCTTGGGCAGTTAGAATGAAGATTGCTATTGGTGCGGCCAGAGGTTTTACTTTTCTACACGATGCTAAAAGGTAGGTGATTTTTAGGGATTTCAAGTCCTCAAACGTTTTGTTAGATTCTAATTATAATGCAAAGCTTTCGGACTGGCCATTGGGTGGTAAAAATAGAACCGTTCGGCTGGTGAGAAAGGGAAAAAAAAGCCATGTCCAATTGGAAAGAAAAAAAGAGGAAGAATTGTACTTTGCCTGGGATCAGAGGGAAGTATAGGGAACTCAATAACGGGATCAGAGGGAAGTACAGGGGACTTAATAACGGAATCAAGGGATATTTTTGGGGGAGTTGGAATAAAGGAGGAGGACGACGATCTCCATTGGAATTCAGTAAGAAGTGAGGCTCGGCGTAGCAAGTTGCGGAGATGTGAGTTTTGGCAGTCTGCCAAGCGAGTTGCATGACGACTGGCGTGTGTCAAAACTACTGATCAATAATTAGCCACTGTGCAACAACAACAAGGCTCTTAGGACTTGTGGGCTCAGCCTCAATTTGCAATGCAGCCTGGTGTAGTAGTGAGTTCTTCGGTAACAATGATTAGTTGAACGCACTAGATGGAGCTGATAGAAAGAGACGGATTCATGAATTAGAATTAGAGGCTTTTTCCAGGGAGTTGGAACATCATTACTTGTTAACACAATCAAAGATGGAGGAGGCCGAATTCAGCACAGGTCCTCTTTCAGTGTTGACAGCAAGCGTGAAAAACAATACACAGGTTTTGATTAATTGTTGGAACAATAAGAAGCTACTTGGCAGGGTTAAGGCTTTCGATTGGCATTGCAACATGTTGCTGGAGAATGTCAAGGAAATGTGGACAGAGGTCCCTAAAACTCAAAAATGAAAGAAGAAGGAAAAAGCAGTTAATAAGGATAGGTTCATCAGCAAAATGTTCCTCAGAGGAGACTCTGTTATCATTGTTCTAAAAAATCCCAAGTAATTGGACAGGGCAACATTGCTCAAGTTTTTTTTTGACTGGTTTAGAACAAATTCACGTCGCCCTGAGCTTATTCTTGTAGCACTGGTTGTTTGGTTTCTGAGTATATTTCACAAGCATTAAAGTTGAAGGATTTTTTACTTTGCCATGGTCTCATGTGTTTTCCCTCCTTGTTGGGTTTTAGAAATGCAATACAATGCCATGGTATAGAAAGGATATACTGAAAGTTGTATACAAATAAAATATGTATGGGAAAAAGAAGCTGTGATGGGAAGTAGTTTTTCGATATGGCCAAAAGGCAGCAGTAGATTTTTCCACTTTGAGCCAACAGGAACAGGATGCCAAGCCAGAAATCATCAAGAAACAACAATAGCAAGAGGTCAAGACAAAAGGGATGGTTATCACTAAAACAGCTAGCAGTTCCTACAATTAATACTCCAGATACTCGATTAGCAACATCAAGTGATAGGTATGTTCGTGTCTATAATCTTTAGAAATCATTAGATACTGAATCAAGTGTAGCCCTTGAGCTACATAGTACTTTAGAGCTCTTTGAATGTTGCAGTAGCATCTGATTGCACATCAGAATTTGGAAGCTCCATATAGACAAATAATTTCCTCAGATTATTTGACTCTAAGATATACTTTGCTGTACTTTGATGTCTTATGCACGATGCTTTGCCCTGGAGCTTGAGCATACACCCACAACCATAAAACAAAGCCGTCCAGAACGTGTTGCTGTGTGAGAAATTGGACAATAGGATTATTCACATGATGGATCTTCTATCTTGAAATTCGTCAAGGTCCTCTGTGGACGTGACTTTGCTTTTGAAAACCTTTCGACCATTTGCTTTGTTAACTGATTGTACGACTCACAGTGTTACCACAGGATATATGCCCGCAAAGTTGATGTATGGTCAGAAATCGGTTATGCCGACTAAGACTTATGCTTTGACTTGGTCAATTTTACCTTGGCAAGAGGATTTGATAAGAGAGGATCTCTTAGCTCTTCGAATCCGGCAGTTGGAGAGAAGGCCAAAGGATATTTAGCTAGCTATTGACAGGTTGAAGGTTTCTAGACTAAGAAATAAGGATAGGTTTGACAGCAGGCATCGCTTGCGGCCTGATAGCAGCCTTGAAAATCAGCATACTGCACTTCGGAAGATGGTGAAATGATGGTTTGTGTCGTATATAGTCAGACATGTCTTTGATAATGCAACATATGAGCTGACAGAATTGGATGGGACAGTGCTTAGAGTGCCTATTGCAGGAAAAAGAATCAAGATTTTCAAGAAAAGAGATGATGAGGATTATGCATTGGAAGAATTTGCAAGAGAAGAGAAACGAGAAGAAACTCCAATAGAAGAGACAGATGATATGATAGATAACCTTGCGGATATACCAAAAATAGTCAATGAAGATTTTGATCTGTTCGTGGATCTTGACGACAATGATCATGGGTAGTTGGCCCATTCGGAGGATGCGCAGGATCAGAGGGGGTGGATGTCGTACTGCTGCGCATCCGAGGTGTGGAATCCACCAAAAAGTTGTGTGTGTGACATTTGTTACTTTGTACATACTTAGTCATTGTGTTTGCATTTTTGTTTTGCGTGGGCAGTATAGTGGAGAGGGGTTTGGAGCAAGAGAAACTTATCTATAATGCTCTGGTTGACATGTATGAAAAATTTGGTATGCTTGGAAAAGTCCAAGAAGTGTTTGACAATATTTCAGCTCGAGATGTCATATCATGGAGTGCACTGATTATAGGTTATGTTCAACATGGATATGATGAGTAAGTAGTGATGTGTTTTGAAAAGATGCAGCTAGAGGGCCTCTTTCCAAGTTCAATAATATTTTCTTGCATTGTGAAAGCTTGTGGCAACATAGGAGCTGTTGACAAGGTCAAAGAAATATATGATGAGATTGTGAAGGAGGGATTGCTGGAAAAAAATATTGTTCTTGGCACTACATTGGTGGATAAGTATGCCAAATGTAGTCTGTTTGCAAAAGCATGGGAAGTATTTGATAAGCTCCCGAATGATAGAAGATGTAAAGCCAAATTTAATAACATTTACTATTTTTCTCAATGCCTGCATGCCCACATCCAGGGATAGTGATAGCAATCAAGAGGTTGAATCCAGAAGGGCAGCAGGGTCACAAAGAATGGATGGCAGAGGTATATTTTTTGGGTGCACTTCACCATCCCAATCTTGTCAAATTGATTGGCTTCTACATAGTGACCAAAGGTTGCTTGTGCATGAGTTCATGCCTTGTGGGAGTTTAGAGAATCATTTGTTTAGAAAAGGCACCTACAAAACTTTATCTTGGGCAGTTAGAATGAAGATTGCTATTGGTGCGGCCAGAGGTTTTACTTTTCTACACGATGCTAAAAGGCCAGTGATTTTTAGGGATTTCAAGTCCTCAAACATTTTGTTAGATTCTAATTATAATGCAAAGCTTTCGGACTGGCCATTGGGTGGTAAAAATAGAACCGTTTGGTTGGTGAGAAAGGGAAAAAAAAGCCATGTCCAATTGGCAGAGAAAAAAAGAGGAAGAATTGTACTTTGCCTGGGATCAGAGGGAAGTATAGGGAACTCAATAACGGGATCAGAGGGAAGTACAAGGAACTTAATAGCGGAATCAAGGGATATTTTTGGGGGAGCTCGAATAGAGGAGGAGGAGGACGATCTCCATTGGAATTCAATAAGAAGTGAGGCTCGACGTAGCAAGTTGTGGAGACGTGAGTTTTGGCAGTCTACCAAGCGAGTTGCACGACGACTGGCATGTGTCAAAACTACTGATCAATAATTAGCCACTGTGCAACAACAACAAGGCTCTTAGGACTTGTGGGCTCAGCCTCAATTTGCAATGCAGCTTGGTGTAGTAGTAAGTTCTTCAGTAACAATGATTAGTTGAATGCACCAGATGGAGCTGATAGAAAGAGACAGATTCATGAATTAGAATTAGAGAGCTGGAACATCATTACTTGTTAACGCAATCAGAGACGGAGGAGGCCGACTCAGCACAAGTCCTCTTTCAATGTTGATAGCAAGCATGAAAAACAATACACAGGTGTTGATTAATTTCCGAAACAATAAGAAGCTGCTTGGCAAGGTTAAGGCTTTCGATTGGCATTGCAACATGTTGCTGGAGAATGTCAAGGAAATGTGAACATAGGTCCCTAAAACTCAAAAATGAAAGAAGAAGGAAAAACCAGTTAATAAGGATAGGTTCATCAGCAAAATGTTCCTCAGAGGAGACTCTGTTATCATTGTTCTAAAAAATCCCAAGTAATTGGACAGGGCAACATTTCTCAAGTTTTTTTTTGACTGGTTTAGAACAAATTCACGTCGCTCTGAGCTTATTCTTGTAGCACTGGTTGTTTGGTTTCTGAGTATATTTTCCAATCATTAAAGTTGAAGGATTTTTGACTTTGCCATGGTCTCATGTGTTTTCCCTCCTTGTTGGGTTTTAGAAATGCAATACAATGCCATGGTATAGAAAGGATATACTGAAAGTTGTATACAAATAAAATATGTATGGGAAAAAGAAGCTGTGATGGGAAGTAGTTTTTCGATATGGCCAAAAGGCAGCAGTAGATTCTTCCACTTTGAGCCAACAGGAATAGGAGGCCAAGCCAGAAATCATCAAGGAACAGCAATAGCAAGAGGTCAAGACAGAAGGGGTGGTTATCACTAAAACAACTAGCAGTTCCTACAATTAATACTCCAGATACTCGATTAGCAACATCAAGTGATAGGTCTGTTCGTGTCTATAATCTTTAGAAATCATTAGATACTAAATCAAGTGTAGCCCTTGAGTTACAGACTACTTTAGAGCTCTTTGAATGTTGCAGTAGCATCTAATTGCACATAAGAATTTGGAAGCTCCATATAGACAAAGAATTTCCTTAGATTATTTGACTCTAAGATATACTTTGTTGTACTTTGATGTCTTATGCACGATGCTTTGCCCTGGAGCTTGAGCGTACACCCACAACCATAAAACAACGCCGTCCAGAACTTGTTGCTGTGTGGGAAATTGGACAATAGGATTATTCACATGATGGATCTTCTATCTTGAAATTTGTCTAGGTTCTATGTGGACACGACTTTTCTTTCAAAAACCCTTCGACATCACGGTGATTAATCTAGGGGTACTCCCTGTGTGTATGCTTTGCAGTGTACAACATCAAGATGTTCAGGCACTACAAGGATATGAGGGTATAGCGACGCTCATTAGCGATGAGAAATAGCAACAGTACCTAGAGGGAAAAAACGTGGGCCGAAACCTAAGCGCGTCATTTTTTGCCCATTCACGAAAGAGAGAGCGAAAGGAAGAGTGAGAGGGAGAGAAAGAGAGAAAGAAGGAGAAAAAAGGCTTCTCACCGCCACCGCCGTCGTTCGCGAAGAATAGGAGGAGGTGTACCGAGGGCAAAGAGAAGCCCCTGTCGCGAAAAGGAGCCGCCAAACCCTTCTTCGAGCCTTACGATGTCGTATTGCTGCGCATTTGAGATGTGAAAACCACCCGAAAGTAGTGTGTGCAATTTCATACTTTATGCACACTTAGTTTTTGTGATTACATTTATGCTCTGCGTATTCAATCTATGCTGAATCTGGGCTTTGTGAGGATGCTCTGAATCTTTTTCAACTGATGGAATTTGAAGGTATTCAGCCAGACAGTATCACTTTTGCTAGTGTTCTCGCTGTCTGTAGTCATGCAGGTCTTATAGATAAAGGCCTATTGTATGTCGAATCTATGGACAAGGAGTATGGTATTTGTCCAACTATTAAGCACTATAATCGCATGGTTGACCTCTTTGGCCGTTTGGGACAACTCAATGCAGCTCTCACTATGTTGAATAAGATGCATCTCCAACCTGATCAAGCCTCCTGGAATACTGTGCTAACTGCATGCAGAGAATTGGGCAGCCTAGACCTCGGGTGTGCAATAGTATAGTAAGGGTGTGCAGAAGTTTAATGATAGACATAAAAGCTGAGGAGCTGAAAATGGAATATCTTTTCTAGTTCCATGGCCCACAATTCTAACTGATGCTTGACGGAAATAGCTGGGGGAAGAAAACGAGCGAGGCTAATTGGGGGGATGAAGAGATATCAACGAAAAAGGCTGCTGGAACAGAGGAAAAAAAAAGGAGGAAGACGTTGCTGTGAGGGAGAAAAGAGCCGAAGGTGACGAGAGGGGAAAAAAAGAAGTAGTCCAGACTGAAGGGGACGAGATCGTGGTGTCGTCAGGGATGACGACGACGGAAGGGTCGAATTGGGAGGAAGATGACAACGCAGATGTCCGTGAAGAGGAAGAGCTCTGAAGAGGATTGACGGAGGCTAGCGGAAGAAGTGGCTATGACGAAAGCGCAGAGCAGAAGATGAAGAAGAAAGTGACAAAGTTGCAGTGACAACGAAGAAGAGCTCTGAAGAAAATGTAGAAGGTGATGAAGCAGAGAGACAACGCAGAAGGTTTACGACGACGAAGATGACGTTGCTATGATGTAGGAGGAAGCCTGCAAAGGAAGGAAAACAAGGAGGCGTAAGAAAGAACGAGAAGATCAAAGAAGAAGGCCAGAAGGTGACGATGAGGAATGGGAGGCCGACGGAAGAAGACGTTGTTGGGATAGAGGTGATGGAGGACGAGGTGATGCAACAGAAGTAAAATTCTGAGTAATTCTGAGACATGGAGGATGATGACGAAAAAACGACGACAACCTGCACCACATGTGACAAAGGAGATACAAAGCAGAACATTGCTGTGACAGAGAAAAGTTAGAAGATTGTGACGAAGGCCGACGGGAGATAAGGAGACAGAGTAGCAGTAGAAGAATCGTGCGAAGATTTCTTCCTCCTTCCGCAGGTCGAATAATCGAGTTCAGAGTCTGAGAAGAAAAGCGTGGATTCCGAGCTGTTCAGATGCCGATGCTGAAGATAAGCTCCGACGTTCCGCTAGACGGAGTCTCCACCTTTGACATCCTCAAAGATTGCAGCAAAAACCGTGACTAAAACTAATGGCAAGTCAAAGCAGTATGTGATGGTGCTACTCAGAGGGGGCATTCCCATGTCTTTTGGAGGCAGTGAAGAGCGGCAGCATATGCAGAGCTAATATCCATTTGTTCGTCAAAGTTACATGTCGCAAATTTGATTTTCCTTTCAATAGAGAGCCAAAGGAAGGTTCTCGAGGATAAACTGGAGCCGCTGGCTGCAAAACAGGGACAGATTGCATTCGTAATTGGTGGAACTCGTGGCATATTCAGACGATCTTGAACTCTTCTTTATTCAAACATTATGGAGCTACCTTTACATCGATTGCAAGGGATATGAGATGAAACTACTTCATGAATTGATAAAGAATATGATTCTTTATTACCTTATGGATGTCATCACTACTTTGGCCCATCTTGTTCCTTTGAGTGAGCTTCTTTTACCCCAATGTGCTCTCCCTCAATCCACTGACACTGACTTTAGTGCTACACTAAAGACACAAACTAGCTGATTTATCAGTTGAAGAAGAATCTATTTTGAAGATATTTTCTTGACGACTGGATGATATATCTGATGCTCTTGTATTCTGATTTATAACATAAAGTGTTTTTCTTGCGAGGCTTTTGGTTGCTCCGTCTTGTTACTTGTACTTGAACCAAAAATTGTAATACACTTAAACCCTGGCATCATATTCGTCTTGATTATTTGTTTCGCTTGATCTTTCATCTTGGAATTTCACAAGAACCTCTGTGGTTGCGACATTGCTTTCACAAACCCTTCGACATCTTTGGTGAACCCGACGTGAAAGCGTCGCAGAAATTTCAGGATGGGAGACACTTCAACCTCTATTTCAGCTTCCTCTACAACTCCAGCTGCCTCTACTTCAGCTCCATCTATGACTGCTGCGTCAAGTACTTCAACGGAGGATCTAAAACAGATTTTGCAGAATATGTCCATGTATATGCAGCTCCAAAATCAGCAAACACAAATGTATATGCAGCAGCAACAACAATTGCATCAATAGCAGTTGTCTCAGCAAAGGCAACTCTATTCGGAGCAGGAGAATGCAAATAGCGCGACTAAGGCTATTGAAGCAGTTGAGAGTGAGAAAAAGCTATTTGACGGGCGTAATGTTTCAGCATATTTGAAGACATATGAGATCAAGATGGGGTTCTTTGGAGTTCCTGCTGGACTTATGAGTAAGTACTTCCTTCGTCTTGTCACACCTGCTTTGAGAACAAAAGTGACTGATTTGTTTATTCAAAATACACATTGGCAAGGTTTTAAGAAGGCTCTTAAAGAAGAATATTTTCTTGAGGACTTTGGTATGGCTACTCGACGGTCATTCCGAGAGTGGGTCTACATGCCAAACAAGGGTCTTGCTGCTTCAGAGTTGATTCAAGAATTTGAAGAAAGGTATAGTCAGCTTGATGCCATTGAACAAAGAGCATTGGATGTTGAAAAAGTTGAGCTTTTCTTGCAAGCTGCAGATCCTGCTCTTCAAGAAGAATTGGGTGAGCTTCTTGAAGATCGCACGAAGCCTATGGGTCTAAAAACTGATTGGCAGGATGCTCAGGATGCAGTCTCGACATTGACTAAGAGGAGGATATGGAAGACTCGCCTACAGAATGGTTCCATGACACCTACACCATCATCTACTCCTATGCCTACTTCTATCCCTGTTATTTCTTCTCCTCCTCAGCCAGTTTCTTGGCCTATGCCAGTGCCTACTGTTTCTACTCCACCTATTCCTCCTGTTCCACGACCGATGCCTACACCTTCTGCTCCAAAACCATCCGCTCCATCGGTGCCTACCTCTATTGATGATATAATCAAAGGAATCACAGATTTGACACTTGAGTCAGTCAAAGCGGAGTTGGTGGGTAAGTTCAAGGAGCAGTTTGCTTCGACTGTGCCTACTACTTCTTCTAGTGCTCCTAGTGCACCTAGGAGAGATCGGAGATGTATTTGGTGTGATAGTACAGAGCATCAGCATTGCAGGGATTGTGACTCTTTCCAGGATGCAAGGAGGCAAAATTTGGTATATTGGGGGCAAGATGGTAAGATTTGGTTGACTGAGACAGGAGCTCCACTTGCTACCAACTTTGGTAAAGGCGGAATGAAGAAGTTAGTGGAGGACATGGCTGCGCGTACTTCTTATGTGACAACTAGAGGTGATGCTTCTGCATATGGAGTACAGATTGAGAAGGGATCGGAGACTCAGTCTCCACTATGGACTTATGCTATGGAGATTGCAAACAAGGGGAAAATTCAGCAAGCTGTTTTGACTAGCGCAGGCTCTAGCATCAGATCAGAGACAGGTTGGGACTCGCCTGTTGACAGGTATTCTATTTATGCTTATTTGGCTAAATCTCATGGTGCAGATGTATTTGTTGAGGAGAAGCGTAAGAGGGATGAAGACAATCCAAGTGCAGCTAAGAAGACTAGAGGGGGTGAGTTTGTTACTCCACCTACTGCAGGACCGTCTTCACGATCAGGGCCAGATCGACAGATGGAGGATGCTCAAAAGAGGGAAAAGAGGCAAGAGCCTAGAGAGAGAAAGCAGCCAGGATTCAGATTGATGTCCGATATTGAGACATCTACAGACATGAAGAAAATCTTTAATGATAAGATACTTGGCAGTGAGGTGACTTTCACTATTTCTGAGATTTTGGGCATCTCAAAAAGAGAGTTTCAGGATCAGTTTCAGGAGGTCCTGAAGAAGAAAAGACATGCATTGTCTACCATTGATACACAGGGAGTTTTGATTGGAGAGTTGGATGAGGATGATGATGAGGTTATGGTTGTTAATGCTTCTGTTTTGCCGCAGGTAGAGAAGAGGGTTCAGCCTATGCATTATGCTGAAATTGATGAGCCTGTTTTGATACCGCGTAGTCACTTTTCGCGGAGCCATTGGGCTAGGGCAACTACAGAGACGATGGTAAAGGTTGGAGAAAAACAGGTGCCTTATGTTGCATTGGTTGATCATGGTTCAGAGATTAATCTCATTGTTCGTGGAGTTTATGAGAGTAACAGATGGCCTATGGATGTAGAGCATGGGTGGCGTATGAGAGCTGCCAATAACACTGCAGGTGATTTATATGCTGCTTGCCCTAGTGTCAGAGTTTCTATTGGTGATGTAGAGGAGGATTTTCATTTCTTTGTGCAGGATTCATGCTCTTATCCCATAATTCTTGGTCAGCCATTCATTACAGAGATGCTCATGGAGACAAAGGTCATGGATGATGGATCTGCTTATGCACGGATTCGCAGTAAGGATGGTATGAGAGCAGTTCAGTTTATGACTGTATGTGTGAACCATGTTAGAAACAGAGATACTCTCAGAGATGCACCCTTACCCACTGTGAGGGATTCGGGTTTTCATTAGGTACTGCCGTTTTGCGAGACGACGGTGGTACAGAGGAGAGGAGATTGGAGTTCTCGCCTCCTGGCAGCAGTGTTTTCTCCTCCGGTTATGTTGGGATTTCAGCAAATAGTTCGATGAGCTATCAGAAGACTTCTAGATTGTCTAGAGCTGCCAGGCAGTATATATGCAGGAAGGAGAAAATTTTTAAAAATGTAGGAATTTTGGAGGATGATGAGCACATAGATGGTATGTATGACAGTGTGATTTGTGCAGATACGATGTCAGAAATGGGAGATATGCAGAAAACTGATATGCTGAATTGTCATGGTAATGTATTAGTGCAATCCCTGGACATGTTTCATGAAATTGCAGATTTTGTGTCACAAATTGAGTCAGAGGGTGAGGAAACTCAGCAAAGAGTATTGAGTGCTGAAGAAATTCAGCAAACAGAGTTTCTAGCTGGTTATGATCAGCTTTCAGAGAGACAGAGGGCTGAAATTTTTTAGCCAACAGAGTTTATTGCTGAAATATTTCAGCATTCAGAGTTTGGGGCTGTTTCTATGCAGTCCATAGAGCAGAGGACTGAGAATATTCAGCCATTGGAGTGCAGAATTGCTGATTTACAGCAAGGTTTATGTAATGCAGAAGAGCATAATGAAGCCAGGGTTGACACGAAATACAAGACTGTGGATAAGAATGTGGATTTTATAGGCAAGATTATGGAGTATTGTTCTACTACTTCAGAGATACAGAGATTCATTGGAGCTTGTGTGTTTTACATGACTTGGACACCCCATTTTGCACACATAGCAAATTGTTTTTATCAGCTGTTTCGAAAGGGGCAGAAACTATTTTGGGATGAGAGCCACATTAGAACCATGTGGAAAATGAGGAAGTTATTGCAGATTTTTTGGAAGATGATGAAAAGATGGTTTGGGCCGTACATAGTCAGACATGTCTTTGATAATGCAACATATGAGCTGACAGAATTGGAAGGGACAGATGATATGGCTGAAAATCTTGTTGATCTACCGGAAATGCAAACGAAGAGATTGATTTGTTTGTGGATCTTGATGATAATGATCATGGGTAAGTTGGCCCATCCGGAGGATGCGCAGGATTAGAGGGGGTGGATGTCGTATTGCTGCGCATTTGAGATGTGAAAACCACCCGAAAGTAGTGTGTGCGATTTCATACTTTATGCACACTTAGTTTTTGTGATTACATTTATGCTCTGCGTATTCAATCTATGCTGAATCTGGGCTTTGTGAGGATGCTCTGAATCTTTTTCAACTGATGGAATTTGAAGGTATTCAGCCAGACAGTATCACTTTTGCTAGTGTTCTCGCTGTCTGTAGTCATGCAGGTCTTATAGATAAAGGCCTATTGTATGTCGAATCTATGGACAAGGAGTATGGTATTTGTCCAACTATTAAGCACTATAATCGCATGGTTGACCTCTTTGGCCGTTTGGGACAACTCAATGCAGCTCTCACTATGTTGAATAAGATGCATCTCCAACCTGATCAAGCCTCCTGGAATACTGTGCTAACTGCATGCAGAGAATTGGGCAGCCTAGACCTCGGATGTGCAATAGTATAGTAAGGGTGTGCAGAAGTTTAATGATAGACATAAAAGCTGAGGAGCTGAAAATGGAATATCTTTTCTAGTTCCATGGCCCACAATTCTAACTGATGCTTGACGGAAATAGCTGGGGAAAGAAAAGGAGCGAGGCTAATTGGGGGGATGAAGAGATATCAACGAAAAAGGCTGCTGGAACAGAGGAAAAAAAAGGAGGAAGACGTTGCTGTGAGGGAGAAAAGAGCCGAAGGTGACGAGAGGGGAAAAAAAGAAGTAGTCCAGACTGAAGGGGACGAGATCGTGGTGTCGTCAGGGATGACGACGACGGAAGGGTCGAATTGGGAGGAAGATGACAACGTAGATGTCCGTGAAGAGGAAGAGCTCTGAAGAGGATTGACGGAGGCTAGCGGAAGAAGTGGCTATGACGAAAGCGCAGAGCAGAAGATGAAGAAGAAAGTGACAAAGTTGCAGTGACAACGAAGAAGAGCTCTGAAGAAAATGTAGAAGGTGATGAAGCAGAGAGACAACGCAGAAGGTTTACGACGACGAAGATGACGTTGCTATGATGTAGGAGGAAGCCTGCAAAGGAAGGAAAACAAGGAGGCGTAAGAAAGAACGAGAAGATCAGAGAAGAAGGCCAGAAGGTGACGACGAGGAATGGGAGGCCGACGGAAGAAGACGTTGTTGGGACAGAGGTGATGGAGGACGAGGTGATGCAACAGAAGTAAAATTCTGAGTAATTCTGAGACATGGAGGATGATGACGAAAAAACGACGACAACCTGCACCACATGTGACAAAGGAGATACAAAGCAGAACATTGCTGTGACGGAGAAAAGTTAGAAGATTGTGACGAAGGCCGACGGGAGATAAGGAGACAGAGTAGCAGTAGAAGAATTGTGCGAAGATTTCTTCCTCCTTCCGCAGGTCGAATAATCGAGTTCAGAGTCTGAGAAGAAAAGCGCGGATTCCGAGCTGTTCAGATGCCGATGCTGAAGATAAGCTCCGACGTTCCGCTAGACGGAGTCTCCACCTTTGACATCCTCAAAGATTGCAGCAAAAACCGTGACTAAAACTAATGGCAAGTCAAAGCAGTATGTGATGGTGCTACTCAGAGGGGGCATTCCCATGTCTTTTGGAGGCAGTGAAGAGCGGCAGCATATGTAGAGCTAATATCCATTTGTTCGTCAAAGTTACATGTCGCGAATTTGATTTTCCTTTCAATAGAGAGCCAAAGGAAGGTTCTCGAGGATAAACTGGAGCCGCTGGCTGCAAAACAGGGACAGATTGCATTCGTAATTGGTGGAATTCGTGGCATATTCAGACGATCTTGAACTCTTCTTTATTCAAACATTATGGAGCTACCTTTACATCGATTGCAAGGGATATGAGATGAAACTACTTCATGAATTGATAAAGAATATGATTCTTTATTACCTTATGGATGTCATCACTACTTTGGCCCATCTTGTTCCTTTGAGTGAGCTTCTTTTACCCCAATGTGCTCTCCCTCAATCCACTGACACTGACTTTAGTGCTACACTAAAGACACAAACTAGCTGATTTATCAGTTGAAGAAGAATCTATTTTGAAGATATTTTCTTGACGACTGGATGATATATCTGATGCTCTTGTATTCTGATTTATAACATAAAGTGGTTTTCTTGCGAGGCTTTTGGTTGCTCCGTCTTGTTACTTGTACTTGAACCAAAAATTGTAATACACTTAAACCCTGGCATCATATTCGTCTTGATTATTTGTTTCGCTTGATCTTTCATCTTGGAATTTCACAAGAACCTCTGTGGTTGCGACATTGCTTTCACAAACCCTTCGACAACGGTGAGTGCATTGTCCACTCTTGCTTTGCTTTTGTGTTTTCTCTCTCTTTTACTTGTTTTTGGTATAAATTGTGTGTATTGAGAGAGGGAGAGGAAATGAGAGAGAAAGGGAGGGAGAGGGAGAGGGAGGGAGAGAGAAAGAGAGGGGGAGGGAGAGAAAATGAGAGAGGGAGAGAGAAAGAGAGGGGGAGGGAGAGAAAATGAGGGAGAGAGAAAGAGAGGGGGAGGGAGAGAAAATGAGAGAGGGAGAGAGTTTTTTTCTCTCTCTTTTACTTGTTTTTGGTATAATTCGTGTGTATTGAGAGAGGGAGAGGAAATGAGAGAGAAAGAGAGGGAGAGGGAGAGGGAGGGAGAGGAAATGAGGTATAATTTGTCTGTATTGAGAGAGGGAGAGGAAATGAGAGAGAAAGAGAGGGAGAGGGAGAGGGAGGGAGAGGAAATGAGAGAGAGGGAGAGAGGGAGAGAGGGAGAGGGAGAGGGAGAGGGGGAGGGGGAGGGAGAGAAAATGAGAGAGGGAGAGGGAGTTTTCTCTCTCTCTTTTACTTGTTTTTGGTATAATTCGTGTGTATTGAGAGAGGTAGAGGAAATGAGAGGGAGAGAAAATGAGAGAGAAAGAGAGGGAGAGAGAGAAAGAGAGGGAGAGGGAGAGGGAGGGAGAGGAAATGAGAGAGAGAGAGAGAGAGAGGGAGAGGGGGAGGGGGAGGGGGAGGGGGAGGGGGAGGGAGAGAAAATGAGAGAGGGAGAGGGAGTTTTCTCTCTCTCTTTTACTTGTTTTTGGTATAATTCGTGTGTATTGAGAGAGGTAGAGGAAATGAGAGGGAGAGAAAATGAGAGAGAAAGAGAGGGAGAGGGAGAGGGGGGGAGAGGAAATGAGAAAGTGAGAGGGAGAGGGAGGGAGAGGGAGGGGGAGAGAAAGAGAGGGAGAGGGGAAGGGAGACAAAATGAGAGAGGGAGAGGGAGTTTTCTCTCTCTCTTTTGCTTGTTTTTGGTATAATTCGTGTGTATTGAGAGAGGGAGAAGAAATGAGAGAGAAAGAGAGGGAGAGGGAGAGAGAGGAAATGAGAGAGGAAGAAATGGGAAAGGAAGAGGGAGGGAGACGGAGAGGGAGAGGGAGGGAGAGAGAAAGAGAGGGGGAGGGAGAGGAAATGAGAGAGGGAGAGGGAGAGGGAGAAGGAAATGGAGACATTAAACATAATAGGGAAATGAGAGAGGGAGAGGGAGAGGGAGAGGGAGAGGGAGAGGGAGAGGGAGGGAGAGGGAAACATTGAAGAGAGAAAGAGAGGGAGAGGGAGAGGGAGGGAGAGAGAGAGAGGGGGAGGGAGAGGAGAAGAGAGAAAAAAACATTAAACATAATAGGGGAAGAGAGAAAGAGAGGGTGAGGGTGAGGGAGGGAGAAGAAATGGGAGAGGGAGAGGAAGAGAGCAAAAGGAAATGAGAGAAGGAGAGGAGAGAGAAAAAGAGAGAAAAGATGTTAAACATAATAGGGAAAAACGAGAAAGAGAGGGTGAGGGTGAGGGTGAGGGTGAGGGAGGGAGAGGAAATGATTCATACAAATGCAAAGTTCTTAGATGCTCCTAGTCGCGAGGCTGTGTAGGGTGATTTTAGGTGAGTAGTAGAGGCTTGGCTAGTGCCTTTTTAGAGCTAGCGTTGGGCCCGTTTTAGGTCACGATAGGTGGTGCATTTACTGGGAGCCGCTAATAAGTGACCGCTTTCAAATCTTGGCTATAAGTGACCCATTATTTTTCTTAGTTTCCAATTGGGAGTCATCTTGAAGAAGTGGTGGATATTAAATGCAAGTTGACTAATACTTCGGTTATCAACATGATGATTAATCCAAGGAATCCCAATAACTCAAAAGATAGTTTGTCTATCCTAAATGGTTTAGTGGGATCTTTAGTTAGTGACTATTTTATCCTTTGCCTCGAAAGTGATACCATGTAACTTTTGAGATTCATAGGCCATGGGAGGTAGAGAAAACATTATAAACCAAAAGTGAGGCTAAGAGGGCACAGTCATCTACACTAATGATGATGACTTTTTAGACAAAAAAACTATGATAAAAATGGTTAAAATGCATGACTTCGATTTGAGAATACATCTGATGCTAGTTCTTGAAATAATTGGGTGCCATAGTGTAATTGCTAAGATCCATAAAGCATTGGATGATGTCTATGCATGTGGGAAATCATTGTTGGCAACGAAGGTTATATTGGGACCTATCCTAGGTTCTAGAAAAGTGGTGGTAGATGAGAATAGCCTTCCTAAAGTACCATCAATTAGTGATGAGGTAGATTCCCTATTGCGTCGTGTTAGACTCCCTGAATCACTCTGTGAGTTAGCAGAAAGGGAGGCCCAATTAGCACGAAACCTTCCTACACCAATAAAGGTGGAAACACAAGAGATTAGGGGCCATGAGATGATGGGATTAGATCAAGAGAAATATGAAGATTTTGAGGACCCAGTCTTGATCCCAAAGAAGAGGACTAAATGCCCTCCTCCTTATAGGGAACTCATAGTGTTTCATGGGCTACTAGATGAGGATTTGATGCTACACTTGAAAGAATATGGCCTAACTTGCCTTGCAAGTGTGTTCGACGATCTACATGGGATGATTGTGTTCTCGGGTACCCTAAAGGGAGAGATTGAAAAATGGTATTGGAGCCTCCCAAGAGGGTCAATCAAGTAATTGGAGGAATTATGTGATAGATTTTTAGATGAATATGAAAAGAAGGTTCCCATGACTCAAGTCTTGGGACAACTTATATGGATTTGGCAAGAGTTATATACCTCCATCAAAGAGTACACAAGAGCCTTTGATGATATTCTGAAGCTTTGGTCAAGGAAAGTCAGTCAATTACTAGAAGATGTGATTGGTGAACTCTTTGTCAGCGGCTTAGAAAAAAACATGTAGTTCTAAGTTAGGATGAGAAACCCTAAGTCACCAAAGAAGGCAAAGGTTCAAGTATATGATTATGAGAGATATATTCAGAGGTGTCAGGAGAACTATTGGAGTTTTCCCCGCACCCTTGAAATCCATAAGGATTGGCAATATTTATTGTATGTTAGTTCCATTGGAGGTGCAAATGACATGTATACTAGGGAGAATCCTGGCATTAACTATAAAGACCCTAGGGCCCAAGAACCCTGGCCTCCTAGTGCAACCAATTCCATATTCCAAAGCCATGAGCTAGATGGAAAGGTGTAGAGATAATAGGGGAACAAAGTGGTTAAGTAACCCCTGAGTGGCCTAAGTTCGAAACAAAATCATGCTAATGAGATAACGGCCCAAAACATAGTTGATATATACTACCGTGTGGAGGCTATCTCAATAATTGAGAGCCAAGGTGAAAGGAAGCCTAAGGTTTACGATGGTGAAGAACCAATCTAGTAAAAGGATCTAATTTGGGGGAAATGATATTGAGCAAGTGAGCCGAGATAGATCGGTCCACATGAAAGAACATAGAAATAGAAGAAGTGGTGGCAACCAATCAAGCCATGCAAATATAAAAAGAAGATGAGTTTGGAGGCCTAAAATCTCTAAAAGTGTGGTTGTTGTGCTAGATGAAAGGCAAAGAGTTCCAAGTGGATATACCATGGCGAATTCCCAAGTGGATGAGACTAGAGGACATAATAATACATCTAGCAATGTGCATCGCTCTAGGATGCATCGTTGTGATGGGCGTAGAATTGAATCCCTACCTGGTTTGGGTAGTAACAATGACACATTCAAAATCCAAACAAGGAAGGGTCGAATGAGCCAAAATCCATGGATCTCTTTATAGAAGAGCCCTTTGGAAGCTAGAACAACTAGTCTATTTGAAACGTAAGATATTTGAGCCTAAGGGGGTCATTTGTTCAGCTAATAGAAAACAAAAACGAATAGACCATATTGATGTTATGTTAGTAGGAAGGCTTGGACTTGTGGATATACAAAAAATCCAAGATTAAAACTCAATAATGGAATTACCCTCGTACCTTATGTGACTTTGGTTTAGCTTGGTTAATCTAACAAGAAACAATTTACATGCCAAGTAGAGAAAAATGATTGATGTTAGGTCAAGAAGGCCATGTGTCTATTTGGTGCGGGTACATTTAATGGTTTTCTATTTTAGTGATTCCATTATAAACGTTTTATGAAGTGTGCCTGGAGGGAGCCTTTGCTATGGAGAACTTCTTGTGGCCATTCTAGGTGGTGTTGTCACATTTTTGAGTTTTTCCCTTAACCTGACAATGTTATATGTGTATGCGATGGTTATTTTATTTTCGTTTGTGGGGACTCGCAATCAAGGCATGAAGTCCTAGGGTTTGGATAGGTGTATCGGGGGAGGTTCAAGTATTTGTCTACCTCCTCCTGTCAAGGCATTCTCATGCATTGAAGGCATGTTTTAGAATGCAGTCCTAGTGACCCTATTCTACTAGCCTGCTAGGTAGCTACTCTAGGAGTCCTTGCTACTAGTGTTGTTAGGCAATAAGAGAAGCCTGCCAAAGCATAAAGAAGAGGAAAATCTAAATATGCTTGAAAAAAATAATTTACAGAGGTGTGTTAAAATGTGTTCTAACCCCTCACCTAGAAAAGAAAAGAAAAGAATGAAAATTCCTTAAAGTAATTGAATATCGCCTTGCAGAGGCCAAGTAGGTTCTTGGGGACAAGTCAAACTTGGGGATGCCTTGTCACCCTAGTGGTAGTAGTTGAAATCAAGACATAAGAAAGGATGAAGCAAAAATAAAAGTGAGCCAAACAAAGGAAAGGATTAAGCGTCACCTCATGAGAGCTTGGTTGGTTATAGAGTCCCAAGTCAGGTCACCTTGAGGCTGATTCCTTGTTCTCCTTGAGCCAAACAAAGAAAAGGATTAAGCATCACCTAATGAGAGCTGGGTAGGTTATTGGGTCGCGAGTCAGGACACCTTGAGGCTGATGCCTTGTTCTCCTTGGGTCATTCTAAGCTCAGCTCCCTCCTTTTTACATGCCCCAGTATGGAAACTTTGAAAGGAAGTGTGTTAAAAGAAAATTTATGATGACTAGGCTATAGGAGTTGTCGCCTAGTAGGAGTTCCTGCTCAGTTCTTGACCTCTTTAATAGTTCTTTTAGCTAGTCTGTGTTGAAGCAGTTGGCTTAGCGACTCACTCTGGTTTTCTATAAGTTTATGCTGGGTCTATCCCTTCAAGATTTTCATGCCTTGGTTTTGCTGGGGGTAGGGTGAGAGCTATTCCTATGCTTTGTTGTGTATATTTTTTCTGGCAGTTTGATGCTTTGTTAGGTTGTTATTTGCGCATATTAGTATATGGGATTCAATGGGCTGATTTTCCCTATCGCATGGTTGCCAATGAGAGCAGATTTTAATGGCTATTTTTGAAGCAAAAAAGAGGCTGAGAATGTTGTAAAAGACCAAATGTTCATGCATAATGAAATGATTGTAGTTAGATGAGCTAGAGTTTTCTTGGATGGAGTTCAATGCCAGGAACCCAACGTGAGTCTCAATTCATCAATTGAAGTCTCTACTTGACCTCCCATTTAATCCCCTCAAGGTTTCATGTTATGAAGCAGCTATGTGATTCGAGAGCCAGAAAGTGCATCACGGTGGCCAACTTTATAGATTTCAATGTCATGAAGCCATTTGTCCAGATGGATATCGATTCCGAGCATGTTTGCTCCTTCAAAAGTGAAAAAACCACTTGGATTGGAGTGTGAACACAAAGTAGTGAACCAGTTTTTTAAACCAAAAGCTTTAAGTTAGTTTAAGCTTGTAAAATGAAAAGGCAGAACTAATGAAAACATGGGGAGGGGGGGCACTTTTTTTCGACGCTTAAAATAATGCCATTTTTTTATGATCAGCATCATAAAGAATCCTCAGGGTAGCAGGATGCTCCAATTCCTCACTCTACATCATGACAAACAGTGCTTGAAATGATGCATTATACAAGAAGATCAGATTTTAGTATTTCTCTCTCCCCTCTCCCTTCTCCTCTTATGGTTTATTCTCATGGATCAATGTAAAAGAGAGGTGGATGGATTGATATACATGTTTTTGGTCAAACAATTATGCAGAAGTGGAAAAAGAAGTGAATAAGATTTGGATGGATCATCAACGACCGTGGAAGAGCATCAGGGGGTCTCCAACATCGAAAAATGCACATCATAATGAGCCGTTCTATGAGAAAAAGATATATTTTATCGTTTTATGATGGGTTCTTGTTGAAATGATTAGTAATGCTTGGATTTGGTTTCCCATCCTCAATTTGATTAGTTATATTGAAAGAATCATAAAAAATTACGCGTATAATAATTTTATGCAAAACATGCAAAACCCGAGACTAAATGGTTTAAGGGGAATATGTGGTTTTTGGTGTGCATTCATCATTCTATGGAATGAAACATGCTAAGAAAATCATTTTGTGTAAGAGTAATTAGTGTACACTTGAATCAGTAATTATTTACAAATTTTTATAAATAAATACAAAAAAATAAAAATAGAGAAAATTAATATTTTCACGTCATAAAAATAAGAAAAAAGAAGGTTAATATGCGTGGACGTATGATGGAGTTGAAGTATGAGGCTTTGTTCAGGCCTATCTCTTTCTTAGAGTGAGTTTTTATGGTTTTTAAGAAAGAAAAATACATAAAAAACCATGCCTACACCTATCAACGCAAGAAAAAATTTAAACGGTAGGGAGCAGGGGTTGTTGAGTGATAAATTACATTAAATTCTGAAGTTTCATGTTACATTTTATATAGAGTTCATGGTTGTTTAAAATTAAAGGTATTAGTAGTACGAGGAAGCTCGGTGCTAGCCCTAAGCAACAAAGCACTATTATATGAAAAAGGAAATCATGAAAAGAATTGTCTTCGCACTTTCACGTTGCTGATTTTCAATGAACATTTGTTTGAGCACAATGATCATATTCACACTTGCATTGATGCACCACATAGTATTATATCTTGGATGCATAGCATGTGTTTGTATGAGTGATGACTCGATGCTGAGAGTGTGAGGTATCCCAAGTCATAAGTCTAGATATTCGATTTCTTGGGAGTTATTTGGTGAGGTTTATCTATCATCTCCTTGATTGTTTAATTGAAAGAGTGGAATTTTTTTCGGATATGTTTTGTATTCATGGCACATCTTGGGGCCAATCCTCGAGGTGTAGGAGAGTTGTAGTGGAGCCACGACGATCAACTAAGGGGTGTTCCATGTGTGTGTTCTACATGGTATACAATGCCAAGATGTTCAGGAACTCCTTTTAAGGAGTGGGAAAAGAATCATTTGTTGGACTACAAACTCGAACAAACCCAAAGTTCTTAGATGCTCCTAATCGTGCGGCCATGTGGGGTGGTTTCAAGTGAGTAGTAAAGACTCGGCTTGTGCTTAGAGCCAATGTTGGGCTCATTGTAGGTCCTGACAATGAGATATATTTGAATTGAGGATTTTGTTGATGTAACTTTGCATAAGCGAGGATGTTATTTTTTTCATTTTTGCACCAAGGTAAACGACACTATTTTTAGGCAAATGACTTTTTCTAGAGGTTTTGAAGGTCACAACCCTAAATTTATGGGCTTTAAAATTTAGAAAATAGCCCACATAGACAAAAATTTATGTATTTTTTTCTAAATCTCACCCAATTTTTTTCTTAAATGTCTAAATCTCCACCTTTGATTAAAAAAACATTTATCCACATATTTACAAACTAAAAATCACAAGGGTTTCTTAGTTTTTATCTTAACATCCATCTGTATGAATTTGTTCTATTGTAGTACACCTATGGCTTTTTTATATACACATGTATTTCTTTCATACTCCATATGGTACACATCCTTTCCATGTATAACTTTTCACTTTTTATGGCTTCTCTTTGTGTGTCATTCATCATCCTTTGCAAGGTTCCTTCTATTCATAGAGAGGTTGATGCAATCCAATACAACACGAAATTGTTGCAATTTTGAGTTGGATATGTATTTAAGCCCCATTATTGTTAACACATCAAGGCATAGAGAGCCTTACATAAGAGTAGTCATGGAAACATCTATGCTTATAAGAATAGTGTTTTGACTTCTTTCAAGGAAAATGATCATCTATAACCTAGATAACATAACTATTAAGGAGCTTTGAAATTTTGGTTCTTACATTTTGCATGACTATACTATTTGTTTAAGGTTTGATTTTTGGCAATAGAATTGAGAATATTAGAAAGGTCTTCTGGATAAGAAAAAAAGGATGAGTGGTCACTACCTTCAATAGTGAACACTTTATTTGGGGGATTATCTTGCACTATTTGTGCTTGTAGAGATGGTGGAATTACACGGTCCATGGTTGTCTTTATGTAGTATCGCTTAATACGACCATATCGAGTCTGTGTTAATGTAAGGTTCTCAAAGAGTGGTCCATAAGGTGAGGGATTCAATAATGTGAATGCAAGATTTATATCCTGCAAGAAACACCAATAATTTATATTGTTACTCTATTTTTGAGATAAACTAGCTTTTGTTGATGAGGTTAATATGCATTTGTCAAAATAAAAAACTAGTTTGAATGTTGCTCATAAATAAAATTCCCACTCTTTGCATAATATTGTTAGAGGCTAGGTCATGTAGACCCTAAAAGTATTTCCTTGAGAAAATACAAAAGTTATTAATAAGTTCTTAGTAAGTTACTTTTACTTAAAAGTGATTTTCAATACCAATAATATAGGGTATTTTTTAGCTTTTTGTTTTTTCTAACTATACAAATTTCCTAAGAGTAAGATCTATTGACTTTAAATATGAAGGACTAAGCATTCAAATTTGTGGTTGAATTTTTTTACTATATACCCATGCTCTAAAAATATATTATGTTTCGTAATTTATTTAACTTTACCTTTTTGTTCCTCTTTAAAAGGTTGGAGATATGGATAATTTGTTAGTAAATCTTGCATTTTTATGGGCATTTTAATGTGCATATGGAAGGTTGCATGCTTTTGCACACATTCACACATGAGCATCCAGACTACATTGATGAACAACAAGTCCACTTAGTTTCGTACCATGGAACACAACTATAGACAGTCATTGCATTTTTTTATAATCTACATGATGAGATTTTTCTTACAAACTATATGGTAGGTAAATCTAATTATATATCTACATGGCAACATAGATGTTGGTAGTTATTACAAAATGGAACAAAAAACATGCATTGCTTGTTTTACATTTACTTGTAATATACGTTGCAAAAAGAAGGGATATGAGAGGAATAATGACCTTGACTTAGATTTGTATTTAAATTAATTGATTAACCAAGTTATGCATGCACTAAGATTCTTGCTAGAGCACCAAATAGTGAATTCTTACCTTGATTGGGCTTTTATTATAAAAATATTCTGCAGCTTCTGCAAGATTAATATAAGCTGATGTCGGCTCTGATGAAGAACCATTTGCGAAATTGAATAGGATAACCCTATTTTGGAGTAATTCTTGTGAAGCCTAGAAAATTCAAGAAGTTCCAAGAGAAACATCAAGCGAGCACACAATAAAATAATGGTAATAAAATATGACACAATGACTATGCTTGATTCTAATTATCACCACAATAATTTCCACCACAAGAATTAGAACCATGATCATCATCAAAACAATTGTAATTATGTTTTTAGTTTTTTCAAAATTTCTTCACAATTTCTATCACGCTTTCATTACTCATGGCTACTCCATCATGACATGCCTACATATTTGCAACATAAGCACATCTAAATTCATTACCATAGCCATTGCTATGATAATATGATGCTCTTGATGTATGAAATGAGTGTCATAAAATGCAATAAAACATGAAATAAATTATCACATTGTAGAAAGCATAGGTCTTATGTCTAGTACCTCGAAATCTTGTATGGGTATATAGCTTTCCCCATTCCTTGGCATAAATGCAGAAAGGAATACTGCTTTATCTATTTTATTTGGAAAATGTTCCATTGCATAAGAGATGGCACCTCCTCCCAAGCTATGTCCAACAAGAATAACCTGACATATTACAATTTAAATACATTAGAAGTGGTTGATGCAATATATATTCAAAAGGTAATGTATGGGCTCTAGCAAATTAAAGTGACTAGGAAATTGGCAACCAAATCAAACCTTCTCATCAACATTTGCAATGTTGTTCTGTAAAAAGTCTGTCAAAGGCTTCACATATTGAGCTATAGAAGTCACTTGGTCTGCTACTACTTTATTGATGCCATTTGATGTGAGATCTAAAGCAGTCACATTGTTTCCCTTGCTTTGTAAAATTGTTATGATTTTGTACCAACACCATGCCCCGTGGCTTAAACCATGGATGAGTACAAAATGGTTACTTGTTCCTCCGTCTTGAGATGAACCAACTTGTACCTATTTTCAAAATCATAAATACAAGGGCTAAACATGAGAAACTAGTTGCATGCAAAGTATCTATGTAAATTCTAGTTGTGAAGATAAGCTAACCATAATCAACTTACATTCAATGCTACATGTCTGGAATATGTAAATTTTTTGCTATAATTCAATTTAAGAGGATGGTAATGGTTACATCATGTCATAAGAACGTATGAAGAAATGCACACAGCTCATCAAACTTAGATACAACATGTCTCATTAGTATGCACATTCACCCCTAACTTGTTGGTGCGGTTTATCATAATTATAACTAGAGTATAAGCTAGCTCTTATCTTGTACTAATCAATCACTAGGAGCTTTTGACTAATGTCTAGATAGGAGAAAAAGAGTTTTCCTACCTAATGTACTAAACAAAACTACACACATCTAGGGATTTTTGGACCTAGCGAAAAGGGCGCTCTCTTCCTATATAGATTAGGTCTAAAAAAATTCAATGTATAGGCTTTTTCTCCTCATGTGTACAAAAATTTTCTAAATAAGTAATATTTTCCTATATAGGCTATTTTTTCTTATGAGAAGAAGTTTCTAGCTAGGTAATATTTTCCTATATATGTTTTATTTTCTTATGTTGAGAAAAAGTTTCTAGATATGAAATTTTATTTCAATAAATTATTTGAAATAATTCACATGATGCCACAATAGAGTGGTACTATATTCTTACCCAAGTAGATCCCTATTGGCTAATGAAATGGTAAACAAAGATGTTGAATTGAACATTAAGCTCAATCTTAGGCAAGGTGGGCAATGTGTCCATAAACTCTTACATGATTTGGATAAGCACAAGAAACTTATCCATGTAAGCAACAACTACAAAACTATAAACCTTAGAAACTTAGAATGCCATATATTTTTGTAAGTTCAATACGTTTCTTTAGAGTCTAGTTATGCTTAAGTTTCCCATAGTGGTAGGCATAGTATGTTGATGCTTATTTTAGGACCTTGCTCTTTATGCAAGGTTGAAATAGAGGATTCGTCTTATCTCTTTTGACAATGTCCATGCATTAGAAGGATATGGAAGAAGATGCACAAATGGCACAATACAATTAGTTCCTAGTTTTTATAAATATCAAACTAGGTTAAAAGGTGGTGAACTTTAAATTATTGATCAATTATAGCTACACTTATCAGGCTTGATGCACCACTAAATAATCTTCATAGGATTTAGAGTTAGAATTTTGCAAAAGTCCATAAAACGGGATGAGAAGCAATGCCGTACAAAGTGGGCCTGAGAAAAATAAAGTGGACCCATAGATCCATCTTAGTTAGGGAGTTTCATCCCAATTAATGGGGGTAGTTCGTGGCCCTTAGGATGTGGCATGTCTACATTTATCGTGCATCATAATTGATGTGTCTTTCAAAGCATGCTCTTGACTTCTCAAAAGGTTGATGTGCTATCACCTTGTACGTTACCTGAGGGGCTTATTTTCAACTTAAGATGCTCTTGACTTCTCAAAAGGTTGATGTGCTATCACCTTGTACATTACTTGGAAATTACATTACCTCGAATCAAAAGCGTGGTCTCCAACAACAAAACGCCCCTCTTCTAAGCCAATCTTGCTAAGTGGCTTATGCAGCAACAATATGATGAAGTGGAGTTTCTTACATGGGAAAAGTTGTTTGAAATATTTTTGACAGCCTTAGAGAGCTTGACGAGCAATGGACTTGCTATTGTGAAGGATAAGTTTAGTAATCATGATCATCAACAATCTTACTCTTCAGAAGTGCTGAGCCGTTTGAATCACTAGTAGTCTAGGGTGGTTGATGCCTATTGATATGGCGCTCTGGCTTGCCTTGGAATCTAAGATTGTGTATTGTTGTTCTACAACATCACTTCTTCCTTATATGATGACAGTTCTATGACTTGCTTATATCGACAGAGGCTTCAAAGGTAGTAAACACTTCTCTTTTCATGCATATCCATGAACTCACTTGTGACTAAACTTGGGAATTCTTTTGTGAGTAGCAACAAAAGATCTATGTATGAAACATACCAAGAAAATTGAAATCTATGTTTGAATGAGAATCCTAGCCATTCCTTCACTCCATGTATTTATCTTGATTTGAGTAATCTTGTTCAAGTATTCCCATCTCACTTAGCGTCCATGCGACGAGTGACAATTACGAACCCCTTGCGTGAATCCTGAGCGACATCAATACCTAGTCATATATTGATATTGGTATGCATTGTAGTATCAATTCATACAAGGTTGCATCCTTGAAGAAGATGGGCCATTAGGATTGATATTGAATGGCTCTCCCAGCTATGATGATGTACTCAATAGAT
This sequence comes from Lygodium microphyllum, assembly GCF_053477565.2. Lineage (NCBI taxonomy): Eukaryota > Viridiplantae > Streptophyta > Polypodiopsida > Schizaeales > Lygodiaceae > Lygodium > Lygodium microphyllum. The sequence continues at coordinate 82,991,056 of NC_141142.1, read as the reverse complement.
TTTAGGCTCGGGGACTTTTTAGTAGATTAGGTCATGTAGTAGATTAGGTCATGGCACTGGGGCTAGCTTATGGGTTCTTGCTTTATAAAGGGGTCATGGGACTTGGGATCGTTAACTTGGATTATTTAGGCTTGGGGCTTATGTGAAAGATTACTTAGATCCCTTGCAACCTTATTCCAGAGGGCGCAGACACTCCTACCACGCAAGTTGAATGATTCACTATCGCAAGGTAACAGAAACGATAGGGCACACACACTCCTACCACGCGATTAGTTGAATGATTCTCAGGAGCGAAAACTACGACAGAAGCACATGATCGTCGTCATGGAGAGAGCAAAAGCAGCAAATTAGCGCTATAATGTCATCTCATGAACTCACCAGGGCGACATGGATGAGGAGGATAATAATGGCGACGGAGGGGCGGCGGCAGTAGCTGGATGGACGATTCGTGAGACTGGAGTTAGCCATGATGATCTGCTCTGCTTTGCGGATGCTATTGAATACCGAGAGAGTGTAAGATCCACGGAGTGGGTCAATCTCACAGCGATTATATGTCGTGTGTGCGTGCGTGTGTGTTTGTAACACCTACTGCACGAGTCAATGCCCAGTGCAATATCGCGTGAGCTTCCAACGTGAAATAAGCTACTCCATCGGAAATTTCTTTCGTGTGTGTCTTCCTCTTTTCGAGTGAAGAGACGTGCTTTTCCACAATCCCACTAAGCTGTGCCATCGATCATAAAAAGCTTCATTTTCCTCGGGTAAGTTACTTATGAATATATGTGTGTATCACATGGGGTTTAAAATAATTTATTTTTAAAATATTATTTTTATACATTTTTTATATACAGAAGGGTATAATACAAAGGGGTTATGTATAGATTGAATAGAAAAGTGTTATGTTTTATCTAAAAAAAATTACAAATAAAAATATTTATAAATAGGCCTTGAACGCATGTGATGTAGAGGATATACATATAGTAACTTCCCCGAGCTCATTCTAACTGTAACTTCTGCTCAAATCATCATAATTTAATATGCATGGCTTTGAGTGTGGTGCCTTACCACACAACATACGTTTGATCCTAGGTCAAAAGAGTTTTAAATTATAATACGACCTAAAAATTAGCTATTGCTCTACAGTGAATAAAGAGAATGAGTGCCAGTGAATAAGAGCTATGCTCCTCCCCAATGTAAAAATAAGTTCTTATTATGAGTTTAAGAAGTATGATTACTCAAAAGGCTTAGGTAAATATGGGAGTGCTTTACATGAAAATGAAATGGTGTGTAGGTGTAAGAGCATTAAATAGACAAGTTCTCTACATGTGCACCACCGTATGAAAAGCAAATGTGCTTGTAACCACACAATCTAATGATTGAAAATAAAAATTCATTTAACCATACAATTCAAACACTAGTTGGTTGCAAAGCTAACATCATCTCTCTTGATATGCTAAGTCCAATATCATCTACTAGTTGTTGGCACATTTAATAGAAAAGTTGAGATTTTGGTTCAATCACTAATCGACACTTTGCCTTTGTTAGCCTAGATGACTTTGGCTATAGATGTCCTATCATTGTGACAAAGACCTAAAAGAAAGGTTGTGCTCCATGGACTCTTCCAAGCATCAAACTATTTTTGTTTGTAGAATCGTTTTTCTCTAGTCATGGTTAACACAATTTCATAGTTCTTGTGCGAGTTACACGTGATGCCAATTGTTCTAAAGCTCATTTGAAAATGTAGTTCACATATCCATTGTCTACTTAAATGCCATGTTTCTTGATAGAAGTTGCCAACTCAAAGTCATATCATTTGATAGAAAAGGTTTGAGATATTGACATCACATTTTCAAAATCCATGATATAAACTTTAGAGTAAATGTTTGCCAAGCATCATGTAGAATAGGCACATGCCATGAAAATCATTGTCCGGATTGAATGTGAGAACTTCTTATTGTTACTTAACTCATTAAAATGCTTTTACTTATTCAATTGATAGTCACCCAATCTTTTATGTAATTGAAGGATGCTCTCATGAATTACATGATTGTTGTTTTACATTGAAGTCTAACTAGCAATAGTTGTGTATTATCATGTGCAAGCTCCACCTACTTTGCGATTTGCAGGTATGGCGACGATGACTTTTCAATTTTTATTTCTATATTAGACTTGGGCTATTGGGGTTTGACTTTTTGCCACACACTGGGAGATCCCCTTTTACATGGCATGAAAAGGGTGAATACACAAGCTACTTGCAAAAACCCCAACTATATGAAAGCATCATATTCGAAAACATATATCCTTGTGCAATAAGATTTCTCTATTAAGCATCATGTAGAATAGGCACATGACATCAAAGCCATTGTTAGGATCGAATAGTGAGGAGACACTAAAAGATTTTCTTATTGTTACTTACCTCACTAAAGACTTTGACTTATTCAATTGATAATCACCCAATATTTTCTTTTATTGAGGGATGATCCCATGAATTCCATGATATATAATTACGGCTATTGTACATTGAAGTCTGGCTAACGATACTTATATACTACTATGAGTAAGTCCCACCAACTTTGCAATTTAATCATGTCATGATGATGACTTTTTAAATGTTATCTCTACATTAGACTTGGGCTATTGTACTTTGACTTTTTTGTCACATATCTAGCCATCCCCTATTAGATGGCGTACAAACACACTTTTTATTGGAAAAGGAGAAGCCTCTTATATATCTAGTAAAATATTTTGGGTTTTGTGTAGAGTCTAGGTGAATGTGTACATAAAAAGAGTTGTTTCTGTTATATGCTTGTGCATAATGTGAAATCAACATGCAATGCCACAAGGACCAAGGTTCCAAGAAATAATGAAGATCATGATTTCACAAAGAGTATGATGAAGCCTTGAGTAAGTGTGCACATTCGTAGAAGAAAAGGTTGTGGCAAATTATAACAAACGTATATTTATGTAGGATTGTAACATCTATGTGCAAGATAGATGATATCTTAAGAGGGAATGTAGATTGTTTTTGGGCAAAAGGTGATTGTGTAAGGCCTTTTGTGAAGGGGGGCCTATGGTTATTTGATTTAGTTTTTGAATAGCCTTAGTAATAAAGCTTATGTTGATTATATTACATAGCATTGTGGCAAATCTTCCAACAAAGCAAGATGAATCCAATTGCAACAAAAATAGTACGTGGATGACCTTTACTATTTGGCAATCCTAGAGAGATGGACTGTGATGAATCAACTATTGATCTATATGCATTGCATGTTAAACACTTGGAAAATCGTGAGACCGAAAATGAATGTAGGAGAGCTTAAGAAAATCTATAAATTGAATCTTTCAATGCAAGGTGAGGGGATGAAATTGGCTATGAAGCGACCACCATGCTATTTTGAATCATTTTCTTAATGCATCTTTTTTCCTTTGATAGTTTGAGCTAATTAATATAGTCCTTAGGTCTTAAGACTTAAGCCTTTTCCCTCTAGTTTCAATCTTCTCCTTTGTGAAACAAGATGGCTCATTCCCACAAGCCACTAATACCTTTAAACTTTTCATTTATCTACGCTTCAAACGCAAAATATGCTATTGTGAGGATGCACTTCCTTGAAGATGCCATGCAAAGATGGAGGCATTGAATCAATACCTATTTCATACAAAGGCTAGTAACAATGCATAAAGCTACAATTCTCCTTGGTTATTAGTGTTATTTGATATATGCATTATGGATCCTCAATTGTTTCTTTTGAAGTTTATGATAGAAGAAAGACCCCTTATAAGTTTCTAAATACTATTAGATATGCTCGATGCCTCACCCTCATAAGATGCCACCAATCATCCATGGTTCTCTAAGTTATAAGGCCTTATTATGAGGAGAAGACATGTGTGATCCCGATTGATTGCGTCTCAAATTATCTGCTCCTTATATGTTAGATCCCAATTTCAGGGTTTGGCAGCCATGGAAGCAACCCTTGACTAGGGGGGTCTTAAGGGGGCTAGAGGTAGCACCCTTGGTCAAATAGTGAAGGGTATATTTCCTAGCCAACTAGGGAGGATTTATAATATAGGTAGATAGGCTGACTAGAATACCTTTGCTAGTTATAAAAGGAAGATCCCTCCAAAGCCATCATCAATCTATCTTTCACCCAATAAGAGTTCTCCCAACTAAACTTAAGCTCTTCCCCTATCATCTATCTAGGTGGCCATCTGGGCTTCACATTGGAAGCAAATGGCTTGATAGATCCATCTCTGTATCATTTCATTTAAAACTAGATCAATTTCTATTCTTCTCATATTTGTTGTGTATTCTTTACTCCTGCTACTGCATTCTATCTATTGTGTTGTGTAATTTTTACATGGTAGCAAGACCCAAGTGGCTCTATTAAGGAGTAAAGAGTACGCGAGAGACAAGGTCTTCAACACAGCAATGAGGAGAAATGTTGTCTACTATATGAGATAGTGGTGCTAGCACATCAGGTGGTGGTACTATTATACCAATAATTCAAACACTGACAATCAACATTTAGTGAAGGAAAGTTAGATAGCACAAACTACTGTTTGTGGAAGTTTAAAATTACAACTATGTTTGATTCTTATGAGCTTCTAGAGACAATACTAGGGAATGACTTAAAGCCATAACTCACCCTTGACCCATCAAATTTATGTGTTATGACTCCTCTAGATAATGTAGATCTTCTATGTGCTTGGAAATGAAGGAACCCAAACGTATTGTGTGCCTTAGTTACGAGCTATTTGGATAGTGTTTTGACCTTGATTCAAGATACAACGAAAGCATCAGAGACTTGTAATATAGTGAGTCAATATGAAATAAGAAATCAAGGATTTAGAACTTGAAGAATCAACTAGTAGTAGAGAATTTTGAACAATAGAAGCATTCATCATCATTGAGATCAAGAATATACGTGACTAGATGTTTAAAGTCTAGTGAGAAGCTAGCTTAGAGGTGTCTTTGGAATTTTCCACCAAAGTTTGATGGGTTGGTAACTTCCCTAAGCTTACATTGGACTCCAAGCTTGGACATTTGAGAAATTTTGTGCAATACTAATGGAGAAGGAGTTACGACTTAAAGCCTGAGAAGGTAGCATCAGTGGAGATGTTGCATTCTTTGCCGATGTGAAAAAGGCAAGGGTTGTTCCTCTCTCAATGGTGACAAAAAGAAAAAGGGTGATAATAAAAAGTTTCAAGGAGAGTGCTTCTACTCAAGAAGAAAAAACATGCAATTGCTGATTTCCATGTCAAAAAGGAAAATGAAAAAAATGACATTGTGAAGACGAAAGGAAAGAAGACAACCATTATGAATGAAGGAGCTGCTCATGGTTATCATTATGAAACTATATTCCTTGGCACAAGGAATATCTACCACTCACTCATGGGTATTGGATAGTGATGCGCTCCAATGATAAGAAAGGTCTATATAGTTGTATGCAACCTCTACAAGAATCCATCACTGTGATGGTTGGAAAGGATGCAAAATGCCTTACTATTGAGGGCACATGTAGTTTTTTTGTTGTTGTTACAAATTGTGAAATCAAAATTATTTCAAATGTACTGTATGTTCCACATATTAAGAGAAATCTATTATCAATTGCTTCTACAATATTGGCCATGAGGTGAGGGCCACTAAGATAAGAGCTATAGAAATTATCAATACTACTACCAAAGTTGTTAGCAAAGGAGGAAGAAGGAATAATCTCTATGAGCTCTTATAGAGCTGATGTTGATGTGGGGTCCACTAAGATAGGTGTAGAAATTATCAATAGTGCTAGCAAAGTTGTTAGCAAATGAGAAAGAATGAATAATCTCTATCATGCTCTTACAGTTGATGTTGATGTGGGCACAAGCAACCTTTGGCATGAAAGATTTGGTCACATTGGTTTGCAATGTTAAACAAGATACATAAGCAAGATATGGCTGCTCACCTACCTAGAGTAATTGAAATAAAGAAACCACATGAATCTTATATGATTGGCAAGCAACATAGAAATACATTTTCACAAGAAAGCATGAATGGAGCGAAGGCTCCTCTAGAGTTGGTACATGCTAACTTGTGAGCGAAAATGCCTATATAAGCCTTGGGTGAGTTCCACTCAAAGGAGTTTGAAGACTTTTGTAAGAACAAAAGAATTAAGCATCAATTTAGGACACCTCATATACCTCAGTAGAATGGCATTCTTGAATGCCAAAATCACACCATTGTGAAAATGGCAAGGTGCATGCTTAAGGGCAAGTGATTGTCTAACCAATTTTGAATAAAAGCTATTAGTATTGCAATCTACATTCTCAATCGAAGTTGCACAAATACTCTTAAGGGAAAAAGCTTCTCATGAGGCATATACTGGTTGGAGACCATCTATCTCGCACTTTAGAACTTTTGTGTATATGAATGCTATGCACATACTCCAAAGAATAAGAGAAACACGTTCAAACTAGAAAGCATAAATGTATCTTGTTAGGTTATACTAATGAGAAAAAGGTTTACAAATTGTATGTATGATCAAGAGGGAAAGAGGATCATAGTGAGCCATGATGTGGTTTTCAAGGAGCATCAATGTACATAGGAGAAAGAGTATACAAGTTCTTCCACTATATCATCCAGTAAAGAAGTAGTCCACTATAAACCTATCCCAAGAGGCATTCCTACTCTCAAGGATGATGAAGCATCATCTTCGGATGATGATGAGAAAGTTCACTAACCTACAATCACACCACCAGAAAATCCATTGATGCAATGGGTAAAGTAGCCCTATGATCATAGTAACCCTATGCCTACCACTATTGAGGGAAAGATAGATGGACCAAGGAGGTCTTTGAGAATAAAGGAGCAAAGGAAGAATTTTACTCTTATAGTCAATATGGCCTTGAGGGCTAAGATTATGAGAGAAGTAAAGGAGTCAGTAGACTTGGAAGTCAGGGGGATCCACCTATAAGAAATCATCTATATAATGTATATTCAAAGGATATTAAGAAATACCCTTTCTTTATATGCTATAAGGCCCTAAAATGACCTATTATACTTTACTAAACTTACAGATTGTTCTCAAATGGTAATTTAGAAATCCATTTTGTAAATATAATCCCATAAATTTTACTAAATATAATATCCTTTATTTTTAACTCACATGGTATCTTACATGTTCTACAAGGTAGACTCCCCAAGCTTGGAGATGCACTTGGTAATCCAACACGGTATTGGAGGGGTTTCAATCGCATGGTTGTATCCATCGGGGATTAGAGAGACAAGAGTAGAGAATATGAGATAGAAGAGAAGAAAAAGAATAGACAAGAGATACACAATATAAAGATAAATCTCAATCAATTAAAGCACTATGTATTAATAGAGCCTAAGATGATAAACAAAATCCTTGTTAGGGACTACTCGGAAGCAATCTCCAAGCATTAGATCTCTTGGAGCTCCTTGGTAGACCACACCAAAAAATAGATTTTTCTCTACTACTCAGATGGTAAATTTGTTGGTTTTGTTGGCTCTGAAAGGGGGGTAAAATTCTAGGACGCCTAATCAGAATTTCCCCAGATCACTCCTTCTCCCTGTTTTGAGTGTTGTTTACTGCCTATAAATTGCGATCACGTGCTATGAAAATTCGAAAGCCCCTTCTTTTTTGCATGAGATCTCCCAAAACTGCTAAAAAGCCACTGGCTTTTTGCATGTCACTCTATTCTAGAAGTTTTCTACACCTTTTTAGGATAATTACAAGAAATAATATCCAAAACATTAAAAATAGGCTAAACTTGTCAAAAAATCCTATATTTTGGAACTAACCATACTATGGACAATAATACTAATGAATAAGATGACATTGACTCTTTAGATTCATAAAGCTCGATGATGATGCACTCTAGGTTTTTTCACACTGTCCACGTAGCAACACGATATCCATCCCCTCTGAATTTGCACATTCTTCGCTAGGTGCCAAAGTCCTAGCTCTCACGAGATTTTGAGTCCTCCTTATCCTTTGTAACCATATCCTTTGCTTTTTCATCTTCCTAGCTAGCTCTTGTGTCATGGCCACTATTTTTTCTAGTTCTGGCAACTCATAAGCAATAGATTTTTACCTCTTGAATAGTTTGATTCTTTTCCTTGCTATTGGAAGTTTTATGAATGTCCCATCTAGCTCATTTAATGCATAAGTAGTATTATCAAACACACTATTTACCACCCATTGTACTAAGGCTTTGAACAAGGATTAGGAGTGGCCAACACTAGCTTTAGTTGTCTTTCTTAATGTGTGACATATGAAATGGCACCTTGTTTTCTAATGCCATTCTCGGACATATTGAGGAACTTCCACCTTGAATGAGGAGCATCATATTCCTCACAACCCAACACATCAAACGAGAGACTATCTACCACTGTTGGACATACGGAGTAAGGCAAGAAGGCTGCATGCCGAGGTGCAACTGTTGCAGCTACAAATAGGGGTTCAGGGGCGGCCTCGTCTACAATCTGAGGAAGAACCTGTCATCAGAGGAGTACACAAGTCCAAAGTGATGTTCTGGATGGAGGATCTGAGGTTGGAAGAAGGGCACGAATGTAGCTCAATTGTTTGGGCATAGGTGCACTTGACATTATCTTTGAAAGTACTTGTGTTGTTCTTTATCATTGTCTGGGAGTTGTAGGTTTTGTGAAGAAGACCCGAGTCATGCATGTATAAGGGGTCATGATCATGATGGAAGGGAGAAACGGATGATGTTTTTTATTCTTTTCAGCTACCATAGACAATCACTGAGAAGATACATGCGTTGATATAGGAGAAAGTTTACTGAAGACTAAGCACACAGGTTGGAGAGTAGTACAGCAAAACTGTAGGAAATAGAAAGAGAGAAAAAGATAAAACACAGGCAATGCTGCTGATAAAACTGCTCACATATTTAATTATTCGATGCTCTTTAAAAAGAGCCATAAATCGGTTACATTCATGTGAACATTTGTGTGAAGCAACACAACACTCTCCTGCAAGTCTAATGGCTTTACACAGAAGCAAGGTTGGATCTTGCATATTTTTTAATGATTTATCTCTATGGGAGGGTGCTGTAGGTGATGCAAAAGCAGGGTTGATAACTGCAGTAGTAGAGTAGGTCGTTCTTTATCTGTTGTGATAGGATCAGTTTGGTGAAGAAACACAAGCAGGTTTGTTTTCTATTGTGACTGAATGATTCTCATGACCTTGAGGAGGAGATGCCTAGCAGCAGTAGATGTGGAGTAGACCACGGGCAAGACAGGGAGCAGAAAAGGGGTCAGGATCCTCCATTGTTGAACTAGCGGCCTTTGATACCATGTAGGAAACAGAAAGAATAAAAAGATAAAACAGAGGCGCTGCTATTGATAAAACTGCTCACAGATTTCATTATAAATACTATATAGAAAGAGAGAAAAAGATAAAACAGAGGCGTTGCTATTGATAAAACTTACTATATAGAAAGTTTATTATAACAAGTATCTATATAGTAATTTTATTAAAAAAGTTAATATATAGTGACATTATAAATACACATTATCTATATAGTAACTTTCATCATATATCTTAGTTTATAGTATTAATATAGTAAAATCTTAAAAAAAACATTTTAATATTTATGAGGTAAAAATAGCTTTTAATAAAATAAAAGTGGATAATAATATTTTTTTGCCAATGTCCACAATAGAAAAGTAGCATACAATAAACAATGTGAAATCCAATCTACGTGCCTATTCTACTACATGAACATAATCTAGACTTCAACCTTTAATTATGTACCTTAAATTATAACTCGTTTTTGCATCATGAGCCATTGTACTATAGTCTTTCTCATAGCATCTACATTATGCTCCATACGGTTTGTAGGAAAAGTGGAATCTCTCTTAATCATGTTAAAAGTAGATTTTAATTATGCATATAGCTCATCCACTCTAGCAATATCCAAATAATTTAACAAAATTGTTTCTTCATCCACCTCACTCAACATACTCTGCAATTTCCAAAGATTACTTTAGTAAAAATATTTATATTTATATAATTAGCAATACACACATAAACTAAGTAAATACAATACATATAACCTAAGATGATTGGCTTTTATCAAATGTCATGGCATCACTCCTTACAAGTGCATTGGAGTTTTTAGTCCCCTATAAGATATCACAAAAGAGTTAAGTTATTAAAAAAAATGCTTCTATTATATTTGAGTGTATTTTTCTCAAGAGATACTCAAAATACCTTGGATTTATTATAATTATCTCTATCCTTTAAAGCTTATCTTTTATTTTCCTTCATATTGTATTCCATCTTTTCTCTCCATTAAAATATTAAAAAATAAATTAGTTAATCAAATATAATATTTAATACAAATTATAGAGAAAAAAAGAAAGAGAAATAACTTATCGCATTAGGGGTTCTTTTTTCCTTTCCATTTAGAACTATAATTTTATTTGCCACCATAGTGTTTTCCTCAATCTATAATGAAGAATAAGTATTATTAACATTTGTGATATGTGAGAATAATTGATTTTCAGAAAGCATTGAGAGATCACTAGCCTATGTAGCATTTTCAAGAAGATCCATAAATGACTTATACTTATTGAACATGTCATCTCTAAAAGAAAATAAAATGTATTAGTAAAATGATCCAAAAGTTTTTGCTGAACATGATTATAGATATCATACTTAGTGTATCAAAAATCTCATCAATTTCAATATGATTTTCATCACGTTCTGCATGCGAAGGTAATTCTAGACAATAAAAATCCTCAATCTCCATCTTAGTTAAAAGAAAAATTAATAATGAAATAAAATACATAAATATTACAAAAAAATGATCACTGATGCGCATTATAGTTTTGTTGACAAACTTCTAATGTATTACATATATTATGATTCAAATAATCATTTTTTTCATTGATAGAAACTTAGAATTTCTACAATGTAAAAAGATACAAAAAACAACATAAATATAATTTGTATTAGCACAATTATATAATCAAAATCATAATTTAAGACAACATCACTCCAAAAAGTTGATAAAAGTTTTAAAATAAACGTGTTGAACTCCTTCTTGATTATCTTTACTATTTTCTCCAATCATAGAACTACTTGATTTCTACAAGAAAATTATTTTATTAGTAAGATAAAAACTAAATAAAGTTCTAGTATATGTAAAAGAGCGTACCATAGAGGAGCTCTCCATCAAACACTTCATCTTTTGTTTCTTGGACTTTCTATTTTTTTGCATATTTCAAAGAAAATAACATGGATATCTTCCTTTTTCCAAATATAACTTGGCCCTAGAAAGTCAAGTGGCCTAATCCCATGATGCTTGGATTAAATGTTATCCTTTATTTCTTGTTTTAGATCATGCTTGTGTCACAAATCTTCATATTTTCCTCTACTTCTTTCATCCGCTGTCTTACAGTAGCTTGATTTATGCAATAAATTTGATTTTGTGTACTACGATAATATGTAATCAAATATTTTCTACTGTACTTTTTATTTGGATCACGACTATTTGATTATGGAGGTACAAAGATTTGCTCAGAAGTAGGTGTATCTACACCTCTAACTTTATTGGAGGCCATCTCAAAATAAATTTGAAAAGAAAAAATATAAGCATAGGTAAAATATCAATAAGATACAATATTCAGGATTGTAATCCTTCATGAAATGGTAAATACCACTTATGAAGGTATACAAAACTTGGATTATTCTTTGTAATAAACATTATTGAAATAAAGTCTTACACATAGAAATGTATATAGCCCATCAAAAGCCTTCTATTTCACATAGATCTAGGATATCCATGCCACTGAAAAATCATGTAGTTCTCCAAAAGATAACATTTCTCTTCTTCTTTTTCTGACCAACCATCCATGTATTATTGTGATATAACAATTCATGTCCCCTAGTGTAGCCATCCTCAATGCAAACGTTTCATAAGTTATTTTGATTATGATCTTGTTCCAACCATGCAAATTTGCAATCTTTTTTTTTTCTCTATGTCATGCATCATAGCATGTTGGGTTATTTTCCCATTCATATCTATATATGCTAGCAAAGTAATATTTTTCTCTAGCCATGGAGGAACACATCCAACTTCACCCACTTGAAGTAGTCTCATCCTTGGTGAGAGATCTTTGATTTCATAAGCTCGAAGCTTATTTTTGAAAGGGAGAAGCATACACTTGTGCAACAATGAGCTTATAGGTCTTTGTCAATCCTAGTCAAATGGAATACATTCTCTTTGTAACACACTTATGCTCATGGTTGGTTCGATAAGTAAGAACTCTTTATCATCTTTAACTGTGATACATTTTTTATAATACTTTGCCACAAAGAAAATCATGATCTTTGTACTCCATTGTACTGAAAAGAGTGATGTAATATGAGCCTTCCAATGACCCATACATTCAATAGTACTATTAGGCTCATCAACGTAGTCTAGTCACACTCCTTACAAGAGACTTGAACAACAACAATCCCCTTTAATCATCAAGCTCTGCTCTTCTTTGATTAGTCCTCACATACTCATGCTTAATATCTATTTGTTGATATGGACTTAAGATAATTATTAGATATATATTTTAGAATTTGCATCGCTCTTTCCTATTTTGTGAGAGTTTCTTAAGAAAAAGATTATGCTAAAAAAGATACTAGACATTAAATGTAGATCAATCCTACCTAGTAAATCTTACTTAAGTGATCTGAATAATGGGCATGGTATACTTTTTCCCTTCAAGTAGTTTACTTCTAAGCTTAAGAAACTTGGAATTAGTTACACACATCGAATTTCATTCATAACTAATAGAATAGAAACATAAGTTTGGATTTGGGTAGTCCTTTTTACAACTAGGCCTATGGTGCTATGGAGATCTCATCTATGCTCCATGCTTAAGCTCCTCATACTCTTGGATCTACATTTAAGGAACCTCAACAATCACTTTTTGATGCCCCTCTTCCCTATAAGCTAGGAAATGCTTGGTAATTGTTCTGACATCCTGAGCCATAGTTGAGATTCAAATTTGTAAACTAGTTTTCTATACATTTTACCAAGTAAACCTTTAGGATTATGATAGTAGATATAAAATGAATATTATAACACACATTACAATTATTGATCACTCATGTCTTTTATAGCCTAATGACAAAGAACCATCTCAACTTTAAAGCACTACATTTAAAGTTAGGGTGATAAGGTTAGGATCATTGTGTGCATTTGGATACCTTAAAAGAACTTCTGAATGTACTTGTGTGTTCTATAAAATGCATGCCGCCAAATACATTTGAAAAGTGCTTGTTCACTAATATCATTTACTACTATCAAGGAAAGGGAGACAAATTGGGATGTGTCTAAAATGTAGTGGTGAGTAGGTATGCATGTGCAACTTAGAAGGTGAGTCTAATGCTAGATTCAAAAGCCTCATAGGTATATACAAACCTTAAGGACTCAATTGATGGGAAATTTAAGTGTACTGTGGGGTGATTCAAGGTAAATATGTATGTGCAATAAGTCAAAGCCATGGCCTATGGTGTAGGACCTTGGATCTTGAGTAGGGATAGGGCTAGGAAGTTAACAAAGGAGGTGGTCACTAGTACATCACCGAGCACTATTAAATTGAAAACCTCTACATGCAGTGGATAAGTGTGGGCCTTATTACGGGTGCTTTTTTGTTGCTTCATCTCAAATTTATTTTATTTTTTGGTACAAGGGGGTAGGGAATGCTAAGTTGTTAGGTTATGCATTGGCACCAAATACATTTGAAAAGTCCTTGTTCACTAATATCATTTACTACACAAGGAAAGGGGAGACAAAAAGGGATGTGTCTACAATGTAGTGGTCATTAGTACACAAACCTTAAGGACTCGATTGATGGGAAATTAAGGTCTATGGGGTGATTCAAGGTAAATATGTATGTGGAATAAGTCAAAGTCATGGCATACATTATAGGACCTTGGATCTTGAGCAAGGATGGGGCTAGGAGGTTAACAAAGGAGGTGGACACTAGTATATCACCAAGCACTATTAACTTGAAAACATCTAAATGTAGTGGTTAAGTGTGGGCCTTATTATGGGTACTTTTTTGTTGCTTCATCTCTCATTTCTTTTATTTTTTGGTACAAGGGGGTGGGAAATGCTAGGTTTTTAGGTTATGGAGGATTATGTGTAGGGATTGTAGGGAGAAATGATGGCTAAAAATCTAATGGTTTTGAGATATCCTTAGATGAAGAGGTGCCAAGGAGAAATTGATGAATGCAAGTGGTAAAAAAATTCTCACTCATGTCATCTACGCAAGCTACTTAACAAGTGAGGAGAAGTAGGTCTAGAATATATATTCCAGTCATACTCTAGCATCTAGATTGCCATTGTTATTTAGAAGAAGCTCAAGGACCTACTTCTAGACTTAGAAATTAGGACAAGATTATAGTGGTTATGAAATTAAGGTCAAGATAGAACTTAGTCAAGAGACTGTGGAAGATGATGAACAAGGGTATGACATTATAAGATTGGAATATATATGGCGTGATGTCATTATTGATATTACAAAGCTTGGAGGAGTTCTAGTGGAAGTTGAAGGAGTTATAGGATGTGTCATAATGGTGAGGATATGTGCAATAAGAAGGGACAAATTGGTGGTTGACAAATGTACTATAGTAAACAATAGGATTGTGCTTACAAATTTCATTGTATGTCATAGACTTTTAGGGAGTATGATTGAAAAAAGAGTCCACTTGTGTATATTGTGACAACAATACATGGTTTTGTGGAGAGTTCAGTTCCTCTTTCCTCTTATTTTATGATAGAATTTCAATGTTCCATTAAGATTTTGCGGGAGTTTTTACATTTTTTGAATTCTTTCATCTACATTTGAGATTTACGATAATCTTATGCACTTCCATTGATACTTTTCTATGAAACTTCAAAACCTAATCAAAGACAATAGAATTGGTTAATTTTTGTTGGGAGGGATGAGAATACATTAGGAGAAATATGGACTCTCTGTTTTGCCCCTTAGGGAGTGAATAAACAAATATAGGCCTAACTAATGAGAGAGTTGGGATTCCAGATTCAAGTAACATGGATCTTCTAGCCATATCTTGCCCCAAATCTTTCATCATAGTAATAAAATAAGGGGAAATGTGGGGAATACAATGTTGTCACCACTTGGAAGTTTATGACTCAAATTTTCATTTTCTTATTTTTTTAATATTTTACTTTTCATTTCTCCCCTTTTTTGAGTTTCCCCTGATTTCTTAGGTGAAACTCAAATTTACTATATCTCTTTCCCCTCTTCTTCTTTCCTGATTAAATTGTATAGCCTCATTGTTGCTTGTGCTATTTGTAACCCTATGAAATTTCATTTCCTCTACACAAGCACAGAGAGTGAGTTTCACATATTTTATGAGAATAGGGGTTGTTCTACCAAAGCCCTAAGTTTTTCTTCGCTTTCAAGTTTGATCATCTTAGTTTACTTTGATCCAAGTGTGCGATAATACATACTGTAATTAGTCAATCGCATTGGTTAAAATCATAATTAAATTTTAGGCTAGAGTTCTATAATCTATAGAATATTGTCTTTGCATAATGATTTATTATAGCTTATATCTTCTATTCATTTCTTAAATTTAAATTAAATTGGATCCAAAGGAATTTTGAAGGTCTTTCAGAATTATTTTCTGTAAAAAATTTATATTTTATCTATTTGTACTTGAATATATTCAACGATCCAAGAATATTCGAGGATCTAATAATGTAGAACGAAGTGTTGTCTCTATGAGTAATTTTAAGGTTGACTATAAAGTATTGAAATAAAGAAACTAAGGTAAGAGTTTTAATTTGAAACATTAGGGTTAAAATTTTTATAATAACCTTTATTTAAAACACTAGATACATAAAAGCTACAACTCCAAACTCATTTTCACTTTCATTCTCTACTTCCCTACACTTGTGCTCTCCTTCCATCTCTCTTTGTGTGCCATGGCTACCACTCTTGCCTTCACTGCATGGATTAGCTCCACATGCTATGCGCATATAGGAGAGTAGATATACCCTATAGGTTCTGTGTGACCTTGAGTCTAGAAAGCTGGATTTCCATCATAGACCCTAGCTCTAGTATAGTGGCATGGTTTTGTGATGTGGAAAACCCTCTCACTTGCTCTATTTTGGCCTTTGCTCTCAGCTGGGTCTCTATAGATTTCTTGTATAGTTTACATGCTGGATCGAGCCATGCAAAGGTGATAAATCAGCCCTGGTGCATATGAGGCAACATCTTCATGCTAGAGTAGTGCCCACCTCGTCCCACGACCATGCCATGATGGATCTCATCGAGCACGATGTAGCATTTTCCATATATGTTTTGTGCACTAAGGTGCAAGAGAACACTCATAAAGACATTGACACACCCTCTCGGCCATAGGTAGAGTATTTCAAGAGGGAGCCTAAGGAGATCACTCTTGAACCGCGCATAGAGGCAACACAAAGCTTAGCCATTGTGCACCCACCTTCCTGCCTTGATGAGATGCTAATAAGTGAGGTTGCCTCCATATGTGTGTGATCGTGGCATTGTCAATGTGTAAGGGTTCTCCCTCTGAGGAGTTTATAAAAGGGAAACGTTGGACTAAAAAATGATAAAAACCATAAACGCATAGATTAGGCTTTAGGGCAGTTAGTCCTTTAGCAGTAGATAGACGCTCTTGGTCCACGAGGCCGTGAGGGTGTGTTTGTCTGTCATGAGCATGAGGTCCGGCTAGTGCCATAGCTAGTACCGGCCCATTTTAGGTCCCATCAGTGGTGCGTCTGTCGGGAGCTGCCTATAAGTGGCGGTTTTCGAATCTAGGGTTTCAAGGGACCCTAAATTATCTATAAAATGGGGTTTGTTCAAGGATGGAAAAACTTGGCTTTCCCCATACAAAACTTATTAATGGACTTAGTTAGTTATATAGAGCATGAGTCCTCTACAGAAGATAATTTATGTGATGAAAAGAGTAGCCCATTAGTGGTTACCCCATCCTCTAATATGATGGCATGGGCCGAGGTTTGCCTTGGTGTGGTCTCTACCCAAGAGAAATCATGTTTAACCATCCATCAACCTAGAGGGCATGAAACAAGCATGTTGGAAACTAAGGTACTTATGGCATCAACAAGTTATCATGCTAAAGCCATGATGCCATGGGAAAGTGCTGATATACGATGGAATATGCTTGTGGTTGAAACATCCCGTGTAATGGGCCACCATGACGACATAGTAGGCATCACAAGGATGTTAGAAGCCCTAGCTGTCAAGGGAAAACCGTTGCTTAAAAGGCACAGTTCCCAAGTTTTAAGAAGTGGTAATGATAAATCTGCTTTAGATAAGGACCAAAAGCTCTTATATAAACCCGTTATGGACTTTCCTTTTAAAGGGAAAGGTATGGAAGACAAGAGGGGATCAAAAGGACATGTTGAAATTGATAGGACTCCCTATACCACTCAGTGAGTTGGCAGAAAGGGATGTCAATGAGGGTAATAACCTCCCTACACCGAAAAGGGTGGGGATGGAAGAGGTTAAAGATCCTAAGAGGCTGGACCCAAATCATGATGAATATGAAGATTTTAATGACCCGATGTTGATCCCAAAAGGGAGGACTGAATGTCCTCCTCTTTATAGGGATCTCCTAGTGTTTTATGGGTTGCCAAATGAGGATCCGATGATTCATTTAAGAGAATATAACCTAACTTGCATTGCAAGTGGGTTCGACGATATACATCGGATGCTCGTATTCCCAAGTACCAAAAGGGAGAGGCAAGGAAATGGTACTAGAGCCTCCCAAGAGGGTCAATCAAATCATTTGAGGAGTCTTGTGATAGATTTCTAGATAAGTATGAAAAGAAGCTCCCTATGATTCAGGTCTTAGGGCAGCTTATGCAGTTTAGACAGGAGTCTTATCTTTCTGTTAAAGAGTATGCTAGAGCCTTTGATAGTATTCTTAGGCTTTGTCCAAGAAGAGCCAGTGCACTACCAGATGATGTGCTATGTGAGCTCTTTCTGAATGGCTTAGAGATTAATACACAAATCCAAGTGGAACTGCAGAATCCTAAGTCGTTAAGGGAAGCAAAAATGCATGCCATTGATTATGAGGGTCATATTCAAAGATGTTGGGAAAACTTTTGGAGTTTTCCCTGCTCAGTACAAGTGCATCCTAGCTTCCAATCATTTCTGCAAAAAGACAGCTCACTTGTTGATACCAAGATAGCCTATGAGGGGAATCTTGGTGGCCAAAATCTCAAAGTAGAAAATGGCCATTCTATGAGTAGTAATGACATGCCTCTCAGTGAATAGGTGCCAAGTCATGTAAGTCCCATTAGGGCTAACAACACTTCCACGAGAGGTAGTTGTGATGGCAACATGGATAGAACCAATGGGCCTATGAGTGTTGATAAGCATTCTGTGTGTGGTTCTAAGTTTGTTGCTAGTAAGGCTCTTGAGAGACCTTTGGTGTTGGAATCATGCTTCCGGGTGGATGTTGTTCCCTTCAGTGAAAGCATGGTTCTTATGGGGGAAAATTTACAGTATGGACGTAAACAAGTAAAGACATCTTTTGCAAAGAGGATGCAAAATGCTAAAAGTCTACCTGTGGTTCACAAAGGTCATAAGGATGTGAGGCCATTTGGCCATAGGGATAAGTTTGCATTGAGTTCGTTAGACCAGTGTAGCAAATTGAGGGAATGCAAGAATATTAAGGGAAATGTGAGATGGGTTTGGAGACCCAAAATCTCCAAAAGTGTGGCAGGAGTGTTGGATGCAAGGCTAAGGATCCCATCCGGATATATTTTGTCGAACCCCTAAGAGGATAAGACTGGATATACATCTGACAATAAACACTGCCTTGGGATACACCCATGTGATGTGCCTAGGCTTGAAGCTCTACCTAGTTTGGGTCACAGCACGGATTTATGTGAAAACCCAAATAGGGGAGGTTCGAATGAGTATAAAGCTATGATTATTTTTGCCAAAGGAGCCACTCAGCCGCTTGAATGATCAGTTTATTCGGATGACAATAAATGTGGGACATGTGAGCCCACTGAGGCCGTTCATTCAGCTCATACTACCCAAGAAGGGATTGGCCTTATTGATGAGTTATTTGTGGAAAGGCTTGGATTAGTAGCTCTACAAAAAAAACCTAAGATAAAAAAAATACAAGAATAACAAGCTTTTAGCCAACTTGCATGAGTAGCATGGGGCTAGTGGACCTATGATGCGCTATCCTTAGCACCCTGGGTACTTTGCTAGGGTGTGATGTATATGCCAAGGACATCAGCATTACGTGGACTAAAATGACCTATTTAGTTTTAAGCTAAAAAGGCTAGCTGCTTTGGCTATTACATCCAAAATTCGTTAGCCCAAGAGGGCCGCTCAGTTTCTATAGAGGAAATGCTTTATTTCATTAGGCCAAGAGGGCCAGTTGTCTGTTTTGTACAGGTGCGGTTAATGGTTTCTTGTTTTAGTTCTGTGCTAGATAGGTTCGGAAGAAGAGCTTGGAAGGAGCCTTTTGTTGCATTGACACTTCTTGTGGCCCTACCCAGGTGATATCTCTCCTTTACGAGTAACATGTTCTCATGATGTATATCTCTGTCTACTTGTTGGGGGATTTTTCTTTCTTGTTGGGGAATGGTGTCCAAGGCATGAAGTCCCAGGTTTAGGTTTCGAAAGACCTGTTTTAGAAGGAAGTTCTAGTGACCCTGTTCTGCTAGCCTGCTAGGCAGTCGTTCTAGGAGTTCTTGTTAGTTGTGAGGCAGTTAGAGAAGATTGCCAGAAGGAAAATGATGATAGAGAAAGAAATCTTGAATATCATAAAAGAAAATAAGTATATACAAAGGTGTGTAAAAAGGGATTCTAACCCCCTATAAAAATCGAAAAGAAAAGAAAGGGAATTTTATACGCAGTTGATCATCGCCTTGCGAAGGCCTGGTAGGTTCCTGGGGCCGATTCAGACACGGGGCCAATGCCTTGTCTTCCTAGGGGTGGCGTCTTCCTGGAAAAAAAGAAATTAAGGAAGGTTGGAGCGAAAATAAAAGTGAGCATCAGAAAAGGATTAAGTGTCGCCTTGTGAGGGCTTGGTAGGTTCTTGGGTACCGAGATAGGACTTGAGGCCAATGCCCTGTTGTCCTTGGGTCACTACGCTTAGCTCCCTCCTTTTGACATGCCCGAGTATGGAAGAATAAAAACACTAAAAGAATAAATGTGCTAAAAGAAAATACTTCTTGATCAGGCTACAGGAGTCCTCGCCTAGTAGGAGTTCCTAGTTGTATTGTCCTTAGTTAGGTAGATAGTTCAGACCACCACTTAGGGCGACTTCTTAGTTTGGCCGTGTTGGAGCAGTTGGTTAGTGACTTGCTTTGGACCATCTATCAGATTATGCTAGGCCTACTCCTTGTGGATGTCATGCCTTGGTTTTGTCAGGGGGTAGGGTGCGACTGTGCTATATTTAGTATGTATCTATTTTGTATCAGCTTGATGCTTCCTTTGGTTGTTTTGTGCAGCTCTATTGTGGGATTCGACAGGCTGAGTCGCCCTATCCCGTGGTCGCCAATAAGAGCGGAGTTTTGAGCTCGGGATGTGCCTAAAATTTGCCAAAAGATCCAGAATTTAGGGGAAAAATCTTCAACATCAAAGGCGGCGGCTCCAGCTAGGATGATTTTAAGCACCAAGGGAAAGACGACTTTTAAAAGGCACCCGAGCGACACTTGTGGATTTTTGATAATTATTCAGACTACTGTGCGGGTTGTGAGGAGTTATCAATCAATGTAGGATGTCAAGCCGGACACCCAAAAATTTACAGCACTCAAATCGGAGCCCAGACGGAGAAATGGCCACAAAATGGTCAAGATATGAAAAGGTGGATACTTGGAAGGCTAAAATTGGGCATGCCTTTTGAGTTTGGATCCCCTTCCCCCCCCCCCCCCCCTCCCCTTCAAAATTTTAAGCATACAAGATCAAAAAATGTGGAGAGAGAAGATGAAGAAGGAGGAGATGGAGGCGCCAATATCACGCTGAATTTTGCACCCTCTCTCCTCTCTCTCATGATTGGGGGGTTGCATAGAACCCATAGAACAGAACTTGGGCCTTCATTTCCCCCTGTGGGCCGAGCATATCGCCATCCTTCGCTCCTCCAAAGGTGGCCTGAATGGAGAATTCTGATTCTAGTCTTTCTCTCTCCTCCCTTTCTCTCCCCTAAGGGGCTATTCTTGTGTGGAAGAAGACAATGAAGAATGGTGGAGGAAAGCTTGTCTGATTGAGACCGGATTGCTTCCAGATCAATGTAGACATGAAGATTCCTGATCTTGAAGATGCTGGACATTGAATGAGGGATGACCCGCAGTCCTGCACCAAAACCGAGATCCCGAGGCATAAAGCCTAAGCGGTAATTCAATTTTTTTGAAGGAAAAATGAGTTTTTATGCTATTTGATTGATGAAATATTTTTCCCATGGACTGATTATGCATTATGTTGTTGTTTGCTATGATTTTGATCATTTTATGCTCTGAAAATCAGAAAATCATAAGTGATATGGCTGGAATTAGTGTTATAAAACCCGTAAAACACGCGTTTAAGGGGTAAATTGGGATTTTTTACAAAATAAATGGAAAATATGAGACATAATATCAACAAAACCTGAAATTTTAATGCCAAAGAACCTAAGGGCCACAGCGCACAATCAATTCTAATTTCTAGTCATTTTTATTGGAAAAAATAGCGGAAAAATACCAAAAAATGGTGAAAAATGGATTTTAAATGGGAGAAAATTAAGAAACGGTAAAAGAAAAATTCCAAAAAATTATATGTGCGTTTGTGAAATGTATAATGAAGGTAGAGCATGAGGTTGGCCTCGATTTACCCTTGTTTCTATGTTTTTGTTCGTGTTTATCGCTTTTTCTATAAAGAAATACACATAAAATGACTCTTTCATCTATCAACGAATGCAAAACATTAAATGGTAGGGTGAGAGGGGAGGTTGAGCATTAAAGTATAATCTTAAATCTATTTTATGTGTTGCATCATGCCTATAGGACGTTGTTTTAAAATAAAGGGAAAGGCAGCATGAGCGTAAGGCTCGGTGTCTCTCCTTGTTTCAATATATAAACATTAGCATGGAAATTATGAAAAGAATTGTTTCGCATGATGCACAATCCTGATTTTCTATTGTTTGTGCACTAAACAATTCACATTATGCACTACGCATGGTTCATGGTATCAAAGGAAAATCTCCTGGACTGCATAGCAATTGTCTTCTTAAGAATTTGAACCACGATTGAGAGTGTGAGGTTATCCCTTGCCGTAGGGTAGAGGGTCGGTTTTCCTAAGGGACTGTTAAGTGAGGGAACATGGTATATCTCCTAGAAATACTAGAATATAAAAGAGAGGAGTTTGTGTTCGTTTGTGTTATATGTTTAGCAGCGCATCAAAGGGCCAATCCCTGCGATGTAGGAGCGCTGCAGCGGGACCGCGGTGTGTTATATGTTTAGTAGCGCATTAAAGGGCCAATCCCTACGATGTAGGAGAGCTGCAGCGGGGTTGTGGTGTTTCTATTGTGAGGTTGCCTCCATATGTGTGTGATCGTGGCATTGCCAATGTGTAAGGGTTCTCCCTCTGACGAGTTTATAAAAGGGAAACATTGGACTACAAAATGATAAAAACCATAAACACATAGATTAAGCTTTAGGGCAGTTAGTCCTTTAGCAATAGATAGACGCTCTTGGTCCGCGCGGCCGTGAAGGTGTGTTTGTTTGTCATGAGCATGAGGTTCAGCTAGTGCCATAGCCAGTGCCGGCCCATTTTAGGTCCCATCACTAGTTGAGGATGTGGAGCCCACTTATTTTGAGGATGTTGTTGGTCATACTCATTGGGATGTAGCAATGGATGAGGAGATGGCTGCATTAGAGGCCAATAAGACTTGGGATCTAGTATCATTGTCGAAGGGCAAGAAAGCTATTGGATGTAAGTGGGTTTATAAGATTAAGCACAATGTAGATGGTTCTATTATTAGGTACAAAGCTAGGTTGGCTGCAAAAGGCTATGCCTAGACATATGGCATAAATTATGATGAAATCTTCAGTGCAGTTGCTAGGATGGCAACTGTCAGATGTGTGATTGCTTTGCCAGTAGCCAAAGGTTGGAGGTTGCAGCAAATGGATGTGAAGAATGCCTTCTTGCATGGTGATTTGCAGGAAGAAGTGTATATGGATCAGCCAGCAGGTTATGAAGATTTAGAGCATCCCACGTATGTGTGTAGGTTGAAGAATGCGCTCTATGGGCTCAAGCAAGCACCTAGAACATGGTCTGACAAGATCAGAGAGTATCTTGTCAATATTGGCTTTTATTTTTTTGATGTTGATCACTCACTTTATGTGAGAAAGGGAGATGCAAGTTTGGTCATCATAGTCATCTATGTGGATGACTTGATTATTACAGGTGATAGTGATAGTGGGATTGCTGAAGTCAAGGATTTTTTGAAGAAGAAGTTTAAGATGAAGGATTTAGGTGAGCTAAGGTACTTCCTTGGCATTGAGGTGATTAGATGTGATGATGGTATATGGCTGTCCCAAAGACAGTATGGCTTGGATATGTTGTCCAAGTATGGTATGACAACATGCAAACCACTTCAGTCCCGTTGGAGCAGAATGTAAAGTTGAGTGCTGATGTTGGGGATGAGATAGAAGACCCTACTATGTTCAGGAGGATAGTGGGGAGTTTGATCTACATGGCCATTACAAGGCCAGACTTGAGCTACGCTGTTGGTCTTGTGAGTCAGTTTATGCAAGTACCTCGAAAGCCACATTCGGATGCAGTCAGACGCATATTGAGATATGTGAAGTCCACATTACATTATGGACTTTTCTATGAGGCATGTATAGATGTACAGGGGTTTGGATAAACAGATACAGATTGGGCTGGTAATATGTCTGATAGAAGATCTACCAGCGGATACATATTCTCTCTTGGTAGTGCAGCAGTTGCTTGGAGCAGCAAAAAGCAATCTACAGTTGCTTTGTCAAGTACAGAGGCTGAGTATAGAGGTGCTGTTATTGTAGCATGTGAGGTAGTATGGCTACAAAAGTTATTGGTTGATTTAGATGTGTAGGTGGAAGGTCCAGTTGTCATTTATTGTGACAACATGAGCAGTATATAGTTGGCTAGGAACCTTATGTTCCATGCCAGGACAAAACATATTGAGGTACACTACCACTTTGTGAGAGAGAAGGTACTAGCAGGTGAGATTGACTTGGTGTATGTCAGCACACAAGATCAAATAGCTGACATCTTCACGAAGGCATTGGATACAAAGAAGCTTCAAAAGTTTCGAAGCTTACTTGGAGTTGCAGAGATGCAGTTGAGCTTGAGGGGCAGTGTTGAGATGACAAGCTCAACACATGCAGACATTAATGATGGACTGTGTGGTTAGATGGGTCCGCACGTCTACACTTAGCATGTCGGTGGTCATTATGACTCTCACATGGCCACTAACTCATTACTTATTATATTGAGGTTGTTACACCTATTTACAACTGGCATAGTTATAGTGCCAGTCAACTAGTGTAGTCGATTATGCATTGTTTGACTTAATAGGCCACTTTCCTTTATGTTGTATCTTATCTATACTTTGTGTACATTGAAAAGTGTGTAGAAGAAGAAGAAGAAACCAACAAGAAAACGTTTTGGCCTCCATCTCTCTTCTTGTCTCTTGAGTGAGCTTCTCCTTGTGCATTCTATGTGTGTTTTGTGCAGCATCTTGAGCAAATCCCCTCACCATGCGATTCTTGACAAGGAGGAGTGTGTTTTGACCTTAGAGATTGAGTTTCTGACTATGATATTCACAATCAATCATTCTTTGGGTGAGGAGGATGCACTCTTCGAGCACTTTATGACTCTGGCCCACTTGGATGAGCTCAAACTGCAGAGTTTATTGCACCAAGAAGTGGCTAAGTGTTAGATGAAGCAATTACATGATTTAAAATCGAAGAAATATACCTTTTAAAAGGGACAATTAGTTCTATATTATAATGCACGTAGAGATCTGTTTTCAGGAAAACTTGAGCCCAAATGGGATGGTCCCTACGACAAGATCGTAAAGATATGATCAAATAAGTCCACGACATTACTGAGACTGATCTTGAGGGAGTGGAGTTTAAAAATAAGTTTAATCTTAATAAGATCAAATATTATTACCTTTAAATGCACTGACAATATACATGCCTTGTAGGTCAATGCTGGGCTAATCAAGAACCTACAAGAGAAAATATTGGTTGATGTGGCAACTTATTCCATATCAGGAACACCCATACTTGGAGCAGCGATATCATCAAGGAAAGATTATCTGGTGGAGTAAAGGATATAAAGTGATTGAGCAAGAGGGCATATCATTTTTCTGGGAAATCAAATTCTTCTATCATCATCACTTACAAATTGTGACAAGCATCCTTGTTATATTCAAGGAAGAAGGTGAGATGGAGTCTTTGGTACATTCTCTGAATAGTCATGATGAAATTAGCTGCTTATCTCATGGTTGGATTTTCCAATAACATGGTGGAATACAAAGCTTTAATCAGTTGTTAGTAAAGGGGGATTCCCAATTGGTATTGAATCAACTAAATGGGACTTACACAGTCTTAAATCCTATTCTTTCTATGTATCATCGCACTGTTATGACCCTACTCGATGGGTTTGAGAGAGTGTCTCTTCAGTTGGTTCCACATTATTGAAATCAGTTCGAGGACTCGCTAGCAAACTTTGCTTATGAAGAAGACCTTTTCTTCAGTTGTGGTCCTAGGTTGGGTATCTCTATTAATGATAAGATAGGACCTGGTCAATTGTGGGGGCTTATATTAGAACATGCCCTATATGGCAAGTGATGGTTAGTATGGGTGATGCAAAGAGTAGCTAGACCCATTTTTCTTTGTTATCTTGGATCCATAGGTTGGTTAGACGACATGTTATGCGTACACCTCTTGCTATTTATGCAAGAGGCATGGGTCACAACTTGATGCATTTAGTTTAGGGCATGAGTCCTATTTCCTCCTTAGGATAGAGCATCTTGTTGTATATTAATAAGATTTTACAAGGGGGGATATATATGATCTGTTTTGATTTATTTCATTAGGCCAAGAAGGCCCGTTTTTTAGGGTTTTGATCCTTGATTTCCTTAGGCCAAGAGGGATGATTTTTGTCGAGTTTAAATGCTTTATTTCTTTTGGCCATGAGAGCAAGTTTTGTTAGGGGTGAATTGTGATATTTCTTTAGGCCAAGAGGGCCATATGTCTATTTGGTGCAAGTATGTTTAATGGTTTTCTGTTTTAGTGATTGCATCACATAAGTTGACAAAGTCAGTGGAGGGAGCCTTTGCTGTAGAGGAGCTTCTTGTGGCCATTTTAAGTGGTATCGTCTCCTTTTTGAGTTTTTCCCTTGAGTAGATTATGTTATATGTGTATGCAGGGGTTAATTTCTTTTCATTTGTTGGGGATCAGTAATCAAGGCATGAAGTCCTAGGGTTTGGTTAGGTATATCTAGGGGACATTTGAGTAGTTTTCTACCTCCTGTTAGGACATTGTCAAGCGATAAAGAAGTGTTTTAGAAGGTAGCTCTAGTGACCCTATCTTGCCTGCTTGCTAGGCAGCTGTCCTAGGAGTCCCTGTTAGTGTGAGGCAGTTAGACAAGCCTACCAAAATATCAATAGAAGAGCAAAAGTCTTGAGTATATCTCAAAATAAGAATTACAAAGGTGTGTAAAAAATAGTTCTAACCCTTCAATAAGAAAAAGGTAACGAAAAAGGAAAAAATTCCTACAAGTAGTTGATTATTGCCTTGTGGAGGTTTGGTAGGTTCTTAGGGACAAGTCAACCAATGCCTTATTCTCCCTAGGGGTAGCACCTAGCCAAAACGAAAAGAAATGAAGGTTGGAACAAAATAAAAGTGATTGTAAAAAAAAAGATTAAGCATTGCCTCACGAGAGCTTGGTAGGTTCTTGGGTACCAAGACAGGACCTCGGATCGATGCCTTGTTCTCCTTGTGTCACTCTATGCTTAGCTCCCTCCTTTTTACATGCCCGAGTATGGAAACTCTGAACGAAAAATGTGCTACAAGAAGAATATGATGACCACGCTATAGGAGTCCTTGCCTAGTAGGAGGTCCTGGTCTAGTTGTCCTAAGGTAGGTGGGTAGTTTAGACCACCACTAGGATGACCTCTTTCATAAGTTTTTTTGCTAGTCCGTGTTCGAGAAGTTGGCTAGAGACTTGCTCTGGATTTCTGTTCGACTATGCTGGGCCTATCCCTTGGTGGATTTTCATGCCTTGATTTTTTCAGGGGGAGGGTGAGAGCTGTGGAATGTTTTGTTGTGTTTTCTTTGTATCAGCTTGATGCTCTTTATGTTTATGTATGCACAAACCTGTTCGTGGGATTCGACGCACTGAGTCGCTCTATATCCCACCAATGAGAGTTTGATTTTAGGAGCCCCTTTTAAGTTGTGCTTGAAGCATTTGAGACCATTTTTAGAGCAAGAAAGTGCAGTGAAGCACCAAAGACCAATTTTTTATGAAAAATCAAGTGGTGGAAGATGGCCGAGCTGGAGTTTTCCTAGCTGCATTTTGACATTAGAAATCCAACGCAAGTCTCGATTCGTCGATTGAAGGTCGTTTGACCCTCCATTTAATCCCTGCAAGGTTTGATGTTATAAAGAAGCTACTGAATCCGGGAGCTGGAAAGTGTGCTATGGAGGTCAAGTTTATGGATTTCGATACTGTGAAGCTACCTGTCCAGCAGATGGATCTTGAATTTGAGTCTGTTTTCCCACCCGAAATCGAAATATCCACTTGCGATGTAGTGTGAACACAAAAAGATGAATTGGTTATTTTAAAAATCATTAACCTTAGGCTTATTAAACAAAGGAAAAAAACAAGAAAACTAGCGATAGGGGGGGCGCAAATTTTTTTGCGCCCTCTTCCAATATGCTTGATGCCTCTTAAATTGTGGATATTCTAGAGATATTCATGATCTTGACAGAGAGAGGAAGGAGATGGTTATAATCTTTCCCGTTTTCATGGAAAAATGAGAAATCTAAATTTTTAGTCTTTCTCTCTTCTCTCTCCTCTTTATTGTTGTTCATATGCATCAGTTCAAGAGAGAAGGGGGAGGGGTGTAATGAAGAATCTAGAGCAAATGATAATGCTGGAGCGAAGAGGGACATAGATCGAGGACTGAGAGAGTGCATCAATGGCAAAGAAGAAGAGTCAGCAGCCTCCCATCTATGAGATACGAGCCTCGGAATCGTGGTGTCTATGCATTAGTGAGTTGTTCTTTTGTTTGATAGAAAATGATTGAAGAAAGTGCTTGATTTTGTTTGTTCTTGATTTTCCATGTTGCATTCTCTCTAAAATATGAAGGAAAATAAAAAAACTCAATGATATAATAACTTTTTGACTACAAAATACAGAAAATCCACAAGTTGCAATTTTTATAAAAATAATGGAATTTGGGATTTTTGTTGAGTATTTTGGGGTCATATGGGATAGAAATTGATATGAAAATGATGTTGAGTGACCTTGATCAGTAAAAACTCATAACTTTGAAATAATACATTTTTTATGAAGAAATAAATGGAAAAAAAAGAGAAAACAAGGGAAAATCTAGTTTTTTTGCCTAATTTTTTTTTTAAAAATACATTTTATATTCGTTAGTGTATAACAAGGTTGGATCATGAGGATCAAGCCTAACCCTTTTTTCTATGTTATAGTATGTTTTTATTTATTTTTATATGAAAAATTACATAAAAAAGAATGTTACACCTATCCAACAAATACAAAACCTAAACGGTAGGAGGAAAGAGGGTTTGTGAAAATGATTTGTTGCTGAAAATGATTCAAATTCAAATTTATTTATCTATGAATAACATATAGGAAGGATAATCTTTTGAATTAAGGAAACTAGTAGCATGAAGAAATTCGGTGCTAGTCTCTATCAATGCTGCATGTACGATTAGTTGGAAAATCATTAAAGGGTTGTTTTTGCACTTCACATAGCTAGTTTCTAATGATAAAATGCTTGAGTACAATGGTCATCCACACTTGCATTGAGCATAACATGGTATCAAACCTGGACGCATTGCAAATGCTTTCCAAATGTTGACCTATGTGGAGTGTGTAAGGAAACCTGAGCTGTAGGGTAGATGAACAGTTTCTTGGGGAAAGCTTGGTAAAAAAATATCAAATATCTTGGATCGTTCAAAACATATAAGAGTGGAAATTGTTTGTATGTTCTTTATGTTACAGGAGCTCATCGATGAGGTTAATCCCCAAGGTGTAGGAGAGCTGTAGTGGGGCCATGACATTCAGCCAAGGGATTGCCTCCTATGTTTTTGTTACATGGTATATTATATAAAGATGTATGGGATCTCCCTCTAAGGAGTAAGGAAGGGAAATCATTGAGACTATGTTGCATTATTACACAAACACAATATCTATAGTAGGGAATAGGGTAGTGTGTCCTTAGATGCTTCTAGTCGCGAGGCCATGTGGGATTGACTTGTGAGTGTTATAGAGACCCAGCTAGTGCCTATAGCCAATGTCGGGCCCGTTTCAAGTCTTGACACTTTCAAAACTACGTATAGGCAAACCCATCATCCATAGCCTTAGTCTCCATCTGAGACTCAGCAATGAATGGTTGCCCCAAAATAATAGGATAGGAACAAGAGTTCTACACAAAGAAATGATAAGTCCCATCCACATCTCTAATAGAAATATTCAAGTTTAGACAATCAACATACAAATCTCCTGTAGTGTTGTTGGCCGCATGCATGTGCCAACCACGATCCACATCAAGTTGCCATCTACTGGTATCATACAATCCATGCACTATGACATTAATCTTGAAGCCATGATCCAAAAGAGCAACACAAGGGGTCTCCATCTTACCAAGCCTAACTACCGTCTTCATAGTCAAACAAGCCCAGCGACTACAAGAAAAATGGCTACAAGGCACCAATCTATTCACATCATCACATACTATACAGGTTGAAGAGTCTTCTTGGATTGCATACATAAAGCTTCATCTATAGACTCCTCAATAATCTCCTCATGAGAATCAATCTCCCAAATCTGCAAGCCATAAATAATAGCCTCAACCATTACTAAAGCCTCTCACTGGATCATATCTTGTGTCAGCTCTTCAATAATCTATCATTTTCTTTTAGTGATATCATGATAACATCATGAAATTCTCTTTTGGCAATTCCCAAGACTTCTCCAAGAGTGAATTCAATTTTATAGTTAAGAATCCAATCCTCAAGCACCTTCTTCAAGTCTGTAGTCGTCTAAATGTTGGAAAGTAGCTTGAATCCATGTTGTTTTTTTGGCTTCAAATCCTTTGTCTTCAAAATTTCTAATCTTCCTCTATTTTTGGCTTTTGAACATCAGCCATACTCTGCTCTGGTTCTGAAGAAGAAGGCTGAGAAACTAGATCACTCCTCCCAGTCACTTTCTTTGTCACAAACCTTCAAGTTGGTCATCATCTCTTTTTCGCTTCTCCTCAACAAGCACTTCGAATCCCTGAGATTTCACCATATAGGCATAGGTAGAAAAGACATCAACTCAATCATCCCATCTAGTCCCTTTCCTGATCTTATCACTTAGGGTTGAAAGCTCAGATGATGAAGCTTTCCCCTTTTTCTTTACATACACTACATAGGACCATAAAGGAGATTTGTCCTTGCTCTATAGGCAGCAACTTCTCTTGCCACCTCTCGCATCACATAAGGAGAGTGCAAAAGAGACTCCTATAACAATTTGTTCATACCACCCTTACCAAAATTTGGTTTGATCGGCTACTCTATATCTCCAAAACATATCATCTTGTCTGTCTAGACTACCAACTTTAGCCTTTTTGCCTCTTGAAAATCTTGGCAGTCCTTCTGCTCATGATCTAGACTATCACACCATATGCAACGATGGACAAGATCACTCCTGCAAGAATTTGCAGGAGTAGAAGAAGTTGGGGCTGAAACCAAAGCTGGACTAAGAAATTTCTTCTCCATTCTAGTCATCTTGAGTTGTAGGTCTTTTAAGTTCTTTGATATCTCCACCACCATATCTTTGATAGTTGGTTTTGCAGTTGGTCTGACATAGCAAGTATAGGCATAGGCATAGACACAGACTAAGAAATAGGAGAAGTAGTGGATGGTGCAAGAAGAGAATTCGTGGTAGGAGAAGACATCACTAGTGGTGACTGCATCCCATTCTACAAGTGATCCTTTCATCTCCGCCTCTTTGTTAGTGTAGAGACCGCATCGACAGAGCATCCTACCAATCCTTGATACTGCATCTTGTTTGTTAAATTCAAGAATTCTTCACAAGCAAAGATCCCTTGACTCTTTTCTTCTTGATTGTCTCTTGCATAACTTTGCAGAGCAACTTTTGTCTACTAATCCTCACCTTGTCTAGGGTGCTTTGAATGGTCACTTTGTCTTTGTAAGACCTTCCAGAAACTATTTAACACAATTCTTCTTAGCTTTCTTAAATCTCTTCACAGTAAACACGTTCCTATAGCTTTGGGAGGAATGATGTTGTTGTAGGCTTTTGATGCTCTCTTCATGTTCACTACTTTTTCTGGATGGAGAATGGCCATATCAGTTACAACAACAATGTCATGCATATGAGAGAGGATTCATAACACATTCATAGAATGACTAATTATCTCAAACTTGATGCTCCTGAAACAAAATAGAACCATGCAAGTAGTTCATGGCGAGTGACAAACTATTATCCTATTGCTTTTATTCTTTTGTTGCAATCTCTACTTCTAGGCTTGAGAGTCTAAATATTCTTTGGACTTCTCTGCCTCTCATGCCTTCTAATCCTTGTTTCCTTTTGCGGCCTCACTACACGTAGCTAGGTTTCAAACCTCCTTATTTTTTCTTGGCTCTTCTCCAATTTTGTCATCATTGTAGCTCTCTCCTAGAGTAACCACTAGTTTTGCAGCTTCAAAATGTTTGAATGGCCTACTAGATTCTATGTAAGCTAGAAGCTTGTGGTTTTTGTCTCTAATAAACCTCAGCAATGAGGAACACAATGAGAATGGAGGGATGCTTCTCAATATGGGATCCACTGGATATAACCTACCAGTAGTCACCATAGATCAATATTCTTTCTACCCTTTGATCTCATTGTCTCCAATGCACTTGATTTGCTAAGAGACACCTAGTTTGTCTTTCAAATGGGTTCATATCCGTCTTCTATATCAATATGGAGATGGTGTAGATATTTATAACCATCCATGTTTGCAATCAAGTTACAAGCAATGATCCATACTTGCAATGTTGATGTGGTTTAGAGTCATTGGAAACAAAGATTTCAAAATGCAAAGAGAAGATTTTCAAAGAGTCATTGAAAGGCTATTTCTATGCAACGGTGAGACATTGAAGACAGTGCATTCGATGCCTTCAAATTTCATTGTTAATAAATGATAGACAACAAAAGTACTAGGCTAAAAGAATGGTTTGGTGACACACAACCACATGCCTTTGGTGAATTTTGTGTAGAATAAACCAATGCTTAGTTTCTTGATGATTATGCCTTTGGTGAAACTTAATTCAATCACACTAGAGCCACTATACTTTGATCCCATTGGCTAGAAGTTTTCTTCTTGAAGAAATAGAAGGATTAAAATATTTAAAGTTAAGGACTAAAGTAATATGACCCCTATTAGTGGCTGTGGCAATTGATTGTGGACATGGTTGGATTGGGAGAAGGAAGGGTCGAGATCAGGACTCAATATCTCTCTTTCTCTCTCTCACCTCCTCATTGCCATAGCAAGAATGGCCATATCGTACTCTCTCTCTCTCTCTCTCTCTCTATGTCTTTCTCTTTCTCTCTCCCTCTCTCCCCCTACCCCCAAAAAGAGGCTCACTATTTAGACCTACTACAGTAGGTAGCTCCATAACCTACTCCCTCCCTCCCTCTCTCCCTCTCTCTCTCTCTCTCTCTCTCTCTCTCTCTCTCTCTCTCTCTCTCTCTGTGGCTATGTCTTTCTCTTTCTCTCTCCCTCTCTCCCCCTACCCCCAAAAAGAGGCTCACTATTTAGACCTACTACAGTAGGGAGCTCCATAACCTACTCCCCCCCCCTCTCTCTCTCTCTCTCTCTCTCTCCCTCTCTCTCCCTCTCTCTCCCTCTCTCTCTCTCTCTCTCTCTCTCTCTCTCTCTCTCTCTCTCTCTCTCTCTCTCTCTCTCTCTCTCTTGATGGA
This sequence comes from Lygodium microphyllum, assembly GCF_053477565.2. NCBI lineage: Eukaryota > Viridiplantae > Streptophyta > Polypodiopsida > Schizaeales > Lygodiaceae > Lygodium > Lygodium microphyllum. Next base: position 82,957,794 of record NC_141142.1, on the reverse strand, counting down.
GAATCCCAATTATGGTTCTTTTTAAGAGGTGTGATGACTCCAAACCAATGCACTCCATGGATGTAGGTCCAAACATCAAAGCAATGACTCAAAGAGCCATGGGCAAGGAAGTAGAGAAAGGGGCCATGGCACCATTGAGAGATCACCAAAGACAGAGTTAGAGAAGGATATTTACTTAACTGTGGCATGGTGTTTACATAAGAAAAGTCAAAGTCCCCCAGTGATGAGCGAGAAAAAGGATCTACTTCATCTACTGTTGTGGAAACAACCTCCCATAGGTCTACGATGGATGAGAAATGGACAAGCATTAGGGGAGAATATCTGTGGCATATTTGATTGGATATTAATGGTTTGTTTGATCATTTCAAGACATCACAAACCTCTATCCCATCTAATATTTGTATTTACTTTGTATTGACTATACCCATTTTTATGTTTGTCTTTTAGTTCTTTTTCACAAACTCGGAGGGAGTTTTATATCTCTTTTTATGCATTTGAACTTTAGGACTTGATGGATGTCCACCCATCTAAGGGTTTCCACCTTGTACTACAAATGGCAAAATAATATGAAACTTTTCACTAGACTAACAACATAGAAATTTGTCAATCCATGCAGATGTGTAAAATTTTTAGTTAAATGTCTATGAATGGGTAATAATGAGGAATGACTATCCAAAACTAAAAGCAATTTAGAGCATGTAATATCATATAGTGAGAAAATTGTAAATTACTTGTAATTGTATTTGATATTTTTGTCATGTTATCTATTTCATATCATGCCATAAAGCATTACAAACATCAATATAAGACATGCATGCTTGGTGCTTACAATTTTAATAATGGTTTGTATCTTTTACTTATATATTTATGTCTATGATCGTAATAATATGAAAATCATAAGTTTACAATGATCGTCTATAGATTGGAAAAGTTCAAATTTGCCACACAAGTGGGAATGGCAAGGTCCAAAAGAAAGTGTCCTATCAAAGTTAAAGCTACATGTCAAATCTTAACACTAAATTAGGAACCTATGTAACACAAAGTTTGAATTAAAATGGCATATAAAAATTTGAAAAAAGCAAAGCTCACATGGAGATACAACTATCCACTTGATTAGATTGTCAAATATCCATGAAATAATAGGGCTTCGAAGCTCACATAGAGATGTTTCTACCCATGTTATTATGTCGAATGTCCATACAATGTTTGGGCTTTCTATAGTTTTTGTTCTTTTAGGTTTGTTCTTCCCATTCAATGAGGATTGTTGTATCAAGGGTTCTACTTCCTAGCATCTTTTTTGTCAGCTAAAGGTGCGAAGCTCCAGGCTTTCAGAGTTCCATTTTCCTTAGTTGTTACGAGGTTGCCAACATGCAAATTCACACCGAGGGTGATCCCCACATCCGCCGCTACCTTGATGTTGATGAGGCCAAATGATCTCTTTGGTGAAACTATATAAAACACTTCATCTTAGCAGCGAAACAAGTTGGAAACAAGGATGAGGGGTAAGTAGTTGCATTGTCACTTACATGATCACATATACTTACTTATAGAATGAATTTTACGTGCCATGTAATAACTAATTAGATAGTTTTTCTTTGTGGGGAAAAAAAAGGGATGAGTATCCAATACTCAGAAAATTCTAATTTATAGCTCAACAATTATATGGAGTATGGCTTGAGCCTTGAGGAGAAAGTTGATGTTGATCTCCCTGATGAACAATGGCTCATAACGTTCAAGTTGTAGCATTGAAAGAATGCCAAGATATACATGAATCATCTACAACTTGATTTTTTTGAGGATTCCAAACTGCCCTTCCAAGATTTATCAAGACCCCACATCGTGTGGGGAGATCAGGATAAAGTTTGCTAGGTACTGTGCATTTGAGAGGTGTATTATTACAAAAGAAGACCCTTCCATGCATAAGATTACATGGGCAAAGTTTTGGAAAAGAGTGCTAGACATGTGCAAAAGCAAGCTTGGAGGGCTTGAAAAAGAAGTTGGACAATTGGAGGGAAAATGGCATATTTCAAGGTGGCCTGCATAGGTCAAACAAAAAGACTAATAGTATGCAAGGTGCAAGAAATATGTGCACTGAAAAGGATTATAGTCACACGACCTTTTGAACTATATTACATTTTCAATTTGCACGGCATTAGATAGAGGGTTCTAATAAGTTGCATGAAAAAATTAGGTAGGTTACATGAGTTAAGGGTATCTCTCCAATCAAAAGATAGCTTATTAAGGGTGGAGATTATCAATGCTATGGCTAAGAGAATTAAGAATGACATTACTATGTTTGAGCAATACTTGGAGGAGCTTTGCCAGCAAGGTCACATGCCTGATGCTACTGAAGAGCTAAATGAAATGGAGGCTGATCTGAATGCATCAAAGTACATGCTCCATTAACTTGGAATCATTGAGGATTTGAAACTTCTTACCCAAGAGGTTGAAGATCAACATGTACTTTTTCCTTACCTTTTGGTATCATCATTTTGTTTTGATAGCTACTATACTCCATTGGCCTAGTGTTGTATTTATTTTGGTGTCTTTTGAAAATTTTGGATCGTTTTAGAACATTTTAGTACCTTTGGTACATTTTCACCAAAATAGGTTTGCACATTTTGAAACATTTTGATGCATTAGGCTTGGTGTTTACCCTCATTTGTATTGAATTTCATATAAGTCACCACCAAGCAAGGGAGGCTCCTCTCACTGTAGTAGTGGAGGGCACCCACATTACTTGGTGGTGATCCTCATGTGCACCAAATACCCTACAACTCACCACCAAGCGAGAGAGGCCCTTCACTCGGGCAGAGCGTCCCCACACCACTTAGTGGTGACCCTTATGTGCACCAATCATTGTATGGGTCATCATCACCAAGCAAAGAAGTCACTCACAAGACTGAGGGTCTCCTATATGCACATAGATAAGCAAGTTGATCCCACATGTAGCCCTTATCCTCTGATGCATGATAATAAGTGTGAAAAATAACATGGCAAGTATAACTTCTCTAAGATACCCAATATTCGGGTCCTTAAGCAATAAAAGATATACTTGTTTCAATCTAGTAACCTAGTGCCTTCATTTAGCAAATTTATGAGAAAGTTCAACAACTTTTTTGACCCATCATGAATCATTATAAATCATGATTTATAATGATGGAACAGAAATAGAGAGGGGGAGAGAGAAGGAAGAGAGAGGGAGGAGATAGAAAATAAAGGTAAGGTAAAGAGAGGGGGGAGAGTGAAAAGAAGAGAGAGGGAGGGAAAGACAAATAAAGACATAGAGAGAAAGAGAAAAAAATAGAGAGAGAGAGAGAGAGAAAGAGAGATGGAAAGTGAGAAAAAGAAAGACAGAGAGAAAAACAAAAATAGATAGCGAGAGAGAAATAGTGAAACAATGAGAGAATGAGAGAAAGGGGAAAGAGAGAAAAGTAGAGGAAGAGGGGGTGAGAGAGATAAAGAGAGGGAGGGAGACATTGCTTTCCATGTCTTTGTTTTCTAAGTTTCTTATTTTCTATCTTTACTTTTGTTTGTAGAGAGATGCCTTGAGTGAGAGGGGGGAGGGAAGGAGAGTGAGAAATAGAGAGAAGAAGGAAGGGGGAGAAAGAGAAAAATAAAAAGGGGAGAGTACAAGCTTCATAAAAATAGAGAGAGACAGAGAGTGAGTGAGTGAGAGTGAGTGATGGAAAGAGAGAAATAGAGAGATTGAGGGAGGGAGATAAACAATGAGAAAGAGAGAGGGGAGAGAGAAATATAGAGAGGAAGGGAGGGAAACAAAGAAAGGGAAATAGAATGAGAAAGAGACATAGGTGGGGAGAGAAATAGAGAGGGAGGAGAGATAAAAATAGAGAGGATGAGAGAAAAGGAAGGAAGAGAAATAGAGAGATGGAGGAATGGAGTAGATAGGGAGGAGAGAAGAAAATAGAGAGGGGGAGAGAAAAGGAAGGGAGATAAAATAGAGAGGGGAAAAGAAGGGAGAGAAATAGAGAGATGGAGGAAGAGAGTAGAGAGGAAGGAGAGATAAAAATAGAGAGGGGAGAGAGAAGGAAATGAGAGAAAGGAAACTTCATAAAAATGAGGTAGAGGAAGAGGGAGAGACAAATAGAGAGATGGAGGGAGGGAGAGAGAGAAAGAGAAACAATGACGGAAAGAGGGGGGGATAGAGAAACAAAGAGAGAAAGAAAGGAAAAGGAAGGGAGAGAGAAGGAGCTCCATGGAAAATAGAGATAAAAAGAGAAAGAGAAAAATAGAGAGATGAAGGGAGGGAGAGAGAGGGAGGGTGAGGGAGAGAAATAATGAGAGAGAGAGGGGAGGAGAGATAAACAAAGAGAGAGAAAGAGAGGGAAAGGAAAGAAGAGACAAAGGAAGAGAAAGATGATGCACGGCTAGTGTTACGAAAGCTTGGCATGGACTACAACAATATCCATACATGTGTCAATGATTGTATACTATTATAAGGAGACTATGGAGACATGTCTAAAGTGTGGTGCTCATAGATATCAATAGGAGTTGTAAGGAAAAATTGTCCCTTAGAAGATTTGTAGACACTTTTCACTTATATCGCGTATATGTTACATGTTTTGTATATCAAGGATGGCAAGCTTGACAATGTGGCATGCACAAAATAGATCCATAGATGGAGTCCAATGAATATTAGTAGATTCATGCGCATGGAGGCTAGGCACATTGGCTTCACCTTTCTAGACTTTTTACGAGTACAAAGGAATCTTTGGCTTGGCTTGCTATGGATTGCGCGAATCCATTCAGTCTTCTCTTAACTTTTTACAATGTATGGCCTCTAATCCGGGGATACACTACTTTCTTGCTAGAGGGCCATAAATTGAGGAAAGGTTTTCTTGGATGACCTCCAGCACGAATGAATGCCCAAAGCTAATACAAGTTAAAAATGGTCATTGAGGAGTCACATCCAAGTGAAATGCGATGGTTCTCAGTTTTTTATGAGTTGCAGCCATATTGGAACCACTTACAGATCAACCATTTATAAGATCCCATACACATTTCATGAATGTGGGTAGCTTATTGTGGAACCATGTTATAGGAAAGAGAGACACTATAGGGGCACGAATGGATTTCGAGGTAGGAAAGATGGAGGTGATTTGGCCATAGTCGAGCTCTAATGGTTGCTTGTAGCTACCTTGTGATTCTTGGATATTGTCCACTAAAGAAGAGAGCATGGTAAATAAAATTATCAAGTCTATCCGCATTCAAATAGATATGATGTGTTCCCTTAGGACTTATTTTTCTTAAGATTACCATATACTAGCAAGACTAAAATCGAGTGATTGGCATAAGATATGCGAGGTTTGTCTAGCCTTGATAGCAAGTACAATTAGTATCTCACTATTTTGAGTCGATTCAATGTTTGTAATGCTTTAAATTTCTCTCTAGAAATACTTTCAATGATTCATAAGTTGTTGAATTTAATTAGTGCAATGGATCTCATAGAAGGAGACCAAGACATCCTCTATTGAATCCACAAGGTGGAGAGCAGTGGAGACAGTTTGTCTCTTTGAGAAGTACTTATCTACGAGAATGCTCATGATACAAACTCCTCTTCTAGTACATCTTGTGGATGAAGTGGAGATTGTGAGACCCCTCCCCATACTCGATAAAAACCTTGAAGAGCCTTGTGCGACAAGAAGTTTGTCTAGAAGGTAGAAAAGAGGATGGATGGTGCCATGAAGGAGAAAGTGATTCGTCTTTGTATATGACAGATGATTTTTGATGCTGAGAAGTGCTTTAAAATAGCCAAAAATTACGAATATCCGGGGAAAAATAAACATCATCGAAGGCGGCAGTGGCAATCAGTACGATTTCAAGCGGCAAGTCCCTAAAGCACTAGTGCTTATTTTCATGGAAATAAAACAGTGGCGGATGGTCGAGCTGAAATTTTCCTACAAGCAAAACGACGTTAGGAATCCAATGCAAGTCTCATATCTCAATTCCGAGGTCGTTTGATCCCCCATTTAATCCCCGCAAAGGTTCGGGGTTGTGAAGCAGCTACTGGATCTGGAAGCCAAGAAGAGCGTGACGGAGCCCAGCTTTGTGGATTTCGATGACATAAAGAGGGCCACAAGCAATAAGCATATAGCTTGACATGGACAATAAGCATCCAATGGCTCACTATTTGTTTATCTAAAAGGGCTAATATTTGCAGCATCCCTCTACCAACCCAATATTCAAAAACTTGCAAAAATAGTATAACCACTACAACTCTATCTCTACAACAATGATGAATAAGGCAATGCCAATAGCATATCATTCAAAAAAGTCATCATACCAAGGGATTCACTCCTCATTAAGAGAATATGTCAGTTGTGAGCGAAGAGTCTTGGAAAACCCCTATTTACAACTCATATAAGAGTACTATGGCCCCCTATTTACACGTTTACAATGTGCATTTATTTTTTACCCCTTACATGTAAGCTTTTGTATGGGTAGTACAATATCACTACCATTATGCATTGGAGATTAGCAATTTTACACATGTTATACTTTGATTGGATTACAACCTAATACTAACTTACATTTTACAAATGCTTATATTAGATTCTATTATCCATTGATGCTACATCTATTAAAATAGGGTTGTAAAGAATCTCTAATTTCTTGCGTGACTAAGAATATACACACTAAGCTCAAAACATAATTAAATTTCATTTGATTATATTATTGGGGACACACACTAAGCTAAAAAATTGTTGCTTTTAAGTGTAGGCTTTAAGCTTACGTATTTTTTTCTTTAATAATAGAGGGAATTTCGGCATAGCTTAGTATTTTTCACTTTAGTACAATCATATATAACAACTAAACATATTTTCTATTATATTAAGAATTAAGTAAGACTAGTTTCTTAACTACAAATAATAATATAAAAGTCCTATGCTAAATAGAATGGTAATAAAAAATTATCACCACTTAACATATTTGCAATAAAAATGGGATACTTATACCATGAAAACTATTATAGTTATACACTTGAAAATAAGAGGTTTTTTATCATGCTCTACATGCTAGCTATAGTGGCACATAAGAATTTCAATTATGTTTCTTCAATTCACATAAAGTTCAAAAGCTTCCTATTAGTCTTTCTAACAATGAACTAACAAGCCTCTAACAATCAAGATTAGATAGAGCTTACAAATTTCCTTACTAGAGCTAACAAATTAATAAACAAGACCAATCCCCTAATAGCCAAGATTAGATAGAGCTTGGAACTACAAATAGATAAACAAGGCCCCTAGATCAAGACATTATTATCTATTGGAAATTCTCATCTAAAAGTTTTTGTACTAAACTATCAAAATAAACAATAATTAAAAGAAAATGCCAATTAGCTAGCACTTTTAACTTTAGTGTTTTTAAAACCTCCAATTGTGCAAAAATGACATGCTTCAAAACAAACATAAACAACCAATCATTATAGATTATCAAATGTTAAAAAGTTTCATAATAATCACCCCTATGTGCTCTACAAGTCAACAACAATAAAATTGCACTAGAAGAATAAAAATGGTAACACACAAAAAGAATCAAACATTCGAACTCAACTTAGAAAAACATCATCATCAAGCCCTACCATGCAAATAAAAGGCTTGATATACAATGGCTATCCCAACTTTCTAGAAATTACACACTAGGTTGCATCTAAAGATAGAATGTGAATCTTGAATAAGCACTTCAAGGAATGAATTCTTTAATAGAAAACCATCATTAATTCGAACAATTGGTTCCTCTTCATAGAAAAATATGATTGATTGCTTTGTAGATGAATTTTGTGAGAGAAACTAATTTCCCTTTGCACTTGAATTTCATTGATTGGTCTTTAAATGAGTGGTATGTTTGAGATGTGAGAAAGCATGGATCCAAGATAAGCATCTTGTTTCCTTTGTGAAGAGGAATTATTCCTCTTATATAAAATTTACTTGCCACCTCAAATTTTGTGGCCAATTGCAATTTCACACAACTTTCCTACTACAATGATTTGGACTTGGGTAACAATCCATAAATCTAGATCACTCATACAAACTTTTTTAAACAATATGTAGAAATAATCCATAAATCTAGATCATTCCTACAAACTTTTTTAAACAATATGTAGAAATAAATAAGCTCTCTTAATACCAATAGCACAATGCTTAGATTGATTTGAACCTATCTCTAGATATAACTCCTCATCTATTTGGTAAATTTGATTGTTAGTACTTTGTATACATGTGCATATGTACTAGAATGTGCATGGCATGCAATCAAAACAAACAACCACACAATAATATCAAGCTTTATTGACATTTCTGGCATCAAGTTCTCTACTAAATTCAACTCCTCTACATTCCTTTATGAGATCAACAATATCCATCTAGGGCTTCAAGTCTATATCATAATCAAAATAATGTTGAGCAATTGGATTGTTATAATGTGCACTCAATACACAAAATCACATAGTAGTGGAATTTCAATCTAGCTTCTCAATCTATTGCAAATATCGCAATCCATAGATCATTGATGACCATTAATAGAGGATATATGTTAAATGGAACAATGGTGATGATAGAAATAAAGGGTGATAGATATCAATCCTCAACAAGCGGTACATCATTTGGAGATTGTGATTGTGATGATATTGACGACTAAGTGGCTAGGTTATTAGATGAACAAAATGTCATGCAAATGAATAATAAAAGAAAGAAGATACTTTTAATGTAAATGAATAAGTGAAGGGATATCAATGACCAAGATGTGTACCAAGTCCTTGAGAGCTAGCTACACAGAATCCTCATTGATTTTCGCAAGGTACACACATGAAGTTCCTCATTGATTTCCATGAGCTACACACATGAAGTACCTGCTATCATGTTACTATGTAAGAATACACATTACCCAACCATAAGAGTTTCTTGGACAGATGGAGAGCCATCTAAGAGAAGTAATTCCAAGGACATAAATAAAAGCTCTCCTTTGCCAAGCAAGCAATACACGAAGGTTGATGCCATGACCTCCAACATCATGTTCGCCATAGAATTGGGCCATATTGGCAACCATGTGTGGTATCAAAGAAATCTCCACCCATTTTAAGGGATCATGAGAGAGCTTCTAGATGGTCACAAAAAATGAGACATCTCCCAAAAGTTGTAAGGCTAGCAACCCTCAGGCCATGGTGCACACACCAATTACAACCTCATCAACCGTGGTGGATATCATCTTGATATGCTTCATTTCTGCCCAAAGCCCACTACAATTAATGAGTCATGGCAACAACAAAGTGCCAATTTAGATCCCTAACTTCAGGGAAAGGAGGAGAATGAAGGCCTAGCTAAGTGAGCCTGTTGATGTGAGGCCTTGAAAACAGTTCCTCTAGTGTTGTGTGTGGATCCAATTTGTACCAAAGAAGCTCAGAGATATGAACTTGCACTACGGGCTTAAGAGTGCCTTCAAAAGCGAATGCAACATATACTCATCCTTTGAGCTTGTAGTGCAACTTTGTACCAAGGTATCTAAGGAAATTAGTGAAGCCCACACATTGAAGGCGAGGAAGATGCACTAAAGACTTTGCTACCAAGACCAGGCTATTAAGGCCGCCTAGTATTCATAAAAATTGGAATTCAACCATGAGGCCTTGCAACTCACATTTTCTAGCTTTCTGAAATACGTAATATAAAAAAATAATGGACGTGGTGCTGCTCAATAGCTCCGGTAATCTCTCAGAGAATTGATCTCACTAGCTTCCTCACAACTCATGGGGTTCTTTTGCATTGGCTTCCTTAAACATGCTAGATTATGTAGGGTGAATTATTATTCTCAAGTTACCTAAGATGTTGAGGTTTGATGCAACGCCTCAAGGCTTGATGTGCAATTACTAACTCGACAAAGAGGGAGTCTATGAAGTGTACAATAAGATCGATCTAGCAACAATTGATCTAATCGGCTAGTCTAATTAGGAGGGCAGGAGGTCATATAAACTTTGCAAAAAGGTGGCTAGCCATTAGATCAAAGGTGCATCCTAGGATTGTCATATTGTCAAGAGGAAGGGATAGAGGTAGGTTGCATCACAAAAATACAAAAAGAAAAAAAAGAGGGCATGACTGGGGAATCAGGCTTGAATCATTAGTTCATGACCTAGTAAGTATTGTGTGGAATAATGAAGATAAACATGCATTCAGTTCGTAGTGTGATGAGTGAGGAGTAAATCAAGGCACATCATGACTACTTGGAGTATCAACACCTATGTGGGTAGCCTTAACTTGTTGACACTACTATCAAGATAGTTGGCCTATGAAAAAAAAAACACAGAGTTGTTGCATGCAACCAAGCATCATCAAGAAGAAGAGCACAATGCTTGGAAGCTTTGGTTCATGGTTAAAAAGGTGTAGTCAATAGTACAGGGGGGATAAGGGTTCTATCGGACTACAAAGGACAATTGAAGATAACAACTTATGGCTACATGGAGGCCTTTTGTGCGGTGCTTCAAAGTGGATGCTTATCAAGACATCCAATATGCATAGATTGAAGAATCCCATAGTTTATAGGATTTTTCTTCCATGTTGAGATATGAATTAATATAGGAAAACTACAAATGAAAAACTCGAAGATATGCTTGGAATATGGAATCCAAGACACTCATGTACACAACAATAAGTCATCGGTGGTTGTATGGGCATTGAGATCGAATCTCTTTCTCCAATAGGACTTTCTTTGGAAGATTGCAAGTGAATGAGTGATTGAGGAGGGAGCCCAAGAATAAATAGGCAAAAAATAGGCTTAGAATTGGATCAAGTAGAACTTCCTAAAAATAGCTAAATATAATTCTTGGCGATCTAGATAATGTCAGGCAGTTGACATCAAAGGCCAATAGGTTGGCACCCAACCACTGAGACCAATACAAAAAGAAATGCATAGCCCACAAATATACATACAAACTCGCTCATGAGCTAACTAATCTCCTAATATTCTCTCTTAGAACATGGGTAATCTGGTACTATACATTATACAATGATCATAATTCATCATAGTACATACAAGGAGCATCAAAGTAGGACTATGGATATCCATGTAGTGAGTGGCCAACCCACCACCAAGATGCCTTGAAAAGAACGTGATAATGATGCTAACCATTTCAGAACCTAAAAATAGTGAAGTATTGTATCAACTCTCTATGTGTGTCAACAATGCCTTATAGTAGCATACATGATCATCTTGCCAACAAGGCCTCTCAGCATATGTGACTATGGATTTCCTACCTTCAACAAGATTGCCAAAGTATACACTTAGGTGGGCTCAAACTAGAAGCCAATTCCACTCTTGGTGAAGAAATAGCCCATGGTGAGCCGCGATGTTAATCCCAGCTCCAAAAGTTTTTGAAACTTGCTAGGCCTCAGTTGATGTGGAGGAAGGGGCATTCCTCTCTAGATCCTTTGCACTTGTATACCTCTATAGATTAGCCTCATCTATCCCATCTCACCACTCTCTCTAACACTCTAGAGTCCTAAGAGATGATTGCATCACTTGCACTAGAAGGTAGCTAAAGGGTCCATCAAACTCCGGAGGGAGCTATCTATCATTACTAAAACTACTAAAAATCTTTTATGAAACCTTAATAGATTGTTATTAATTCTATGATAAAACTAGTATTTTGTATCTATTACATAAGGATCAATTAAATTCTTCTATTCAAAAAGGTAAACTTATAGTAAGGGATTTATAAATTATGGTATAAAGTCACAGTAGGGTCAAAAGAATGTCACAAAATACGTTACATAGGGATATATAAAACATGCCATGAACGCACGTTATATATAGGATTTATAGATAGTAAACCCCCCCCCTGCTAGTTCCAAAGAGACTTAAGTAGGTGTGATTGCAAACATCTCAACAAGGAGAAAGAGAGCACTACAATGAGAGAGTGATAGATGGGACATAAAGCGCTTAACAAGCTCATTGCTCATTTCTTTCCTCTATATCTTTCTCACAAAATTTGTAGGTGGACTAAGCTAGAATTGATAGCATGGTGATTGAGATAGTTACACAAGGATCCTGAGACTAGCATTGCCTACACAATGGGAGTACAACAACAAGCAAGACCGAGGTGTATCTACTACAATCTTCATACTATTGGAATAGTTGCTTATTTGTGAGAGTAGCTTAGGAGGAGAGAGACAAAAGCCTAGGTTAGAGATGGTGAGCATCATCACATGGTTAAACTTTGAAACAATATGAACTCCATACTTGTCCCACTATTAAGCATGATTTTGGCTCGATAACTATACTTTTGAACATGCACAAACTTAGATGAGTATCCCTTCAATAGTCACCCCAATAGATGAATAGTGAAAGTGGATTCATCGACTCAGGGGCTTTTGAGGGTGGCAATGTACAATCCTTTTAAGATAACATCTTTAAATTGTTTTCAAGTTTAGGATGTTTGATTCCAATGTTGTCACATCACCATTGCTTCCATCATAACTTGGTTTTGCCCATGTCTCATAATTGGGCAATCATGAATTTATTAGATGTGTTCGTTCCAAGGGCAAAAAATTGGTCAGCCAGCATGTTTTCTAACTAGCTTGTTTCCAAAAGTTTATAAATCCCTTTCCTTACCGGGAGGTCCTTTATACATGTCCTCTTTGTTTTCAAGAGTTTCCTTTCCTCACTAGAATGTCCTTTATACAACATGTCCTTTTTGTTTTTAAGAGTTCCCTTTCCCCACAAGGAGGTCCTTTTACATACCATATCCCTTTTTTTCAAGCGTTTAGTTTCGTTTACTGCTAGATGATAGACACATGTTTGCCCTTTGCCTAATCCATTGACCGCTTGAAGGTAATATGGATCAAGTTTAATGTAAGCCCGAGCTTCTCAGGCAATCGAAATGTTCGTTGTTGTTAGCTGGAGGATCGTATAAACTTCACGAGAATTGACACCAGAATTATGAGGATCGCGAGGAGCAAGATTAGGATAGCTATGCACTTCCATTTACGGGAGCGAGGTTGATACTCCTTAGCCTTTGTCACCTCAACTGTCCCGTCCTTGATGAAAGAGAATTGGCACGATTGACATTGCCCTCGTGATTAACACGGTGCAGAGTGAGACGTTCTTGCAGACGGCCGTGCAGGAGCAACGGAGAGGCCAGATTCTCGACAACATGAGGGAGATCCAAGAGAGGCATGAGACCGTGAAGGAGATCGAGAAGAGCCTGCTAGAGCTGCATCAGATCTTCCGGTACATGCAAGTCCGGGTTGAAGCCCAAGGGGAGACGCTGAACGATATCGCCGACACGTTGCCTGTCTACGGGCGATAGCCCCTAGCAGGCCGATATATAACGTCAGCCTGTTGATCATGTAGTCGATCGTGGCCGCATCCGCGTGCTGGCCTGTCACGGTGAAATACCTCCTCTCCACAGTCTCTCTGTACTGATCAGCCGTGATCCTCTCCCTGATGGCATAGAACTTGCCCATGAGGCTCTGGGATCTGGCCCTCAGTCCCACCATTCGTGACGCGCGCATGCGATCGACAGAGGAGCCTTGTCCGCAGCCGGGGACCCTGCGGTTTGCGAGGTTGGCCTCGTTGAGTTCCTGCATGCGCGCTTTGATGAGTGCGCTGCCGCAGGGCTTTCATGTCGTCCGATCGAACGACCGTCTTGCTCTCGTTGTTGGCTCTCTGCAGGTCCGTTAAGAGAAGCTTGACCTTATCCAGCTCTTGGTTGACGAGACCCACCGCATCGCGGAGCTTCCTGTCGTTGGGGTCGATGGCCACCATCTCTGTTCCCCGTACGACAGCTCCCGCCTCCAGGTCTAGATCATCTTTCCGCAGATTCACATAGCTCAGCATGCTCGTGAAATTTCTTGACAGAAGATCATTCATTGTGGAGTCTAGCCAGAGAGAGAGAGAGAGAGAGAGCACACTATAGGCTTTTCATAAGTAACTGTAAAGCACTCCATAAATGGTGCACACGAGAGAGAGAGAGAGAGAGAGAGAGAGACAGACAGACAGAGAGAGAGAATGATCTCGTAAGCAAGCAGCACCTTGCAACTTCGAAACGATTCCCATTCCGCCAAGGCAACTTCCACACGATTCAGCTTGCAAACGATTTTCCATCGGTCAGCCGAGAGAGAGAGAGAGAGATTTTGTCCCAGGAAAGTTAACTATGAATAGGACTATAAGATATGTTGCAATTTGCAAACGTTTGCCATTCAGTAAGTTGAGAGAGAGATTAGAAGAAGAGTAGGTCTCCCAATTGATCCACTCCTTGTAAAATTTCCGATTGAAGTAGTTTTTTAATCATGTGAAAATTCAATCTCAATTTTAATATTCCATAGAAAAAAAAGTTAACTTGTAAATTGATCTAAAACTTATTTTTATGTGGTTTTAGATTAACATAACTATTTTTTAAGTTATTCTTAGAGAAAGATTGCTTATTTGTCCGATTCTATAGTTTTGTATAGAAATCTACTTTATGCTTAGTCTTAGCTACTAATTTGACTAATTTTACTTCACTGTTAAAGATACTTTATATAATAGTTTTATAGAGGATAAAAAGATCTACAAGTCCTAGTTGTACATATTTTCTTATTTGGTAAGTATTATTGAGATATTATAACCTAAAGATACCCTTACATTGAAATTTTACTATGACAATCCAATTATTAAGTTGTTGTGGCCATCTTTAGGGCCAGGCTCCAATATGATAGCTTCGTACTTAGATTTATTTCATAGTATTTGATTCGGAGTACTCTTTATCATAGCTAGGATTGTATCTTTGACTAATTCTAAAGTATAAGAAAGTTATATATATTCAAAGTAGAGCTTTCACCATGATCCATACTTGGCCAACTTTGCATACTCGATGTACTCTCTAATTATATAGGAGGCAATATTAAATGCAAAGAGTTCAATATTGTAAGAGTGGATCATACAAAAACCTAGCTTCAAGTAGGGATTAACTATGATTACAGGTTAATATATAATTGACTATGATTACATACATGATCTATGGTTGAAGCACTCTCAAAAACAAGTCTTTGAGTAGATTGATAGGTTAGTCGCAGTAGATTAGTAGGAGAAAAATTTAAATGAAAAGAGTTGAATATAATATTAGTAGATTATACAAACACCTAGCATACTTGCATGTGGGAGTCACGATTGAAGCTCTCTCTCTCTCTCTCTCTCTCATTGTTGCAAAACAGATCATGTGGTAATCTAAAATCTCAAATATTGAATACAAACAACATTATGAAATATAAAATAATCAAATATAATCTTCGAGCTGGGGTCTTAAAAGTAGAAGCTTTCCCTACTTCTTCAACCTTAACAAGATTGATTTGTAAATCCTGCATATTTTTATAAGTTCATCCATGATACTATCTTTTGATGAATTTATAGAAGGCATGGGAGGCCATTGCCTATCACTAGATCTAACACCCATGTTGATTGACTAGGCATAGGCATAGGCCTAGGCCTAGCCAATAGCTCTCTTCTTCTTTGTCTCTTCACTAGCTTTGATACATAATCTATTATGTCTTATGATTCAGTCTTTGCATCCCATTTTGTAGTATCATCCTCCAACATCTTCTCTAGCTCTAGCTACAATGGAAAGTTCATAGCTTATAAAAACAAAAAAACTTTCTTTGTAAGAAAATATAATTTCTCTAGACTATCAAACTTCGTCTTAAACTCAGTTTGTAGCTCTAGTGTAGAGAGGCTCTTTGCAAGTTCATGAACCTACTCTAGAATAGTCCTCTTGATTTCTTTGTCTGCATCCTTTATAAAATACTCCTTTTTTAGGGCTCTCTCAAAACCAACCCATGTATTTCCATAATCTATGTAGATAGGCTCTATCTGACTCTAGATCTGATAAAAAAGAACCGCATGAAAATATCTATGTATATCATCTACACGTACATTGGTCAGCTATAGTCTCTCCATATAGAAGTGAAGAAACCTAGAATATTTCTATTGTCAAACTTATTCATCTATGCAATCACTTCTTGCAGAGCCCTGGTAATAGCCTCTTCATGTTTAATCAATTCATATAAGTCCTCATGAAATCTCTAATATCTATTGTTTTGACAACAACTCCATCTTCAATTGGCTATCCCATCTTGTAGACTCTAAGATAGGCCTTTCATGTCAGGTTGGGGGTTGAAAAGGAAAATATCTAAATTTAATGGGGATCAAGGAAAAGAGAACACAAATGGGACAAAGAAATACCAGAACAAGTCCCCTTGAATGTATTGTAGAACACAAGAAACATATAAATCACACAAGCAATTATATTACTCTTCTACACAACTATAATAAATCCCTTCAAGTTTAATGAGAGTTGTTGCACCTAGACGATAGCTTAGGAAATTTCTCTTTGAGATGATAGCTAGATCCCACTCTTTCCCCCAAAAAGAAATTACAACAATAAGTATAAATGAAAACTTTTTGTCCTCACCTACAATAGTAGATAAAGAAATCTTTAGATCTGTCCTAAAAATTACCTCTTATAAGTAGAACTTTCTAGGATAAAGCCACTCATAAAAAGGTAGAACCACTTGTCTTTTACTTCAGTCTTGTTAATCATTATTATAGACCACTTGTTTATTTTCCCAAGCTTGTAACGATATCTTAGATCTCTATTTTTAACCGTTTTTACAGTAGTTTAGGACAACTCTTTACTATTGTTATTCATGCTTTTTACATTTCTAACTCTTGTTGTTTTCTTTTCTTGTATTTATTTTTTATATGCTTTGCTGCACCTTGTTTCACCATAACTTCACATACAAACTCAGAATAGGATAATCAGGATGTTTATACATCGTGGGTGCATAGTGCACATGCACTAGTACACAATACACTAGGTTTGATGCAAGGTATAAGATTTCTTACTATTAGGTGTGTACCTAAGAAGAAGGATATGCATAGATGGGTATGCCAGGAGTGTGTAGATGTTTTTATAGTAAGGTTCAAGGGTTTGTGAAAGGCTTTAGCATGCTAGTGAACTAAACATTGGAATTAGTGTGCAAGGTGGAAGCTAGTGCACTTGGGTGCAAGGTGTGAAGGTGCACTACATAGGTTAATGTATGATGGTGTGCTAGTGTGCTAGTTTGTGTCCGTGCATGTGTTTGGTAGTGCAATGCATAGTGTACTAGGATGAGTGTGCGAGTGTAACCAATGCACTAGATGTAGTGCAGCAAGGCAAGTTCAATGAATATAATAGGCTTGTGCAATACAATGAGATTAGTGCACAATAGTGTGTAATAATGCACGAGGTTAGTACAATATCAAGTATGCATGTGTAATGTCTAATGTGCTATGCACATCAATGTGTCATGTAATGTGGATTGTGAAACGTGCCATATGTAATGTGCTTGATGTACTGTGTAGCATGCACATGCACTAATGTAGCAATCACAAACATCAGAAATATATATCTCAAACTATATGTCATGCAGCTAAATGCTTTTCCCCTTCTGTACATGGTGGGAATCAGAGGATTTATAGTGTCAAGTGCCCCCCCTCTCACTCTCTTACTCCCATCCCTTCAATGCACTACTCTTCCCAATTATTCAATTGATAACATGTGGCCAATCTTCTATCCCTAGAATCGTATGACCATAAATTGTACCTTGCTAGTTCATGTTACTTTTGTAGCTTCTCCTTCCCTTCCTTCTACCGAAGGCTTCTCTTCTTGCTCGCTGGCTCTTCCACCTTGCAACAAAGATGCAATGGTGTTGAATGATGGTTGCATTGCATTTTTCTTGCAACAATGGGCATGGTAATAAGGTTTAGATATTGGCAATAGAGATAGAAGGATGAGAAGGAGAGGGAGAAAAGGGAATTGAGATAAATGTTATGGGTATAGGTAGTAATACCTATATGGAAAAAGTACTGAGTAGAGTAGTGGGAAGGGTTATGATGGATGAAAGAGGCTGAAG
This sequence comes from Lygodium microphyllum, assembly GCF_053477565.2. Lineage (NCBI taxonomy): Eukaryota > Viridiplantae > Streptophyta > Polypodiopsida > Schizaeales > Lygodiaceae > Lygodium > Lygodium microphyllum. Next base: position 82,939,858 of record NC_141142.1, on the reverse strand, counting down.
AGGTAGAACAAAGTAGAGATGGGGATGATGATAGTAGATAAGAGGTGGTCCATGGCTAAGATGTTTGTGGGGGATATGTTTGTGGTGGAGCAAGATAGATGCCATGAAAGAGAGAGTGTAGCAAACTCTAGAACCCTTTTCCTTGGGCTTGAATAATTAGCTATAGGTGATGACAACTAGACATCACAAAAATTGTTGGCAAGATAACGGGGTGCCTTTTTTGTTTCTAGGGGCAAGAAGGGTTCTTTGAACCACTATCAATGGGTTAGATGATACACAATCGTGAGGATTGCTAATCCTCTTAAGGAAAATTTTGTGGCATTGCAACCTTAAGCAATCAAGTGCAAGGCTCACTTGTTCTAGGCATGGAGATAACCAGGAGGTGGTGGCCAAATTATCTAAGTGGCAACCTTGAGATGAGGTGGCAAAAATGATCACTTTGGTGGTTAAGATCTAGGTGGCATACAGGCTAGCACTAGAGGCCCATTTTTTGGCACTCCAAATGGTGATTCCTACTAGCACTAGTGGGGAAAGATTTTAAACCCAAGCGGTCTTGATGAGCACCACACATGGTAGATTTTTGGCCCAAGTGACTGTGATGAGCACCACAAGGCAGAATCAGGTGGCATGTTGTAGTTGATTGATGACGTATCAATCCACATGCCCTTGAATATTACAATTATTATTAGTGTGATGAGCTACATAGCTAATCATATGTCAATCATTGCTTTGGCTTTCTTACTCTACTTGACTTGGATCACTACCAAGTGCTTTAGCATCCTCTTGTGCCTTCTGTACACACGAGGTATTTTAATATGGATCCCTCCTTTCCAAAAGGTAAAAACAAATGAAAATATTTTGAGTGTCATTGAATGTGATAAAATTTTTCTTCTTCATTATGATGTCATTTATGAGAATAAATCTCAACTAGAATTCTTATTTCATGCAAGGCAAAGTGTTTTCTTCTAAGCAATAAAATAGATTCTACTTATTTCATGCATGTTTTAGAGTTGGTACATATGACCTTCTCCTATTCTACAACACGAAGCATGCAAGTGACTTTGTAGCTGATGTGCCCTTGGTCTTGGCTGTTTAGAAATGAGACATAGATAGAGGAGAGGAACCAAGAGCTCAGTCATGCTCTCTATCTTCCATTCATTATTCCATTGTTCTTCTTCACTTACTAGAGAGTAAGTTATACACTAGATTTAACTAACCATGACTAACTCTAGTTAGGTCACACTGACTAACCCGATTTATTAAATATCCCACACTTGCTGATATAGCTTGATATAGCTAAGACACTATCGGTCACACACAAGAGCTTGAAGTCTCAACACTCCCCCTCAAGCTCAAGATAAAACCTATACACCAAGTAGCTGTTGGAATTGACTGAACTTATCTTTACCCAGAGACTTAGTAAAGATATCTACTACCTACTCATCTATCTTCACATCCATAAGATCCACTTTCTCTACAAGAACCATCTCTCTGATAAAATGGTAGTGTATCTCAATGTGTTTAATCCTCACATGATAAACTGGATTTGATGCCAGGAGTACACTACTGAGATTGTCGCATAACAAGGTCACCAAAGCATTTACCTATATGTCCAAATCAGCCATAAGCTTAAGTAGCCATGCAATCTCACATGCTACCAATGCAGCACCCCTATACTCTACTCAGTGCTAGACAATGCAACAGTTGGTTACTTCTTGCTACTCTAGCTGATCATTTCACTTCCAAATCCAAAGGCATAACCCTTTGTAGATCTACAATCATATGAGCATCCTGCCCAATCCGTATCCATGTATCCAACTAGTGTGACAAGGGCTTATCTTCCACATAAAACAGCTCATAATCTACAATAGACTTTACATATCTCATAATCTGCCTAATAGCATCCAAGTGTGCCTTTCTAAGCTTTTGCATGAACTGACTTATGAGCCCAATAGCATAACTCAAATGGTGTGCAGATCGGTCGCAATATGCTCATGTAGTGAATCCCGGAAGGTCCCCAAGAACAATGAACTCTACCTTTTTGCACAAAAAACAATGTAAAAGCATGAACGACAAGAAGCAAGAGACCAATTGGGTTCAATCTCCCCCCATGCCTTGTGTGAGCGCTTCACAAAGCATGTATTTTATGTATATTTCAATCTTCATGCTCAATAATAGCCCAATTTACAAAAATATGACAAGCTTTTAGCTTTTGAGTTTGCTTTCTACAAAAATAGGAAAATAAAGCTAATGGACGGTGCCCATAGAGTCTGGCACGCCCAATCTCAATGTCCAAATAGAAGTAACATATCCGTGCGCATAGGCACATACAAAATAATAATCAATAATCAATGTCTCAATAGACATAACAAAATATAGGCGTGGCGCCTATCAAAATATAGTCCAAAGGTCGAATACTCGCTAGACTCCAATGCTTTCCTCCGCCACTGCTACTATCTCTACACATCAACTGAAGCATTCACAATCGTTAGTAAAATAATACAATTAAACCGACAAAAGTGAATACCTAGCAGTCTTCAACTACATAAATAAATCAACTGGTTAGAAATAAATCCTAACCTTAATTTATTACGAGTGCGCACTCTAAACTCATAAACGTTTATTAATTTAATATGCATTTTGCGGAATCACCCGCTATGGAATCACCCACGTACACACTAAATTAATGAAACGCCCAAAAAGGAAAGGCGTCCCCATCACCTTCTCGCACAAAGAATCCTCTTTGTGTATGAGCCCCAGTCATCTAAGTTTACAGAATCCACCGTAAAACCTCACGGAATCCACCGTGGAATATGCCTCCTGGCATCATACCCCCGGGGTGGGATAGCAATTGACCTCAATTGCTATTAGTTCAATGTGGAGCTAACAGAGTGGGGAAAGCATTTAAGTCTCTAGCGTGCATCCATTGTGCTTCCTCTACAGGATGGTTCTTAAATTTGACTAGATATCTAGAATACCTTCGGCCAGCTCTAGTAGTCATGTAGTCAGTGTCTATGATGGCTTCTGGTTCAAGTATTTCAGTCTCTTTTTCTAATAAAGGTGGGTTTTCATAAACAGGGTGGATAGGTAATTGGCCTCTAAATGGTCTCAATAAACTAATATGAAATGTATTATGAATTTTCCAATGAGATGGCAATTCTAACCTGAATGCATTATCATTAATCTTATGAATGATTCTAAATGGTCCATAAAATCTAGGAGCTAATTTGACAACTGGATGTCTATCTACACTTTGCAGTCTACGCTTTTCTATTCTAAGCCAAACATAATCATCAACTTTGAAATTCATGGCTTTTCTTTTCTTGTTGGCTTGTTTGGTATATGATTGTTGGGCTTTAGCAATCATATCCTTAACCTCATCAAAAATACTGTTATGCATAGTAGCAATATCATCAGCACTCTGAATTTTATTAGACAAAGATGCAACAGGTGTAGATAATCTATATCCATAAATGACTTCAAAAGGTGCTTTCTTTGTAGATGTGTGCGGTGTATTGTTGTATGCAAACTGTAATAAATGCAAATGAGTGTCCCATGTTTGAGGTTTAGAGATAGTATATGCACGTAAAAGATCTAAAATGGTGCTATTTGTGGCTTCTGTTTGTCCATTAGTTTCTGGATGGAATGCAAATGAGAAATCAATCTTTGTGCCTAGATTTGCAAACAGTGTAATCCAAAAATTGTTACAAAATCTAGAATCACGATCTGAAATAATCACTTTTGGCAATCCATGGTTAGTAAAAACAATTTTCAAAAATAACTTTGCTGCTTGTGATGCTGTTAAAGTTTTCTTACATGCAATGAAATATGCTTGCTTACTAAATCTATCTACAATTGTCCAAATCATGTCATGGTTAGATTTAGTATTTGGTAAACCAGTAATGAAATCCATAGAAATATGTTCCCAAGGTTTAGATGGAATAGACAAAGGCATTAGTAATCCATAGTGTTTACCATGATGTCTCTTTATTCTTTGACAAATCAAACATTCAGAAACAAAATTAGATACATCTGCATCCATATGCGGCTAATAAAAATCTTCAGTTAACATGCGTAATGTAGATATGATACCTCTATGACCTTGATATGGGGGACAATGAATTTCATTCAAAACAAAAGATCGGAATGGAATAGTAACACACAGTCTCTTTTCAAAAAACATAAATCCATCATTATATGACAATGAATCAATAGGAATGAAATTATTTTGAACTAATTTTTGCCAATCAAAATGAAAAGTAATATCCTGGTGATATGTATCTTTCATAGCAATCAAAGAATCAAAAGATATGATAGAAATATTATGAATTGCAGGTCTTCTACTCAATGCATCAGCAACTACATTTTCTTTTCCAGGTTGGTATTGAATGATAGGATGAAAACTTTGAATGAAGGAAGCCCATTTGATATGACGGTCAGAAATTTGGGGTTGGCTAAGTAGATGTCTAATGCTTTGCTGGTCGGTCTTTATCATGAATTCTATACCCATTAAATAGTGTTTCCACTGTTTTAATGCTTGTACAACTGCTAATAGTTCTTTGTCATAAGTGGAATATTTGAGCTCAGAGGGTTTCAGCTTAGAACTAGAATATGCTATTGGATGATTGTCTTGCATTAGTACGGCTCCTATTCCTGATCCGCTAGCATCGGTCACAACTAGAAAAAATGGTCTGTTAAAGTCAGGCAACTGTAGAACACGGGCATTGGTTAATGCACATTTCAGTAAGTCAAAGGATTTCTGCTAAGTTTCAGTCCATTGATAAACAATTCCTTTCTTAAGAAGTTTGGTTAGTGGTAAAGCAAGTAATGAAAAATTACGTACAAACTTCCTATAGAAACTAGCAAGACCAAGGAATGAGCATAATTCATGTACATTTTTAGGAACAGGCCAATGCAATATTGCATCAATTTTCTTAGGATCAACTTTAATTCCTTCTTTTGATACAATATGTCCTAAATATTCTATTTCTGTCTTAAAGAATTCACTCTTTTCAGGATTTGCAAACAATTGATTTTCTTTCAGTAATTGAAAAACTAATGATAAATGCTCATAATGCTCTTTTTCACTTTGACTAAACACCAAAATATCATTAAAAAAAACAATCACACAATATTGATATTTCAGAAAGATACGGTTCATCATTCTACTGAAAGTAGCAGGTGCATTAGTTAATCCGAATGGCATGGCTAAGAATTCGTAATGGCCAAATTGTGTTCTGAATGCAGTCTTAAATATGTCACATTTATCTAGCCTCACCTGATGATATCCAGATTTAAGGTCAATTTTACTAAATATAGAAGATCCTTGCAGTTTGTCCATAAGGTCATCAACTCTAGGTATAGGATACTTATTCTTTACAGTGATCTTATTTAAAGCTTGGTAGTCAATACACATACGATAGGTATTATTCTTTTTCTTGACTAAGAGTACAGGTGCACCGAATGGAGAACTGCTAGGTCTAATTAAGCCTCTATTTAGTAATTCTTCAACTTGACACTGGATTTCTTTTTGCTCTATTTGATTGTGCCTATATGGTGCTTTGCAAGGTGGTTGTGTGCCAGGTATCAAATCAATCTTATGGTCTTCTGGACGTGAAGGAGGTAAACCTGGTGGTAGGTCTTCTGCAAAACAGTCCTTAAAATATGCAAGAAATTCCTTATGCCTAGGGTGCATATGATTTTCCTTTGCGTGCAATTCATTCACCCAAATGAGATATGATTTAGTATTCTTGCGTAGTGCACGTTTGCTTGAGTATGCGAAAGCAGTGGAAAAATATTAGATGCATGCATACCATATAATGTAATAGATTTTCCTTGAAAATTAATATTCATTGTGTGCGTGGAATAATCTATATTTGGATTATGCTAGTGTCTCCAAGGCATTCCTAAAATAATGTCGTTTGACTATAATGGAACAACTAAAAATTTTCTTCTTTCAATATATGAACCAATTCGAATCTCTAAATCTTGTACTTCTTGTGTGCCGTTGTACCTAGTGCCTAAAAATGCAGCTTTTATATGATAATGCGTAGGTATTGTATGTAATTTCAATTCCTTTACCAATTTTGCTAAAATAAAGTCATGAGTACTACCGTCATCATGCAAGATAGTTCTTTCCTTTCCATGCACCATACATTTCATAGTCAACAATGAATGTGGAGTAGGCATACCTGGTAAAGTGTCGGAAGTAGTAGTAGTATCATCCTCATCTTCAGTGAAATCCGGCATATCCTCATGCTCGTCTTCATCCATGGCTCCAAGATAGTTGATATGTACTGGTGGCTTCTTTGAATGACAATTTGCTGCGAGATGCCCTGGCTGGTGACACTTATAGCATACTATTGGCTTGGCTTTGGTTAAATTATTTGCAATGGCTGGAAGTCTGGGTACATTTGGATTTGCTTGTGGAATAGGCTTAGGATTTGGATTGACAATGGATGGTAATGCAGGTGGTTTAGCCCAATTCTTGCGGAAAGATGGTGATGAGAAACGACCTGGATTAAACCTTCTAAAATTGGAATTGAATTGTTTAGATCCATAATTACCATTGGCTTGGAATTGCTGTGGTCGTCTGTCTCTTCTGCGTAACTTATCTTCAGTGTCGTGAGCTAGTGAAATGGCATCTTCAAGGGTAGTAGGCTTGAACATGTTCACTTCAGCGTAGTAATGTCCAAGAAGTCCAAACATATACTTCCGCTTATGTGTCGTCTCTGGTACGTCTTCAAGCATGCGTAGCTACAGGAGTGCATTCCAAAAACGCTCTGTATACTGTGGAATAGGCTCACGATCTCGTTGTTGAAGTAAATCCCATTACTTGATAGCCTTCTCATGAAATTGCGGTGGAAGGAAATTCTGCATGAACTTCTTCTTGAAATCTTCCCAAGTAGCAGGACATTCTATGCTCTTGCGTACTACAGTCCACCAAAGTGATGCTCTGTCTATCAGATGATTAGTAACACACTTGATTTTATCTTTTTCTGGATAAGTTTCCTCATGGAAATAGTCATCAAACTGACTAATGAATGATAAAACAGTCTTTCCTTCTCGTATGCCATTGAAAGTGCGAAATTTGAAACTTCGTTTACTTATCTTGGATTCCTTGCGAATGGTTTGAGCTTCAAGAGTGGCGTCGATGGTACGGCGAATCAAATCTTCAGCTTGAGGTTCTTCTTTTTCGGTAGACGCTCTTTGTAGTTTTGTCAATTGCGCTTGCAATGCTTGCCTAGCCCTTCGCTCTTCTTCCAATTGTAATATGCTTAGATCCAACTTTTGTTCCATGGTAGGCTCAAGTAAGTCGTCTTCAACCATAGGATCATCCATATGTGGGGTCGTCATCCTGTAAAACTCAATAAACCTTTCTCACTCAAAATCAGGTTAGCGGGATGAGCGTAGCTCAAATTCGAGGTTACAAGGCTATGTATTTTTGGGTATTTCTTTCTCAATTTTCAGAAAATCTGTAATATTTCCGTCTTCGTTTGCTGAAAGTACTTCAACAAACTTGTAGATAGGTAGAACACCTTGCCACGAACAACTTTCCAGTTCAGAGTTTTTGCATAGGAACAAGCCTTCTAGGAGTTTTAAGCACTAGTCAGTTCTGACTCCAGTTGACTAGTGTGACTTGCAGAGTTGCAGACTTAGCAGACTTACAGAGTTGCTGACCTGCAGAACTTAGCGAACTTGCAGAACTTGATTACTGTCGACTTGCAGAACTTGACTTCAGAGGTGCAGGACCTGAAGTTTGTGGACTTGTTTGCCTTGTCTGACTTGAGTAGCTTGGCTTGACTTAAGTGATTAAGCTTTAAAAAGCTTAAGATGACCAGTCGTCAGATTTCGTGGGGGGGGGGGCGCTTTTCATGACGGCGCGAAAAACGCGGAAGGGTCTTCTGATACTACCACGAAAATTTATGAAGCTTCAAGCTTTTTAAAAGCTTCCAAGCTTAAGCTTAAGCCTTGTTGAGACAATAACTTGAATATGAAGAAAGCTTATCTCTGTTTTTTTTCCACGACTTGATGAAGAAGATGGATGCGTGGTCCTCCGCCTACAGAGCCTAGTCCTTCGCGATCTGACAGTAGAAACAGGGGTTCTTGATCGCCAGAAGTCTGCCTGTATCGACGGTTCATGACGAGATTGACTGAGAGCCCGATCGTTCCTGGAGCTCCGCCTTCGCCCGAGATTGGTAGCGATTGGAAGCTCTTGATCTCAGCTCCGCTCTGATACCACTGGTGCGCAGATCGATCACAGTATGCTCACGTAGTGAATCTCGGAAGGTCCCCAAGAACAATGAACTCTACCTTTTTACACAAAAAACAATGTAAAAGCATGAACGACAAGAAGCAAGAGACCAATTGGGTTCAATCTCCCCCCATGCCTTGTGTGAGCGCTTCACAAAGCATGTATTTTATGTATATTTCAATCTTCATGCTCAATAATAGCCCAATTTACAAAAATATGACAAGCTTTTAGCTTTTGAGTTTGCTTTCTACAAAAATAGGAAAATAAAGCTAATGGACGGTGCCCATAGAGTCTGGCACGCCCAATCTCAATGTCCAAATAGAAGTAACATATCCGTGCGCATAGGCGCATACAAAATAATAATCAATAATCAATGTCTCAATAGACATAACAAAATATAGGCGTGGCGCCTATCAAAATATAGTCCAAAGGTCGAATACTCGCTAGACTCCAATGCTTTCCTCCGCCACTGCTGCTATCTCTACACATCAACTGAAGCATTCACAATCGTTAGTAAAATAATACAATTAAACCGACAAAAGTGAATACCTAGCAGTCTTCAACTACATAAATAAATCAACTGGTTAGAAATAAATCCTAACCTTAATTTATTACGACTGCGCACTCTAAACTCATAAACGTTTATTAATTTAATATGCATTTTGCGGAATCACCCGCTATGGAATCACCCACGTACACACTAAATTAATGAAACGCCCGAAAAGGACAGGCGTCCCCATCAACTTCTCGCACAAAGAATCCTCTTTGTGTATGAGGCCCGATCGTCTAAGTTTACAGAATCCACCGTAAAACCTCACGGAATCCACCGTGGAATATGCCTCTTGGCATCATCAAATGAGGCCTTGTGATGGTTAAGTAGATCAAGCTTCCAACCATTTTCCTATACATAATCACATCATCAATTTCAGCTCTAGTGCTAATGTCCAAATTGATATTCTGATCAAGAGGTTTATCCAATGGTTTACATTCAGTCATGCCATTTTTATTTAGTATTTCCATGGCATATTGTTTCTGCATCAACCATAAACAATTTTCAGCCTTGATCACCTCAATACCCAAGAAACACTTCTGTTCACCTAAGTCTTTCATATCAAATTCAGATTTTAGCATTTCATAACATGCTGTATCCCCAACTCATCATCACTTCTGATTATCAAATCATCAACATAGATAACTAGTACTACCAAACCTTTGCCTATCTTTTTTGTAAAGAGATTATGATCAACCCTGCCAACAATGAGTCCCAAAACCAGCAAGTAATTATTGATCCTTGCATGCCAGGCTCTCGGAGCCTATTTCAGCCCCCATACAATGCTTTTTTCAGTATGCATACATAATGTTGAAAATCAGGGTGTACATCAGACTAATCCATATAAACATCCTCTGCCAAGTCAGCATTGAGAAATGCATTCTTAACATCCACCTGCTGCAAATTCTAGCCTTTAGTAACATCCAATGCAATCACTGTTCGTATGGTTGCCATCTTGTCAACATGGCTGAATGTTTCTTCATAGTCTAACCCATACTATTGAGCATATCCTTTAGTAACCAGCCAAACTTTGTACCTCTCTACACTGCCATCCGACTTACATTTAATATTGTAGACCCATTTGCAACCAATGGTCTTCTTTCCTTCTGGAAGTGGCACAAGATCCCATGTTCTATTTTCAGCCAAGGCAGATATTTCCTCATCCATAGCTGTGCACCAATTTTTATCCATCATTGCTTCAGCATATGTAGCACATTCTTTGACTTCCCTCACTTTTATCATGTAAGCATAATGCTTCACAAAATAACCACTGTAAGTTAGCCTATCCACAAGGTACCTGACCCTCTGCAAGAATCTAAGCTATGGTGCACTACTCAATTCCCCTCTCTCATGAGGCCGAATATACATGTTGTGCCTAGTGCCAAGCATGTACATAGTTGGAATACCAAGCTCATTGTCTAGACTATTAGCTGATTCATAGTTGGAATACCAAGCTCATTGTCTAGACTATTAGCTGATTCATAGTTGGAATACCAAGCTCATTGTCTAGACTATTAGCTGATTCATAGCGTGAAGTCATCCTACCAGGTGTCATCACACCAGATGTATCATTTGAATCTTGTTCTTTTCCTTTGCTGTCCACCACATCATATCTCCCCCTCATTGACATAGTGGCGTCAGTGGTGGATGGTGAGCTAGAGCTTTGGAATCTCCCTATCCATGGAGATATTGTCGTACCACTAGGGCATGTCAGTTAGTACTCTATTGCAAATCAAATGTAGAAACATGTGTAGAAGGCATATCCGATGGCACTACAGCCGATGATACATACCAAGATGCCATCTCATCAAATATAGCATTGAGACTAGTGTCTCCCGAGTAGAGGGATCATAGCATTTATATGCCTTCTTCTCCTGCGAATGACCAATAAAGACACACTTATGTGCTTTTGGATCTAGCTTCTTCCTCTTCTCATCTCAAGGATGTGCACATAAGCAAGATAGCCAAATACTTTCATGTGACTGATATCAAGCTTGTAGCCATACAGCTTCTCAACAAATGGTGTCATATCATGAATACCTGTAGTTGAAGTCCTATTTAAGGTATACATGGTTGTCATAATAACCTCAGCCCAATCATAGAGTGGCATCTTCTTCTCATTCATCATTGCATGGGTAGCTTCCATTAAGACCCTGTTCTTCTATTCAGCTACCCCATTCGGCTATGGAGTATAGTTGCATGTAAGCTGCCTACGTATGTCGTTTTCAGCCAAAAGACTGTCCAAGTCATTTGATACATACTCCCCATTCACCTATGGAGTATAGCTGCATGTAAGCTGCCTACGTATGTCAACTCATTTGACACATACTCCCCATTCGGCTATGGAGTATAGCTGCATGTAAGCTGCCTATGTATGTCATTTTCAGCCAAAAGACTGTCCAACTCATTTGACACATACTCCCCACCACTATTAGATCTCAAACAAGAGATATAGCAATCAAATTTCTTTTCAACCTGTTGCTTAAATTGTTGGAAAAAAACGAACACCTCATCCTTTGTTTTTCAATATATAAACCCAAGTGTAGCAAACTGAAGTCATCAATGAATGTCACATAATACTTAGAGCCTCCCATAGATGCATTATGGGCTAGCCCCCACACATCAGAGTGAACAAACTACAATGGTCGCGTACTATTTTTGACATTCTTAACAAATGGCAACCTTGACGGTTTACCAAATTGACAAGCATGGTAGACATGACCAATATCTATGTAAGCAAACTTGGGTGGACCTATAATAAGATGTTTTTCTGCATCATTTGCAGCTGCTGAAGATTTACATGCCTTGCTCTTTTATGCCAGATTTCTAAATCTCTAACTGAGCCACAGCCATGGGCAAACATGGTTGATTTCAAATGTGGTAAAGTTGCATCAAGAGTAAACATCTTGCCGTTCCTATAACCACGAGAAATCAATTTGCATCCATTACCAAACTCCTCAAAATGAAGCAACCATGCTTATTAAACCTAACCTATAAATTTTGCTTAGTCATCTGGTGCACAGACAATAGATTTTTAGTAATTTACGGGACATGCAATACATCATGTAAGTTCTTTTTCTTGCCATCATGGATTACCAAAGGCACTTTGCCTTTATGCTAAATGCTATGCTGTGTATCATCCCATGTGCATACATAGACATTCCTCTTAGGCACCACTCACCATGAGGCATCATATGATTTGATGCCCCCGAATCAATATACCAAACAACATCCTCAATAGACTTCTCAGCATCCCTGTCTTTCACATATGTCATGGCAAACAGTCTATCCCTAGAAGCATCATCTGTTTGACTAGAGTCCATGCTACTTGCCCTTTTTATTGCCCTGCTTCTTCTAGCAATCCTTGGAAATATGACCATACTTTCCATAGTAGTGACAATCCTTATCCTTATTAGGATTGGTAGATGGACATTGTTGTTGCTGCCAAGAGCCTCTACCTCTAGGGCTAGATCTTCCCCTGCCTCTAAAATTTTCACCTCCTCTTGCATTTGAACCCTGCTAGTTATTATTGCCATAAGATACATTTTGTTGGCCTCCTCCGCCATAACCATAACCTCTACCATGGCTGACACAGTTGCATTGATTCAAATAAAAGATAGCATCCTTGCTCTTGGAGTTGCTAGATCCTATAGCCATTTTTCTTTTGTTTTTATTTGGCTAAGACAAGTTTTACTTCCTCATGAATAAGCAATGCAATCAGCTCATTGAAATTTGGCATTTCAGCCTGCATAGAGATAGAAGTATCAAATGACTTATTGGGATTGAGCTCGAGGGGGAGTGTTGAGATATCGAGCTCCACTCGTGATATGCCAGGGTGACCGTTGTGCATTTATGTCACCGACTTGTCAGTTGTTGCAGATGTGGTTGGTACAGCGCCTATGAATAATAGCTAGATGACAGCTATCCTTATCTACTCTAGTTCGTGGCTCAGTTAGTATGCCACCTTAGTTAGTTGAGTTTGGTTTGAGACCCATATATAGGGTTCTTCTATTTCTATGTACTTGAGTTCTTTTTGGCTTACACAACTAAGAAGAGGAAAATTGTTTTCAATCTCCACCTCTGTGTGTATTCCCCCATTGTGCAAGCAAGAAAGCTACAAGTGAGACTCCTTCCTTCTCTCCCAAAATCTTGACAAGGCTGAGCTTAGAAGAGCAATGGAAGTACCTACTACTGGCTGGCCTAACCCTCCGGGAATTGGACACACTGGGCTTTGAAGAAGGAGCGCAACTAGAAGACTGGCAAAGGGAGGAGGCTGACCTTGAATTTGTTATGGGGAGAATCAGAGAAGAGGTAATCCCACAACCCCCCTCACTGCATATCCAAGAACAGCAACAGATTGATCCATTCGCGAAAAGACAAGCCGTACTAAGGAAGAGATGGAGAAAATTAGTTGAAGAAACTAGGAAGTAGTTAAGAACCAAACTGGTCCTGCAGCCATCCGTGCCCCTCCCACCGTGCCCCTATGACCTCCCTATTGGATTCCACGTGGAGCTAGTGATTTGGGAATGGCAAGAAAAAGAAAAAGACCCATTCATCTTCAGCTTCCTCATGCCTAATAGCCTGCAGAGGGTCCTACCAATCAAGGTGATGGAAGAGGTGATCGTGATTGGTGGCCGACTAGGATAGAAATGGCTGGAAGAAAGGGAGAGGACCCCCACTCTATGGGGAAGGGAAGAAGCAGAGTTTTTGCAAGACAAGGTGTTTGAAATACCACATACTATACAGGGCTACAACTGCCAACCCCTATGGAGGAGGTGAGTGTGCGACATTAGCGTGCTCGCCTGGATGGCTTTTTGTAACACCCTGCCCTATGAGAGGAACGACCCCACATTCATGGCATATCCTCATAGGGTAGGTGTGGATTTTGTTGCCACCCTCCATGAACATCATGATTTTCCCATCATCTATAACTCCAATGCTGCCTCCTTCGAACATATCCTTCTTTTTTACTCGGGAAGCCTAAATGATTCCATGATGCGTTTTCTCACGGACTTCTCTTCATGCCCCGATCCAACCTTTATAACTACCTGCAATTATCTTAGGTTACTTAAGCTACTACTCAAGCATGACCCAACCCCACAAGAGCGTGGCTTGCCTCCCCTCTTTTCTGACCCTAACGCCATTGACAGCTGTGCCATGGCGCGTTTAATGATGAGAGCTAGCCTTCTCCCCTCCTTTCACCTAGCTCTCCTAGAGGATATGAACGATAGCCAATTCACTAGGTACAACCATCCCTTCCTCTCCACCACCTCCCTCCACGTCCGCATGAACCTCAAAGGGTACATGCAAAGCCATCAATTTTTGAGAAAATCCATCCGACCTCCTTCTCCACCTAAATTAGACAAGGAAGATTACATACAGGCTGTCATTCTACTAGTGTAATACTACTAAAAAAAAATAGAATAGAGAAAAAGAAAAAGAAAAAGCATCCAAGGAAGAGCAAGCGAAACATAACACATGGAATGGACAAAACACCTTACTTACAGAAGCACTTAGCACCACGTTAAGCACGATCACTGCACCTAGAGGTCCTCAAGTTAGGCGTGCCCGGTGGCTTCGGTCGGCCGGCTCCATCCCTAGCCCCCTAGTCCCCTAGCCCTTTTTGATCCCCCACTTCACGCTTAGGGCCCATCAAGGGCAGGATATACCTAGGGAGGTCACACTCGCCTATGGTTAGACCTGTCACCCTAAGCTACTTGCACTGCACCTCTTGCACAAATGGGGCCCCCAAGTGTGGGATATCACCTAGGCTAGCCTGTGGTTAGACCCAACTCCCCATTCCACCAACAGGAGAGCACAATGCACTACACAATAGGGTAGACACCCCCCTTAGGTAGAGCACCGCACCCTTTCCTTCCAAGCATCACAAAGGCGACCAACCACTAACTTTGGAGGCCCCCGTCAACCACTTGCTATCCATTTGGCTTCTCCAAAAAACCTTATTACCAAGCTTCCACGAGCACCTGAGTCTACATGTGGCCCTGCCCTTACACGACTACTTTGCCAACTGCCTCTTAAACCCCAACAGTCGCCAAGAGTGCCATGGGACTAGCACCCGTCTCGGAGGGGGGTAATGTTAACCCCAAGCCAAGAAGGCGGAAGAATGAATGAAAAAGCAGAAAGAAGATGGAAAAGGAGCAAAGACACACAAGCGGCCTCCTCTAAAGCTAAGCCGAGGCCAAAAGCATAATTTTAAATAAAAGGTGCCTCAAAAACTCCAAAAAATCTTGTAAAAGAGCACCAGGCTCCCTCCTGTGCCACTTCTAAAAGAATAGACAGGTATAGGCTTAGGGCATGAAGCAATAAGAGGGAATTAGAAAAAGGGACCTTGCCACAATGGCTGGTCATGTAAACAAGGATGGGTGCCCATGGGATTTTAGGGTTTGTATATATAAAGTTCAAAAAGTGAATGGAAGCTCATTCTTTGGTGTGTGGCTAACAAGAGCTCTTCTCCTCTGTTTGCTTATGTGCTCTTGAGAGAGGGAGTGTGAGAGTGTGAGGGAGTGAGTGTGTGAGAGTGAGGGATCAAGAGGGTGAAGCTCTTCACCATCTCCTCTTCTCTTCTTCTCTTCCCTTCTCTTGCATGCGTGGCTATGGTGGATGGAGCTTGGAGATGGAGGAGGCTTGAGGATGCTTGAGCTAGCATCTAGGATCGTGGAGCTACCGGTGTGTGCGAGAGAGAAGGCAACTCATGTCGGCATCAAGGTAAGCTCACTACACTCGTAGGATCGACGGCGCGTCGGCTATGTGAGAGGTAGCCATTAGAGATCGCTTGGAACGCTTGAACAATAAGCGGTCCATGGGTCTTGGCGGTTGAGCGAAAGCTCCCACACCTTTGTATAGTCTATGTGGTGTGAAGTTTCTAAGGGCTAGTAGTTATGATGTTGATTTCTCAATTATCAATCCATCCATAATTTTGGTTTGGGATAATTTTTAAAATACTAAACTGTATCGGAATGCGACAAAACTTCACACATGCACTTGTTAGGAAAGTGGCTCCAGACTCTAGACTTTGACCAAGAGTTTGCATGCATTTATTTTTCCAAAAAAAAAATCGAGCTCTTGGCCACCTAACGAGTGGGTGTGTGAAGTTTCGTTGCATTCCGATAAAAGGTTATGGATTTATGATCACGCGATGGACAATGCGTATGAAGATACATTAACCCAGTTTTTGGGTTTAAATGGATTAAAAGTTCATCCTTCTTCACATTTTCACATATTACTTTCTTTACTTCCTTCATTCTCACACACCCAACCTCTATATCTTCTCCATCTTGCCCTCCTCAAGCTTGCATGACACGCACCAAGCAAGCATGTCGCAGTTTTGGCCATGGGAAGACCTCACACCAATGCCCACCACCTGGAGCAAAAGGTGGAGCTTCCTCTAGTGCAGCAACAGGTGCTCCCCATAGAGCACAATGATCACCACACAGAAGAAGAGGAGATGGAAACCGGGCACTGTCGTCCTTCAGAAGATAAGGAGAATCCAATGCGGACACAAGCTTCTCATCTCAAAAAGATCTTTTCATAAGGTTGTTCGAGAAGTCATGCAAGACTTAGAGTTGAAAGGGATGGGAAGATTTTGGGCGTGAGTGCGGGATGGCCCACCGGTAGGAAGGTGGACTGCTGTAGCTATGGAGGCCTTACAAATAGCTGTAGAGGGATTTCTCATCGACGTTTGATGATACATAGCAAGCGGCCATCCGTGCAAAGTGTGTCAAAATCATAGATAAAGACATGAACTTTATTGTTCGTGCTTTGACACGGCAAGGGGACTCCTCCATAGGTTATGATATTAATGATGCAAGGTTTTGTAATGAGTGTTATAGCACCATAGTGTCTTGGAAGGCCAAAAAATTTTGTATACTGTGCCACATTGGAATATATATACATAATAGCTCATGCGATGTTTATTGAATTCAAATAAATGACTCTTGATTTTTGTTTAATGTATGCACATATCGAAAGTAGTAATGCATGTACGGATATGAGTTACGTTATTGCTTATACACAATTGCAAGTGCGATACTACACATTGACATAATTAAATTTGATTATGTTAATGTATGCGAATGCATCATTCACGTACTACACATTATTGTCACACTGACACAAAGCACACATTTATTCAATAAATATTTATTTATAGGGACAAAGTAAAATATATTATATTCATCAAGAAAAATATATGCGATGGTTGATACTGATGGCAGATACAAAAAGCTGATAGCCAACAAGAACTCTCATTGGTTCCTTGGCTTTTTCATTGATGAAGAGGAGGGGCCAGTTTCCAATGAAAATATAAGTTCCATCTTTGCTTCAAAAATGATGCGCTCCCCCTTCAACTCTTTCTCAAAGATAAGTGGATTTGACACTTTACCAAGGTCACCTAATGTAGCAAGTACACACATTGCTCCACCACGTGTTTGGTCAAATAAGTAAAGAAGCTTTGACCACTTGATTAGCACCAACTTCTCCAAGCTAAATGTCACAGGTATCACTCGAAAAGGTCCAAACTTGGTCAAAGCTCCAAATTTTCATGATTGTTTCTTGTCCTTGTGGTGAGCACTTCTTATGGAAGACCACCAAGTCTGCAACAAGGTTGCCAATATACTCCTTCAGAGTTGAATCCTTCCATCGATCCACATGCTGAGCTCCTCCTTGCCTTGATGCAAACTCATCTATATACAATATGTCTTGAATGACAAAGTCAAATCAAAAAATATATTTAGCAACTAACCTAAAGTTATTAGAAGTGAGAAAACTTGATGGTAGGGTGCATCGGGTCCCTCGGAGTCCACCAGTGAAATCTTGGGCAAAAATGATGCCTGCAGCTACCTTGTCTGAAGTCTGGTGTCTGGGGCCCCCAATCCGATTTTCTTTTGCCTCCAAAGAGATTACAACTGATGTAATCTTTGACAAAGGTGCTGATTACAATACCTTTCCATACTATTACTAGCAAGAATTAAGCCAACCAATGATTTAGCCCACAAATGCAAAGCTACAATCCTATAAAGGCCAACTTTTCTCATTATTGGGAAAATGTAAGATATAACTAATTATAGAAATGGAGACCACTCATGTTTCCTCAAGTAGGGAAGCCTCCATGAATCCATATTTTAATTTTTGAGACATATTGATAATTTCTTCTTCTAGAAGATAAGCTTCTTGAATCTCTTCAATCCAATATATGAATCTCCATTATTGAAGACACCTTACATGCCCACATTGTTGATCATGAATCAACCACCCTATATAGATCTTTGCCCACATTCTTGATAAATAATAAGCCACCACATGAAAAAGTCATAATTTTGGAGTATAAGCATCCATATTTTTTTGCTTAGGAGATATGTTGGATTGTGAAAGGAAGTATTTTGAGGACCCGATGATCACTCTTAATTTTTTCATAAAGGTAATGATTCCACTTCTTGATTACATGGAATATAGCCAACATCTCTTGGATTATAAACATTCATATTCATTTCCTTCATTCAACTCGCAGCTTTCAAATTCAAAAGCCCCATGGTCTTAAAGTAGGATAACATCTATACCTCATCCATTAGCATTACATTGAATAATGATTTCATTCAAGAGGTTGGGGAAAACCAAGATAGGTGCTAAAGTGAGTAATTCTTTGAGTTCATTGAAGCTCCATTGATTAGTTATGGCATCCCAAAAGAATACCTCTTTCTTCAATCTATCAATTGAATGTTTTGTAATTGTTGCATAATGCCTAACAAACCTTTAGAAGAAATAAAAAAGCCCAAGAAAACCATGGAGAGAAGTGTATTGGTTGACTTTGGCCATTCTTTAACACATTACACTTTCTTTAGGTTAGCCTTTATGACTTCCTCACTAACAATATGCCCCAAATGCTCCATTTCTATTTTTGTATGAATGCACACTTTCTTTCTTTGGTGAATAATTTATGCTACCTTTGTATGAATGCACACTTGCTCTCTTTGATGAACAATTTAGGCTCCCTTAATATATCAAACACCCTTTTTATGTGCAATAAATGATCCTTCAATGACTTGGTGTAAATGAGGATAATGTCGAAGAACACTAGTGCAAACTTGAAGAGAAAAGGGTGTAAAATCTTGTTTATCAAGATTTGAAAGGTAACTTGGATATTGATTAACTTGATTTCCATAACAATGAAATTATAGAGACCCAATCAATCCTAAATTTTGTCTTGAGCTCCTCACATTCTCTCATCCTAGTTTGATGGTAGGCCAAAATTCAAGTCTATATTATCAAAATATTTGGGTCCCTTCCACTCATCACCTCTTAGAATGGAGTACCTATTCCTGACTATGAACTTGTTAAGAACTTGATCATGAAGATACATGCAAAAGATGCCATTTTTCTTCTTTACCAATAATATTGGTGAGGCATATGGAAAATTTTTGAATCTTTCAACTACACTTCCAAAAAATCCTTGATTTTCTTAGTCTCCTCTTCTCTATCACATTTGATAAGTCTATAGGGAGGTTTTGATGGGCTTTGAGTTAGGTCCCAAGTCAACAGGTGCAATATTTCCACAAAATTAAAATTTAGTTGGTTAGTTCAAAAGTTAGTTACTCAATTAATAAGTTAGTAAGGTTACTAACTAAAAACTAACTAAAGTAAAAACTAATTAACATTAATAACTAACAATTTTTTTATTTAAAAAAAACAAGAGTCATATTCCAACATTTCTCTTGGATTGACAAAGACCATAGCCACCCTTTACGGAAGTTATAATGTGAACGAGTGTTATGAGCCATATTATCTATTGGTGTTAATGTTATAGTATGGATGGTCCAAAAATATTAGATTTTTGAACAAAACAAGCATATTTTAGAAATTAATTATTGTAAATATCCTAAAAAGATATAGAAATTTCTAGAATTGGATGTCATGTAAAAAAAAAAGTGATTTTTAAGCTATTTTTGGATATTTAATATAAAAAAAGAAGGATTGGCAAAATCATACGTGCCGCAATCACAATTTACAAAGCAGTAAATATCACTTTGAACATGGAGAAAAAGGAGCGATCTAAAAGATTTCTAAGCAAGTGTCTTGGGGTTTTATCCCCTTTTGAAGCCAATGGAACCATCAGATTTATGATTTGAGCATCAGATCACTGTTTTTCCAAAATTCCCTCCACAAATAGCTCTTCTTCTTAGCCACACTTCTCTAATTCACTATAAATAAGAGGCAAGGGAAGCAATTTAGGAGGCACAAGAAAGCACAAGGAGACCCCTAGAGGCTACAAGTGAGAGAGGTAGAATGATAACCCTCCAAGAGATTGCGAGAAGAAGCTAGAGAGAGAGAGAGAGAGAGAGAGAGAGAGAGGGGTACCTTGAGAGGTTGTAAGGGAGAGAGTTATCTCAATTCCCCCTATCTCGGTCTTCAACTAAGCCATCTTCTCTTACGCTCTCTCATCTCAAATTCACTCATTTATCTCACGAATCTACTTGCGGACAATGGCCCCCAAGTTAAGAATGTCACATGTGGATGTCAATTCCACAATTAGTAACAAAGCTTCGAGTGAGGGTATCACCGCCAATACAACTACACTACCGGATATAAATAATATATTTCTAAGTTGTTAAGCTGCTTGCATTAGTTTTACATGAGACACATCATGCCCGTACTATGCCACACGAGAATGGGTTATTGAAAAAGATAAATTCATCGCAAATATTCGAAAGATGGATTTTGTGAAGTGCATGTATCAAGGGAAGTTAATTGCACCTAGTTGCATATGGCTTATTCCTTGATAGAGCAATTACAAGGAAGAATCGATTAGGGGTTATGAATGGCATAATCGTAAAAAGAATGACATTTAAAATTGAGCATATAAGTGTTAAGTAAATTTTGCATAGAGTCGCTCTTTGATCCCAAGGGGGAGAGCGAATATGCGATGGAATTGTTATCGCAGCTATTCTTGTATTGTTTGAAAAAAATACAATTGGTTTCTCTTGGTTGATCAAACAATATCCTAAATGGTTTTACATTCAACCAATTGTTGGATTGTGGTTTGGGTGAGTATTCCAAGTGCTTGTGAATTGATGGAAAATGCATGGCAGGGGTCTGTGATGACAAGTTGCCATGGGAATAAAGGAATGGTTTCTGAAAGATGATATTAGGGTTGAATCCCTTGTTTGTACTTATTTCTTAAAGGAATTAATTAAGGAAAGGTTATTTGCATGGATGGATCGCCTCCAAGATTGCACTGCAGCACAAACCTGAGAAGGGCACTGCTCAATTCATGGGCCGAAGGTCAAGTGGTGAAAAGGCTAACCATGGGAATAATGTTTCACTCCTAGGTAGCTTGCGGGTCAAGTGGAGTTTTGGACACCCCTTGCTAAGTTCCAAACGGAGTTGAAGACTACAGTGGCCCCAACATCTACAGTGTTGGAAGATCTTATTCTAGAAAAAGGATGGAAATTATGGTGCCCTGTGATTTGGACGGGGTACTTCTACAAGGCAGAAGGGACATAATTTCTCATGTATGGGCAAGAGACAAAGATTAACTTGAAGATAAATTAAGAAACTTGTTTGTCAAAAGGACTGCTTGCTTTGTTTTTGTGTCGATGCTATAAGTTACGTGAATGAACCCTATTCTCTAAAAGGCTTAATTAAGGAAGCTGATTTTAAATATCACACATAATTGTGGTAGGACCTAATTAGATAACTAAAGAACACCTATTGAGAGAAGTGGGTGGGCGGAACCCCCGACGGGTCCAGGGTGTGGTCCTAGAGAACTAGGAGGCTTCTAACATGGTTTTAGAGACGTTTGAACCTGATAAAGTTTTAGGCTAGAACCCTAATTCATGCCGTTTTAGGGGACTGGAATGGGACTATGCCCTACGGGTAGAGAGGTTGAGTGATGCATCCCTCTCGTTTCCTATTCTCTTTGAACCAAGTGCGACCTAGATATGCTTTGTCTTGGGTATCTCTACGTAAAGTAGGATATCCAAGACCTGAAGATGTTAGAATGCTGTTAGAAGACCTTGAGCACTAGGGACCCAAATTTCAGGTCGACCCCAGTGGGTTCAGCTACAAACATTCCATTGGGATGCAGACTTGAGAAACCCTAGGTGACAAACCCCATAACATTCCATGGGAGTGCCGGGAGGTGTCGCTTAGATTCATCTCTCGATGGACCACTAAAAACGTGCCTGGACAGCTGCATGCTACAGTTGGTATCAAAGCAAAACTTCGTAAGGATATGTGATAGATTAATGTATGGTTTGTAGACATATCCTAAATAGAATAACCTAAGTGGTATGGCTTGATTGTCAGGCATCTTCTTCTACAACCACGAATGCTAACATGCAAGAGATGAAATTCCTTCTCAAGAAAATTAAGGCACCCCAGTTTCATAGAAAAGGGATAAACATTGCAGTGGAGGTGGAGATATGGATTGAGCCGATGAATAATTATTTCTCTACTACGGAAACTGCTTCTGCCAATCAAGTAATGATAGCCAAACTTAAGTTAGTTGGTGAGGCTCGGATATGGTGGAAGCAATGGTGTAAAGATCAAGGTATTTCTAAAGCCGTTGTCACTTGGGGAAAGATGATGTACGCGGATGATACCTTCCACCAACCTACCAGACTTTGAGGATGAATGAATTCTTCAAGTTCAAGTAGCTGGAATTAACCTTGGAAGCCTAGTACTCAAAGTTTGTAACCTTACTAAAATATGCACTGCTTATAAATATTGTGTAGCAAGTATGCAAGTTTTGCCATGGCCTGAACACTCCTTTGAATCATTGTCTTGAAGCAATATGTCCAACAGACTTACAATATGCATTACTTTAAGCAAAGCCAATCATCCAAGAAATTAAATCAGGAAATTGTGACAAAGATGATTCTCGATATCAAGAAAAGAGATGCTGCATATGAGGAGAGATAGGGCACATCTGTAAGAGATGTCCCAACCATCAATGCTTCCATTGCAATGATTTAGGGCACATCCAAGTAGAGTGCCCTGACTTAAGTCTAGAAGATATTGAGTCTCCAAGAAATCCAAGATACACAAGTGCAGTCTTTGGATATATAGAGGAATCGGATGAAGACAAAGACATAGAACCCACTACACCTCTTCAGGATGATTAGAAATCCTAGAAATTTCAGCGACACATAATACAACTTGTATTGGAATAAACCTTACTCTTGTAACTACAGTTAACTCAAGTAATATGAGTTACATCAATTTTGAGCCTAGAACTTACAAGTGATCAGAGATACTTTAGTAAGGAATGATAGTTATAGCTTACAATGAATTTCTCTTAAGTTGTTTCTTCTCAAGTAATATAGATTGGGTCTTACTAGAATGTCAAATCTTGGGAGTATTCTTTAGTATTATAAGCAAAGATGATTGTCCATGGATCTTAGTTCATATCTAAAAAGAGGACAATTTGGAAACAAAGTTTTCGAGATAAAGGACCACTTCGGTCTGCTAAAAGGATCCTAGGGAAATTTGGTCTTAAGAAGAAAATCCTGCCAAGGACAACCAAGAATCTTGTGACCCCAAGTGATAAAGTTCCACACTGTTTCTATTGCAAGGAGGTAGGTCATTTCAAAAGGGAATGTCCAAAGTACCCTAAACATCAATGCTCCTAGTGCCACAACATTGAACATATCCATGTCAATTGTCCCAACAGGACTCAAAGAGAACTTGAACTTACAAGAAATGAAGCTGTACAAGCTTCAATGATCTAGAACCTACCAGGATATTATCAAATACTTAGGAAAGACCTAGAAGATATTCATGAGATGTAAGGACAATAAATTTTCTCTTGTAATCTAGACTCGAATATATCAAATACAATAAGTTGTTATTTTAAAGACTACATGCTTATGAGTGGTCAGAGTGTCGCAACAAATGTGTGATGGATCCTACCCCACAGGTTCCAGAATGAAACCCCCAGTTCTCTCGAGATGAGGACATCTCAATTTCTCTAAGGGGAGGAGGATATAATCTTTATATGCAATTAAAAATTAGTTGGTTAGTTCAAAAGTTAGTTAGTCAATTAATAAGTTAGTAATGTTACTAACTAAAGACTAACTAAAGTAAAACTAACTAACATTAATAACTAATACTTTTTATTTAATTAAAATATATATTTTAAAAAATTGAGAGTCGTAATCTGATATTTCTCTCAGATTGAAAAGGACGGTAACCACCTTTCACAGAAGTTATGACGTGAATGAGAGTTATGAGCCATATTAATCACTAGTGTTTATGTGTAGATAGTATGGATGGTCAAAAAATATTAGATTTTTGGACAAAACTAGAATATTTTAGATATTAATTATTGTAAATATCCTAACAATATATGAAAATTTCTAGAATTGGATGCCATGTAAAAAAAAGCAAGTGATTTTTAAGCTAGTTTTGGAGATTTAATACAAAAAAAGAAGGATTAGCGAAATCGCATGCTCCACAATCACAGTTTACATGCAGTAAACAACATTTCGAACACGGGAGAGAAAGAAGGTGTAACATTCCATTCTTTCCCCCCTCTGCATGGGAATGACCTTTCCCCCCCTTTTTATAATAAAATGATTTTTTTTAAAAAATCCCCTTGTCAACGTCACTAGCTGGCAGAGGGAGGGGAAGTTGTAGTGAGTCAGATAGTTAATGATAGTGCTTTGCTTTTGTCATATGCAAACGATAATGGAGCTGTAGTGATCGTCGACACTGAGTAAGTATGAGACAACAGAGATATCAAGGCAATAACAGCGAGGGGCGAGGATCACGAAGACATCCAGGAAGATGAGGACGATGACATTACCGTTGATAAGGAGGAGGGGCACACATGTGCCCTCTCCAACCTCCCCCCCACTATCTATTTCTACCCAATAATAATGCCCCCTTCCATTATATTACCCCCCCCCCCCAATTGCAAGGTAAAAAAAGGAGGAGGCCTTAGGGAGAAGGCTTAGCGGCTTGAACACTGGGAGAAAGAGAGGGAGAGGAAGAGAGAGGGAGAGAGTGAGGAGAAGAAGAAGAGAAGAGGAAGAAGAAGAAGAGAGAGAGAAAGAAAGGGAGAGAGAGAGGAGAAGAAGAGAAGGAGAAGAAAAGGAAGAAGAAGAGGGAGAGAGGGAGAGAAGAAGAGAAGGAGAAGAAGAGGAAGAAGGAGAGGGAGAGAAGAAGAAGGGAAGAAGAAGAGGAAGAGAGAGAGAGAAGGAGAGAGATTATTTCCTTTCCCCTCCGAAGAGGGTGGCCACACATATCTCTTTCCCCCGTGGCTACAAACCTATACCTATCTCACGAGATTATCCACCACTCACAAACAACCCCACTACTGGAGCACCAGGTGCAGAAATCTTACACAACTCACAACGATTGGGGATGGCCCCCAAGCAGAAAATGACATGCATGGATGGAAACCTCACAATGAGCAATGAAGACTCGCACAAGGACATCACTGCCAATCCACATGCGATATCAGTCGTAAGTAATGTATTTCCAAATTAATAGGTGCTTGCTTTTATTTCCCACATGAGATGCATTAGACCCATGCTATGGCATATGGGAATAAGACATTAAAAGGATAAACTACATTGCAATTGTTCGAAGGATTACATGGCAAGCAGCTTAGCCTAGAAGAGAATGTTATCAAGCTCTAGCCCTTAATAGCTTATGTTGATAGATTGGGAGTCTTTATGTTGTGCGTAGTTAATGCAAATAGCGATCATAAGGGCTAAAACTGAGATACCTTGAGATCCGTCTGATAGCTACAATGTTATCAATCCTATTCATGGCCTAGAATGGATACAAACAACTCTAGGCCTCAACGGCAAATGAAGAGCTCAAGAGTTAGGAAACCCTGAGTCAAAGGAAAGACCGATGCTTTTGTACTCAAGAATGTTTGCTTATCAATCAAAGTAAGGGATTATTAGAACTCGTGTCTTGAACAATGTTGAAACTTTGACATATGTCCTATAGCCGAATGGAGGAAGTGTTAAGTAATTTTTGCATGGAATCGCTTAGATCCCAAGGGGGAGAGCAAACACGCGATGGAAGGTTATTGCAACTATTCCTGCAATGTTTGGAAAAGGATACCATTGTTTTGTGGATTGATTAGATTAACTGATTGTGGGATGTGAATTGGACGATTATTCCAAGTGCTTGTGTTTGATGGTAAATGCATGGCAAGGGTCTGTAATGACAAGTTGCCATGGCCGGAATAAATGAATGTTCTTCTTGGAAGATGATATTAGAGTGATTGCATTGATTGTGCTTCGTTCTTAATGGAATTAATTAAGGAAGGATATTTTGCACGGTGTCGTACCGCTATGCACACACCATGTAAAAAAATATAGAGTATGGCTTCCTTTTAGATTTAGAGAGCTAATGCCATTTTAGACATTAGTGTTAGTGTCCATGGTTCAAAAATATTAGATTTTAGTCAAATTTTAATATTCTAGATATTATCTCTTGTAAAAAAATCTACAAAACTATAGACAACTTCTAGATTAGGATAACATGTAAAAGAAATCATGTAGCTTTCAACTAATTTGAGAGGATTTTATGTAAAAAGGGAGATTAGTAAAATCGTGCGACGCACGATCGCTGTTTTCAGGCAGTGAACATCACTCTGAAAGTGGGAGATGGAGTGATCTAGCAGGATTCTAGTCAGGTGTCCTGTTATTTGACCCCCCTTTCGGAGCCATTGGAAGGATTAGATTGGCGATTTGAGCATCATAGAGGAAGGTATGATTTTGTACACATTTTTGTCTATTAGAGTTATATTTTCTCATAATGCTGAAAGAAATTGACATGCTTCATCTCTATTAGTATTCTTCTATATTTTCTAATTCTTTTTGGAAGTATTCTTCTACATCTTAAATCTCTTTGAACCCCTTCTCTTCCGTCTCCTCCTCTCCTTGAATCTACCTTCACCCTGTTGTCACTTATCTTCAAGAACTTGGCTTGAAACCTTCAACCCTTCTCTTATCTCTACCATATATGGAGTCTAAGCTCTTGAACCCCCATAGATTCTTCTTTTGCCAAATCCCTATGGTGACCTTCAACCCTACACGTTGAAACATTGGTGAACCGAATGTGAAGGTCAGTGTAAGAGAACTCCAAGATGGGGGATTCTTCAGGAGATACTCTACAACAATTGATGTGCATACTGCAGTAGACTCAACAACAACAAATCCAAATGTTACAACAACAACAACAAAGGCAAGAAAAAGAGAATATTGATTCAACGGCTATCAAGGCCCTAGAAAAAGTTGGGCATGAATTAAAACAATTTAATGGTCAAAATGTCTCTGTTTTCATTCATTTGTATGTTGAGAAAATGCTCTTCTTTGGTGTATTGCAACATGCATGGAGCTTTTATTTTACCAGACTAGCCAAGCATGGTCTTCAAGAAAGAATCCATGGTCTTTTCCAACAAGATGCGGATTGGGCTACATTCAAAAAATCCCTACGCGAAGAATTCTTCTTAGAAGACTCTGGCCTTATGACGAAGAAAAGTTTCACTGAATGGGTTGAAAAACCCAACAAAGGTTTAGCTACAACAACTCTATACCATGAATTTGAAAGTAAATTTGGACAACTTGATATTGAAGACCAACAAAGTACAGAAGGTCAAAAGATTGAATTATTTCTTAAGGCTGCAGATCTCATTATGTAAGAAAAGCTTGTTGATTACCTAGAAGATGCTACCTCTGAATCAGGAGTCAAGACTGCATGGACAGATGTTACTGCTGATGCAGTTAACATGATTGCTTGAAGAGAGTGGATACGACTAAGATTAGGCTCTACTTCAACTTCAAAAACTCTATTGATGGAGCTTGTTCCACCTTCAAAATCCCCTATTCCTTTGATTAATTAACCAACTCTTTCTTCTTCTATTCCTTCTAAAAATGATGTCACGGATGAACTTTTAAAAAGCATGCATGACCTTCATTTGAATCTTACAAAAATTAGTTCCAAAGTAGAGAAGTTGGATGTCAAAGTTGAAGAACGAGGATGATCATCAACTCAAAGACCCATGAGAGAAGGCTTTAAGAGGAGTTGTATTTGGTGCGACAGCTAACAATATGACAAGAGGGAGCGTTCTACCTTCCATGAGGCTGAAGCACATAAGCTCTTCTTTTGGAAAGAGGAAAAAATCCATGCAACTGAAAGTGGTCTTCCACTGGAGCCAAAATTTGGCAATGGTGGAATGAAGAAAAGATTAGAAGATTTAGTTGTAAAGAATGCCTATGTAGCAATTGATGCAGCTACCTATGGACTGCAAATTGAGCCAACTAAATTAAGTTTAAAAGCATGTAAATCTAATGTACAATCTAAAGTATGGATGCATACACTAGATCAAATAAAACGTGGTAAAGTGGCCAAGGAAGATTTGGCTAATGCCAGTCAGTGCATTCGAGGAATAACTGGTTGGAAAGAACCGGTAGATTCTTTTTTCGCCTTTGCACATTTGGCTGACATCAATCATAAAGAAGTCTTGATTGAAGAAAAGAGAAGAAGAGAAGATGAACTAGGGACTTCCTCTTCTGGCCCTCCAAAATAGGTAACTAGAAGAATGCCTGAACAACCAAAGCTTGCTGAAAATATAACCCCAAATCAAGAGATGGAAGATGCGCCACAAACAAAGAAGACCGAAGGAAAGAAGAAAGACAAGCAGCTAGGCTACAAAATGCAGTCTGACATAGAATCTACAACCGATCTCAAACGAGTCCTAGAAGAACGAATTCTAAGAAGAAAAATTGAATTCACCTTACGAAAAATTCTTGGAATTGCCAAATGTGAATTCCATGATGTAATTATTAATGTAATCAAAAGGAAAAGACAATATGTTGGTGATGAAGCTGAAGAAACAGTGCATGCTTTTTTGCAAGTTCTCCGAGTTTTTGTGCAAGATGAAGAGAAGCTGACTTCACAAAGAATTCATCTTGAAGTAGTTAAAGAATTAATTGCAGCAATTGAAGCTCAATATAGAGAAAACATGAATGCAAAAATTAAAGAAGTGAAAGCTAAAAATGTAATGGTCGGATGGTCCAAACTAGTTGGACAGCCCATCTTTCAAAAAGAAGACCGTCTATAGCATATGCATGAGGAGGAAGAGGCTCGGTTCATTCCAAGTGATGGGACCTAAAATGGGCCGGCATTGGCTATGGCACTAGCTAGACCTCATGCATATGACAGACAACCCCACCACACGGCCTCGCGAGTAGAGAGCGTCTAAAACTCACTTTGCACTAAATGCTTATGACAATTTTACGTTTGTATCCAATATGTAGTTCAACATTCATCTTTCCTTCTCCTCAAAGGGAGATCCCATAACATATAGGCATAATGCCTTGTAATACACACATAGGAAAGCACCTCTCGACTGATTGCCACCACTCCAGTGCGACTGTCCTACACCTCGGGGAATAGCCCCAAGCTCTGTCGCTAACACATATGACATTCGCACAAACTCCACTCTTTCATAATTCAGCGTTCCAGGAGATTTTGATTTGCATCACAAAACTTTCCCCAACAGAAGCACCCATCTAAACCTACAGCTTAGGTTTCATGTCCTCTCAACATTGGTCAAAGTTTATCAAACAAGTGCAATGTATTCCAAGAGATACCACATGGCATGCTTGATGCAAGGTGTATGAAAATTGTGCACAATCATTTTATGATTTAAAAAAACAACCATGTGGGGTGCAAAAAATAGCCCTTTCATGAATTTTAACTAAGCATTACGTATTGTGCTGCTTTAGGGACTAGCATCGGAACTTCCGTGTTATTAGTCACCTATATTTACTTATGGAACAATCCCTAAATGCTATGCACAAAGAGGCAAATCAGAATTTGTATCTTTTCAGAAATTAGATTGTCACACAAACTTTATCCCCCCCCCCCCCCCCCACCATTTAGGTGTTGCTGCAGTGCATAGGTGTAAATGGTTGTTTTGTATCATTTTTGTATGTAAAAAGTGATAAACACGAACTATAACACAAAATACAAGGCCAAACTGAGGCTTGACCTCATGCTTTAACCTTGCCAAACATTCACGCACATAAATCTTATTTTTCCATTTTTTTTTAAGCGCCAAAACCCCAATTTTTCCTATTTATTATTCATGAAAAATAGGTATTTTCTGATTTATTTGTATTGAATTATCATTTTGACTGAAACTTAACATTTTCTCCGATTTTATTCCATTTCCATCCCTTTTCTCCAACTCAAAATTAAAAAAACCACTAATTTTCATTAAAAATGGCATTTTATGGGTTTTAAAGTATTAATAACGGGCTCTAAATCATTATGGGTTCTGTATTTCTGTAGTTACAGCCCTCAATCATGATGTAAAAAAGGTTCAAATAAAATTTCATTGCATATGAACAACATTTGGACCATGAAATAACAAAAACAATCAAATTTCTTTGTAAAATTGAAGTATACTGCGTGGCTTGCGTGTTGCAGGTTTTTTAATGATTATTCTGAGCAGCCCACGAACCGACCAGCAACCATTCTTCAGTGCTGAACTTCTTTCCTCAGCCTCCTCTTCATCTTGAAGCAATCCGATCACAGCTGGACAAGCAGTCCCTCCTCTTATTGATTTCTTGCACACGAATTACCTCTATGTAGGAGAGAGAGGGAGGAGAGAGAAAGACTGGTTTTTGATCTCTCGACTCAATGCATCATTTCTTGATCTGTTTGTGGCGATGGAGGGCAAAGGATAGAAGCATTCCAGGCCCAGGAGCATTCCTCTCCATTCTTCATATCTAAAAATCATGATGAGGGGAGAAAAAAGGGGGTGCAAAAAATAGACCCCCCCCCATCGTTTCATTTCATGGGATTTGTGGCTCTTAAGCTCTTTTAATTAGAGCTTTAAAATTCTAGTCAACTTATCTAGTTTATATCTCTTGCATTCACACTTCCGGCAAGTGGATTTTTCAAATTTGAGGGGGCAAACGACATCGGATTCAAGATCCATCTGGACGGGTGGCTCCGTGGCATCGAAATCTACAAAGCTGGCCCACGTCATGCTCTTCTCGGCTTCTGGATCCAGTAGCTGCTTCATAGCCCCAAACCTTGCGGGGATTAAATGGGGGATCAAACGACCTCTAAATGGAGATCCGAGACTTGTGTTGGATTCCTGATGTCGTTTTGCATCTAGGAAAACTCCAGCTTGGCCATCCACCACCTTTTGATTTCCCATGAAAATTAGCACTAGCGCTTTAGGGACTTACCACTTAAAATCGTACTAATTGCCACTGCCACCTTCGACAAAGTCTATTTTTTCCTTGATATTCGTAATTTTTGGCTATTTTTGAGCACTTCTCGGCATCAAAAATCATCTGTCACCAAGCAGTCACTACTCCCGTACGCATTGGACAAGAGCAACAATGGAGATAGTCATCAAAATTGGAGAAAAAGAAACATCATGTATTGCACTCTTAGACCACGGGTCGGAGATAAACGTCATGGTAATGAGTCTCTATGAAAGTGGCGAATGGCCCATAGATGTTGATCCAGGATGGCGAATGAGAGCTGCAAACAACTCTTCTGGAGAGTTATATGCTGCATGTCCTAATGTGCAGGTAACTATTGGAGACATGAAAGACAATTTTCACTTTTTTGTTCAAGACTCTTGTAGTTACCATATCATTCTTGGGCAACCTTACATTTCTGAAGCCTGCTTGGAAACAAAAGCTCTTGATGATGGTTCTTCCTATGCTCAAATCCGAAGCAAGGATAATGAACAAGTTGTCCGATTTCTTACTTTGTGTGCTAACCATCATCGAAACAAATATCGACTATGTGATTATCCTATGCCTCCTAATGCCAGAGAATTCAAGGGTTTTCGGGCTGCACTACTATAAAAGGAGGCTATGGTAGTGCGTCATGTAAAAAGATTCAACCTCCTTATGCTATACAAACTGTGTCTCTAGCAAATTTATATGTATGTACAGCCAATAGTATGTGCTGTTATAAGTCTCTTCCGGCCATGACTAAGGCTGAAAGTGAAGATAAGAAAATCAGTCCATAGAAGTATGTACATTGGATTTTTATCAAACAATTCAAGAATTTGTTGAGCAGGAAGACATTGGTTTACTCAACAAGGTTGAAGTGCAAGTGCAGACAAAATACAAGATGGTGGATAAGAAAGTCAAACTTGTGGCAGTCCCACTGTCTCCTAAAAGTGAAGGGCTGGCTGATAGGGCAGCAAATCAGCCAAGTCTTCATGATCCTTCTAACATTGGTCACAAGTTCACATTTGAAAGTATAAAAGAGCTCAAAATAGGTGAAAATTCTTTCATGTCGTCGGCTGAAAAACACTCTTTTATGCAAATGCTAATGAAACATGGAAAAGCTTTTACATTTCAACCAAGTGAAATAGGCTGTGTGGATCCAAATATTGTGGCTCCTATGTTCATTTTTACGGTCCCACATGTACCTTGGAACCTCAAGCCTATTCATGTTCCAAGGATGCATTTGTCCAAATTACTGGAACTTCTAAATGAAAAGATCAAAATGAAAATTTTAGAACCTTCTTCAGCACCCTACTCAAATCGATGGTTTACTGTGCCTAATAAAAATGGATCTTTATGATTCATTCAAGATCTACAGCCTGTTAATCGTGTCACAATCCGAAATGTTGGTTCGGGTCCAATTTTTGATGAGTTTGCTGAAGCTTTTGCAGGTAGAGCAATTTATTCTATGGGTGACCTATATTCAGGATATGACCAATTTCAGCTTTTATTAGAAAGCCGAGACATTACCACAATGAAGAAACCTCTTGGATTGGTCCACATGTGCACTTTACCACAAGGTGCAACAAACTCCGTAGCCCATATGATGAATGCCATGCACAAACTCTTAAGGGACTTTATTCCACAACTTACTCTTACATTTCTTGATGATACACCTATCAAGGGATGTGAAGTCAATGAAAAGAATAAGGAGCTTGACAAAGATGGTTGCATGACATTTGTAGTTAACCATATTCATGATTGTGACAGGATTTTGAAAGGCTAGAAGAGGTACATCTTACCCTTTCTAGAGCTAAGTCGATTTTTGGAGTAGAAGAAGTTCTAGTGGTCGGTCATCTATGTGGCCCCTATGGACGCAAACCTTCTCCAATCAAGATAGATGCCATTAGCAGAATACAAGAAAATTGCACAAATGTTTCAGAGGTGAGAAGATTTCTTGGCGCATGTGTATTCTATCTCATATGGATACCACATTTTGCTCATGTAGCCAAAAATCTTTATCAATTATTAAGAAAAGGCCAAAGATTCTCTTGGGGTAATAAGCATACTCTCACTATGTGTAAATTAAAGAAGCTGTTAATTTCAGTCCCCACTAACAAAAGGACTGATTATTCAAATGGTTAACCCATTATCCTTACTGTGGATACAAGTCCCATTAGGATAGGATGGGTTGTTGGCCAAGAGGCTCTTGAAGGTAATAGGTATGCAATTCGTTTTGGAGCAAAAGTTCTCAATGAACGTCAAAGAAGGTATGCACAAGTAAAAAGGGAATTGTGGGGAATTGTAACAGCATTAAAGTGTGATCGTGAATACTTTATAGGTGCTTCCGTAGTGGTAGAAAATGATTGTCTTTCACTCTTGGGCATGATTGCCAACTACTCTACACACAACATTGCTATACTAAGATGGATTGCCATCTTAGTATAGCAATGTTGTGTGTAGAGCAGTTGGAAATCATAACATTGCTGATGGAAGAAGATGAAGCTGAAGAATCTATACTTGCTGAATTTCATTCCATGGCTGCTAAAAATACCTTTTCAGTTATTGCATATACTGGTCCAAAGCTGAAAACAACAGGATGGTCAACTAGAAGCCATCATGCTCATTGAATTGCTCAAGTTCTAGTTCATTTCCTTGAAGAAGATTATGAAGAAATTTGGTTGAAGATCGGCCAATATTTGAGCACAATGAAGAAGAAGGAGACTTGGAATGATGAGGAGTCCAAGCATATCAAGAGGAAAGCTTATGGCTTTTTTCTTAAAGAAGGACATCTATGGAAGCACGCAAAGAAGAAGAAAGGAGTGCCAGTCCGAGTTTTAGGTAACAAAAGATTGTAACAATAGGTAATGAAGGAATTTCATGAAATCCTGTGGGCTAGCCATAGAGGCATAAGGATAAGCTTTAGTAAAGTCAAATAGAAAAATTGGTGCAAAACATGTATTGGGACATAGCACATTTTTTTGAAACCTATTATGTGTGTCAAATGTATTCTATGGTTAAGCATCGAGATAGGTTACAACCAACTTATCCCTTATCTATACATTATAGATGGGTTATTAATCTTGTAACCATGCCTATAGGAATATGGAGTATGTGGTATTTAGTGCTTGCAAGAGCGGATCTAACCAATCAAGTGGAAGGCAAAGCCTTAACAACCAAATCCACTCAAGTTGTTTGTCATTTTTGCTTGAAGAAGTGTTTTGTAGATATGGTTGTGTGGGTAAAGTAATTGCAGATAGAGGAGAGTTGAATGTTATTGAGGCACGCAACTTCTTTGCTCAATTGGGTATTAAGTTGTCTTTAACATCAACCTACAATCCTGAAGGCAATGGAAAGAGTGAGAGAGGTCATCAACCTATTTTGAAAGCTCTAGCAAAGTCTTGTAGAGGAATGTAACATTTTCCTCTCCCCTCCTTTCCACCATATGACCCCCCTAAATGAAATTTTGTTTTTATTAAAAATAAAAATTAACCCCCTAGTTACGCCGCCAACCGACAGATGGTGTGAGGGGAGGGGGCTGTCGTTTATCGACGTGGAGAGATTAACGGAGCAACAACCGTCCCACGCGTGCTGCGAGGTTGTGGAAGTGCGAGAGGGGGTGCCGCACGTACCATGGAGAGGCCAAGGGGGTGCCACATGTACCATGGAGAGGCCAAGGGGGTGCTGCATGTGAAGTGGAGGAGGCCATGGGCACTGCCACGACCATTTGGAGGTGGCGAAGGGGGGTGCCATTACTAAATTCTCTCTCTCCCCCCCTATAAACACCTATATAAACCCCATCATGAAGGGGATGAGGGGAAGGAAAACCAAGGGAAAGACCATGACTTGCTATCGCTCGGGTAAGGAGAAGAGGGAGAGAGTAAATAGAGAAGAGGATAAGAATAAGAAGAAGAGGGAGAGAGTGAGTAGAGAAGAAAAGAGGAATAAGAAGAAGAGAGTGGTGCGCAGATCGGTCGCAGATAGCTCACGTGGTGAATCCCGGAAGGTCCCCAAGAACAAAGTACTCTACTTTTTAGCACAAAAACCCATGTAAAAGCAAGCACGACATGAGACAAGAGACAAATTGGGTTCAATCTCCCCCATGCCTTGTGTGAGCGCTTCACAAAGCATGTATTTAATGTATATTTCCAATCTTTATGCTCAAAAATAGCCCAATTACAAAAATATGACAAGCTTTTAGCTTTTGAGTTTGCTTTCTACCAAAAATAGGAAAATAAAGCTAATGGACGGTGCCCATAGTGTCTGGCACGCCCAATCTCAATATCCAAATAGAAATAATATATCCAGGCGCATAAGCGCATACAAAATAATAATAAATAATCGATGTCTCTATAGACATAACAAAATATAGGCGTGGCGCCTATCAAAATATAGTCCAAAGATCGAAAAACCCGCTAGACTCCAATGCTTTCCTCCGCCACTGCTGCTATCTCTACACATCAACTGAAGCATTCACAATCGTTAGTAAAATAACATAATTAAACCGACAAAAGTGAATACCTAGCAGTCTTCAGCTACATAAATAAATCAACTGGTTAGAAATAAATCCTAACCTTAATTTATTACGAGTGCGCACTCTAAACTCATAAACGTTTATTAATTTAATATGCATTTTGCGGAATCACCCGCTATGGAATCACCCATGTACACACTAAATTAATGAAACGCCCGAAAAGGACAGGCGTCCCCATCAACTTCTCGCACAAAGAATCCTCTTTGCGTATGAGCCCCGGTCATCTAAGTTTACAGAATCCACCGTAAAACCTCACGGAATCCACCGTGGAATATGCCTCCTGGCATCATACCCCCGGGGTGGGATAGCAATTGACCTCAATTGCTATTAGCTCAATGTGGAGCTAACA
This sequence comes from Lygodium microphyllum, assembly GCF_053477565.2. Lineage (NCBI taxonomy): Eukaryota > Viridiplantae > Streptophyta > Polypodiopsida > Schizaeales > Lygodiaceae > Lygodium > Lygodium microphyllum. The sequence continues at coordinate 82,903,924 of NC_141142.1, read as the reverse complement.
GAGTGGGGAAAGCATTTAGGTCTCTAGCGTGCATCCATTGTGCTTCCTCTACAGGACGGTTCTTAAATTTCACTAGATATCTAGAATACCTTCGGCCAGTTCTAGTGGTCATGTAGTCAGTATCTATTATGGCTTCTGGTTCAAGTATTTCAGTCTCTTCTTCTAGTAAAGGTGGGTTTTCATAGACAGGGTGGATAGGTAATTGTCCTCTAAATGGTCTCAATAAACTAATATGAAATGTATTATGAATTTTCCAATGGGATGGCAGTTCTAACTTGAATGCATTGTCATTAATCTTATGAATGATTCTAAATGGTCCGTAGAATCTAGGGGCTAATTTAACAACTGGATGTCTATCTACACTTTGCAGTCTACGCTTTTCTATTCTAAGCCAAACATAATCATCAACTTTGAAATTCATGGCTTGTCTTTTTTTGTTGGCTTGTTTGGTTAATGCTTCAGTTGATGTGTAGAGATAGCAGCAGTGGCGGAGGAAAGCATTGGAGTCTAGCGGGTTTTTCGATCTTTGGACTATATTTTGATAGGCGCCACGCCTATATTTTGTTATGTCTATAGAGACATCGATTATTTATTATTATTTTGTATGCGCTTATGCGCCTGGATATATTATTTCTATTTGGATATTGAGATTGGGCGTGCCAGACACTATGGGCACCGTCCATTAGCTTTATTTTCCTATTTTTGGTAGAAAGCAAACTCAAAAGCTAAAAGCTTGTCATATTTTTGTAATTGGGCTATTTTTGAGCATAAAGATTGGAAATATACATTAAATACATGCTTTGTGAAGCGCTCACACAAGGCATGGGGGAGATTGAACCCAATTTGTCTCTTGTCTCATGTCGTGCTTGCTTTTACATGGGTTTTTGTGCTAAAAAGTAGAGTACTTTGTTCTTGGGGACCTTCCGTGATTCACCACGTGAGCTATCTGCGACCGATCTGCGCACCAGAGAGAAAGAGAGAGAGTAGAGAAGAAGAGAAGGAGGAGAAGAGAAAGAGAAGAAGAAGAAGAGAGGGGAGAGAGGAGAAAAAGAAGAGAAGAAGAAGAAGAAGAAGAAGAAGGAGAGTAAGAGAAGAGAGAGCGCAAGAGAGAGACCGAAAAGAGAGGGAAGGGAGGGTAAGAGAAGAGAGAAAGAGAGATAGAGAGAAAGAAGGAAATTGTTTTTTTTTCTTTCCTTGCTGAAGAACTCGGAGCATGCCGTCTTTCTTTCCATCCCCCCCTCTTGGAGAAAATCTGCGCAGACTAGGCCCTTCCACGAGCAGCCGTCTCTCGTGCAATCTGGGTGCGTAGCTGCAAAGAAAAAGCCAAATCATATGATGCCTCCCAAATGAAGTAAGGTCCAACCAAACATGAATCTCGCCTCAACTTATGGAGTCATGGGGCAAGGAACCATATCACATGGTAATCAGGTGCGTTCCATTCACCCTACCCTGATGGGGAAGCTTAAGGACATAGGCCGGCTTCATTAGAAATGGAAGCTATTTGGCAAAAAATCTATCATAACTAACCACTGTCTAGTTTACATCAATTTATCTTATTGGAGATCGTGTATTCATGCATGCAAAAGAAGAAGCCAGGACCTTATTGATTATGCTCATAATACTTCAGACTATGCACTAATGTTAGCATGCTTAAAAACCGGTTGTTGAAATACTTATGCATAATTATCAATTAAGCAGAAGTTGTACTTTTTTTCTTTGCATCACAAAACTTGTGAAATTGGAAAGGTAAAAGTGACAGTTTGAATCAAGTACATGAAATTCCTGAATTGCTACGATAACGGTTTAAATATATCAAGGCCATTGCAAGTCTAAAACAAGTATTAGACTCCTATAAACTTTCAAAGGGAGTGTTCATTTTTGCCTTAGGACTAATAGCTTCATGTCCTCCACCCCAAGGATATATATGTATATATATATATATATATATATATATATATATATATATATATATATATATATATATATATATATATATACAAGTCTCTATTTGAGTTGGCATAAGAGCCTCGAAATGAATTCCCAAAAGCATAGGCCTGCTTGGCAACATAGTGTTGTCTGGGAAAGTTACACCTCTAAATTGCGTGACATCATGATTAGTTTTGTTGTGCTGCTAGGGATTCATCTTGAAGATAACTACCAACCGCACTTACAAAATACAAAAATTTATTCAAAAGCCATTCAATAAAAAGGAACCATATACACACAAGGATAGGGCTCAACTCAACTTAGTTAGGGATTTCGAAGAAACTAAGCCAACCTATGGTTATTTTCATAGGGGGACAGAATGAAGGGATTCCCTATCTTTTGGAGGATATTAGTAATTACCACCAAGACAAGAAGGACAAACGTTAGGTTCAAGAGAGGGACCCCACCTTAGCAGATGTCTCGAGCACTCACCTGCACCTTTGTTTATGCTTGTAAATTTAGGAACACTGCTTCAACTAAAAGGAAAAAAAAAAGGGAAAAAAGAGATTGTGCAAATCCAAACTCATAAATGAGTGTAGTGAATCAGGTAGAACTTTTGGAGGGCATGCCAAACCACCCCCAGCTAGCCATCAACCCTAGCCAAGGGGGTTCTAAATAGCCTTGATGGGAACGTGGACCGAACGAACCCGTCATGAGAGGTCTCTCCGCAGATTGATTTGAACGTAGGAGGACGCTTGGATGCTAGGGGGGCTCTGGCCATAAATTCCCTGCCTCCGAGTCCTGCTCAAACGATCAGCGTGACTCGGAATAAATTTTCAAGAGGCCCCTGTTACTAGTGCAAGGCGGAAACTTGGTGGAAATAAAAGTGCATCCTTAAGAATTACGGATATTGTCCCTTTTGAACAAGACTTGTAATTCTGATAAATTGTTAATATTAAGTGCTTCTAGGGGAATTGCTCAAATTTGTTTGTGTGTCAATGCCATAAGATTACATGAACGAACCTTGTCCCCTAAAAAGTTTTAATTAAGGAAGTTGTTTTTACATGCCATACTTAAGAGTGATAGGACTAATTAGACAGCTAAAGTATGCCAAGTAAGGGAAGCGGGAGGGCGAAACCTCCGATGGGTCTGTCCTATGGCAGGGTGGTCCCAGAGAAATGGGAGGCTTCTCACAAAGTTTTATTGACTATTGACTCTTAGTAATCGTTAGCTTAGAACCCCGATTCATGCCAGAATGGGACTATGCCCTATGGGTAGAGAGGTGGAGCGCTGCATCCCTCTCGTTTCACATTCTCTTTGAACCAAGTGGGGAATGGGTCTGCTTCGACTAGGTATCTCTGCGTAAAGTAGGACGTCCAAAACCCAATGCTAGAGTGCTGTCAAGAGACCTTGACCACTAGGGACTCAAGTTTTAAGTCAATCCTAGTGGGTTTGGCCGCAAACATTCTGTTGTGAGTTGGACTCGAGAAACCCTAGGCGACAAACCCTGTGACATTCCATGGGGGTGCCAGGCGATAGGTGGGCATGTTACAGTTGGTATCAGAGCAGACCTACCACTAAAACAATTAGGGAGAAGAATCCCCCAATCCATGCATGGGAATATCTTCAAGGAGACAAACCACCATGATATCGCATGCTGTGTTTGTGGTTTCGTCGTCAACCTCGACCATCTTGTGTTGGTTGATGTCCTCCAATGCCTCTACCAATCGAGAGAATGCCTCACTTGGCTAATCATTTTGCAATGCATCTCCAATCTCGAATGGGTAACACAAAACAGTACGCCACTCCACCTTCACCATCATAGCGGCATGGGAGACAACAACTTGCAAGGGGTCTTCCACGGGGCTTCAAATGTTGTGGACCTCTGCACATTGACTCCTTGATTAGTAACATATTCTTCTTACTGAATGTTAGCGATAGATAATATTCTTCTTACATGTTTGTTTACCTGCATATGTGGTTGGAACATCTTGCACCATTGTAGCTTCATGGGAGATGATGTCTTGCAAGGGGACTTCCATGTGACTTTCAAATATCCTATTGCATGATAAATTTATAATTAGCAACATATTTCTCTTTCAAAATGTTGTTGTAGATAGTATTATTGAGACACATTAGTTCATTAGTGTCTCTATGGTGGTTGGCACATCATCCAACATTATAGGTTGAAAATAAAAAATTGTATCTCCTTCTACACAAAAATACAGACCATTCTTATTGGCATTGTATTGTGGGAAAAAAAAACACAAGATTCACACTTATTTACTGGTAGCTTCCATCTCCCCTAGCACAGCTAGTCCGTGTTCTTGCATTCTTTCTTTCCCTACACACAAGGACACACATCACTATTAACATCATATAATGATAAAATATGTGATAATAACTCCCATTCATCCAGGGGAGCAAGCTCGATGAGGGGAACATTTGTCGGATTAAACCTTCTGCAATCCTTTCATCGCCTTCGAAAAGGGTGACATGATCTTGTCTTTTGAAATCAGATTTGGCCAAGATAGAGGGGCTTACGGTTACTTCTTACAAATATATTTCTTTCTCAATTTCTTGCCAATGAAATCCCAATTGAGAGAGAGAGAGAGAGGAAGAGATGACATTGGGATAAGAGAGTAAGAGATAAAGAAAGAGAGAGGGAGAGGGAGAAAGGGGGGAGAAAGGAGGAGATAGGGAGAGGGAGGAAGGTGGAGATAGATTAAGAGAGAAAGTGTATGTGAGTGAGTGATAAAGAGAGAGAGTGTGAGTGAGAGTGAGAGGTGGAGAGAGAGAGAGAGAGAGAGAGAGAGAGAAAGCATGGGCTAGAAAGGTGAGATAGAGTATGTGTGATTGTGTTAGAGAGAGAGGTGTGGAGAGAGAGAGAGGGCGGAGAGAGAGACAGAACCGTGCCGAGGGTAGGGGATAGAAAACACGAACTTGAATTGCAAAGGGAGGGGAGTCCTTTTAAAGACAAAGGAGAGAGAGTGAGTGAGGGATATAGAGAGAGAGTCACATCTCGAGAGTCATGGGGTAATGATTTGCAATGTGAAAAGGGTGGGGATGGGTCCTTTTATGTCAAGAATCACGTGGTGGGAGGACTTGCTCAAGATGCTGCACCGAACACACAGAATGCACAAGGAGAAGCTCACTCAAGATACAAGAAGAGAGATGGAGGCCAAAACGTTGTCTTGCTGGTTCTTTCTTCTTCTTCCATACACTTTACAATGTACACAAAATATAGATAAGATACAACATAAAGGAAAGTGGCCTACTAAGTCAAACAATGCATAACCAACTACACTAGTTGACTGGTGCTATAACTATGCCAGCTGTAAATAGGTGTAACAACTTGAATATAATAAGTAATGAGTCAATGGCCATATGAGAGTCATAATGACCACCGACGTGCTAAGTGTAGACGTGTGGACCCATCTAACCAGGTAGTCCATCATCAATGTCCGCATGTGTTGAGCTTGTCATCTCAACATTTTATAGGTGAAAAATAGAGAAAATTGGGGGAAGAGAGAGAGAATGTGATATGTGTAATTTTTTCTTACCAAGAAAGGGGTCCTCAATAGCCCCTTATCGAACAATTTTTTTTTCAATGACCCATTCTTGGAGAGAGTAAATTTTGGCCCAACTAGATTTTTTTTCACCCAATTAGGGGCTGCTAGAGACCCCTTTTTGGCAAAAAAAAACCACAATTCTGAGAATAGACAACATGGGGAGAAGAGAGAGCAACAGAGTGTTTTTTTTCGCCCAAGAAGGGGCAGCCCCTTCTTGGGCGAAAAAAAGATCCGCGTATCTACCACGAAACACGACATGCTCACTTGTTTGTAGAATGGCCCATCTTGAGGGCAAAAAGTCATATTCATATCAAGAAAGTATGTACAATGGTAGCACACTCATTCAGACATTGCTTTATTCATGTTGAGGAAACACATTCATTCAAACATTGCTTTATTCATGTTGTCATTCTCTCTCATCCCTCTCCCATCGCTTTATTACTCTCTCTTCCCCCCATGCATTCTTGGATGTGTTGGATTTTTTTCCGTTGAGAAGGGGTCACCGATAGCCCCTTCTTAGGCGGAAAAAAAACAACATTTTGTTGCTCTCTCTTCTTTCCATGCTGTCTATTCTCGGAACTATGGTTTGTTTTTCTGTCAAAAAGGGGTCGTTGGCAGCCCCTTAGTGGGCGAAGAAAAGCCACAAATTCAGCTAGGTGAAAAGTTACCCTCGCTAGAATGGGTCGCCGGAAAAAAATTTCATCCAATAAGGTGCTGCCGGCAACCCCTTTGTGGCAATAAAAAATTACACATCAAATGTCCTCTCTCTCATCACCCTTTCTCTCTCTCCTCCCATCTTGGGTATCCTTCAAAGGGAAAATCGTAAAAGCTCTTTAGGATTAGATTAACCCAGTATTTTGATTTATGCTAGAAGCTTTGGACAATCTATTTGGCTACCATTTTTTCTAATAGTTTGAGTAGATTTGGTAATCCTAGGCCACCCTTTTTTTTGTTCCATTTAGTCCTCCAAAGCTACCTTTGGGAAGTTTCAATGTTTCATTGCTCCATGACTAGAGAAAATTCCTAGCCAGTTGTTATAGTTATTTAAGTTTTGTAGACAAACTTCTTCACTAAGTTTAGTGTATGATCTTTGAGAGGGTAATCAACATGATACACCAATGGATTGTAATTTCAATTCCAAAATCAGTTGAGTGAGCTCACACACCTTCCCAAGAACCTTTGGCCCTTTGCAAAAACTCTGATGGTCCCTTTCGAGAAGATGTTAGGGAAGAGACCAACAAACATGGTTAATCCTTGATGGTTCCCCCAATTATTTGATTAATAAGCTCCCTGACTTTCTTATCATATCTAATTTCAAGGGGAATCTCATCACAAACCAACCCCTATTTTACAAGAATTTACTTAATGCATGCTTCAAATGCATGAAGGTGGGATATTTTGCTAGGGATTGTCTGGATTAAAATTAAAGAAGTCTATAGAAACTAAAGAAAAAATGAATCTTATTGATGATGGTTTTCATTAAGTAAATAGGAAAGGGAAGAAAGAAAACAATTAAGCTAATCTTAATCAAAATTCCAATAAAAAGAAAACTAATAACAATCAAGCTAAATTTAATTAAAAATGCATTATGTTTAAGGGGGGGAGGGGGAACAGAAAGTGTTTTGGGGGAGGGCTAGGAAACTGAGATAGCTACTCAAGTCTCAGTCTGCAAACTAACCTAGAGAAAGTAGATTTTTGTACAATTATTCAATAAATTGAAATGTCTTTTAGACTCATGTTCTCCTAGCATATGTTGTATGATTTACAATTTGGGTGTATCTATTCATTTTCTAGTAATGATTCCCTAAAAGACTCTTAAATTTAACAAACCTCAAATGTCAATTATCACATGAAGCAAGAAAGTGAGATTGATGTTAGAGCTTTATATAAGGTAGTGCTAAACCTAAAGACTAGTTAAAGTTGACCAATGGCATCCTTGATATGTAGTTTATATCAATTTGTACTACTCGCAATTTATGCGGGCAAAGAGTGTTTTTTTTTGGGGGGGGGGGGGGGGGGAGGGGGGGGAACCTACCTTGATTTGTCTCTCTATGTGTATGTGCATGTGCGTGCGTGCATGCTTGTGTGCGTCTCATTAGGACTTTTTCTATATCTCTCTCTTATTTAAAAACTATTATCACTAAAAATCTCTCTCTCTTTAATCTATATACATATATATGTGTGCATGTAGTTATGTGTGTATATTGGAAGTCCTAATATGCACACACACATATACTTAGTTCAAAGAAGTATAACTATATTTTACAACATGTGAATATTAATATTACAACAACATGATGTTAAGTTGGCAAAGACATGCACAATGAGAGATCAAGATGATGGTCTCTCTCTCTCTCTCTCTCTCTCTCTCTCTCTCTCTCTCTCTCTCTCTCTCTCTCTCTCTCTCTCTCTCTCTCTCTCTCTCTCTCTCTCTCTCTCATTAAGTATATTGATTGAGCATCAAATTTGTACTTATTTTCACCAATCAATATCCCTTCTTGCCACCACAACAAATAATTCACAAATGTGCAAGCTTTAATAATATGCTTTTATTTTTTAACCAATGTTTAATGAGGTTGCTAGAGCCATGTATAAAGCAAAATGTTTAGTGAGGATTTGGAATGGATGCAAATATAGACATGTTTATATATAGCATATGATTTTTTATGTCGAGAAGTGCTTAAAAATAGCCAAAAAAATCGTATTTCAGGGAAAAAATAGACTTCGGCGGTGGCAATCAGTACGATTTTAAGCGGCATTGCTTGAAAAAAGCTTTAAAAACCCACTTGACGACAGTTGGTGAATTTTCATAATTTTTTGGTGTGTAAGATGAGACCCTAGGAGATGTTCGATAGTGGGGGACTTCAAGATGAATGCCTATAATTTTTTGGATCTTAATTCAGACACCAGACGCGGGAGAGGGAGTGCCCGAGAGGCCAAGATCCAAAGGAAGTGTGAATGGGACTTTAAAGATGCCAAAGGTTATGACCTTTGGGGGCTTTAGGGAGCCCCCCCAAATTTTTCGTGAGAATGGGGGGGGGGGGGGGGGGGGGGGGGGCGCGGGGGGGCGGGGGGGCGTTCTTTTCACCGCCTGTTGAGGAAGAGGGCACCATATACACGATTTGAGGAGAGGGGGGTTGGAGAGCCTAAAAGCAACCCCCCAACTAATCTTGGGCCTGTCCTACTCTTGATCTTCGCCCTCCATCGCTCCAGTCCACTCCTCAAATGACTGCCTAGTTCAAGAGATCAGATTTCAGTCTTTCTCTTTCCTCTCTCTCTCTCCTGTAAGGGGCAGTTCCTGCGTGTGAAGAAGAATGAAGCTCGATTGATGAATGCTTGTCTGGCATGGTACCAGATTGCTTCCAAACTGAAGGTGGGCTGAAGATTGTAGTGTGAAGGCAGGCTGAGCATCAAACGGGCCCTGATTTGTAGACCCACAACAAGTTTCAAAATCCGGAATAATAAAAAATACACGGTAATGATATTTTTACAAAGAAAATGGTTCTTTTTTTCGCATTTGATGAGGTTAGCAATGTTCATATGGGCTGAAAATTGATGGACATGTTGTTTGCTATTGGTTTCACTCTTTCATAATAAAAAACTCAAAAAATATACACTTAAAGTGTAGGAAATGAATGGGAAAAACTCGAAAAGCATGGTTTTTAGAGTAAAAATTGGGTTTTTGGGCTTAAAACGGGAAAAGCATGAAATCATGGTTGCTGTTGAAGGAGTCAAGAGCCACAACTCTAAAATAATGCTAATTTTATTTCATTTTTATTGATAATAAATAAGAAAAAAAGAAAAATAAGGGAGAATGCTCTTTAAAAGAGGAAAAAAATAAGAAACGGACGAGAAAAATTATGGAAAATTATGGATGTGTCTGTGAGTGTATAATGAGGATAAAACATGAGGGTTTGCCTCATTTATCCCCATTTATATGTTTTTGTGAGTATTTACTACTTATTTTGTGCAAAATACAAATGAAATTACTATGCTTTTACTTATCACTGCAAGCAAAACTTTAAATGGTAGGGAGAGAGGGGAGTTTGTGCATTGAAATATAATATAAAATCTAATGTATTTGCTGCATTATTCATATAGGATGACGTTAAGTTAAATAAAGGGAAGTACAGCATGAGTGTAAGGCTCGGTGTCTTCTCTCGATACAACAATTATGCATAAGTGTATGGAAACATGAAAAGAATGGATTTGCACAATACACAAGGCTGTTTTTCAATTGTTTGAGCACTGAATCGTATACATATTTGAATCAAGCATTGTTAAATGGTATCAATTACAAGCTCTTGGATGTATAGCACTTGGTTTCTTTAGGACTTGACCTATGTAGAGAGAGTGAGCAACCTGGCTGTAGGTCTAGATGGTGGGTCAAAAGGGGACGGATAAGTGAGGATAAGTGCATACCTGGAACGTTAAACAACTTGGCACTAAGAGGGGAGGTTGTTTCAAATGTGTCTATGTGTGGAAGCAGTGCATTGATGGACCAATCCCCAAGATGTAGGAGAGCTGTAGTAGGGCCACGACAATCAGCCGATGGGTGTCCTGTGTCTGGGATGTGTGGCATTTAATGCCGATATATGTATAGTCCCCCTCTAAGGAGACGGGAAAGGGAATATCCATTGGACTACAGACTATAAGCACGCAATAATTAGTGTTTAGGATAGTGTATCCCTCGATACACGCTCTTGGTCTGTGAGGCCATGAGGTGGGGTTGTTTGTTGAGGGCATGAGGTCCGGTTAGTGCCTTAGCCAGTGCCGACCCATTTTAGGTCCCATCAATATACCAATCCATGCTTATCAAAAAGAACTTACATCTCATATTTGGAAAGAGAAAAACATTGGTTAAAAAATAAATACTTATTATTAAAGCTTGTACATTTGTGATTATTTGTTGTGGCGGTAAGAAGGGATATTGATTGGTGAAAATAAGTATAAATTTGATGCTCAATCAATATACTTAATGAGAGAGAGAGAGAGAGAGACCATCTTCTTGATCCCTCATTGTGCATGTCTTTGCTAACTTAACATCATGCTATTATAATATTAATATTCACATACTATAAAACATAGTTATACTTCTTTGAACTAATCATATGTGTGTACCTGTGTGTGTGCACATATTAGGACTTCCAATATACACACATAAATACATGCACATATATATATGTGTGTGTGTGTGTGTGTGTGTGTGTGTGTGCATGTGTGTGTGTGTGTGTGTGTGTGTGTTAATGAGAGGGAGGGAAATTTTTTGTGATAATAGTTTTTGAATAAGAGAGATATATAGAAACAAGTTCTTAATGAGACACACACAGGCATGCATGTATGCACATGCACATACACATAGAGAGACAAATCAAGGTATTTTAATAAGAGAGAGAGATAGAAACAAGTTCTTAATGGGACACACACGTGTGTGCATATATGCACACGCATATACATATAGAGAGATAAATCAAGGTGGTAGGTTTATCTAGTATATATTACAAACTAAAGACATATCTTTAAAGATTATTGCTCATACACACTCTAATCCACCTTGACTAAGTAATTCATCAATGTTTTGCCTAGTCTTTAAAATCAAAAATACATTCTAGATACTTTGAATGTAAAGACTTTCAATTGGAAGGCTATTAGGGCTCAATGGAGAAGAGAGGGAGGAGAAAGAGATAAAAATAACTTTTGGATGTGAGAGAGAGAGAGAGAAGATTAAAACAATTATTAATTAGAGACAAGAAAGAGGTATCTTTTTAAAAATCATTGGAGAGAGTTTTAGAAATTTTTGAAGCCAAAGAAGGGGGCATTGGTACCCCCTTCTTTGGCTTCAAAAATTTCTAGCACTCTCTTTTATAATACTACCTTAGACCCTCTCCTACATTAATAGCTTTGGATCTTTACACACACACACACACTCTCTCTCTCTCTCTCTCTCTCTCTCTCTCTCTCTCTCTCTCTCTCTCTCTCTCTCTCTCTCTCTCTCTCTGTGTGTCTCTCTCTCTCTCTCTCTTATGGCTTAAAAAAATTCTAGCAACTCTCTCCTATAATACCACAATACTACCTTTGGACTTATCCTATATTAATAGTTTTGAACATTTAACAACACATACACACATATTCTGTGTGTGTGTGTGTGTGTGTGTGGCTTTAAAAAAATCTTTTAACTATCTTTTATAATACTACACTTGGGCCTTTTTTACACATTAATAGCTTTGGATATTTATCAACACACACACACACACACACTCTCTCTCTCTCTCTCTCTCTTTGTGCCTTAAAGCAATCTTAAAACAATTATAGCAACTCTCTCTTATATTACTATAATACTACCTTTGGGCTTCTCTTACATTAATAACTTTGGACTTTTATCAAAATACACACACACATTCTCTCTCTCTCTCTCTCTCTCTCTCTCTCTCTCTCTCTCTCTCTCTCTCTCTCTCTCTCTCTCTCTCTCTCTCCAACTTGAGATCAACTTCCTCTATTTAAAAGTTTTTTGCCCAAGTATAGTTAGATGAAAAAGTCACATTTTGACTATAATTTCAATAGTATAAAACTTTTGTAAATATTTGATAAGGTCTTTATTTTTCTAAATACACAATGCAAAAGACAAAAGCCGTTATATATTATGTTAATTATTAGTTTTCTATACTAGGAGAAAAAAAAATCCCAAAAGAGAGAATAGCTTTTTGTTCATAACATTCAAACATTTCAATATAGTTCATTCAAAAAGTCTCAATCTATTATGTCTCATATTAAAATACATCATAAATATATATATATAAATTAAACTTCCTAGCTAGTAATTATTTTTTCTCTTCTCTCTCTTCAAACATTATTTTAAAACTTCCCTCTCCTCTTCTCTTACATCAAAAACTTATATATATATATATATATATATATATATATATATATATATATATATATATATATATATATATATATATATATATATATATATATATATATATATATATATATATATATATATATATATACTCTTTCTCTATTGAGTCCTAATGACTCTAGAGAGAGAGAGAGAGAGAGAGAGAGAGAGTTGCAAGAGATACACTGTTAGGACTTGAACTTCACCGTCTATTTAGTACTATTTCATACCTTAGTATTAGTATGCATGTAGTCTTCTGGAACAACATATGTAAAGCAGTCCTTATACTTCATATGATGTGTCACCTAAAAGTCAGGGCGCAGGTCAAAAACGTCAAGCAATTGTATTCGAGCAGTTGGTTCTTGATCATGAATGGAATATGATTGTGTGCATCGCCTAGAAATGGCTGTTGATGTTTGATTCCATTATCTTCTGATTGTCTCTTGTGTGTTGGTGTTATTCTCTTTCACGTTGCTTAATCAATAATGATTATGGTGATAGAAAACAATGTCGCAATTGATGAACAATAATTCTATGTTGCTGAGTATGATGTTTGCTTTGGGTTTGAATGTATTTCTTGACCATAATGTAGTGTTGATGGCTAGAAATACATTCAGAAAGTTCCTTTACATCACTGTTATGTATTCAAGCAGAATGATGTTTCGTGGTTGTTATGGCATGTTGAAAGACCATAACACTTTGGTGATCCCTTCCAGGTTCACGAAAATAATTTTTTGATTTAGGTGCAGTTCAGGTGAAGAGCACCTTGCCACGGCACAATATGAACCACGAACCGGCTAGATAGAGGCTGCAAATACATTGCTGGCCATGAAAACTTGCAAGAAAACTATCCTTCTTCTCACCAAGAACCATGCTCTCCAAACACACAAGAGGAAGGCACACAAGAAATTGGACTTTTCTTCCATCCTCACCCTCTTCCTTTTCCTCACTCTCCATTAGATTTGACAAAGGAGCACAAGAGAGGGAAGCAAGAACAAGAAGCCAAGTGTTGAGCCAAAATGAGAGACGGAGAAATGAACCGTGAGAGGAGAAGATAAAGGAAGAGAGAGGGTGTAACCACCTCAACCTCCCACCTCCTCAAATCCCACGATTGCAACCGCCTCCTTTTCCTTTCTTGAATTATAAAATTCAAATTTGCATACATGGACTAAGGTCTAAGGACCTTTCAATTTTTGAAATGAGACAAAAGGGTTTGACCTTTCCTTTTCCTAGCAATATTTTAAGATGTGAGCTCAAGGACCCACATTGTTACATTGCTTCATAAATGATTTTTCACAAAATTACATTTGCAATGGATAATTTTACAAAAATGTTTCCATGACAAGCACATTTTGGTGCCTTTATTTGCACATATTTCCGGTCATCATTCCTCCCATGCTTAAGTGTGAAGCGTCCCCGCGAACAAATTTAAAGAAGAACTACGATCAGCACTAACAAAAGTCTTTGTCTTCATCTTTGGTTTTCATTTTCTTCTTGGATATTTGAATTTCCATTGGATAAGGAGGGAAATAACACACAAAATAGAATCACAACTAGGACGTTGAAGCCTAGGGTTAAAAGCATGCCAAATAAAGCTTCAAGCAAATACTCGAAAGATAGGGCTTTTCAGCAATTTGTGCACAAGAGCAACATCACACTTAAGTTAGAATGAAAGATAACCACCAATGAAGCACATAAGAAAACCCGAAAAATATACAACCATTAAGCATACCCTTACTAAGGATAAGACATTAAAGTTCTCCCACCCGAAAAATAAATTTATGTTCGAAAAGGAAAGGAAGGTAAGTTTTATGGAAATCTAAAAGAACAAAAATTAACGAAAAGGAAATTCTTGGAAATTTGTTATGTGTAATGGATGATGGTCTTGTTGAAAGAAGGGTTGAATAAAGGGTAATAAGGAGATATGCATGTGAACCACCAACAAGGTTATGTTGAAAAGCTTAATTATCAAGGCCTTTTTTTAAAAAATGGTTATCTTGAAAATGGATAAAGGAGAGGCTTGTAACTGCCGCGTGGAGATGAGAAGAGGGGACCATGAGGCAGATGATTTTGAATGCGTGCTGCTTTTCTCTGCACCTCTGTGGCGTTCTCAAGGAATTCCAAGAAGGACTAGGAATTTATCCAGCATGAGTACATGCTTCTCCCCCATCTCTTTGCTCTCGAAGTCGCAGAAGCCTGTGTAGTCTACCTCCATGCTTGCACATTCGGCATCTACAGAGCTGCACCACTACGTTATCCCGTCCTTCCCACACACGGGATTCGGCCTAAAGCAGCTTGTTGGACATGGCGTCATGACCTTGCTCTCGTAGTGCATTGCGGCCATGACCAAGGTGCTTTTCCCCATGGAGCTTCCCTCCCCAGCCTTTGATCATGACCTCTCCTCCACCAACTTGCTTGACAGCACCACCATTAAGGCCACCACCAGATTATTTGTGTTTGTGTTGCGCACGCATCCGACAGTTGATGACAGAAGAAGAGTACATGGAAGGGGTGAAAGAGGAGTAGCAGGTGGGGGATGGGGCTGATCGAATGGTCTGACCTGCATGTACTAGATAGAAATCTGCGGAGAAGATTGGCAAGCTAAATGGGGGTTTAGAAGTAGCCCATGGAAATGGAGGAGGGCAGGGAGGAGGCGGAGAAGGCTGTAGGTGGGAGAGAGGAAAAGAAGGTTAGAAGGTGGAGGAGACTACGAACATGGTGGACATGGCAATAGGGCAGTCATGGGAACCATCAATAAATAATTTTTCATCTTCTTCACCCCTCATTCATCTTCTTGATCCTTGAAAGTCTGAAATGATTGAAACTTTTTCTTCTTTGTCTTGGAAGGTACCCAAGAAAGATGGCTTTCCATGTCCAAAAACCAGGCTGCAAACATTTCCCTTGCAAGCTCCATAACCACCTCTTTCCCGGCCAGTGCACCAAATGAAGAGCACCCTGCCATGGCACAATATGAACCACGAATAGGCTAGGTAGAGGTTGCAAATACATTGCTGGCCATGAAAACTTGCAAGAAAACTCTCCTTCTTCTCACCAAGAACCATGCTCTCCAAACACACAAGAGGAAGGCACACAAGAAATTGGACAATTCTTCCATCCTCACCCTCTTCCTTTTCCTCACTCTCCATTAGATTTGACAAAGGAGCACAAGAGAGGGAAGCAAGAACAAGAAGGCAAGTGTTGTGCCAAAATGAGAGACGGAGAAATGAACCGTGAGAGGAGAAGATAAAGGAAGAGAGAGGGTGTAACTACCTTAACCTCCCACCTCCTCAAATCCCACGATTGCAACCACCTCCTTTTCCTTTCTTGAATTATAAAATTCAAATTTGCATACATGGACTAAGGTCTAAGGACCTTTCAATTTTTGAAATGAGACAAAAGGGTTTGACCTTTCCTTTTCGTAGCAATATTTTAAGATGGGAGCTTAAGGACCCACATTGTTACATTGCTTCATAAATGATTTTTGACAAAAATTACATTTGCAATGGATCATTTTACAAAAGATGTTTGCATGACAAGCACATTTTGGTGCCTTTATTTGCACATATTTCCCGGTCATCATTCCTCCCACGCTTAAGTGTGAAGCGTCCCCACGAACAAATTTAAAGAAGAACCACGATCAACTCTAACAAAAGTCTTTGTCTTCATCTTTGGTTTTCATTTTCTTCTTGGATATTTGAATTTCCATTGGATAAGGAGGGAAATAACACACAAAATAGAATCGCAACTAGGACGTTGAAGCCTAGGGTTAAAAGCATGCCAAATAAAACTTCAAGCAAATACTCGAAAGATAGGGCTTTTCAGCAATTTGTGCACAAGAGCAACATCAAACTTAAGTTAGAATGAAAGACAACCACCAATGAAGCACATAAGAAAACCCAAAAAATATACAACCATTAAGCATACCCTTACTAAGGATAAGACATTAAAGTTCTCCCACCTGAAAACTAAATTTATGTTCGAAAAGGAAAGGAAGGTAAGTTTTATGGAAATCTAAAAGAACAAAAATTAACGAAAAGGAAATTCTTGGAAATTTGTTATGTGTAATGGATGATGGTCTTGTTGAAAGAAGGGTTGAATGAAGGGTAACAAGGAGATATGCATGTGAACCACCAACAAGGTTGTGTTGAAAAGCTTAATTATCAAGGCCTTTTTTAAAAAAATGGTTATCTTGAAAATGGATAAAGGAGAGGCTTGTAACTGCCGCGTGGAGATGAGAAGAGGGGACCATGAGGCAAATGATTTTGAATGCATGCTGCTTTTCTCTGCACCTCTGTGCCGTTCTCAAGGGATTCTAAGAAGGACCAGGAATTTATCCAGCATGAGTACATACTTCTCCCCCATCTCTTTGCTCTCGAAGTCGCAGAAGCCTGTGTAGTCTACCTCCATGCCTGCACATTCGGCATTCGCAAAGCCGCACCAGTACATTACCCCGTCCTTCCCACACATGGGATTCGGCCTAAAGCAGCTTGTTGGACATGGCGTCATGACCTTGCTCTCGCTGTGCATTGAGGCCATGACCGATGTGCTTTCCCCATGGAGCTTCCCTCCCCAGCCTTTGATCATGACCTCTCCTCCACCAACTTGCTTCACAGCACCACCATTAAGGCCACCACCAGATTATTTGTATTTGTGTTGCGCACACGTCCGACAGTTGATGACGGAAGAAGAGTACATGGAAGGGGTGAAAGAGGAGCAGCAGGTGGGGGATGGGGCTAATCGAATGGTATGACCTGCATGTAGTGGACAGAAATCTACGGAGAAGATTGGCAAGCTAAATGGGGGTTTAGAAGTAGCCCGTGGAAATGGAGGAGGGCAGGGAGGAGGCAGAGAAGGCTATAGGTGGGAGAGAGGAAAATAAGGTTAGAAGGTGGAGGACACTACGAACATGGTGGACATGGCAATAGGGCAGTCATGGGAACCAGCAATAAATAATTTTTCATCTTCTTCACCCCTCGTTCATCTTCTTGATCCTTGAAAGTCTAAAATGATTGAAACTTTTCCTTCTTTGTCTTGGAAGGCACCCAAGAAAGATGGCTTTCCACGTCCAAAAACCAAACTGCAAGCATTTCCCTTGTAAGCTCCATAGCCACCTCTTTCCCGGCCAGTGCACCAAATGAAGAGCACCCTACCACGGCACAATATGAACCACGAACCGGATAGGTAGAGGCTGCAAATACATTGCTGGCCATGAAAACCTGCAAGAAAACTCTCCTTCTTCTCACCAAGAACCATGCTCTCCAAACACACAAGAGGAAGGCACACAAGAAATTGGACTTTTCTTCCATCCTCACCCTCTTCCTTTTCCTCACTCTCCATTAGATTTGACAAAGGAGCACAAGAGAGGGAAGCAAGAACAAGAAGGCAAGTGTTATGCAAAAATGAGAGAGGGAGAAATGAACCGTGAGAGGAGAAGATAAAGGAAGAGAGAGGGTGTAACCACCTCAACCTCCCACCTCCTCAAATCCCACGATTGCAACCACCTCCTTTTCCTTTCTTGAATTATAAAATTCAAATTTGCATACATGGACTAAGGTCTAAGGACCTTTCAATTTTTGAAATGAGACAAAAGGGTTTGACCTTTCCTTTTCGTAGCAATATTTTAATATGTGAGCTCAAGGACCCACATTGTCACATTGCTTCATAAATGATTTTTGACAAAAATTACATTTGCAATGGATCATTTTACAAAAGATGTTTGCATGACAAGCACATTTTGGTGGCTTGATTTGCACATATTTCCCGGTCATCATCAGGAAAATAATTTCTTGATTTAGGTGCCTTCTATGAGCCGTATTTATGTCCACCAATTACCCTTATTTATCCAATCATATCCTTACCAAGAGCAAGTCCCAGGAAATCAAGGAGGCTTTGACAAGACAGAAACACCAAGTTGAAAGGCTAGATGATAGGGATGGATCAAAAGGTTTGGACATGCTAGATGAGGAGCAGTTTATTGATGCTAGGTAGACTTCTGTGGAAGGGGGTACCTTTGCAAGTACCTCAACAGCCCATCATTCTTCTACCACTTCATCACAATCTCCAAACTTTTTAGATGATGAGGGAATATTACCTCTTGACCAACAGGATACTCTTCCTAGGCAGGCATTTGAGAGGCTACATCAGCATGTAGTGCTTGGGAGAACATTTTTGTTAAGAAGTGCTCGAATTCCACCCCAGAGGGTTCTGAATTTTAATCCATTACCACCTCTAAGGAAGCCCAAGAAGAGACCCAAAATGAATCCGAATCAGTTGGTTAATTTAAAGGTTCGTGCATCTAAATTTTCAAGCAAGAAGAAAGGAGACCCTGATTGCCATGTGGCACAATTTGAGACCAGATGGACAGCCAGTGGTTTCAATCAAATGTACAGGGATTAGGTTAAAATGCAACAGTTTGCTGCCACCTTCCAGGGAAAGCCTATGGTTTGGTTTGCTAGTTTTGGTATGGCAGCCTTTAATTCATATGATGCTTTAAAAACAACATTTTTGGGTAGGTTCTGTAAAGATAAAACTCTGGGAGACATTCTCAGGAAGATCAAGAAGATCAAGAAAAAGGCTATGTTGGTGGAGGACTATGCCCATAAGTTCAGGAATCTGTTAAATAGGCTGCATGTTGATGATGTACCTTCAGTTGAAATGCATATTACCTACTTTATGAAGGGCTTGAGAGGTAAGATTCGGAATCCCATTGCCAATGTTGAGATGGGCCCCGAAATGATACATTGGACACAATGATCCAGGCAGCTATGAGAGTGGAAATTAGGTGCTTCTAGATCTAAGAACAGTAAAGATGAGGACTCTTTGGATTCAGATTCTGATGCAGATTCAGGATCAGATTCAGATACAGATAGTGATGATGAGGGCAGTGATTATAGTTCATATTCTGATGATGATTCGAGTGACTTTGATGAAGATAATTCTAGCCGGAGGAGGCATAAGAAGAAGAAGAAGAAATCAAGATTAGCCAAGACCAAAAAGAAGAAAGCAAAGGACAAAGATAGGAAGAAGTCAGTGGACAACAAGTTAGATAACATGATAAAACAAAAGTTAAAAGATTTGCATATTTTTGAAAGTAAGAGGAAGGAAAAACATTGTGAGATATGCCAGAGAAAGGGCCATGAAACTAGGACTTGCAGGTATAATCCTAATGTCAGGATGGCATAGCAGATGCCAGTGATGCAGGCTAGACCGAGACCTATTCAACTAGCTATAGTAAATTAGATTATCTCGGACACTATACCATAGAGACCCTTCAAAGGACCTAGAAGAATGCAGGCTAGACAGCCTTGGGAAAATTTTCAAGCACAGCAACAAACTCCACAAATGGGAGCATGCCACTATTGTGGAGGTCAAGGACACTTTGTTGGACCAAACTATGAGCTTTGGGCAAGGCATAGGACTGAGAGAGGAATGCCAGTAGCAAGGTCCCGCAATGACAGAAGACCTATAGGAGCATCTCATCAATAGAATCCACCTGCCCCAGTTGCAGCAGTCCTTATAGAGTTACTTGATCAAGATGGGGCAGACTCCTGAAGGTACAGGAACTGTTGGCTGTATGGAAATTCAACAAGAGAAGGTTCATGAAGAGGCAAAGGAGGTGTCAAGTAACACTAATGCTGTAAGTATGCACGTTCATTGTGATTGTTCTAATTGTATTGAAGTAGAGGAATGTCAAGAGGAACCAATGGTATTAGCAGTAACTAGAAGCCAAGCTAGTAAGAAGCTTGTTTGGAATGAACAAGAAAAGACAAGAAAAAAGGCAACAAAACATGTTAAAAAGTTGCAAAAACTTGCTGAAGAATTTGAATTTGATCAAGTTGATGATGTAGGGACTTCAAGCATATAGCTGCCTGGACTGCAGGACCAACTTCCTGAACATCAGGAGTATGTTCCTGAATAGCCAAATCAATTTCTTGATAGCAAAATTTCTAGACAATTACAGCAAGGAGGTTCAGAAGAGCTTTTTCAAGCTTTGGCCAAGCGTTCTTTGCAGTTGACCTTGGAGAAAATTTTGGATTTGATACTAGGATTTAAGGAGAAGTTACTCCTAAAGATCAGGCAGAAGCAACAGGAAGTCGTTGAAAGTACAATAGTTCAAGATCAAGCAATTCCTGATTGTTAGGTAGTCATACCAACTCAACATGAGGTTGTGGATTACCAAGTACCCATCATTCAAGTTGAGTATGTAGGAAGAAAACATGATGATGTCATGTTGGATGGGGGTTCCCGAGTTAATATACTTCTCGAACATACATATTTGGCAACTAAGCAAGAGGAGCTTTTACCAGTCCCATTTCATGTTTGGATGGCTGATCAAAAGAGATTACAACCTTTGGGTATCTTAATGAATTAAGAAAATTTAGTGGCCGACGGTCTAAAGTTCAGGGTGAGCTTTGTTGTGCTGAGAATGTTAGAAATTGGAGACTCTTATGCAATGCTTTTGGGGAGACCGTGGTTTAGATTGGCCAAACTCAAGCAGGATTGGGGAAATGATTATGTGTGTATTCCAAGAGGACTCAAGGAAATTAGGTTATCTACGGTTAATAAGGTTATCTTGAAAAGTTCAACTAGACCTATAGTAGCTCAGACTATCAACCTTGCAGATGAAGTAGAAGATGATGAGGAGGAATTATTTCTTCAGATAAATCCTTCTGTGGTTCCAATTTTTGAGATAGATGTTGATGGTATTATACAAGGGTATCAAGAGCAACCCAATGTGGTTGGAAATGCACTTTTGGAGCATCAACCTATTGAAACTGCAAGTCAAAATTAGTCTGGACAGCAATCAGAGGGTCTTCCTAAAGGTCAAGAGCATCTTGAATTTCAGGACAGGTCAGGGAATGAATAGGATAAATTATTTCATGACCAAGGCACTACTCATCTTGAAGTTTTGCAGCAAGAAGAATCTGAAAAATAGCAAACTCGTATGGACGATTTCATATACAATTCAAGTGTACTAGATGATGAAGGGCAGAAAGCCATTGTGTAGGCTGAATTAAGGTATGAGCATACAATGAGAAGATCTGCAAGAGTTGTTGAAGATGAGGTTCAAGAGATTAACCTAAATATTGGAGATCTTAAACCCATCAAGGTCAATATTTTTGTTGATGACAATTTCAAGCAGGATCTAATTCAGTTGTACAGAGAGTTTCAAGATATTTTTGCATGGGATTATATAGATATGAAAGGATTTGATCCAGCTGTGTGTCAACACATGATAAACTTGAAGAAAGATGCTAAGCCTATTGTTCAGAAGAGGTATAGAATGAATCCTAACTATGCCAAACATGTCAAGGAAGAAATTGTCAAGCTCTTGAGAGTGGGGTTCATTAAACCAGGCAATGAGGTTACTTGGTTATCTCCTATTGTTGTAGTGCCAAAGAAGAATGGGAAGATCAGAGTTTGTGTGGATTATAGGAAATTAAATGCAGCTAATATTATTGATCCTTTTTCGATTCCTCTTACTGATTCTCTCCTAGATGATGTGGCAGGTCATGAGATATATAGTTTTCTGGATGGGTTTTCAAGATACAATCAAATTAGGATGCATCCAAAAGACATGGATAAGACATCTTTTATCACAGAGTTGGGAGCTTATGTTAGCACAGTTATGAACTTTGGGTTGAAAAATGGACCGCCTTAGTTTCAAGGAGCTGCTCATAAGACATTTGAGCCTTATCTAACAACTTTTATGAGGGTCTTTATTGATGATTTTTGTGTGTTTGGCAGTAAGAGAGAAGATTTAAAACACCTTAGACTATGATTTCAAAGATGCAGAATGTTTTGCATGTCTTTAAATCCTTTTAAGTCAGTGTTTGAAGCCAAAAGGGGTGTGTTGTTAGGTCATATCTTGTCAGAAGAAGGCATGAGTATTGATCCCAAAAAGATTGCAACTGTTCAGAAAGCTAAAGCTCCAAGTAATGTGCAGGAAGTCATGCGGTTTGTGGGCCAAGTTAAGTGGCATAGCAGGTATTTAAGGTACCTTTCACATATCAGTTCTCCTCTTACAACTCTCACTAAGAAAGGGATACAGTTTGTGTGGAGGGAAGATCAAGAGAGAGCCTTTAGTATTCTCAAGAAAATGTTAGTGGTGGCTCCAATCTTGCAACCTCCAGCATGGGATTTACCTTTCCATATTTTTGTTGATGCATCTGACTTGGCTGTGGGAGCTATTCTACTGCACGATAAGGTATCTGAATGGTATAGACCAATCTATTATGTAAGCAAGAGACTAAGCACTATTGAAAAGAACTATTCAATAACTGAAAGAGAAGCGCTTGGAATGGTTTTTTCAGTGCAGAAATTTAAACATTATTTGCTGGGAAATCAAGTCATTTTTCATGTCGACCATCAAGCACTCTTGTTCTTGATAAATAAGCCTCAATTGACAGGTATATTGGCAAGATGGATGTTGCTATTACATGAGTTTGACTTTAAGGTTGTGCATACCCCTGGGAAAGACCATGCTATAGCTAATTATTTAAGTAGATTGAAAAATGATGAGTCTGAAGTTGGAGTTTATGATCAGCTACCTGATGCTGAACTTTTTGAGGTTCAGGTCCTTGATCCTGATTCATATTATGACCAAATGCTGCATTTCTTGAAGTTAGGAACTATGCCTACACACCTTTCACCAGACTAGAGAAGAAGGTTGGCACTGAAGAGTAGAATGTTTCAGGTTATTATGAACACATTGTATAGGAGGGGAGTAGATAATGCCTTGGGAAGGTGTGTTCCTGAGTTTGAGCAACCAGCAGTGTTACATGAAGCTCATGCCGGACTGTCAGGAGGTCATTTTTCAAGAGAGATTACAGGCAAAAAAATACTGCAAGCAGGGTTATGGTAGCCTATTATGTTGAAAGATGCTCATTAGTATGCTAAAGAGTGTTTGTAGTGTCTCAAGGAAGGTCAACCACTTGACAGGGATAGGATGCAAGATCATCCTGTGTTGCCACTTGAGCCGTTTCAAAAGTGGGGGATTGATTTCGTTGGTCCCATCAAACCAGCTACAAAAAGGACAGGTAACACATACATTTTGGTTTGCATTGATTACGCTACTAAGTGGGTAGAAGCCCAAGCATTAAAGGATAATAAAGCAACAAGTGTGGCAAAGTTTTTTTATTCTAATGTTACGACCAGATTTGCTATCCTATTGAGCTGATCAGTGATTGGGGTAAGCATTTTTTGAATCAAGTGATCAGAGAACTGACTATCAAGCATATGATTTTGCACAAGAAGTCTACTCCTTATCATCCTCAGGCTAATGGTCAAGCTGAAAGTTCCAACAAGATTTTGCTTTGTATCTTGAAAAAAATTGTTGAAGATAATCTGGAAATTGGGATATTAAACTTGATTCAGCATTGTGGGCTTTCAGGACATCACATAAAGTTGTAACATGGCTTACACTTTTTAGGTTGGTTTATGGTTTAGAAGCAGTAGTTTCTATGGAATTTGTAGGTCCAAGTCTGAGAGTTGCTATTATGAGAAAGATGGATCCTGAAGAATCCGTGTAGCATAGATTAGAATAACTTTTGAAATTGGAAGAGGACTAGATATTAAAAGTTTATATTACGGGTATCACACAAAAGAGGAGACAAACATGGGTTAATAGACATGTCAAGAAGAGAATTTTTTAGGAGGGAGACTGGGTTGTAGTTTATAACTCTTGCCTTGGCAAGTTTCCTGGTAAGTTGAAACTGAGGTATGCAGGTCCCTTTGTCATTTTCAAAGACATGGGTCACGATACTTTTTTGCTGAAGGACTTTCAAGGGAAGGTTTTACACCCTGCACTCAATGGATTTAGGCTTAAGAGGTCAGTACAACCTTATTATTCAAATGTTCATGGTTTCATTCAAAATGGGAAAATAGAATCAGTTATTGGTAGTTACATATGTGAATGGTCTAAATACCACGATGTTGAGGTGACAGCACAAACCAAGGTGGACTAAGAGAGGACTTGGATTTTGGCATGCAAATGGAAAAGGACATGTATTCTTTTGGGGGTTTCTCTCCTTCTCCACTCTCGACTCATTCTTGGATTAAGGGGCAATGAAGTGCTCACTTGAATCATGGAGCTAATGCATAGGACCTTCTTGATAGGAGGCACATGACTTCATGCTCACTACAACAGTTTATTATCAATCCGCATGTGGGTGACTAGGTGAGAGCTAATCTATGATACGCGCATTCAAGCTCTTGAATGAATAAGAGTATGCCCAATTGTCCCAATATGTCAAGTGTGTAGCACAACAATATATTGTAATCTATATAATATATTTACATTATAATTTATTCATATTATAATTTACATAAGTAGTTAAGTAGAAATCTATGAATATAACTTATAAATAATACATATAATATTAAAGCACATACTGATACTATTGACAAACAAATACTAATGAGCTTATTTTACCCAGCTAAGAATAAAATAATCTAAATAGCATTAAAAATTAATCATACCATAAACAAACATTGCCTAAGTAGGATGTTAGCTTGTTGAAAAAAGGTAACACATATTTAATTGCTATTTTCTAACCCAATGCTTCATATTTAGGATACCTAAAACCCATGAGAAGAACAAATATCCAAGATATAAGGCACTTTGTGATTCCCCCAATATTTGTTTAAGAATAAGAACTAGAACTTGTAAATAATAATCCTCTCTAGAGCAAGTAACATGATTATATTTGCACATGCTTTAGTTCCTCATTTTTAAGTTTCTCTATGCAAAAAATGGAACTTTTCTCATAGAAATATTCTTAGAATCATTCATTCAATGCACCAGATACTCCTTAGGTTTGTTCTAGAATAGAATTCTTCACCAAACAAGGGTGCACTCTCCAAGAGACTCACCTAGAAGCTAGACAAGTGAGAAATGCAATCAAGGTCCTCTATATTTAACGTAATTTCTAGGGCTTTAATCCTGCTAGGTTTTCTTCGAGCTATCTAAAAATCCCAAAAATTTTCCATGATATATAAGAAACCTCTTAAGGTTAATGGGCATAGCAAGTTTCACCCAGCTCACATTATTAATATAAAAACATGGAGTTAATGAGTGTTATTATTACAAGATCCCAAAAACATAATGACATCATCACAATCCCAATGGAAATGTTATGTACTAGGGGGCTTGATAAGGAAGGAACGACAAAATGAGGAGGCTAACTTATGAAAAGATAATTTGAAATATGTAAAGGAAAAAAAGCCCAAGGGGGACTATAAAATATAGTATAAACCTAGATTGGATGGGTATTAGATCAAACTTTGATTATTAAAGTTTAACTTAGAACTATGACTCGAGGAGATAAGGCTATACATGTTCATAAGACCATGTGAGTGAAATTTACCTACTCAAAAGTGATACTTGGGGCTAAGAAGCAAGAGAGTAATAATTTAAAGCATGATATTATAAGAAAAATTTCTTTTTAAAGGTGGCAAATTCATCATTAAGCCTTATGTTCTAATCTTTATTATTTTGTGATTTGTTAGGCCTTAATGAATCTCATACAAAGTCTACTATAGTCGTGGTTTGTTTGATGAGGATTCTTCTTTTGTATTAGGATTGTCTAGTTATTGAATATCAGACTAGCAATGCTTTATGGAAGTATGGATACCTTATAAGATCAAGCATAAGAAGGACATGAGCATGAGAATGGGGAAGGGAGTGGTGACCTAAAAATAGAATCTCATGTAGGACCCCATGATGCAAGAGATGGAAGAACCTAATGAGAAAATATATTTGTTTTTATCTTTATTTGCATTGTTTGGGATGCTGGGAGATCCAAGGGAATCACTCATAAATATATGTGTGTATAATGTGGCTTCAATATAAGGGATTTTTCAAACACCAATTTTTTGATAGTTTTTACATAGGAATGCACTTGATATAGGATAGACAACTATTCAACCTCATCAAATCTCTCAATGAGATAAATACTTTAGTGCCTATTCCCCTTTGCATATGCATTTGATAATCATGGTGATCTAGGCATTACCAAAAACCAAGGACACAATGTAGAAGAGACATTGGTAGTGAGACAATAAAAATTTATCTTGATGGATGAAAAGAGAAAAGACGAAGGGAGGAGAGGACCTTATTGATGACTATAATTTTTTTTAATGTACATATATATTGATAGCATACATGTTGTTAGTTTGTGTCAAAGTTGTGATAATTCAGTTTTGAATTCTTTTCGATGTAGAGTCCTAGCTTCAAGAGGAAACCCTAGACTATAGATAAGTGGATTACATATGTTTGGTAGGCTTTAACGGATATCCAATCTATGCCAAAAAAACTAATTAAAGAGGGTGCCAAAAAAAATTGCAAAACAGATGATGTTCAAAAACAAGTTAAGGGGAAAAAACTTGCCCTTTTTTTTTCCCTATGTATTCTTGACCTAGAGATCAAATTTAGAATGGTTTAGACATCATGAAGACATCTAAAAGTATGTAGGAAAAACCATAGAAGACACATTGGAATAAATGAGAGGTTTTGTAAATTTAATGCTTTTGTTTGGCTAGTTTGTAGGGAGTGAAGTAGATCCATTGGAGGAGAAGTTAAGCAACCAAAGCTATAAGAGGCTTGTTTTTCTATCTTAGTACCATGCATCCACTAAGGGGTTTATCATTATGCACTACACTACACATATTCTCTTCACACTACATTAGGGCTTCATATACCCCATTCTCTTAGCTACTACTAGGCCATGGAGGAGAAAATGCACTTAAATGACCCTTCCTTATGCACTCCATTACATGAGGCTCATTGAGGCTGTACTCACCAAAGACTAGTTTCACAAGCACAAGAGTGAGCACCATCACTATGCACACACTTTTTGACAATGAACAAGTGGAAACTCATCACTCATTAGGAACCCTAGGAATAGTGAGTGAGGTGCAGGGGAGAGTATGAGGAGCGTGTAGGTCTTGAAAAGTCAAAAGAAGGATTTATGAGCTTTAAATTATATTAACGAGAGAATGTGAGAGTAGGGGGAGAGTGGATCTCCTTTTGAAAAAAGAGGTGATGTTTTGAGTGATAAAGGAGACATGCTTAATCAATGAATCTATATGTATGCATAATTACATGACACACAAAGCACTAGCTAGTTGCAAGTGTTTTTGATTTGTACATCCTTCTTATGTGTACATCAAATGGTTGCAATGCATGACATGATGGCATAATCCTAGAGTTGCATTAACTTCTAAATCATAAGTGCATGAACATGAGATTCACTAATAAAATCAATTTGTGTTTTATAGGAGCACAAAGGGTCATGCATGAACCCATCTAATCTTGGCAATAGTGCAAGATAATGGGTATCTCCTTCAATCATGAATTGTTGAGAGAATGGAGCCGGGGACTTAGTGTACAACTATTGTCCATCATCAACAATAAGAAATGTGAATGAGAAGAGTGATTATTATATCTTTGAATAATTATTCTCAAAATATTAATGTATGTATGGCCCCATGTGATTGCGTCTATCTATGCTACTGTTTTCTTTATCCAAGGCTAAGACTAGTCAGTGTCTATTTGGAACATATTAGGTGTGACTTGGAGAGGTTAGCATCTCCTTCTTGGCACTCAAGCTCGTTCTCTAGATTAGCAATGTTTGAGGTATCCACTAGATTGTCCGCACCCTACAGTCTTGGCTCACTCCCTTTCCCATCCATAGTACTAGCACCCAACAGTCTTGGCTCACTCCCTTTCCCTTCCATAATACTAGCACCCAAATCTTGTAGGACATCTTGTACCTCCTTGTAAGCATCATCTTTCCTAGACATATTACTAGTAGCTAACATGGTAGGGCCATGGCTCTCCCTTCACTCCCTTGTTGAGAACATCTTTTGTTTGGTAGCCTCAATGGCACTTTGTGGGGCTAGACACATATACATAAAGGAAACACAAGATTCGATCAAATGACATAATCAATATAGAAAAAAAACATCATGAAAAATAGTTTCCACATACTCTTCAAAGTAGCCTACCTAGTGATCTAGGCCTTTTGCCTCCATAGAGATAATAGTGTTACAACTAAACTTAAGACAAGTGTCACTTGTCTACAAAGGAATAGTAAAGCATAAGGGATGGTACTGATTTTGACAATAATGCATGAAGCTACGAACAATGTAAGAGGACTCCAAAGCCTCCCCACAAGAAACAGAAGACCCAAAGACATGGATGTTATCCACAATATGAGGCATTGGCAACAAGGTAAACATCCTTCCATTCTTCACATTTGTAATGAGCTTCTTGAAAAAATTAAACTGGAGTCAAATTTCTACCGAGTCTGAACCTTTTCATAGTATTTTTGAAAAAGCACATTAAAGGATTAGACCTAGAAATCCCTTGATCTCAAGTTTCATGCTTATCATTCAGACTATATCATAAGAAGTAGTAATAAAAACCATAATCTAGATAGCACCAAAAGTACCCAAAAGTTTTGAAAACCAAAAAGTATCAAAAGCACCATAGACAAAATAACAAAAGATAGTACCCAAAGTACTAGAAGTACCCTAACAACAATTTAATAAAGTGAAAGAAGTAGCAATAAGTACCAAAAAGTACCCAATAGTACTAAAGGGATTCCAATAGGACCAATTAGTACTAAATAAATATATCAAATCAAACATACAACTAGTAGTACAAAGAAGAACCCAATAGTACCAAGAGCACCCAAAGTGTCATACATTGAGTACAATTGAAGTGAAAAAAGCATTAATAAATACCATAAGCCAAGAAGTACAAAAAAGTATCAAAAGAACCTAGTAGAAGAACTCCAAAATAGTACCAAAAGCATCAAGGAATTTCAAAAAGTACCAAAAACTATTAGAGAGTACCAAGAAGTATAAAAAATATCAAACAAGATAAAGAGTTCCAAAACAATTCCAAAAGTACCAAAGAATATCAAGGAGTACCAAAAATATCAAACAATGTAGAGCTCCAAAACATTAGAAAGTGTCAAATGCAAAAAAATAATCAGTAAAGTACCGAAAAATAAGAAAACTACCCTAGCCAATATCACCAAAACTACTAAAACTATCAAAAGTAGTCTAAAAGTACCAAAAGTACTAGAACAAAGTTTCCTTCAAGACTCAACCCATACTCCTTATGCAAGTCCTCTGCTGTAAAGAAAATTTTATTTGTTGAGGAAATTCTTCCATTTTTCTTCTACACAAATTTTGAAAACATAGAAAGAAATTTAAAATACCCTCTCCATTCCTTCTAAGAAAGTATATTTTTACACTTTGTACATGCTAAAAAGTTAACTATTGAAAGCTAATAGTTTAGCAGCATAATGTACTTTTACTTTTCATATCCTCAAAGTGCTCACTCACAGTACCAAATTTGGTACTGTACACATTTCATATCATCACATTTCACAACATGCATGGTTTCATGAAATAAAAAAGAATATCTAGAGTAGATTGCATGCACTCGTACATGCTTAGTTGCATTCAAATAGCATGCAAATTAACAATAGGCCTAATTTGGTTTTCTATATCTAGAATTTCACGGCATGCAAGAGGATACACTTGAGATCAAAACATGATTCAAATCATTTGAAACTATTCATGAAAAGTTGCATTATTTAAGAGTCAGAGCATGTGCACAATCTTCAATCAAACCAAACGCTAGTCTTCAGCAAGATTTAGCATGTGTATGTAATAACCAGAAAACAACCCACATTCACTAGCCAACAAGATTGATTAGAGACTGTATACATGCTTGCATGCAAAGTAAAAGCTAGATCATCCTCTCAACTCACATATTAGCTTTCATGTAGACTTGTTCTCCTCATCATTGAAGAGGAAAGGGGCTCATTTAGAGTCAAAATCAATTGACTTATAGTGCTTAGCACTTTCCCTTATGTTAGGAGTACTTTTCTACTACACCTTAGCTTTTGATGATAGTGTCAAATCCTTGTTGATGTTTCAAGGGGATTTCATTGCCTCTTTGCTCTTTGATGTGAGGCTTGTCTTGTAGTAACCTTGTTCCTTGGGGTCCTCATGGCATAGCACAACAAGAAAGCGTACATCCAATTTTCCTAGGAGCCCCCCTATAATGGCCTTTAGAGCTGGATTAGCAATGACATAGTAGAGCTAGAGTGAGGACAATCTAGCAAAGTTAGCAAACAAGCACATTGAAAGTGGGATATCCAATGTGTGTGTGTGTGTGTGTGTGTGTGTGTGTGTGTGTGTGTGTGTGTGTGTGTGTGTGTGTGTGTGTGTGTGTGTGTGTGTGTGTGTGTGTGTGTGTGTGTGTGTGTGTGTGTGTGTGTGTGTGTGTGTGTGTGTGTGTGTGTGTGTGTGTGTGTGTGTGTGTGTGTGTGTGTGTGTGTGTGTGTGTGTGTGTGTGTGTGTGTGTGTGTGTGTGTGTGTGTGTGTGTGTGTGTGTGTGTGTGTGTGTGTGTGTGTGTGTGTGTGTGTGTGTGTGTGTAGCACATGAGTTTAAACTTGAGCACTTGATGACTCCACCTAGTAATGGCATCACCTCTTTCATACTAGTACAATGTAAAGAATACTTTCATTTATATATTAAAGTTTAATTTTCCTAAAGGGATTTCCTCCAAAATTCCAAAGGACTCTTGGTATATGTACCAAGAAGTGGTACTCAAATTGGCCCTTTTTTTATACCACCAAACCTTGATTTTAGCCTCATACACTGTTAGACTTAATGGACCACTTTCCTTTATGTTGCATCTTATCTACACTTATTGTACATTATATTATGTAAAGGAAGAAAGAATGAGAAAAATGGTTTGTCCTCCATCTCTATTCTTGTGTTCTTAAGTGGGTTTCTCATCACATCTACTATGTGTATTATATACATCTTTTCACGCTATTTCCCTCCATTACACAAGTTTTATAAGTCCCACACTTGGGGATCCAAAACATCATCTATGTTATGGTGTAAATACTGTGTGGTTTCTTCTTGGCCATAATACTTGATGAAGAAAGGATCTTGGTGATGGAAAAAAAACCAATTGGTGTTGAGAAAAAGGGGATCATGAGGAGAAATTAGAAGTAGGAGGAATAAAAATTGGGTCCCATCCAACTAGCTTTTAAAGGGCATGGGCTTATACTCGAGCTCGACATCAAATAATAGGTGATGTGTGTAATTTCTATTACATAAATATTAATATTTAATCCAACATTAAAATTAATGTCGGGACCTAGCAGGCCTTTATAACACTCACAAGACAACCCCACACGGCCTTGTGGCCTGGAGCAGCGTCCAAGTGCATGCTACCCTAATCACTCACTACTAGAGATATTGTAATTGTAATAGAATGTAGTCCAACGACTGCCCTTCCCTACTCCTCAAAGGGAGATCTCATACATCTTGGTATAGTATACCAACATAGTATAAACATAGGAGGCAACCCCTCCAATTGAATGTTGTAGCCCCACTGCAACTCTCCTACATTGAGAGGATTGGCCCCTTGATGCAATGCTCTAACATAAAGAAGAAACAAATAATCTTCACTCTTATATATTTTGAACGATCCAAGAGATTTGATATTTTTCTTACCAAGCTTGCCCCAAGGAATCGTTCATCTACTCTATAGCTCGGGTTTCCTTACACACTCCATGTAGGTCAACATTTGGCAAACAATTGCAATGCGTCCAGGTTTGATACCATGTTATGCTCAATGAAAATGTGGATGACCATTGTGCTCAAGCATTTTATCACTAGAAACCAGCTAGGTGAAGTGCAAAAACAACCCTTCAATGATTTTTCAACTAGTCGTATGTGCGGTGTTGCTAGAGATTAGCACGGAATTGCTTCGTGCTACTAGTCTCCTTAATTCAAACAATAATTCTTCCTATATGTTATGCATAGACAAATAGATCAAAATTTGCATCAGTTTCAGCAACTAACCACTTTCACAAACCCTCTTCCCTCCTACCAGTTAGGTTTTGCATTCATTGGGTAGGTGTAGAGTTCATTTTCATATAACTTTCAATATAAAAATCAATAAAAACACACTATAACATAGAAATAAGGCTTGTTGACTGAGGCTTGATCCTCATGCTCCAGCCTTGTTATACACTCACCAACATAAAATGTATTTTTTTCTAGTTTTTTTATGTAAATACTAATTTCTCTTTTATTTTTTCTATTTTCCCCCATTTATTTGTTCATAAAAATAGGATATCTCAGCATTACGAGTTCTTATTGATCAAGAACACTCAGTATCATTTCCATATCCATTTTTATCCCATATGACCCCAAAACACTCAACAGAAATCCCAAATTCCATCATTTCCATAAAAACCTCAACTTATGGGTTTTGCATATTTTGCGAGAATTATTATATCATTGTATTTTCTAGTTTTATTTCATATTTTAGAGAGAATGCAACATGGAAAATCAGGAACAAGAAAAATCAAGTACTTTCTTCAATCATTTTCCATAAAATAAACGAACCACTCACTTACACATAGAAACCACGATTCCGAGGCTTGTATCTCATAGACGGGAGGCCGCTGACGCTTCTTCTTTGCCGTTGATGCACTCTCTCAGCCCAATCTATGTCCTCCATTGCTCCAACATCATTTTTTGGTCCAAATTCTCCATCACAACCCTTCCCCTTCTCTCTTGAATTAATGCATACGAACATCCGCAAAGAGAAGGGAGGAGAGAGGAGAGAGAAATACTAAAAAATCATGTTTCTGAATCCTCCATAAAAATCAACCAGATTACAATCATCTCTATCCTCTCTCTATCTGGATCAAGAATCTCTCTCTCTCTCTCTCTAGAATTATCAAGATTGAAGCATCATCAAGCAGATTTGGAAGGGGTGCAAAACATTTTGCATCCCCCCCTATTCGTTAATTTTTTTATTAGTTTGAGGCTTTTATCAAGGCAAAAGTTAAAACTCCTTAAAATAACCAATTCATCTTTTGTGTTCACACGGTCCCCAAGTGAATATTTTGACTTTGAGCAGGCAAACAAACTCAAATTCGAGATCCATATGGACAAGTGGCTTCGTAGCATCGAAATCTAGCAATTTGGCCTTTGTCGATTACCCTAATCGCTACTAGAGATATTTCATTTTTAATGGAATGTAGTCCAATGATTGCCCTTTCCTACTCCTCATAGGGAGATTCCATACATCTTTATAATATACCACGTAAAACAAACATAGAGGAGGCAACCTCTCTGATTGAATGTTGTGGCCCCACTGCAGCTCTCCTATACCGAGAGGATTGGCCCCCTGATGTGCCGCTGATACAAATAACACACACGTAACAAGCTCCACTCTTGTTTTAAACGATCCACGAGATAGAACTTTCCTCACTTGACAATCTTCCAAGGAACCCAAACGTCTAAACCCATAGCTTAGGTGTCTCACAACTCAGTGCAGGTCATGTATGTCTAAAACCAATTGCAATGCATCCAGGAGTTACCATGTCATGCTCAATGCAAATGTGGATGATCATTGTGCTCAAGAATTTTATGATTTAAAAAAACATAGCCATGTGAGGTGCAAAGCCAATCCTTTAATGATTTCCAAGCTACTCGTAATTGTGGTGTTACTAGAAACTAGCATCGAGTTTCCTCGTGCTACTAGTCTCCTTAATTCAAAAGATGAACCATCCTATATGGTGTGCAAAGACAAATAAATTAGAATTTGAATCATTTCCAGCAATTAACAACTCTCACAAACCCTCGTCCCCCATACCATTTAGATTTTACTTTAGTAGATTTAGGGTTCATTTTCTATGTAATTTTCATATAAAAAGCGATAAAAACACACTATAACATGGAAACAAGGCTTGACTAAGGCTTATCCCCATGCTCCAGCCTTTTTATACGCTCACGGACATAGAATGTTTTTTTTCTAATTTTCTAGCGCAAAAAACTAAAATTTTCCCATTTATCTTCATTTATTTCTTCATAAAATTGTGATATTTTCTAGTTTATATGCCTTGACTTACCATATTGACTGAACACTGATTTTTTCCAAGTTTTTATCCCATATGCATTCCATTTTCTAACCCAAAACAAAAGAAATTTTTATTTTGCTTCATTATTTATGATGCATTTCGGGTTTTTAATGATTAATTATGACTATGCACGACTACGGGTTCTGCATTTTTTCATGTACAACCCTCAAACATACTTCAAACATGATTCGTACAAATTTTCTTTCCATGCACACATCATAAAAATCATCAAACATCAAAACAATACAATTTTCTTTGTAAAATTTAGGCATACTGCTTATTTGCATGTTGCATGTTTTTATGAAATGGTTTCGAGCAGCCAGTGGACCCATCATTTGTTCCTCAAACACAGTGGACATTACCTCTTATCCTCCCTTCGATCTTGGAGCAATCCGGTCCATGTCGACAAGCGTCCTTCATTGCATTCTCTTCTCAATTTTCAACAAGGTAGCCATTCCACGATCAAAAATGGGCATTGGAGAGTGAAAGAATGCACGGATTTATCAGTGTGATCTGATTAGGGGTTTTTTTTAGCCCACCATGATTATCCTCACCTTGTGGAGGGGGGGTGGCACGTACTGCAGGCCACCAGTTCAAAACGGCATTCCCCCCCCCCGCCCCCCCGAATAAGTCGATGCCCAACTTTAAAACCTTTTGACCCTTTTTGTGACCTCTGGTCCGAACTAGCTCATCCGGAGTCCAAATTGACCACTAAAAATTCATACCTGCCCAACTCGGGTTCCCGCACTATTGATCACTCGCTTTGGCTCGATCCGGTGTCCGAAAAAATTATGAAAATTCTGCGAGTGCTCTTCAAAACCACTTTGAAACCCCGTCTTCCATGGCTCATAAAAATTGCCACATCCATCTTTACTGCTTGTAATGAGGTCAAATTCCACCCTAAATCTCCTCTTCTCTATGTCTTTCCCACACTTTAATCGCCTTTAAATTCCACTCTCATCGAAGACCATGAGATAGGGCGACTCAACCCGTCAAATCCCATGAACAGATCTACACATGCATAACCACAAAGAGCATCACGCTTATACAAAACAGATGATCAACATAGCACAAGAACAGCTCTCACCCTATCCCTTGATAACATTAAGGAATGAAAATCCACGAGGAATAGGCCCAGCAATATCTGACAGAAATCCAAAGCGAGTCTCTAACCAACTGCTCTAACATGGACTGGCTCAAAAGCCTAGCAAAGAGGTCATCCTAGTGATCGTCTGAACTACCTATCTAACTGAGGAAAACTCAACCAAGAACCCCTACTAGGCAAGGACTCCTATAGCCTAGGCATCATATCTTCTTCTTATAACATATTTTCCGTTCAAGGTTTCCATACTCGGGCGTGTAAAAAGGAGGGAGTTGAGCATAGAGTGACCCAAACAGAATAGGGCATCGGTCTCAGGTCCTGACTCAGTACTCGCAAGGTGACACTTAATGCTTTTGTAACACTCACTTTTATTTTCACTCCAACCTTCCTTTTCTTTTCTTTATTCTGGCTAGCTGCTACCCCTAGAAAGATAAGGCATTGGCCCTAGGTCCTAACTTGCCCCCAAAAACCTACCAAGCCTCCGCAAGGCGATAATCAACTACTTATAGGATTTTTTTTTCTTTTCTTTTTTGTTTCTTTTCTTATTGAGGGGTTAGAACCCCTTTTTACACACCTCTGTAATTTTTATTTTGAGATAGATTCAGAACTTGCTATTCTCTTGATATTTAAGTGTAGGCTTCTCTAGCTGCCTCACACTAGTAGGGACTCCTAGAATGGCCACCTGGCAACAAGCAGGCAAGACAGGGTCACAAGAACTACCCTCTAGCATAGGTTTTTATCACTTGACAATGTCCTAACAGGAGGTAGACAAGTGCTCAAGTCTCCCCTAGATATACCTAACCAAACCCTAAGACTCCATGCCTTGATTGTGGTGCGCAGATTGGTCGCAGATAGCTCACGTGGTGAATCCCGAAAGGTCCCCAAGAACAAAGTACTCTACTTTTTTGCACAAAAACCCATGTAAAAGCATGCACGACAAGAGGCAGGAGACAAATTGGGTTCAATCTCCCCCATGCCTTGTGTGAGCGCTTCACAAAGCATGTATTTTATGTATATTTCCAATCTTCATGCTCAATAATAGCCCAATTACAAAAATATGACAAGCTTTTTAGCTTTTGAGTTTGCTTTCTACAAAAATAGGAAAATAAAGCTAATGGACGGTGCCCATAGAGTCTGGCACGCCCAATCTCAATGTCCAAATAGAAATAACATATCCGGGCGCATAAGCGCATACAAAATAATAATAAATAATCGATGTCTCAATAAACATAACAAAATATAGGCGTGGCGCCTATCAAAATATAGTCCAAATGTCGAATACCCGCTAGACTCCAATGCTTTCCTCCGCCACTGCTGCTATCTCTACACATCAACTGAAGCATTCACAATCGTTAGTAAAATAACACAATTAAACCGACAAAAGTGAATACCTAGCAGTCTTCAGCTACATAAATAAATCAACTGGTTAGAAATAAATCCTAACCTTAATTTATTACGAGTGCGCACTCTAAACTCATAAACGTTTATTAATTTAATATGCATTTTGCGGAATCACCCGCTATGGAATCACCCATGTACACACTAAATTAATGAAACACCCGAAAAGGACAGGCGTCCCCATCAACTTCTCGCACAAAGAATCCTCTTTGTGTATGAGCCCCGGACATCTAAGTTTACGGAATCCACCGTAAAACCTCACGGAATCCACCGTGGAATATGCCTCCTGGCATCAGATTGCTACTCCCCAACAAACGAAAAGAAATGGACCCCCATATACATAGAACATTATTTATTTAAGGGAAAACTAAGAAAGGGGACGATACCACCTTGAATGGCCACAAGAAGCGCCTCCATAGCAAAGACTCCCTCCAGTGACTTTGCCAACCTGTGTGATGCAATCAATAAAGAGAAAACCATTAGACATACATGCACCAAACAGACATATGGATCTCTTGACCTAAGGAAATAGAACATTTCACAATCAATAAATCTAGCCCTCTTGACCTCACGTAACCAAACACTAAAACCAATGAAAGTGGCCTCTTGGCCTAAAGAGATATAACATTTTAGAAAACCAAAATAGCCCTCTCAGCCTTTTAAAAAATAGCTAATTTGGCTCCATCCAATACATGGTCTTCTTGGAGTATACATTGCATTTTATCTGGCTAGCCGAGGTGAACCAAAGATGTCATGGACGTGAGGGCTAGCCCCATCTCTTATACCACACAGCTCAAGACTTGATCTTGGCCTTTTGTAGATCCACTAGCCCAAGCCTTTCTACTGATATCTTAGCAATAAGGCCCATCCCTTCTTGGGTACTATGAGTTGAATGAGTGACCCTCTTGGGCTTATATATCTCATCTCTTCGGTTATTATTTAAACGAATCAGTCATCCCAACTTTCCAAAAACTCCCCCTATAGGGAGAATCATAGATTTATGATCATTCAACCCTTCCCTAATTGGATCATTACCTATTTGAATGATATGACCCAAACTAGGTGGAGCTTCAAGCCTAGGCCCATCACCTAGATGCATCTTAGGGCGGTGCATATTGTCAGATGAATCAATATGACCTCCAATCACATCCACTTGGAAATTCATCAAAGCATATCCACATGGAATGCTTGTCCTTTAACCTAATACACCAATAGTATTTTTAGGGGTTTTGGGCCTCCAAACCCATCTTACATTTCTCTTTATATGCTTATACATTCTCGATTTTCCACATTGGTCTAATGGACTCAATGCGGGCTTATTGTTATAACCAGATGGCCTCACTTCCTTATGACTTTCATCGAGCACAGATGGACCTTTGGTATCATGTATCTTAGTCATATGAGATATCTTTACTTGCCTTTTCCCACTCTGCAACTTATTATTCATAGGAACCAGGATCTTACTAAAAGGAATAGCATCTACTCGAAAGCATGATTCATCCATAAATTGGAAAGTTTTTTCAAGAACCTTACTAGAAGCACAACTAGAACCACGCATAGTATGCCTATCCACACTTGTGGGCTCAATGGTTCTATCATGCATGCTTCCACAGCTACGTCTCGTGGAAGTGTTGCAAGCCCTAATGGGACTTGCTTGCCTTGAAGTATTTTTACAGAGAGGCACACTATCCCTACTTATAGGACTCCCATTTCTTACTTGGAGGTTTTGGCTATCAAGATGTCCCACAGATATTTTCTGGGTATCAACTAACAAATTATCTCCTTGTAGAAATGGTTGGATATTAGGATGCACTTGGAGTGAGTGGGGAAAACTCCAAAAGTTTTCCCAACATCTTTGAATATATTTTCTCATAGTCTATTGCATGCATCTTAGCCTCCCTTAATGACTTAGGATCTCGCATCCTCACTTGGATTTTTGTATCAAGCACTAGACCACTCATAAAGAGCTCACATAGTACATCCTCTAGCAACATAGTGGCTCTTCTTGGCCAAAGCTTGAGAATATGATCAAAGGCTCTAGCATATTCTTTAGCAAATGGGTAAGACTCCTATCTAATCTGTAGAAGCTTCCCTAAGACCTGAGTCATGGGCACTTTCTTTTCATATTCATCTAAGAATTTATCACAGAGCTCCTTGAAGGATTTAATCGACCCTCTTGGGAGGCTCCAGTACCATTTCCTAGCTTCTCCCTTCAGGATGCTTGAGAATACAAGCATTCGATGTATATCACTAAACTCACTTACAAGGCAAGTTAGGCCATATTCTTTTAACAACAACATTGGATCCTCCTTTACCACCCCATGAAACACTCAGAGATCCCTATAAGGAGGAGGGCATTTAGTCCTCTCCTTCAAGATCAACACTGGGTCATTAAAATCTTCATATTTGTCATGACCTAGTTCAAACATCTTAGGCCTCCTAATCTCTTCCGTTTCCACCTTTATTTGTGTAGGAAGGTCATGCACTCCATGGAATTCACTTTCTGCCAACTCACATAGTGGTTTAGGGAGCCCTATGGCTTTCAAAGTATCATATCAATCCTTTCTCAGAGGATCTTCCATACCTTGCCCATTCAAAGGCCATTCCCGAATGGATTTATGCAAGACCTTTTGTCCTTCATAAAAAACCGATATGTCGATATTATTTAAAGCTTGCGGATTGGGCCTTTTGAGCAATCGCTTCCCCTTAACAACCAAGGCTTCCAATGTCCTTGTGAGGTCTAGTATTTTAGCATGGTGACCCATCACATTGGCCATTTCAGCCACAACCAAATTCCATTGTATATCCTTACTATCCCATGGTGTTACGGCCTTAGCATGATCGTTGGTCAATGCTAGAATTTCCATGGGTTCCAATGTGCTTGTTGCATATCCTCTAGGCTGATGAATGGTTGTGCACAAGGTTTCTTGAATAGAAACCGCACCAAGGTGACAAACCTCAACTCATGCCATCATGCTAGAGGACAAACTAGCCCCTAAATGTGTACTTTTCACTTTACCTAAATCATTTCTCGTAGAGGATTCAGTCTCTACATAATTAATTAAGTCTATTAGGAGATTTTGAATAGGGCAAGCCAAGTGTTTGAAACCCTGGACAAACCCCATTTTATAGATATGTTAGTGCATTCCTAATGAACAAGGTTATAAATTTTAAGTCCCTTTCTAACCAAAGTCCAAAAACCACCACTCATTAGTAGCTCCTGGTAAATGCACCACCTATCGAGCCATAAAATGGACCTGACACTAGCTATAGGCACTAGCCGGGCCTCTATAACACTCACAAGACAGCCCCACATGGCCTCGCGGCTAGGAGCATCCGAGGGCACACTACCCTAATCTTGCTACTAGAGATATTGCATTTGTAATGGAATGTAGTCCAACAATTTCCCTTCCCTACTCCTCAGAGGGAGATCCCATATATATTGGTATAATATACCATGTAAAACAAACGTAGAGGAGGAAACCTCTGTGGCTGAATGCCATGGCCCAATTGCAGCTCTCCTACACTAAGAGAATTGGCCCCCTGATGCGCCGCTGACACAAATAACACAGACAGAACAAGATCACACTTGTTTTAAATGATCTATGAGATAGAAATTTCCTTACTTGATAATCTTCCAAGGAACCCAAATGCCTAAACCTATAGCTTAGGTGCCTCACAACTCAATGTGGGTCATGTATATCAAAAACCAAGTGCAATGCATCTAGGAGTTAT
This sequence comes from Lygodium microphyllum, assembly GCF_053477565.2. Classification (NCBI taxonomy): domain Eukaryota; kingdom Viridiplantae; phylum Streptophyta; class Polypodiopsida; order Schizaeales; family Lygodiaceae; genus Lygodium; species Lygodium microphyllum. The sequence continues at coordinate 82,863,315 of NC_141142.1, read as the reverse complement.
CATGTCATGCTCAATGCAAATGTGGATGATCATTGTGCTCAAGCATTTTATGATTAAAAAAAGCACAGCCATGTGAGGTGCAAAGCCAATCCTTTAATGATTTCCAAGCTACTCGTAATTGCAGCATTGCTTCAGACTAGCACCGAGTTTCCTCATGCTACTAGTCTCCTTAATTCAAACGATGATCCGTCCTATGTGGTGTGAATAGAAAAATAAATTTGAATTTGAATCATTTCCAGCAATTAACCACTCTCACAAACCCTCATTCCCCCTACCATTTAGATTTTTCATTCAAGGAGTAGGTTTAGGGTTCATTTTCTATGTAATTTTCATATAAAAAGTAATAAAAACACACTATAACATGGAAACAAGGCTTGCTTGATCCTCATGCTCTAGCCTTGTTATACACTCACGGGCATAAAATGTAAATTTTCTTAATTTTCTAGTGTAAAAAACTAAGTTTTCCCTAATTTTTCCTATTTATCTTCATTTATTTCTTCAAAAAAAATGTGGTGTTTTTTTATTTATATGTGCATCCCATTTTCTAACCCGAAACGGAAGAAATTCTCATGTTGCTTCATTTAAGACACATTTTGGGTTTTTAATTATTAATTAGGACTATGTACGACTACAAGTTTTGTATTTTTTTATGTACAATCCTCAAACATTCTTCAAACATGATTCATACAAATTTTCTTTCCATATGCGCATCATTAAAACCATCAAACATCAAAACAATGCAATTTTCTTTGTAAAATTTAGGCATACTGCTTATTTGTGTGCTACGTGTTTTTATGAAATAGTTTCGGGCAGCCAGTGGACCCATCAATTGTTCGCCACTCATCCTCCCTTTGATCTTGAAGCAATTCATTCCACGTTGAACAAGCATCCTTCATTGCATTCTCTTCTCAATTTTCAACTAGGCAGCCATTCCACAATCAAAAATGGCCATTAGAGAGCGAAAGAATGCAAAGATTTATCAGTGTGATCTAATGAGGGGATTTTTTTTAGCCCCCCCATTGGCCCTCCATCATCATTGTCACCTTGTGGAGGGTGGCATGTAGTGCAAGCCGCCATTTCAAAATGGTGCCTCCCCCCCCCCCCTAAGTCCATGATTAACTTTAAAACCTTTTGGCCCTTTTTGTGACCTTCAATTCGTTTCGAACTAGCTCGTCCGACATCCGAATTGGCCACTGAAAATTCTTGCATGCCTGAGTCGAGGTCCCGCACTACTAATCACTTGCTTTGGCTCAATCCGGCATCTGAAAAATTTATGAAAATTTTGTGAGTGCTCTTCGAAATCGCTTTGAAACCCCATCTTCCGTGGCTCGTAAAAATTGCCACATCCATCTTTCCTACTTCTAATGAGGTCAAATTCCATCATAAATTTGCTCTTCTCAGCATCTTTCCCACACTTTAAAAGCCTTTAAATCCCACTCTCATTTCAGCTTCCAAATTGAGATCCAAACGTTGAAATGCATGCAAGAAAACTCCAGCTCAACCATCCGCCACCGTTTGATTTTTCATGGAAATTTGGTCTTTGGCACTTCCCATGCACTTTTTTCTCCAAAAACATCCTAGAATGCTTCAAGCACGGCTCAGAATTGGCTCCTAAAATCTAGCTCTCATCAGGGACCACAAGATAGGGCGACTCAGCCCATCAAAACCCACAAACAAATCTACACATGCATAATCATAAAGAGCATTAAGCTGCCACAAAATTTATAATCAACAAAGCATAAGAACAACTCTCACCCTACCCCCTGACAAAATCAAGGCATGAAAATCCACAAGGGATAGGCCCATCATAATCTAAGAGAAATCTAGAGTGAGTCTCTAACCAATTTCTCAAACACGAACTGGCTAAAAAGCCTATCAAAGAGGTCATCCTAGTGGTGGTGTGAACTACCTACCTAACATAGCACAATTGGTGGACCACGACCTCCCACTAAGCAAGGACTCCTATAGCCTCGTCATCATTTTTTTCTTACAACACTTTTTTCGTTTAAGGTTTCACACTCGAGTGTGTAAAAAGGAGGGAGCTGAGCGTCGAGTGACCCAAGGAGAAAAAGGCATTAACCTTAGGTCCTTTCTCGATACTCTCGGTACCCAAGAACCTACCAAGCTATCGCGAGGTGACACAATCCATTTCTTTTGCTCACTTTTATTTTCGATCCAACCTTCCTTTCTTATCTTTTTGGCTAGCTACCACCCCTAGGAAGACAAGGCATTGGCCTCAGGTTGGGCCTTGACCTAGGATCTTGACCAGGTCGGTGGCCCAAGGCCCTGCCCAAGGCCCCAGGTCAAACTTCTTCCCACAAACCTACTAGGCCTCCGGAAGGTGATAATCAACTACTTATAGGAAGTTTCTTCCTTTTTCTTTTCCTTTTCTGATTGAGGGGTTAGAACCCCTTTTTACACACCTCATTCATTTTTATTTTTAGATATATTTAGAACTTTCTCTTCTTTGATAGTTAGGCAAGCTTCTCTAGCTACCTCACACTAACTCAGACTCCTAGGATAACTACTTACTAAGCAGGCAAGATAGGGTCACAAGGACTACCCTCTAAAATAGATCTTTTAATGCATGATAATGTCTAAATAGGAGGTAGATGGCTAGTCAAATCTTCCCCAGATATACCTACCCTAAACCTGGGACTTCATGCCTTGATTGCTGGTCGCCAACAATCGAAAAGAAAATAACCCCCACATACACATATAACATTATCTGGTTAAGGGAAAAAGACTCAAAAATGAGACAAAACCACCTAGAATGGCCACAAGAAGCTCCTCCACAGCAAAGGCTCCCTCGAGTGACTTCATCGAGCCTGTGTGATGCAATCACTAAAACAGAAAACCATTAAACATACCTAGAACAAATAGAAATATGGCTCTCTTGGCCTAAAGAAATATCACAGTTCGTACCTAACAAAACCGACTCTCATGGCTTAAAGAAATAAAGCATTTAAATGGCCCTTTTGGCCTAAGGAAATTAAGCATTAAAACTCTAAAAAGAAATGGCCCTCTTGGCCTAATGCAATCAAACAAAATAGCTTGTATATATTTCCCCCCTTTTGAAATCATGCTAATATACAACAAGATGCTCCATCCCAAGGAGGAAATAGGGCTCTTGCCCTAAACTAAATGCATCAGATTGTGTTCCATACCTCCTACATAAATAGCAAGAGGTGTATGCATAACGTGTCATTTGACCAACCTATGGGTCCAAGATAACAAAGGAAAATGGGCCTCGGCCACTCTTTGCATCACCCATACTAACCATCGCCTGCCATATAGGGCATGTTTTGATAAAAGCCCCCATAATCAACCAAGTCCCATCGCATCATTAATAGAGATATCCAAACTAGGAACATAGTTGAAGAAGAGGTCTTCTTCATAAGCAAAGTTTGCTAGCGAATTCGCAAACAAATTCCAATATCGTGGAACCAACTGAAGAGACACTCTCTCAAACCCATCGAGCAGGGTCATAGTCGTGCGATAATACATAGAAAGAATGGGATTTCATACTGTGTAAGTCCCATTTAGTTGGTTCAATACCAATTGGGAATCCTCCTTTACTAACAACTAAAGAATACCACCCTTCTTAAAAATATTTAGGCCCATGATTAAAGCTTTGTATTCCACCATGTTATTGGTAAATCCAACCCTGAGATAAATAGCTAATTTCATCATCATGACTCTATGTCAAGGGTCTTTAATAACCACCCCTATACTCCCTTTCTTGTTAGGACCCTTGGACACTCCATCAAAATACAATGTGTATGTCCACAATGGGTTCACATAGCCAGCCATTGTCACCTCTACTTGTAATTATGATAGTCAAAATTTAGCATATTTAGAGGATGAACTATAGACGCCATCCCACCATCTTCATTGAATATAATAGGGATGCTTGTCGGAATTCGTAAATAATGATGACAAAAGACTTTGATTTCCCAGACAAATGGTCCATCCTCTTGCTCAATCACTTTATATCCTTTACTCCACTAGATAAGTTTTTAGGCTTGATGATATCACTTCTCCAAGTATGGGTGTTCCAAATAAGGAATCAACCGCCCCATCAGCCAACATTTTCTCTTGTAGGTTTCTAATCATACCTACATTGACTTGCGAGGTATTTATTTCATTAGTGCATTTAGAAATAATAAGGTTTAATCTTATTAAGATTAACCTTATGTTTAAATTTCACTCCCTCAAGATCAGCCCTAGTAATGTTGTGGACTTATTCTTCCCTATTCTTACGATTTTGTAGTGACCGTCCCATTTGGGCTCAAGTTTTCCTAGAAATAGTTCTCTATGTGCATCATAATATAGAACTAATTGTCCCTTCTTAAAGGTATTTTTTTTGCTTTTAGATCATGCAATTGCTTCATCCAATGCTTAGCCACTTCCTAGTGCAACAAACTCTACAATTTGAGCTTATCCAAGTGGGCCATAGTCGTAAAGCACTCGAATTGTGCATCCTCGTCACCCAAAGAATGATTGATTGCAAATCTTATGGTCGACAACTCAATCTCCAAGGGCAAAATACACTCCTCCCCATAAAATAACTTGAATGAGGTGTGACCAATGGCTTGTTTAAACGTCGTTTTATACGCTGTCGTCGCGTTAAGAGTTCAAGGTCTACCACTAGGGCTTTTAGTGGAGAAGAAGAGTTTAGGATTCAAGATTCGGGAAGGGAAAATAGATTGGGGTTTAATAAGATCCAGGATTTAGAAATGATTTAGGTATGGAAGAAGAGTTCAAGCCTTTTCATTATGTACTAAGCATACATGAACAGAAGGAATAAGTCTATCTTGATTACATCAAATGCCTCTGGATACATACATCATATCATAAAGGATATTTTCAGATTTTCAACTCATTTATGAATGTCAAATGCAAGTTCTAATGGCATTTATTTCAAGTACATAGATGGATTTTAACCTTTGGTTCAAGTATATTGTTGATAGATTCAAATGCATCCAAGATTTGGGCCAAAGATACATGAAATGAATTGAAAAAGTATAATTTTAGCTTCAGCCCTGTTTTAAAACAGAAAATTCCAGCCCATAATCAAGTTCAAAATGAGTGCATAAACTCAAGAAGAAGCACTTCTGATCATTCATGAACAATGTCCTGAAGAAAAGAGGTCATTTCCTTCCATTGCAACCATAAAAATCCCATTTTTGCTCATAAAAAATGGACCATAATAGTGGGCTGCCCTGTTTATGACTAGTTATTTCAGCCCATAACAGCCCATGAATCTTCAATATCCTCACCCTTTGCTTGCCCCAAAGTCACTCAAGTACTTGGGTACAAGTCGGGCTTCATTGGACCAAGAATAAGATAAACAAAATGAGAGAAGTTGTGCATAAGAGCAACTCTTCTCTCAAATTTCCCTCTTTTATAGACTATTTTAGCATGCATTTTCGTCAGACCAAAGAGGCAGAGAAGTGGAGCTCTCACCATGTTTACGTCTTCAGTAGTTGGGCCTGTTGATCTTCAGTTTGCATGCTCCATTTCATGCACCATAGCTCCAGCTCTCTCCAGTTTGCCTCAGACAATGCAGCCCGCATTTTGCACCGAAAAATGTAGGCTGCTCCCTGCTCAATCCCTGGTCACTTTTTGACCTACCTAGGTCACTTGCTGGTCACTTAAGTCTGCTACTCCAGGTCCCATGTGGACCTAGTGGACTTTTGGCAACTTTTGGCATTTTTCTTGTGTTCTGACCATATTTTTACACCTGAATTAATGTGATTTATCCTGCAGACTGTCAATTACTTCCAGATGACCAAGTTGTAGGTTCCCATAGACTTATTTTTCATAAATATACATGGTATAACTGAAAATTATATGCTAAATACAAAAGAACTTGTGTAACTAAGGTGGTTATTGAATAACAATGTCTGAATTTTGTATGCAAATTTCTCATATAACTTCCAGTGAAGCTCTTCTATGTTCATAAGAATCCCATGATTTATATTATGAACAGTAAACTCTTTGACATTCACCCCCTCCTAACCTGCACATCCTCCGGCATGTGCCATTTCATAAGATTACAGGTCAGGGAGGGTCTTCTTCTTCATCTTCATTCTCTAAGTCTTTTTCTTCCTGCATGTCTTCAAGTAGAGGGCTTATATCTAAGTCATCAAGTTCATAAGTTGAAGATTCTCTTCGTTTGAAGAGTTTGATTCGTTTCCCAGCTATTGGAATCTTAATCATGGTCCCATCCATTTTAGCCAAAGAGTAAGTAGCATTATTATGTACTACTTTTACAACATATGGTCCAAACCATCGCTTGGCTAACTTCCTATGAGCACTATATTGATTGTTCAGGCTGCTATCAAAGACAAGAACCCAATCAATCTCTTGAATAGCTCTTGGACGGAGTCGATGATGCTTGTCAAACCTCTTCTTATTCTTTAATCTTGATGTTTTTAGCCTTTCAATGGCTGTTTTGACATCTTCTGGCCTTCTTTCAAGTTGCCTTATGCGTAAAGAGAGCAATTCTTCTCTATTCATGCCTTCATCCCAAGGCAAGTTACTCCATGTGATAATGGATTCCTCAATAGGCATAATGGGTGGCTATCCATACATGAGTTCATCTGGCATATATCCTGTCACTGCACTATGGATAGTTCTATCATCCCATAATGCGAATGGTAGCATTTTAGGCCATTCCCTCAACTTTCCTTTGCATGATTTTGCTAAAGCTTTAAGAATTGGCTGATGGCCTCTTTCACTCTTACCATTGCCTTCAGGATTGTAGGCTGAGGTAAGAGATAGCTTAATTCCCAATTGAGCAAAGAAATGGCGAGCCTCATCGGCATCCAATTCTCCTCTATCAGCAATTACTTTAGCAACACATCCATACCTGCAAAATACTTCTTCAAGTAAAAATCTACAAACAACATGAGTGGACTTTGTTGTCAAGGCCTTTCCTTCCACTTGATTTGTGAGATCTTCTCTAGCAAGTACTAGATATCTCATGTTCCAAATTCCTGTAGGCATGGTTACTAAATCAATAACCCATCTATAGTGAATGGATAAAGGATAGGTAGGCTGAAGCCCATCTCTATGCTTTACCATAGAATACATTTGACAAACATGACAAGACTCAACAAAATGCTCAATGTCTTTATACATGTTTTTCCACCAAAATTTCTATTTTATTTTGGCAAAAGTGCCCAATATGCCTCTATGACCAGCCAATAGGCTTTCATGGAATTCTTGCATGACGTGTCTTTGTGTCTTTTTATCTCCTAAGACACGAACAGGCGCCCTTCCTTTCTTTTTTGCATGCCTCCAGAGGTATCCATCTTTAAGAAAAAAACCATAGGCTTTTCTCTTAATTCTCTTGAACTCTTCATTAGTCCAATCTTCCTTCTTTGTCATAGTGCTCAAAAATTGGCCAATTTTTAGCCAATCATCTGCATAATATTCTTCTTTAAAGTTTGCTCTAACATAAAGAAGAAACGAACAATCTTCACTCTTATATAATTTGAACGATCCAAGAGATTTGATATTTTCCTTACCAAGCTTGCCCCAAGGAACCGTTCATCTACTCTATAGCTTGGGTTTCCTTACATACTCCACATAGGTCAACATTTGGCAAACAATTGCAATGTGTCCAGGTTTGATACCATGTTATGCTCAATGCAAATGTGGATGACCATTGTGCTCAAGCATTTTATCACTAGAAACCAGCTAGGTGAAGTGCAAAAACAACCCTTCAATGATTTTTCAACTAGTCGTGCATGCGGTGTTGCTAGAGATTAGAACAGAATTACTTCGTGCTACTAGTCTCCTTAATTCAAATGATAATCCGCCCTATATGTTGTGCATAAACAAATAGATCATAATTTGCATCAGTTTCAGCAACTAACCACTTTCACAAACCCTCTCCTCTCCTACTAGTTAGTTTTTGCATTCATTGGGTAGTTGTAGAGTTCATTTTCATGTAATTTTCAATATAAATATTGATAAAAACACATTATAACATGGAAACAAGGCTTTTGATCCTTATGCTCCAGCCTTGTTAGGTCAACATTCGGCAAACAATTGCAATGTGTCTATATTTGATACCATGTTATGCTCAATGCAAATGTGGATAACCATTGTGCTCAAGCATTTTATCACTAGAAACTAGCTAGGTGAAGTGCAAAAACAACCCTTCAATGATTTTTTGACTAGTCTACGTGAGGTATTCTAGAGATTAGCATGGAATTGCTTCATGCTACTAATCTCCTTAATTCAAATTATAATACGTCTTATATGTTGTGCATAAATAAATAAGTCATCATTTGCATTAGTTTAAGTAACTAACCACTGTCACAAACCCTCTCCCCTCCTAGTAGTTAGGTTTTGCATTCATTGGGTAGTTGTAGAGTTCATTTTCATGTAATTCTCAATATAAAAATTGATAAAAAACGCACTATAACATGGAAACAAGGCTTGGCTGAGGCTTGATCCTTATGCTCTAGCCTTGTTATATGCTTACAAATATAAAATGTATTTTTTCCTACTTTTTTAGGCATAAAAACTAAAATTTTTCTATTTTTTCCCATTTATTTGTTCATAAAATGAGATATATCACCATTATGAATTCTTACTGATCAAGGACGCTCAACTTCATTTCCATATCCATTTTTATCCCATATGACCCCAAAACACTAAAAAAAATCCCAAATTTCATCATTTCCATAAAAACCTCACCTTACAGGTTTTCTGTGTTTTGTGAGAAATTATTATATCATTTTATTTTCCATCTTTTTTCATATTTCAGAGAGAATGCACCATGGAAAATCAGGAACAAGCAAAATCAAGTACTTTCTTCAATCATTTTTCATAAAATAAAAGAACCCCTCACTTATGCATAGAAACCGCGATTCCGAGGCTTGTATCTCATAGATGGGAGTCCACTAATGCTTCTTCTTTGCTGCTGATGCACTCTCTCAACCCAATCTATGTCCTCCATTGCTCCAACATCATTGTTTGGTCTGGATTCTCCATCACAACCCCTCCCCTTCTCTCTTGAATTAATGCATATGAACATCTGCAAAGAGGAGGGAGGAGAGAGCAGAGAGAAAGACTAAAAAATCAGATTTCTTAATCCTCCATGAAAATCAATTAGATTACAATCATCTCCTTCCTCTCTCTGTCTAGATCAAGAATCTCTCTGTCTCTCTCCACATTTGTGAAGATTGAAGCGTCATCGGGCAAATTTGGAAGGGGCGCAAAAAAGCACCCGCGCATGTTCATCAATTTTTTTTATTAGTTTGAGGCTTTTTTAAAGCCTAAGGTTAGAACTCTTTAAAATAACCGGTTCATCTTTTGTATTCACACTATCCCCAAGTGGATATTTCAATTTTGAGTGGACAAACAAACTCGGATTCAAGATCTGTCTGACAGGTGGCTTCACAGCATTAAAATCCATCAACTTTGCCTTTGTCGTGCACTTTTTGGCTCCCAGATCTAGTAGCTACTTTATAATGCCAATTCTTGCAGGGATTAAATGGGGGGTCGAACAACCTCCGATCGAAGAACCAAGACTTTCGTGTTGGATCCCTAACATCGATATGCATCTATAGGAAAACTCCAACGCGACCATCTACCACCATTTGATTATTTATGAAAATTTGTTCTTTGGTGCTTCTCTAACACTTTTTGCTCCAAAAAGAACCTCAAATGCTTCAAGCACGCCTCAGAATATCAACTCCTAAAATCTAGCTCTTAATTAAATTAGTAAAAAAATGGTGATAAAGAATTAGTAAAAAATCTAGCTCTTAAATTAGTATTAAAATATTGGTTGAAGAAACATGAATTATTAATAGATTGGCAGGTTTACACATTATTAAATGCATGTCTAATGAGTAAATTTTGAGCCACAGATTTAAAATATGACCAAATCCAAATGTTAGCTTAAAAATTTTAATATTTAAAACAAGTAAAACAATTTATGCAAATGCATTTGTCTAAAAAAAGTAGTCATTGTACGATTTTACAAAAGATTTTACTGAGAGCACATCAAATTAAACTCATAAGGAACACATCAAAATACTATGTAGGAGCATTAGAAGGATGTGGTTGATGACATTAGTTGATGCACTAAGCAAGTAAGCTGTAGGGAAACAGGATGACAAGAGTACATGCTCAACTGCATCACCATGGGTAACTGCATGTACCTCACCACTAGTAAGAGTAGTAACACCTGTTGCATCTGCTGTATCTCTAACTCTCTACTCATGACGAGTCTGTATCTGTCTCTACTGCTCTCTAATCTATCTAAAGCATTTTCTTTGAGCATGCCCAAGCTTCCCACAATGGAAGCAAACAACATCTAAAGTAGAAGAACCTATAGAAGATGACAAGGAATCCAAGTCATCATGAATAGGGCTATCCATAGCATCCACGGAGCTTAAGCAGGCGAGGGCTATCCCAACTGAGGGAACCTTCTCATAAAGACAATCATCTACAAGTACATCAGTGGTAGAAGCATGCTGCAAAAGCTTATCAACCAAAGATGCAAAATCTCCCACATGAAGAAGAGTTGTAGCCAACTGCATGACATGAAAAACCACAGTATGGTAAAGCATAAGACATCTGTCATAAGAGCATATGGTATTCAGCCATGAAATCAGCCCATAACCATAATGGCAAACATGACTATGCATTACATCAGACAACATAGTAGCATCCAAGTCAATACAAGACCCATAAGTGGCATAAGATCCTGCAATGGTCAAGCTCCAAGCGAAGCCCAAGTATCTCTACAACAACATCCAAATAAGTGGCTCTATAAAGTACATGACAGTAGAAAAAGTGCATAGCTAGGTAAGCATCAAGAGGAACTGATCTCTGACCTATATGGGAAAAAGCAACCCAACTAGCATAGACGCTAGGCAACACAGAAGCAACAAAGCCATAACTGCTAAACCCAAGCACTTTCAAAAAGTCTAGTGATCAAGGAGTAACCCGCAAAGAACCAAGCATCAATGAGCAATGAAATCTCAATAACCAACTACCAAGACAATGGAGCAAGCTATCCAAAACATGTATCTGCATCCAAGTAAATCCAAGATCCATAATCAGGGCATTAAGGGCCAAATAGCATCCAAGCTGCATAAGTGATAAGCCAACCAAATGTAAATTGCTCCACAAAATTCTCAAATGCAAGTCAATTCAATTCCAAACATCTGCCATACTACAACCGAACCCAAAAGCATCCACATCAGACATGAGTCCCATAATGGGTAGCACGGGGCATAAACCTTATCAAGCGAAATGCCAGCAGGCAAAGAAAATGATAGTGAACCAAGAATTGAGCTCTACTCTTTGCTCAAGAAGCATCCGAGAACATAAACATCAAAGTGGTATCATCCAAATACATTAACGTATCATCGCGAGTAGTCGGGAGCACCCGTAGACCATAGGCATAACAAAATTGGAGGTAAAATAACCTGTCAACCAAGGTAGCATAAATCCCAACCAACAACGAAGTGTCTGCATCTAAATCAAGGCTCAATAGCTCTTAAATAGCATATCCGGGCATAAACCATGATGATCAAGCATCAATACATCCAACAAGACACCCGAATGTCAACAAAGAACATTATGCATAAGCCATCCCTGATAAAACCTTGCTGCCCAAACAATGTACATCAGTAAATCCCTGCATAAATCAAGCTATGGAAGCTCAAACCTAGTCCCAAAGCCTCTCAAAACATTGGGCAAATATCCCCAAAGAATTTGAGCATCAAATACCAAGCCTCGAGAGCATCACATAAGCTAAGAGCATGACATTTTCTTGCTGTAAATCAACTCAGATCTTGCCTAAATCGGGTTTTGGATGCCCAAGATATGAGAAAAAGTGGGATTTTTTAGCCAAATTTTGAAATAGGCACAAAAAAACGTGAGCTGCTACTGTGGGGCCTGCTGGTTATACTGAGGATAAGTGGGCAGATGGGGGCATACAAGGTGCCCAATGAAACCAAGGATGTTGAGAGTGGAAAAAGACTGAATTTTTGACTGATTTTTGTTGTTTTTGAGGTCTGAATGGTTGATTTTTTATAGATTTAGAGTGACGTATGGTTGTTAATGGAAGTTTTTTAGAGTGTTTTGGATGATATTAATTATGTTTTGGAAGTTCATGATGATTTTTAGTAGAAATATGAGGCTCTGTGATGTTCTGATAGGTTTTGTTGAGGTTTTGATTGGTTCTGATACCTTCTATATAGCTTCTGTTTTGTTCTAATTTTCTTCTGTATGAAGCATGAATTGATGATTGATGAAGTTTGAGGTCTTTTGAAAGATTATTGAATAGTTTTTGATAGTTTGGAATGATTTTAGTATGAGTTATGACGATCTACTGATCTCTGATGACCTTCTGTAACCCTCTGTAAACCTTCTATAGAGCCTCTATCTCTATTCTGTCTCTACTCTATTCCTATTATGTTCTGTTATGTAGATCTTCTGTAAGTGTTCGGTAGAATGTATGTGTGACTTTGGAAAAGTTTTCTAACTTTTGAAAAGGATGAATCTAAGTTCAAAAGAGCTAAAACAAATGGAAGAAACAGCTGCTTAAGACTGAAGAGAAGACTAAAGTGACAATGACAGTAATGAGCTATGAAGAGACACTGTAGCAGCTCTGGTGCCCTTTCATACCTCCCATACCTCTTGGGAGGTGCATCCACGACTTAAGAAGGTTTATTAAGTGCCATTCTTGAGTATTGTAGTGAGGAGATAATGTATTATTGAGAGAGAGAGAGAGAGAGAGAGAGAGAGAGCCAAATATATGAAAACAATGTATCTGTCTATGAGAGATTGAGAGAGAAAACTATGAAGATATTGAATATGAATACTATGTGATTGATTTCTATTCAAAAATGATGTATTGTTTTATGTTCCTTGTTCTATTGATGGATTTTTTGAAGATGTTAAAGATTATGGTTGATTCTATCAAATCCGTGGGAGATATCTACTATGATGTTGCGTGAAGATTTGTTGCTTTCCTTGTTTTGGTCATCCAAAGAATGAAATAAAAGCTTGTTGATGTCACAAGATAGATTTTCTTGCATTAGAATCCCTTTTTCTTTGGTGTCTCTCTTGGGGCTCCATGTTTTTGGTGCGCAACCGGGGAAACTTGCCATCAACAAGCATCAGAAGAGGCTGAAAATGAAAGAAATGGCATTGCCAAGAAGAAAAGAATTCAATGGATGTTTGCAAAGTTCCTTCTTCCACTAAAGAGTTGGAGATTATCATTATCAATGCCACTTTCCACAAGAAGTTCATCCCACATTGGTAGAAACACATTACCATCATGATGCAAGCTCTATGCAGTGGACTATTTCCTCTTCTTGTTGAAGCAACAGAAACTTGCATCTTGGTGGCAAATTGTTTGGAAACAAACTGAAGAGCAGAAGCAGAGAGAATGACTATCCATGGAAGATTTGGTATTCGTTGAGAAGTTTACATACATCATCGAGTGGTAGATCGTGAAGAAGCTTCAGGAGTCGTGGTCTGTGGAGGTTCACGAAAACAAGAAGGAAAAGAGTTGGAATTTGTTTGTGGATACTCAATAGCAAGATACATGGGATGCCTGGTGCATTGACAATCTTCTATTTGTCCAATTAGCAACCCACTGAAAGTTGGTAGACAGAGTGTTTTTCACAACATACACTTTTGAAATCCTCAGAAGCTGGCATTGTTATAATGATGGCACAACAATGATCCGAAGAAGAATGAGTTTTGATACTTTCAGAATAGAATATCTCCCCCTTTGTAGTGGTTTGAAAGCCGAATTCAGAGATGTTGAAAAGAAGGAAGTAGAAGAGATGTTGGCCAGAGAATCCCCCAAAGACTGAAGCCCACTCTGATTCTATTCTGTTGAGTATAGACCAACTAGTTGGAGCCAACCCCTTGATGAATGATGCAATCAAGAGGCAAGCATTAGAACGAGTCCAGAGGTACGTGAGAAGAGAGAAGGCAAGAATCAAGGCTGAGAACGACCTCGTAGAAGCCTCCTTTGATGCCCTAAAAGCACTCTTTACAGAAGTCCGCATGGCGTCTCAAGGTCCCCTTCTTAGTCAGATTCATTCTGGAAATATTGATGAGTGACAGGCCAGCAAATGTAGTCCCATTGGTAATTTTTAAGGGAGAGTACAATGAAGACCCTAATCTTCATGTAGCAAAATTTATGGCAGCATGTGTGGCTAACAATGCCAAAACCCCTAAGCATTGGTTAGCGATATTCCCCGCCACTTTCAAAGGCACGGCGTTTTAGTGGTATGAGAGACAAGCAACAGGAACTTTTGGCACATGGGACAACCTGAAGTTGTCATTCCTCACTAAATTTAGGCGTGAAGGTTTTGAAGAGCGGATGTGAGAGGAGTTCATGAATGTAAGTCAGTCCTCTAGAGAAAGAGTAGAAGCTTATTATGTCTCGCGAATGGAATCCATCCTAAAGATATGGACTTACCATCATTTGGACGAAGGCATCCAAAAAAGAGTGTTCCTTAGAGGCCTACAACCAGAACTTTGCAAGTTTGTGGAATTGAGAAGACCAGTCAATCTGCAAGCTACAGTGGAAGGTGCAAGATTGTATGATGAAGTTAAAGCAAGGCTTTCAATGACTCCAAGAAGAGGAGTCTTACCTTCTCCCATGCCAGGAATGGTATACCCACCAAATGTAGTCCCAAGGAGAGTTCCCTACCCCTATTCCTAGATGCAAATAGTGTTGCAGTATAATGCACCTAATCAGTTGTAGTCGCCACAGATGACAATGCCTAAAATGATGGTTCAACCACAACAATAGCGGCCTCAAACAGTTCCTCCAATGGCGACTCAACAACAATAGAACCCTACCGACTCGAATCAACAACCCCAAGTCTCAACAAGAGCTCTGAATCAGAACCAGAATAGAGAACCCTTTGGATCAACCCAACCAGTGTATGCAATAATTACACAAGCTTCCCAAAACCCTACTACAAGTACTTCAAGAGGTGAAAATATGAAGGACTACTTATCCAACTCAGTTGCAAGTATCAAGAAAGAGCTTATGGATGTGATTACAGAGTAGCTACAGACGCTGAAGGTGAATACCGCCAATATATCCACCCTTGTGGGAGCTGGGAGAGATGTGATGTGTTCTAATACATGGTGTGAAAAGTGTCATCAAGCAGGACATTTAGCCACTAAATGTACCCAAAAGCCAACCATTCCTAGAGCCTTTTGTTCCTATTGTTTGTTGCAGAAGAACCATACAAAGGATATTTGCTCTCTGAAAGAGATGCATGAACGAAGACAGAAATATAAAAATGTAAGATTCAACTTGCTAGAATCCAAAATGACAACACAAGATATTGGACCAAAGCCTAGGGATTTTGGTCCTAATTTCAGTCTAAGGAGGTTTCCCTCTCAAAGTTATAGAGGACGAAAGTTTGGCGGTGGTCAGAGATCAGAGGTGAAATGTTATAGGTGTGGAGAAAAGGGTCATATCTCCCTGAATTATCCAAACCCTAGAAGATCTATGGATTACAAGCCCTTATGTAGTGGATGCAAAGGAGAAGGCCACACTGCAAAGGACTGTCCAAGTCCAGCCCCTGTCAAGGCCAATGCTACTAATAGCCAACAAAAGGTACAAGAGCCTACCTCCAATCTGGTAGAGTTGGAAGTTGCCGCTATCACGCATGCCAAGAAGAAGGAACCAGTTTTCCAGAAAGAGAACAAATCTCCTACCAAGACTGTGAAGTTCAACCTGCCAACAGAGGGATAGAGCAGTACAGGACAAAACAGTGCAGTACAGAGCACTGTAGTGCCACAAAGAGTCACAGAGACAAGCCCAAAAATAGGACCAGAAATCCAAGAGATAGACAATATAGAAGCACCTCCGAAAACAGAGGAAGTGCTCATGCTACCATTACTAGAAGAAAAAGAAAAGATGAAGATGGGTATAGCCCCATTCTTCAACAAGCTGGAGAAGCCTATGGATCCTATCAAAGAATATGACTTGGTAAAAGACCTAGACACTTTTAAGCCAAACTTAATATTCTGACAATTGTTGATGCAGTCTCCCATCTGCCGAAAGAAATTTAAAAGCATCTTGACAAGAAGACATGGACTAAGGATTGCTTCTTCAACAGCGACCAAGACCGATAAGGCCCCGGAGCCTGTAAAGGAAGTAGATGTGGCTAGCACCTTCCTAGATCCTAGAACCCCAGATATTAGTGTATGGATAGAAGGATGCTTTATTTCAGATGCATTGATTGATGGGGGCTCATCAGTAAACATAATGACGGATGTGACAATGAAGAACTTAGGGTTGCAAGGAATTCAACCTACATAGTGGCTTATCATATTGGCAAACTAATGCAGAATTAAACCATTGGGCATCCTTCCATACGTAAAAACAACCCTTGCAAGAAGAGACTATTGACTAACATATTTGTTGGTCAAACCAAATGCTTATGGGACCTCATACCCTCTGTTGTTGGGAAGACCTTGGCTTTTTGAAGCGAGAGCCAGGATGGACTGGTTCAAAGGAACCCTAACCCTAGGCAGAGGACTCAACAAAGTGGTGTTGAAATTGTATGGATCGCAAAAAGGAAATGGATCCACATCCACATCGAAGTCATAACTGACTCCTCCAACGAAGTAACAGATGGTACATCAAGAGATGAAGAGGCTGTTAAATAGATCTTTCCCAAGAAAACAGAGGCACAATCCCTAACAATGGACACTGTAAGCCAACTACCAAAGGAAGAAAAGTCATTGTCCATGGGAGAATACCTCCTGCCTCAATTAGAATTGACCTTTGAAATCACCTTTGACTGTGAAATAGAAGCATGGATGTATTGTTCTCCCTATTACATGGCAATCGCAGAGACAATAGCAAACAGAAGCAAACAAAGCTCTAATACCCTTCTAGCAATCTCAATAGAAAAATGAGTCATCTGTTCAGACGGAGGACAGTGGTTCTAGTGGAATATCAGACGATAATACTATTCCCTTGAAAGAGTCAACCAGAAGCAATCTATGGGACATTTATCCACGAAGTGGAAGGTGAAAGACAAGTGACGTTCCTGGATACTAACGATACTGAACATCACTTGAAAGTGGGTCTCAATCTTCCAAAAGAAGAACTAATGGTCATGCAAGATCTACTAAAGGAGAACTTAGACATGTTTGCTTGGTCATATAAAGACCTAAAGGGGATTGATCCCACAGTATGCCAACGTCACATTGACCTAGAGCCTAATGCCAAACCTGTAAGAAAAAGAAAAAGGCATATGAATCCTAATTATTCTGCTCTAGTGAAGGCCGAATTATTGAAGATCCTTGAAGCCGAGTTCATTTATCCTGTGGCTAATAGTCAATGGGTTTCACCCATTGTGGTAGTACCCAAGAAGAACAGGAAACTTTGAATATGTGTGGACTTTCAAAAGCTCAATTCAAAGACAAAGAAGGATCATTTCCCTATCCCTTTTACAGACCAACTGTCGGATACAGTGGCACGTCATGAGTTGTATTCCCTCTTGGATAGATTCAACAGATATAACCGTCCAAATCGCAAAAGATGACCAATCCAAAACAACCTTCACCATAGAATGGGGAACCTATGCCTATAGAGTAATGCCATTTGGGCTCTGTAATGCTCCTGCCACCTTCCATCGAGTAATGATGAATGCCTTCTAAAATCATCTGCATGATTTCATTGAGGTGTATCTTGATGACTTCTATGTCTATAGTTTAATCCGTGAGCACTGGGGACACCTAGAGCAATGTTTTGACAGATGGCGAGAGCATGGGATTTCTCTCAACCCCGACAAATATGTATTTGGCGTCTTATCGGGAGTTCTTTTGGGCCATATTGTCTTTGCACAAGGGATTGCAACAGACTCGGTGAAGATTGAGAACATTTCCGCCTTGACAGCACCAACAAACCTTAAGCAATTGAGAGGATTTCTTGGCCATGTGGGCTACTACAGAAGATCTATTGCACATTTTGCAATCAAGGCAGCCCCTCTGCACAAGCTCCTAAGCAAAGACGCGGATTTTCTTTGGACTAATGACTGTGAAGAAGCCTTTAATACCCTAAAATAGTGCCTTATCCAAGTACCTATCTTACAACCTCCTAATTGGATGAAGGAGTTTCATGTACACATAGATGCACAGTTGAAGAGGTAGGTGCTGTCCTATGTCAAAAGGGCCCCTCTAAATTATATTAACTAATTTATTATGCAAGCTGGAAGGTCACTGATAGGGAACGGAACTATACAATGACAGAGCTTGAGTGCTTGGCAATGGTGTTTGCACTAGAGAAGTTTCGACACTATTTATTATCAATGCATTTCAAGTTCTACATGGATCATGAAGCCCTATCCTTCCTGATGAAGAAAGCATATGTTAAAGGACGGCTGATGAGATGGTTGCTCCTATTCCAAGAGTTTGATTTTGAAGTGGTCACTAAGCCTGGCCGTTCCCATATCCTAGCCAATCATCTCTTACGGATCCCTCAAATTGCAAAAGAGAAACAGGATGATTGGAACCCCAAGAGGAACACCAAGGAAAAGGGAATTCTCTTGCAAGAAAATCTATCTTGTAACATCAACAAGCTTTTATTTCATTCTTTTGATCATCAAAACAAAGAAAACAACAATTCTTCATGCAGCATCATAGTAGATTTCTGCCACGGATTTGATAGAATCAACCATATTCTTCAACACCTTCACAAAATCCATCAATAGAACAAAGAAAGCAAAGGAATACACCATCTTTGAATGGAAATCAATCACATATTATTCATCTTCAATATCTTCATAGTTCTCTTTCTCAATCTCTCATATACAATTACACTGTTTTGATAGATTTGTCTATCTCTGACTCTCTCTCTCTCTCTCTCCATCAATAGTACACCATATCCTCACTACGATACTCTCATAATAACCCTCAATAATCCTTCTTAGGTTGTGGATGCACCTCCCAAGAGGTATGTATGATATGAAGAGGCACGAGAGCTACTATAGTGTCTTTTCATAGCTCACCACTGTCACTTCACTCCAGTCTTTACTTGAGTCTTCAGCAGCTACTTCTTTGACTTCTTTTAGCTCTTTTGCACTTGTATTCACCTCTTTCCAAGGCTAGAAAACTTTCCCAAGCTACACTCTCATCCAACAGAACACATACAGAGGCATACAGAAGGTCTACAGAAGCTTAAGAGAGAGTTACAGAAGGTCAACAGAAAGCATCAGAACCACATAACTCATACCAAAACCATTCCAAACCATCAAAAATCACTCAATAAGCTTTCAAACAATCTCAAACCCTATCAATCAATACTCCATCCTTCCATACAGAGAGAAAATAGAGCAAAAGAGAAGCTCAACAGAAGCTATCAGGACCAAATAGAACATATCAGAACATCAACAGAACTTCACATCTCTACTAATAAACATCATGAGCTTAATAAAACCATTCCAACCTATCCAAAACACTATCAAACCACTTCCAAACCAATCAATCATCTCATAAAATCAACCATTCAGCTCTCAAAAACAACAAAAATCAGCCAAAAAATAGGTCATTTCAACACTCAACATATCCCCACACTTAATAAGGAAGCGTCCTCACGACCCAGGAAAAAGGGAATACAAGTTCATTCAAGAGCTCAACTTTGATCTTCAATACAACAAAAGGAAAACCCTTTATACATTAACACTTCTTATCAAACTGGAAATCACAACAAACTTGTAAAGGATATAAGAGATTTCTTCTTCTACATCAACATCTTCAACTATCCAACCAGCAACACCATCACCGCAATTCTCCAAAAATGTAGCTCGCACGAAAGCAAATCGAATAGGCAACCACCACGATCTTATCACATAAATTAACCCATAACACAAACACTACACACAACACAACCATCTGAATGACTCCTCCCAAAAGAGAGATTTATCATTAAAAATCATCCACAATACATGGCAAAGGTATCAATGGAGATGATCCCTTTTGAAGGCTTGGTGATTTCGAAAACGATCCATGGACAAGGATTCATCTACAATGTCTTGGGAGGATTCTGAAAGAATTGAAGGCAGCACATCCTTTCCAATAAGACAAGGTATCTGCTAGGCAAACAGAGGGCATGAAAGTGCAAGACATCCAGTTGTTGGGAATCAATGCTCACATTGACATTCATGCACAACTTTGGAATAGGTTTTGAATCATTATGGGAATGCCTATGCATATATGCCAGGTACCAAGTAAAATGAGTAGTTAAGCGCACAGAAGGATCTGCAGACTGAGAATATTGCTGAGCAAAATGCAGATAATTATGATAAGCTTGACTAGCACTTATCATTCTCCTGGGGTCAATGGCCAATTGATTTGAGGTCTAGTAAGGGAATCATTTGAACTCCAGCCTCTTCTTCGAAGAATCTTTTGATCAAAACCTTGATACCCACTAACCAACTAAGGAGGATTAGGAATAGAAGTGTTAGGAGATGGAAGAGGGGCTAATGAAAGAGGATGAAGCAATGAATAGGCAAAATCATAAAATGAAGAATGGATTAAAGATGGATTTGCTAAAAATTGAGGAGATTCGGTTAAGAAAGGTGTTAAAAGATAAGCAGGAAAAGTTGATAGAATGTCAGGGGATGGGGAAGGACAAGGATCAGGAGGTAGAAAAACTCAATCTTCAATAAAAGAACAATGGTAATATAGGAATTTGAGGAGATCCTTGAGGTTGGAAAAGAAGGGGTAAAATGACCTTTGGGTTAGATTGAAAAAGGGAAATATAAGCATCATACCTATGAGCCATTTGTTGATAATGAGTTATGCATGGTAAGGACGCGGACCTAAAGCTGATCTATGATGATAGGCTGCAAAGAAAGAAGTATCAAATGGGGGTTGGTTGGAGAGATAGGCTAAAAGATCCACCCTCAGTTGGTTAATGTTCTGGGCATGAGCTGAAGCTTTGACCTGACAGTGATTCAAAATGACATCATCAACTATAGTGTGCCATGAAAACTCAGAACACTCAGCCACCTTTGAAGAATATCCCTGGAACATCTCATCAATCCTCAACTCCAAATGTCGGACATACAAAGAAGCTTGCAATACCACATCTCCGACATACCAAGCCAGGTCTTCATCATCTGGAATCAGTAAATCACCCCTCAAATACATATAGGACAGAAGCATCGTATCTGGAGTGACAGAGTCTTCAAAAACCATCCTCACTACTTCTATCAGCAAATCAGATGACCAGGCCCCACTCCATCCATCCTCTGGAATAGGTAAATCCATCGTGGAAAGTTTTATATAGAAGGCCAACTTCTATTGTTGATAATGGACAAAAAAGGAATGATCTGGTGGAACATATTCTTGATACTGCTCAAAAGAAGACCATAATAAATCCATGCGAGATTGCAATATTTCCACCTTGGCCTGAAATAAGGGACATAATGTAGCCTGTCTCTGAAGAGCTGCCAAGTCTGCAGGGGATAAAAGAGAAACTGGCTGCACATGACTCTATGTATTAGATCGAGACTGAGCCAACTGATCTTTGAGTTGCTGGATTTGAGCATTGCTCTGGTCTAAGATAGCTGTGGTGGATTTAAACTTCTCTACTTGGGTAGCTATCACCTCCTTCATCTCTTGACTCTCCTTCTGTAACCTATCCCTCTCCTCTGTTACAGCAACCATTTGAGACCTAGCTTTTGCCAACTCAGCTTTCAACTTAGAGATTTCATCTTTCTGAGTATCCATGAGCTTACTCTGCTGCTCCATTTGCGTACAAAGGTCAGAGAATTTCTCCTGAGCAGAGGCTAACTCAATATTGGTCTTATTCAGTTCCTCCTTAGACTACTGAACTTCATTATAAAATGAAGAATATAATTGCTGGATACATGCAGTCATCGAAAGTTCAATAGAACTCTGGATATCCTTGCATAGGAATGGAATAGCATCTCCTGTTACAGGTGATGAACAGAAGGAATGGTAAGTTCTAACATCCCGTCTCTATGGACTCTGAAAAGATTTGGCGTCTAAAGGAATGCAGGCAAAGTGCTGCAAGACTGGGCAGGAACTGTCACTAGAACTGGAGGAGGAGGAATAGGCACTGACTCAGCCACCCTCTTGAGGCGTTTACTCTGAATGACAAGGGGAGGAGAAGAATCATCATCCTCAATTATCACATCATCATCTTCATTATGAGGCGGAGGAGGAACTTCTGGAGGATCAATTGGAGGTAAAGGAACTTCCTTTGAAGGGGCAGCATGTAGCAAGAAGACATAGAGGAAGGATCCAAATGTAACATTAGTCACATTTCCTCGAGTAGATCGGATAAAGTGGTGATCCATCTTGGAGAGGAGATAGGTACTCCAATCAATAGTTATGCCTTTCAAAATCATTCGTGAAGCTGTAAACAACTCCTTGGAAAGATAATGAGATGGGGATTTTGCAGACATGAACCTATCCTGAAGGAATTGGCATAGCTATTTCCATAGGGGATTGGAAATCATGGAGACACCGACTCCTGACGTGGTAATGACCTTCTTCGGATCAAGAACATCTTGAGTTTGCTTCTGCAACAGCTTCAAAATATTGTCATTGGCGAACAACTGTCTGGCAACAGGGACAGACTCCCCACGATATGGCAGACCAAGAGCCTTGCCTAGACTCTTCGGTGTCAGAAGAACAGTAGTGCCATGGACTGGACCAGACCTCTTACTGTACAAGGTAAAAAACTCGTCACAAATAGTAGGATCATCTGGAACCAGTGGGAAAGAAAGGCTCACGAACGTGGACAAGCCCGCTTTAGTGACAACATCCAAATCCAGTAACAAAGAATAATCATGTAAAGCCAAATGAACATACTGGATCGGGGGAGGAGTACGAGAGGGCGCCATATAGATGGTTACACACACACACCACAAACATAGACAAATAAAGAGAATGCTTGCAAAACAACAGACGAAAACCAAGGATAAGATATCAACCAAGGTGGTAAAACATGACTCGACCAACTATCCCCAAGCAAACCACAGCCTAGAAAAAATTAGACATGACCTCTACAAATATGCGACCGAAAGCTTCATGCTATGCAACATGCAAACACCCAAATCCCCGTATTAGGCAAGAAAGAAAAAACTACACACTGTACCCTTAACCGTATCACATGGACAAATCAAACGACAAAAAAAACGAACATCAAGATTGGACCATAACTTGACCATCAGTGTCAACTAATAGATTTGTACGCACCCATCCCACGAAACGAGCTCATTAAAAAGGGAAAATAAGTGCAATGAGGGGGAATTAATTTAATGAAATGTTCATTTTATGAATTATTAAGAAATGGGTGAATTTTTAATTAAGTGTTAAACCTTAACAAGAAAACGGCGGTTCCTTCTTAAAATTTTAATTACAAATTATTAGGTTGGAGCGGTGCATTAACGCAACCCGAACTTCGATACCAAACTGAGGTCTCTAAATGCAAATTCATTTATTAAAAATTAAGGTGATATGGAGCGCTTTTTTGCCAGCGCATGCTTTTGTGACGGCTAGTTCATTGTTATTAAAAGCATTAAGGTGCCTCTGAAGCGCACGTAGCGCGTGCTAAGTGAACGACGGGTTGATTTTAATTAGAAAAATGTGTGTTTGGCGCAAGCGCGCGTGCCATGGTGGTGCTTAGGATTCATATTAAAAATTAAGCGTGAATTTTGGGGTAGCGAAAAAAATAAAAAATATATAAGAAAAAATACCTAGAAGTGGGTGTATGTGTATGCAATGAATGCGCACGTCTCAATCCCCAAAATGTAGGTCAGCAATCCAAAAAGAAAAACCACGAACTGAAAATAATTGGACACACGACATAGCAAGATTAGTGTATATGAATTTGTTTGGATGACTGATGACTTATATGTTGTTGTTGTTGTTTTTTTTTTAAAATGTTAAAATGTTGTGTATTGTTGATTGTGTATTTTGGTTTTTATGTGTGTTTGTTTGTTGTAATGTTTTTTTTCGTGTTTTTGTTGATCTTTGTGGCAAAATTTTGACAATGAAACACATATAAAAATGTTGAAGATTTTCAGCATCAATCCACCACGTGTGACCAAGGTATCTGGATTTTTCCCGATTTTTCAGCTTGTGTTTGGAATTAAAGAGGCTTTTTCATGAATTTAGGCATTTAATGAAGAATTTTTGCCATAAAATAATAATGAAATAAATTGGCACAGCATTTGCAACTTAGGAAATATACCAAAAATAAGAAAAGAAGTTGATGAAATTTTCAAGAATTTTTTTGCAATTAAATTGGTATTTTTACCCATTTTAATGAATTTTTGCTCATTTTGTATATATTTTTGAAAGAATTTTTACTTTTAAAAATTTTTTGAAATTTTTTTCTGAGATTTTCAGTTCAGAAAAATATTTCAATTGACTGCAGAAATATTGGGACTTTTTTTAAGATTTTTCTGTAAATTTTTTAGATTTTAATTGATTTTTAATGAAGTTTTGAATTTTTAAATGTTTTTTTTTTGTGCACGAACCGGTAATCACGAACTCGCACGAACAACTCCGCACGCACACACACCCTACGTGTGACAGGGGACTGAGAAGGGTTTCTGCGGGTTTCGTCTTTTTTTGGTTTGGAGGTCGTCTGCGGCGGGGGGTAGGGGAAAGAGGGTGAGAAGGGGGGCTTAAGAGGGGGGTGACGGGGGGGTTTGAGTGGGGTAACATGGGTTGGTGTGCCTTGGGGGGGAATGGGGGCCTGTGGGGGGTTGTGGGGTGGGTGGTAACTGGGGTGTGAAGAGGGGCTTATGGGGGGGTTGGGAGGTGGGTGGGTATTGGGGGGAACAGCGTGGCTGGGGGGCGGAGGCCCGACAAGGTAGGCGGCAGGCGCGGCCAACGGGCGGGGCACGTTCTAGGTGGCGGCGGCTGGGAGACGTCAGGCGGGCGGCTACAATGAGGCTAGGCAATGACCAGGGAGGCGCTGGCAGGGGCGGAAGGCAGCCATAGCAGGTGGCAGGCGGAAGGCGGCCACAGCAGTGCCAGGCGGGGGGCCACAGGAGCGCCAGGCGCAGGCGAGGAGGGAGGGAGGAGAAGAGGAGGAGGAGGAGAAAGGAGATGAGGAGGAAGAAGGATGGAGAAGAGAAGGAAGGGAGAGGGAGGGAGAAGGGGACGCAGGTGGGGAGATGGGGAGGGAGGTGGTTGGGGGTCGGGGAGAGTGAAAAGGGGGGGTGGTTGGGAGAGGGGAGGGTGCCTGTGGGGGGAGGGAGGGAGATAAAATTGAAGTAAATAATTAAAAAATGAATAAATAAATGAAAGGCGTGCCCCCGTCCCGCGCACGTGCACGGGGCGGGGTAAAAAAATTAACCGTGACGGAATCGGACTGGCGCCAGGATGTCGGTACGGGGCACACGGATGCGACTAGGGCGTGTGGAGACACGTGAAATCGAAAACGGGCACCTTCACGCGCAGGACAAGTCGCTCGAAACACGTATAATAAACAAGGAAAAATTAATATCTCACAATCTGGGCATCGAAACGAAATAGTGTAAAAACAAAAATTGGGCAGGACGGCATGGGGAAGACAGAGGAAACGTGCAACGGGGGTTCCGGGGGGGTAAAGGGCGTTTACATGCAAAAAAATGCAAAAAACGGGTGTAAACACGCAAACGAAAACTAATATCGGAAGATCCGTGCATTGGAACGAGGTGCAGAAAGAAGGAAAAATGTGCAGAAAGACGGCTCAACAATCCTATCATGTCAAAACATGGTTCCGACTGAGATAAGACGCATTCACATGGGAAAAACCCAAAAAATAGACTCGAAAAGGGAATCGGAAATTAATATTGGATGAACCACTGGCCGCAATGACATGTAGTAAAAATAAAAAATGCCCACTGGAAGGGGGGGCACAGGGTTGGCATGTTAAAATGCAGTTCCGGTAGAAGTAGGAGGGATTCACATGCGAAAAACACCAAAAATACACCCAAAAATACATTTAAAAATTAATAATTAAACATCCAAAAGGCGAAAGAGGGTGGAGGAAAAAGGAAAAAGGTGGGGGAAGGTGCGGTGGACACGGCTGTCAAATCAAATTGGAATTCTGATGCAAACAGTGTAGGTTCACATGGAAAAATGTCAAAAAGACGCACAAAAAAGTCTCGAGAAACCGCAAAAATTAATATTGGACAAACTGTGCATCAAAATGACACGGACTAAAAAGAAAAAATGTCAGGGAGAAAGTGGTTGTAAGGGGTATGATGTCAAATCATGGTTCCGAAACAAGCAAGATGCATTCACATGGAAAACCGGCTAATGTGCGCAAAATCCGTCAAAAATTAATAACTCAAAAACCATGCAGCAAAATAGGGGTAGCTAAAAAGGAAAATTGGACAGTTCAAAGGGACGAACAGGTGTGTAAAGTCAGATTGGAAGTCCGCTGAACGTAGGGTGCGTTCACATAGAAACACAGCAAAATAAGGGAAAAAGAAAAATGGAGGAGGAACAGCCCCAAGGGAGGGATGACAGGAGATGAGTGGGTAGGGAAGGGACCCATGAGTGTAATAGAAAGTCACGGCGTACATGCATGATCAAAGGGAGGCATATACAAGGCGGTATGCAAGGTAGATGCGCAAGGATACATTTCCACACTTAAAACCTGAATGGGTAGGGTTGACCAAGCAATAGGGACCTAATACCACTCAACAGACCAACCGCTAACATCCCCACACTTAAAACATGACCGTCACTGACCATAGAAGGTGTAGGTTTAGAAAAACTTGGCCCGTGTTGTCGAGAATCAAGGTTAACTGTCGATGGCACGTCCACTGTCGTTGTCGGCTGCAAGAAGTGCCAAGGTATCTTCACAACACACGTCCTTCATGGCAGGGACCATGCAGCAGCACCCAGGGAGGTAGCTGGTTGAAGGAATCTCGTCGAGTCAGTGTCACTGACGAAGGAGAGTCACTCAGCTTCTTACAGCACTCAGATGGGATGAGAGAACAGTCACTCGCCCCATTACTAATATCACTCGAGGAAAGCAAGATGAAAACCCATGTCTCACACCCCGGTTTAGGAAGCGACAAAGGAATGGTGTAGAGGGAGTATGCCAGGGTGCACGGTTATGGTGCATTAGTGCGTCCAACCCGTCTGGCATAGGTGCAAGGAGGAAGGCAAGGGAGCCTTGCAGTGCAGTGTACAGAACAAGGTGACGTGTCCTGTGATGATGGCAGAAACCCACCCCGTGGGTGCATAAAAGAAGAGAATATACCTTGCGCCAAAGGTCGTAACGTCCCTCAATCTCACCTCTCGGTAATTGATTGAAGAAACTCCAGTCACACTCAGCCCACCCTCTGTCTCACGCTCTGCTGAAAGATATAGAGGGCAGCCCTTTCCTGAACCCCATTGATGTAATCCTCACGGTCACTTGTACAAAGGTTGTATGCCTTGTGCGCATTTGATGGTGCAACTGTGCATCCAGTCCTGTGCCGGCATACGATGCGAGAAGGAAGGCCAGGGAGCCTTATAGTGCAGTCCACAAAAACAAATCGTGCTTTGTGCATTGAGAGGCCCAACCCGTGCGTGCAACACTTCAATTTACACTTCTCACCTCTCATTTGATTTGAAGGGAAAAGACTGGTCACTCGCCCCACCCTCTGTCTCACTCTCTGATAGATACAGAGGGCAGCCCATACTCACAACCCTATCCTGTTAGGATGAAAGCTCACATCACTCGATTGTTTGTCGATGAAGATCGTGTCGTCAGTTGTTGAAGAGGTGTACCCAGGGAGGTAGCCATCAGATCGAACGTTGTGTTACATAGGACATGGCGTTTGCTAGAGGACTGTCAAACGCTCTGCAGAAAGACATAGGACATAGCATACCAAGGGAGGCAGCTTCGGAACTCGATCCTGAGGATGTCAATTGATGAATCCACTTTTTGGACTGCTGGGTGTTGCCACCTTTTCCACAGCTAGCTTCCCGCCCAAGGGTGTTAACCACCTTTTCTTGGAACGAGGCCTACTATGACAGGGAATTTCTTCATTTTCTCCCATAATAGTTTTTTTTTCTTTTCTTTTCTTTTTTCTCTTTTCTTTTTCTCCTACTCCCGAGGGTGTTTCCACCTTTTCTCGAAGAATAGGTCGGCATGACAGGGACCGAAGTCCTTTTCTCCCATGACCGATATGTATATCTTTCTTTTTTTTTTCAAGTAACAAGGAGAATGGTAGAAATACCATGTGTCAGAACCATCCTCGCCAGTGTCGCTGGTAGAAAATAAAGGATAAGAGATCAGGGATGAAAGATGGGGCTGAGGGGACAGAGGATTGTGTCCACCTCATCAGGAGTGGCTAAAGAATGGTTATCAAAAGTAGCATCATAAGAGTTACAGTGCCACGCCAATGGGGGAAAGGATCAGGTGACCGTGAATGTCAAGATCCCCAAGGAGGGAAGTATTTCTTCAGGCGATATCCATTGATCAGGAAGGGATCATCAGAGGCATCAACAGTCTGCACTTGGACAGAGCCATTAGGGTTGACAGCAAGTACCTTATATGGGCCCATCCACCGCTGTTGAAGCTTGCCAGGAAACTTGCCAAATCGTGAATCATAGGCTAGGACCAAATCACCTTCCTTGAACTCCTTTTGCTTGATGAAGCTGTCATGGTAAGCCTTACGTCGAGCTTGTGTGGCTTCCATGTACTATAGAGCCATCCTGCGAGTTTCGTCCAAACATTCCAAGTGCAGGAGACGGCGTTGCAGTGAATCATCGTCCCCCAAATGCTCTTTGATAGCCACTTGCAAAGAGGGCAATTCCAGTTCAACAGGGAAAACAGCTTTTGTACCATACACCAGCTGGAAGGGTGTCTGTCATGTTGCTGCTTTATGGGAGGTTCTGTACGCCCAGAGGGCCTCTGTAAGTCGATCATCCCAATCATGACGATGTAATTGTTCTTGTCAGAATCGAGCAGAGGATGCGATTCGTGACGTCGACTTGGCCATTGGCTTTGGGGTAATAAGGAGTGGACTTGCGATGGTGGATCTTATACAGCTCTGTTAACTCTTCCATAACTTTATTAATGAAATGAGTTCCTCTGTCACTTACCAGCTCTAAGGGACTGCCAAAACGGGTGATGATATTCTTGTACATAAACAGGGCCACGCTGTTACCATCATCCCACTTTAGGGCTTTAGCTTCACACCACTTTGTGACATAATCCGTACATACCAAGATGTATCTGTTCTGTTTCCTTCTGGTGGGAGGATCGATCGGGCCTAGGAAGTCAATCCCCCACTTCTCAAACGGCTTCAAAGGAAGAATAGGTTGCAATGGCATGGCACTTGTTTTTGTGGGTTTTCCCATTCTATGACAGGCATCACATCGCTTACAGTAATCATAGACATCCTTGTGGATGGTCGGCCACCAGTATCCTGCTAATAGAGCCTTCCTGGCTGTGGCTTCTCCTGCAAAGTGGCCTCCACATGGCTCGTCATGGCAAGCCTTCAGAACAATCCCAATCTCATCTCCTGCAACACATCTTCTGAGCACTTCATCTTTTCCTTTCTTGTATAGTGCACCACCTAACAGGGTGTAGGGGGCTGATTCTAACATAAGCTTCTTCCTTTCCCGACTAGAAATGCCAGGAGGGTACTATTGGGTTGCCAGCAGATTGGCAATGTCTGCATACCAGGGAGTTACAGTATCGACCAGAAATAGGGAAGCATCAGGGAGGTCTGGATCATCCTGCTCCTCGTCTCTGCAGTTTGTGGGATACGCGACAGATGATCAGCCAGAACATGGGAACAACCAGGTTTGGTGATTACCTCAAAGTCAAACTCCTGGAATAGAAGGAGCCATCTCATCATTCGTCCTTTCACGTTTGCTTTGTTCATCAAGAAGGACAGGGCCTCATGATCCACATAAAATTTAAAGTGGGTAGACAATAGATAGTGGCAAAACTTCTCTAGGGCAAACACCATTGCCAAGCACTTTTGAGCTTGCATAATAGATCGGTTGATCTAATTTCGAGGGGCCCTTTTGACATAGGACAGCACCTAGCCCTTCAACGGATGCATCAGTGTGCACATGGAACTCCTTTGTCCAATCAGGAGGTTGCAGAATGGGTGCCTCAATCAAACACTACTTCAGAGTGTTGAAGGGTGTGTCACACTCTTCCATCCAAATAAACTCCGCATCTTTCCTTAGAAGCTTGTGCAAGGAGGTTTCCTTTGTTGCAAAATGGGCTATGAACCTTCTGTAGTAACCCACGTGGCCTAGGAATTCCCTCAACTGTTTGAGGTTGGTGGGTGCTGTCAAAGCTATAATCTTTTCAATCTTTGCAGGGTCTGTTGATATCCCTTGTGCAGAGACAATGTGGCCCAACAGAACTCTAGAAGAGACCCCAAAGATGCATTTGTCGGGGTTGAGGGAAATCCCATACTCCCAGCATCGGTCAAAGCATTGTTCCAAATGTCCCCAGTGGTCACGGATCAAACTATAGACACAGAAGTCATCCAAATATACTTCAATAAAGTCGTGCATATGATTTTGGAATGCGGCCATCAACACTCGCTAGAAAGTAGCAGGGGCATTGCAAAGTCCAAATGGCATCACTCGCTAAGCGTAGGTCCCCCATTCTATGGTGAAGGTTGTTTTGGATTGGTCTTCTTCTGCTATCTGCACTTGGTTATATCCGCTGAATCCATCTAGAAGGAAATAAAGCTCATGTCCTGCCACTGTGTCCAACAGTTGGTCTGTGAAAGGAATCGGAAAGTGATCCTTCTTGGTCTTGGAGTTCAATTTGTGGAAATCCACACAAATTCGCAATTTGCCATTCTTCTGGGGTACAGGTGTTGGATATTACAACTTTGCCACACTTGTTGCTTTATTATCCTTTAATGCTTGGGCTTAGACTTGTTAGTGACATCATGAAAACCTATAGGTGTTGGATATTACAACTTGTGATGTTGGGATTTTTAGAGAGACTTTACAATTTCTAAACTATGTGGATGTAGGAGCTCTTCGAGCTCTACCTTGAGACCTACGGACCACTTATTACTCAAGTGTTTCGAACTGAGCAGCCATGGCTACCTCTCACATAGCCGTCGCGCAACGCCTACCTTGTGGGTGTAGTGAGCTTACCTTGATGCTCGATCGAGTACCTTCCTCTTTCTTGCACCCCTGCAGCTCCACGATCCTTGAGGCGAGCTCAAGCAACCTCAATCCCTCTCCCATGAGCTTCATCCTCCATAGCCACGTTCAAGACCAGAGGAGAGAAGAGGGGAGGAGAAGATGAAGAGGGAGAATGGGGAGCTTCTTCTCCAAGATCCCTTGCCCTCCCACGATCACTCCCTCACACACTCTCACGCTCTCAGTCCCTCTCACAAGCACAAGCAAGGAGGCACGAAGGTGAGAAATAGGAGGAGAAGAAGAAGGCGTTGTTTGCCACACACGAGGATGCTCTTCTCATTTACCTTTTAACTTTATATACATGCCCTTAATTTCCATAGGCGGTTGTCCCCCTTTTCTACATGGCCGGCCATTAGCCTAGGCCCTTTTTCCCATTGTCCCTCTATCTTCCTAGATTCCTTTCCACCGCCCGTCTACATTTACAAATTGCACGGGTGAGAGCCCGTCACTCTTTTACAAGATTTCAGGGTGCACCTTTATATTTTAAAATGCGCCTTTTCCCTTTTGTATTTGCCTTGGACCTTTAAGGTTGCCCTTGCGGTTTTGGCCTTTTTTCCTATTCCTACTTTAGTCAGGCTACTTCTTTTTGTTTTTTCCACCTTTGCCCTGCGTCTTTCCCGCTTTCTTTTGCTTTCTTCGTGTTGGGGTTAACATTACCCCCCTCCTAGACGAGTGCCAGTCCCATGGCACTGTGGCGGGAAGTAGTGGAAGAAAGGATGCTAGTGGTAGGTGTGACTGGTGGTTGGAGGACACTGAGGCTTGTGAATGAGAGGTGATGGGGTTTGATGACGATGCCCAAGAGAGATTCTAGCGTGCTTTAGGCTTGCTGACAATTGCGGCATCTGTCTCACTGTTCTGGCACCCCTCTGGAACTGGTCATCGTTTGAGTATCCGAAACACTTGAAACAAGAAGTAGTCCCTTAGGAAGATGGTATTGGAGGGATTTATTCTGGAGAAACCCTCCGAACGCTGTTTGTCGTGAAAAGCCGTGGCATGGGCTGGATAACCCTTGTCTGGGAGGAGAGGATCTTCGATTTTGAGGTGAAAATCTTCAAGCTTGTGGTGCTAATAAGCGATCCGTAGAACTTGAGGTAGTGGGCATGGATCATCGGACGGTGAGGTTCCAAGATCTATGCCAATGGTAGCCCATTAGTGGGCGGATGGTTGTCACCATGAAATCTGTGGAGCTACTGAAACCTTCGCAGCGATGCTCTTGAAGTTGCAGTAACGGGGTCATGTCAGACTTTTGGAAAAATTCCTTGTCATTGGAGGATGTAGTAGACAATCGCCCTCGTCCAAGTAGCCCGTTCTGGAAACATGAACATAACCTGCAAGAAAAGTGGTGCACTTCCTAGGGGGTGTGTCTTTCTCACTATGCAGTGCATGGTGCCCATGCGAGTGGAACTGGGAGATGGGTCTAACCTTGGGCAAGCCCTTGGTAATGTCCAACACTTGAGGACCCAGTTTGTGCCGCTTTTGAGGTGCGATGCAAAACTCAGGGTGACAGGTCCGAAAGTCCTGCCCTTGATGTGCCCTGAGTGTGAAGTGGGGGAGGGGCTAGAGAGGACTCTAGATGCAGTGAGTATGGTGCACCACAATAGTGAACGAAGGCAGCAAGCACTCTCCCTTTTTTTTTTTTTGGTGAAGGAGAGAGAGGACATTGGGCGATGCATGGGGCACCTATTTAGTCACAGGGTGGTCGCAAGCATTGTGATAAAAATGCGCGACTTTGTAGGTATTCCTTAATACCAGCTCTAGCTCTTAGAGGAGTGGTGGACAAAAAGGGGTGATTACACCTTGCAAGACGGGTGTCACTCATATTTTCTAATAGTTCTAAGTAGAAGGCCGGGAGGAGAGTAGCGCGCATCATCAACCTCACCATGGCTCTACTATCTATTCCTAGGTTAAGATCAAAAAAGAGTGTAGGGAGATGGGCTTCCTCTACGGGGCAGGTTTCTGGAGCAGCAAGAATTTGAGAAGTCGGAGGTAATTACAAGTAGTTAAGAATGCTGGATCGGGGCAGGAAGAGAAATCTACAAGGAAACGATTTATGGAGGGAAGTATATCTTCTGCCCTAAATACTAAGCACTCCTCCGGGCTTTTAGCATTTACATTATAGATTCTCGGGAAGTCAAAATCCCCATGCAAATCTCTATTGTAATCCACTCCATGCCTACGGGGGTAGGGCATGTAGATAGGATCATTGCGCTCTTCGGGGAGGGAGCTACAAAATGCGGTCCAGGCATCAAAATTGGTGTCCCAAATCCTCCTCCGCCATTTTGGCTGTGCCTGGTAGCCTTGGACAAATTTGGGAACCAGACCGACCTTGTCTTCCCAGTATTCTCATGGCTCTTGCCTCCACCTGGTTACTATTATGCTTCTCTCTTCCATCCATTTGTTTGCAAGTTTGTTAACCAGATCTTTGATCTTGGCTACGACTCCTAGAGGTAGGGCCCAGTCCAGGGATCGTGGAAAAGCGAATGAGAGCTCGAATGGCCTCTTATGTAGCTCTCTCTGGCGCCATATGACCAACTCCTGGGGCCAATCTACAGGATGTGTATCATTTCGTAGTGGCATGGGCTCCTCAGGAAGTTGTCGTGGAAGTATGTGCGCTCGGCGTTGGGCCTCTTCTGCTAACTCTTGCCTCCTTATCCTTACTGCAATTATGCGTTCAGGTAGCTCGGCGTTGGCAGGTTCCTCCTGTA
Source organism: Lygodium microphyllum (assembly GCF_053477565.2). Classification (NCBI taxonomy): domain Eukaryota; kingdom Viridiplantae; phylum Streptophyta; class Polypodiopsida; order Schizaeales; family Lygodiaceae; genus Lygodium; species Lygodium microphyllum. The sequence continues at coordinate 82,829,413 of NC_141142.1, read as the reverse complement.
GGATCTCTGGTTGAGGCGGACTCGGCATCCTTTGCGGCTCGTCTTCCTCATCTTGCTCGAAGTCCCCGGCCCCTCTTTGGCATTTCGCGCTACCACAGGAGGAATGACTGGTGGTGGTGGCGGTGGTTGCTCTTGCTCCTGAAAACCCAACTCCTGGAGCTCCGCAGTGAAAAGGCATGTACAACGCAGGTAGTAGAACTGTTGCTCTTTAGTTATTCCTGTACTTGTTGGAAGCTCCCGATCTTGAAGGCCCTATCATAGCGCTCGGGTGCTTAATTCCAACTTTCTTTTTACCTGTTCCACTGTATCATCGCCCTCGGCTTGCGTCACGTGGAGCACCGTGTTGAGAAAGGCCTGTTGCTGGGTCTTAGTCGTTATCTCTACAGCCTCAACCCTAGCCTCAGCCAGCATTCTTTCACACTCTGCCACTGCAAGCCATTCTGTTAAATCCCTCACCCTGTCAAAGTTCTTTCTTTCCCACTCCACGACTCTCTCCTCCATCTTTTGCCTTTGTTCCTCTAGCTGGCCCGCCAGGGTGGTTATTACCTGTTGCTGCTCATTTGAATAGAACCATAACTGGTTTCTTTCGTTTAGTTTTTGAGCAAGCTTCTCTTCAGCGATCCCTCTTGCTTGATCAACAATGATGAGCCTGTGGTGCGCTTCGGTCAGGATTTCTGATTTCTCTTGGACCAACTATTCTAGGCTTTGGATTTCAGCGCGGAGCAGCCTCTTCTGATTAAAGATCATGGCCATGAGGGCTTCCACGTCCTCCTGGGAGGTCTCCAGCGCGTCTTGCAGTCTCTGCACTTCATCCTATAGTCGTTTGGCTTCAGCTGCTGAGACCCCCGGCCCTTCATTTTTTAGGAATTCAATTTCCCTGATTAGCCTGTCCTGTTCCTCTTGCTCGTGCCATGACTGGGGCTCCGCTGCATATTCTTGTGGAACAGTGGCTTCGCCCTCCTGAACCTCCCAGTAGAGCTGTTCCACTTGGGCCACCCTTTGCTAGAGATCACTGTATTGCTGCATCAAAAGTTTTATGTTCCTTTGTTCCGCTACCAGGCTCTGCTCCTCATCCTCCAGCCTTTGCCTAAGGCGGCTTTCATTGGTTTGGGCTTGCTTCGTTTTCTCTTCTAGCTGGTCTCGCAGGGCCTTCATATCTCTCCGTCTGTCAGCTTCCTACCTTGAGACCTCTAGCCTGAGGGCTGCTGACGTCTCCTTTTCTTTCTCTAGTTGCAGCAGCACCACCTTCTTTTCTTCTTTTGCCTTGTCCAGTCGCGTTAGTAACTCGGCCACATATGCGTCATAATCTGCGGGCAGGTATGGGAGTATTGGGCATGGTGGTCAATGCCTCTAGCCTCTGTTGTTTGGGATCTTGCCAAGACTCTGCATCTGCGGTGGCGGGCCTTTTCAATTGAGTTTCAGGGGCAATTTCGACCACCCTGCTTACAAGCATCTGCATCATGGTCATGACCTGTGCCGCTTCGAGAGGAGGCGTGGGGTGTGCAGCGGCGGTGGCCATGATTTCGGCTGTTGTTGGCACAAAGGAGGGAGGGAGTGGATGTAGGAGGGACTTGCCCTTGCCTACGACCACTGGTGCTGCCTCCACACTTGCGTTGGCTTCAGTTTTATGGCCGGGGCTTGCGGGTTCGAGTTCTTCGTCCCCATGGGTCTCTTCCACTAACCTTCGGGTGGCTTCTACCAGTTCGGCCAGTTCCTGGAGTCGCTACTTCTCAGCCTCTTCCTCTGCCCTCCTTTTCCTATCCCCTTCCGCCTTCTTTGACTCCTCTCCTATTCTGGCAAACTCCTTCTCCTCTTTCCTCCTCCTTTCTTCCTCAGCCCTTTGAGACTCTTTCTTAGCCTTTTTGATGTTAGCTCGTTCTTCCTTACTTAATTTCTCTTTTTTCTCCTTTTGTTTCCTATCACTTTTGCTTTGTTCTGTGGGTTTGGTTGTTTGCGGAGGTGGCACTTCCTGCTCTCCCTCATCGCTCACTGTTCTCTCGCTCGACCTCCCTCCGCCATGGTGAGCGGAGCTTTGATGCGCCGCTTCCTCCTCCATGACGCCCTCATTCTTTATTTCTTCGTCTATGATGGCTGTCAGGATTCCCCCATATCTGATTGTAGCCGCTTTTGACGACCGTTTCTTCCTTGGGGAATGCGCTGTTGAAGCAGGGGACTCTCCTTCTGCTGGTGCTTCCGTCGGAGTGAGGAGGGCAGCTGAACTTTGAATGGTCTTCTGTACAAATCCATTCTAGTCTATTTCTTTAGGGGTTCCTGCTGCTATGCTTTCCAACAATGGGACCCGGATCCTGTTCATCAGTGCATTGTAACACTGGCCCGAGAAGAGGGTATGGATCACTTTTGCTTGTAGTTTCACCACTGGGTCCGGGATGTCAACCAAGCTGATTCCATCCATAGTATGCACCACTTCTTTCTTGACTCCCAGCATGGTGTAAACGTCTCGCCTCGGCCTTCTCTCTTTCTTTGGCACAAGCCCCAGGGCCTTTTCTACAATCGTTGCATTGAGGGGAACTTCGATTCTCCTTTCTTGCTCCCTTGTCCTTACTATGACGGTGCCACAGTTCCTACTTTTGTCGAAATTCCTCAAGAAATCCGCGCACATGTTGTAGTCCACCGCCTATCCCATCTTCTCCACATACTTGTGGAGATGGCATCTGTCCACTAAGTCCTTGATAGCGGGTTCCTCCATGATGGCTTCGTCCAGATTCAGTGTGTGCTTGAAAGTGAAGTGACTGAATCCGCGCATCTCAATGGCGATGCTGAATTTGGTCATTTCCTCTTCTGAGAATGGTAGTTTGCCTCCTTTGTCTTGTCCTGCCATGGCGGTGACTTGTCAAGACACAATGCCAACATTTAGTGCCTAACAATTGGCGCATTTCTAATTAGAACTAAGTTTGAGAGGAGAATAGATGGGCTTACAGTGGGCACACTTGCTTAGAGGTTTGACCATTGCTATTGTCTTATTCTGCAACATTCCTCCATAGAAACTTTCTTAATTAACAATCTGCTAGCTAGATAACATAACTTTTCATCCTTGCTCTGCTCTTGGTCGTGCTCCCCCCTCCGTCAGGAATCTTGCAAAGAATCCTTCCTAGGATTAGCAAAGGAAGGACGAGGGAAGCACTTGTTCGCGTGGGTTGACTTACCTAGCTAATAGCCAATCGTAGAAGTTTGGATTGCATTCGAGTTGGGCATGACAATCCAGAGTGGATGGTTGGATGGAGACTTGGGAAATGTAGGTCAAAACATCGTGGAAGAGATCTCCGGTAGTGAGGCGACTAGCAACATGTAATTCTTCTTGGGTGAGGAATTGGTCAATGTAGGGGTGGGCAAGCACATGGTCATCCATATGCTAATTACGGGTGATGGCCAAGACCCTAAACAAGATAGGTGCGGCGACTAGCAACATGTAATTCTTCTTGGGTGAGGAATTGGTCAATGTAGGGGTGGGCGAGGACATGGTCATCCATATGCTAATTACGGGTGATGGCCAAGACCCTAAACAAGATAGGTGCCACGTACATGGGGTCATATTTGATAGTTTTGATTGCCCTGCGTTGCTCAGCATTAGTCATTATGCGACGACCTTTTTTCTCCCATTGGATCCTTAGCGTAAACCACTGCTGCAAGAATGTGGAAGGTGAGCTTGCCATCTGCGTGAGCTCTTGCAGCTCCTGTTTAGGAGCAGAACACGGAGGCTTTCGATAAGAGGTAATAAGCCTTCTGAGTGCAGCCTGATCCGTCAAGATTTCATCATTTGCTATCAGTTCGGCAGCAATTTTGGGAACTTTAGTGGTCATAAGTTCGTATTCCTCCCAAGTGCATGGTAGTGCATGAACTGCCGAAGCAAGCATTTCGTCAAGAAGATCTAGGTCTAGCCTCTCGTAACTTCTAGCAAATGTAGTGAAAGTTTCATCTAACATTTTAATGCAGGCTATTAGATCGTCCCCAGAAGTTGCGGCCAGGTCCTTAGCCAAAGAGAGGAAAGGTCGTATTGCGTATGAAGGTTTAAGACCCTCTAGTGGGGCTGGTGCAAGTGGACTAGATAATTGTGACTTCCTCATCGGTGTCACGGGTCGGGCCTCGCACTGGGAAGCCCTTTGAGATGCTGTAGGAAGCTCTAGAGGCACGGGGGTTGTACTTGGTTCTGAGTTAGCAGTAATCGTTGTTTGTAAGTTCTCAGGATTAGGTAGGTTTAGGACATGGGGCATTTGTTTTGGTCGATAGATGAGCTGAGGCTTGTTAGCCACCGCTGGCCCTGGCCTGTTAATTGTGTTCTGGGCACCACTGGTGTAACCCTCTCTTGTTAGGAATAGATTGATTGTAGATGAGCTTCTTAGCTGGCCATTTTTAGGCACCCAAAACCAAGGATTGCCCTCGTAGTATCCTTGTGCCTACAAGAGGTCTTTGGGAATCCAGAGCGGCGTGGTTGTGCGTCTATAGCGGTAGTGCCTAGACTGCCTTTTGGGTTGGGATGGTTGATACTTTGGACGTTTAGGGTCACACCTGGGTGGTTTACCCTGATGTGGTTTTTGCCATTTCGGCACCCATAGAAACTTGGACTCTTTGGCCTTGTGAGCGCTCCAGGTGGCCATGGGTCTGGGGTTGAGAACTCAGCATGAGGCCGTGGTTTCTGTTTGTTTAGACCCGGGTTGAAGCTTGGTCGTGGGGGTTTCTATCGGCGGCTTCGTAAAAGTGGGGGAGTTAGGGCAGCCCTTGCTGAAAGTCGTCACTATGCTCACATTGCCAATGGCAAGATGTATGTGATTTAGGTTGTAATCCACATTACAGTTGGTTTGTTTCTTGAAAGTGCGACCTAACAGTGATACATTACCAGCGTCCTTGGTGCCACCCAACACATGGAAGAAGGCTGGTAAACTTTCAGACTCGATGGAAATGACCACCTTGCATTTCCCTAGGAGTGGGTAAGCGGTGCCCCCAAACGGGGTGAGTTGAGCGTTAGTGGGCTGTAGTTGCGGTTGACCAATGTGTGTCCAATGGTCATGTGTTAGGATGTTGTAGTCAGCACCTTCATCAATCAAGGCATCAAAAGAATACACCGCTCCTGCTGCAACTGTAATCCGCAGGTATGCCGGTGCCACTACTTCTTCATCCTGATCTGTCAGGTCAGTTACAGTAGCCATGCGGACATTTTGTGGGGGGTTCTAACATGGGCGGCTCATGTAATGGATGGAGGATAGTACTTCTTAATGCGGCTGCCATTAAAAAAGCCTATTCCCTCACCGTCAAGTGTCTCCAACTCGACATTTCCGGTCCTACCGATTACGTGTACCCTGAAAGGCCCTAGCCCCTGAAACTTCATCTTCTGTTTATGTCCTTTTACCGAGTACAGCAGAACAAGGTCCCCTTGTTTGAAGTCTCTCTGCATGACATGCTTGTCAAACCACATCTTTCATCGAGCCTTTTCGCAAATCAGAGAGTGAGTGGCGAGGAGTCGAGTCTCCATTAAGCGCTCAAGTTCTACTAAGCGGTTGGTCCAAGCCTCTCTGCCCTCCCAACGTTCCTGGACTGCTAGCCTCAAACTAGGGATGAAGAATTCTATGGGCAAAATGGCTTTAGTTCTGTAAGTCAGCCTAAAGGGCGTCTGTCCTATAGCCGTTTTATAAGCAGTGCGATAGGCCCACAAAGCCACCATTAGCTTGTTATCCCAGTCACTTCTCGAAGTAGACACGACTTTTGTAAGCACATTGACTAGAATTTTGTTTGTGGATTTGGCTTGGCCATTAGCCTGAGGGTAATAGGGAGAGGACTTCCCGTGAATTATTAGGAAGGTAGAGAGCAAGTGGGCAATTACTTCATTAATGAAGTGTGTGCCTTGGTTGCTTACAAGTTCGATTGGACAACCAAATCGTGAAATGACCTGCTCCCACAGGAACTTAGCAATGGTTGGAGCATCATTCTTCCTCGTGGCCGTGCCTCTGCCCATTTCGTTAAATAGTCGGTTGCCACAATGATGTATCGAGCTTGGGAATATTGTGCTGCAGGACTGACAGGCCCAATAAAATCAATGCCCCATTTTTCAAAGGGTTTTCGGGCTATGACAGGGCTCAGCTCCATCTTGCCCTTCCACATAGGCACTCTGGTCCTTTGGCACTCATCACAGTGCTTTACAAATTTAGTTGCATCGCGGAATAGGGTGGGCCACCATAGCTGGGATTGTAGCACCTTTCGGGCTGTTGTGTCCCCACTAAAGTGTCCTCCAGCGATTCCGCCATGTGATTCGTTTAATGCATCATGCATCTCGTGCTCACACATGCATCTACGGAATAAACCGTCTTGTCCCAACCTGTAGAGTTGACCAGCTATCAGCTGATAGGGCTGAATTTTCAGGATAAGTCTCTTCAGCCTGGCCTTCTCAATGGGTCGCTCCGGTAGTCCATTTTCTAGCACTTGCACTATGTCATCGGCCCATTAAGGCGTCAGATTAGCTCTAAACAATTCTCGTTCACTGGACAAGTTAAAAAGATGGCCATCCGGTAAATCATCAGGCACGCCTTGTCCAGCGGCTTCTCCTGTGGGTATGCGGGACATGTGGTCGGCCATGTAGTGCTGCTTTCCTTTGCATACAACCATAGAGAAGTCAAACTCCAGTAAAAGGAGTAACCATCTAGCTATGCGCCCCGTAGCGCAAGGCTTGTTCACAAGATACAGTAGGGCTTGATGGTCAACGAAGAAGACAAAGGGAGTGGCCAACAGGTAATGCCTAAATTTCTTTACCGCAAATACCATGGCCAACCCCTCCCTTTCTGTCGTGGAATAGTTCATCTCGGTTTCTGTGAGCTGCCTGCTGGCAAAACTCACCGGGTAATCCAAATTATGCTCACCAGGCTGGCATAGCACAGCTCCAATGGCGAACTTATAGGCGTCTATGTGCACATGGAATGTTACGTTCCAGTCTGGGGCTCGCAAGATTGGTGCAGTCGTAAGAGCCTTTTTCAATTCTTCATATGCGCACTAGCAGTCCTCTGTCCACTCAAACACTATCAACAGCTTGTACAAAGATCTAGCTATTAATGCATAATTTAGCACAAATCGTCAATAATATCCAGTGTGTCCCAAGAAGCACTGAACTCCCTTGTAGTTGTTGGGTAGCGGTAGGTCAACAATGACTCTGACTTTGGAAAAGTCAGTGGAAATGCCATTCCTTGACACTACATGCCCCAAGATGCATCCGTGTTTTACCCAGAATTGGCACTTTAAGGGGTTTAGCGAGAGGTGGTACAGCCTACACCTTTCAAAGACAGCTCACAATTTCTTTAAGTGTTTGTCCCAACTAGAGTGTAAACATAGGTCATCTACGAACACTTCCAGTTCACGCCTAAGCATGTCCTTAAAGATGGTGCACATTAGGCGCTGGAAAGTTGCGGGTGCATTCATTAGCCCAAAAGGCATGACAATGTAGGCAAATACGCCCCATTCCATGGCAAAGGCAGTCTTGTGCCTGTCGTCGGGGTGCACTTGTACCTGATTGTAGCCCGAGAAGCCATCCAAAAAACTGTAGGCTTCCTTCCCTGCTACCCTCTCCAGCATGTGCTCGGTATAAGGTAAATGATAATTATCCCTTTTCATAGCGGCATTCACTTTCTTATAGTTGACACACACTCGGATTTTTCCATTTTTCTTCATGACAATCACGATAGGTCACACCTAGTCCGTGTGCTCGATCTCATATATGAAACTTGCCCTCATGAGTTTGTCAATCTCCTCCTTCACTGCATGGGCATGTTTAGGATTCATGGGGTAAGGTCGTTGTTTGGTTGGCACTGCATCTGGAATCATTGGGATGTTATGGGTCACAACCCTAGGGTCGACTCCCTTAAGTTCGTCCAGTGTCCAGGCAAACACGTCGATGTACTCTTGCAGGAGCGCAACAAGTTTGGGCTCTTCCTCTTCCGCCAAGTCATCTGCGACAAATACCGGTCTTGGTTTTTTGCATTTTCTAGCCAAGTTAACCTCCTTGACTTTGGCGGGTCCCTCTATCGGTTCACTAGTCTGACCTTCTCTCTTTGCACCTAGCAAGACCACCACTCTGTCACCCTTTTTAAATTTTGTAAACTGTTTGGGCAGATCCTGTGGTTTCCTCTGCCTTTCCGCTTCTGAGCCCATTGCTTGCTTCTTGGCCTCCTCTTTTAGCCTCCTGCGCCTCAGGTGGACTGGCAAGTCTCCCTTGGTGCGTTTGACCTCAGATGGTTGCGGTATTTCGGGATCACTCTCAGTATTGACTTCTGACTCTGAGTTGAACTCGCATCCTTCACTTGAGGAAGGTGTTTCCCCAGGGGGTCTTAGTTCGGTAGGGGAATCTGTCTTGAGCACTGGGATTACCCACCGTTGTGCCACTCCAGCTTGCCCGTAATCTACGGCTTCTATTTGTTCCAGCCAGGATTTGTCACACTCCATTAGTATGACTCCTTTTTCGTTTCGACTGAGCCCTTCTCAATAATGAATGTGGAGTAGGCATACGTGGTAAAGTGTCGGAAGTAGTAGTAGTGTCGTCCTCATCTTCAGTGAAATCAGGCATATCCTCAGGTTCATCTTTGTCCATGGCTCCAAGATAGTTGATATGTGCTGGTGGCTTCTTTGAATGACAATTTGCTGCGAGATGTCCAGGTTGGTGACATTTATAGCATACAATTGGCTTGGCTTTGGTTACATTATTTGCAACGGCTGGAAGTCTGGGTACATTTGGATTTGCTTGTGGAATAGGCTTAGGATTTGGATTGACATTGGATGGTAATGCAGGCGGTTTAGCCCAATTCTTGCGGAAAGATGGTGAAGAGAAACGACCTGGATTAAATCTTCTAAAATTGGAATTGAATTGTTTAGATCCATAATTACCATTGGCTTGGAATTGCTGTGGTCATCAGTCTCTACTGCGTAACTTATCTTCAATGTCATGAGCTAGTGAGATGACGTCTTCAAGGGTAGCAGGCTTGAACATGTTCACTTCAGCGTAGTAATGCCCAAGAAGTCCAGACATATACTTCCGCTTATGCGTCATCTCTGGTACGTCTTCAAGCATGCGTAGCTGTAGGAGTGCATTCCAAAAATGCTCTGTATACTGAGGTATAGGCTCACGATCCCATTGTTGAAGTAGATCCCATTGCTTGATAGCCTTCTCATGAAATTGCAGTGGTAGGAAATTCTGCATGAACTTCTTCTTGAAATCTTCCCAAGTAGCAGGACATTCTATGCTCTTGTGTACTACAGTCCACCAAAGTGATGCTCTGTCTACCAAATGATTAGTAACACACTTGATTTTATCTTTTTCTAGATAGGTTTTCTCATGGAAATAGTCATCAAACTGGCTAATGAATGATAAAACAGTCTTTCCTTCTCGTATGCCATTGAAAGTGCGGAATTTGAAACTTCGTTTACTTATCTTTGATTCTTTGCGAATGGTTTGAGCTTCAAGAGTGGCGTCGATGGTACGTCGAATCAAATCTTCAGCTTGAGGTTCTTCTTTGTCGGTAGACGCTCTTTGTAATTTTGTCAATTGTGCTTGCAATGCTTGCCTAGCCCTTCGTTCTTCTTCCAATTGCAGCATGATTAGATCCAACTTTTGTTCCATGGTAGGCTCAGGTAAGTCGTCTTCAGCCATAGGATCATCCATATGTGGTTCCATCATCCTGTAAAACTCAAAAGACCTTTCTCACTCAAAATCAGGTTAGCGGGATGAGCGTAGCTCGAATTCGGGGTTACAAGGCTATGTGTTTTTGGGTATTTCTTTCTCAATTTTTAGAAAATATGTGATATTTCCTTCTTCGTATGCTGAAAATACTTCAGCGAACCTGCGTATAGGTAGAATACTTTGCCACGAACAACTTTGCAGTTCGGAGTTTCTGCGCAGGAACAACCCTTCTAGGAGTTTTGAGCACTAGTCAGTTCTGACTCCAGTTGACTAGTCTGACTTGCAGAGTTGCAGACTTAGCCGACTTGCAGAGTTGCAGACTTAGCCGACTTGCAGAGTTGCAAACTTAGCCGACTTAGTGAACTTGCAGAACTTGATCACAGTTGACTTGCAGGACTTGATTTCTGGAGTGCAAGACCCGGAGTTGCTGACTTGCAGAGTGGAAATTTGTCTTGTCTGACTTGAGTAATGTAACTTAGCTTTAATGGATTAAGCTATAAGCTTAATCGTCTGATTTTCGTGGGGAGGGGGGGGCGTTTTTCTGAAACGGCGAAAAACGCGGCCAGATCTTAAGATACCTCGTTGACGATTTGGTGGAAAGAAGCCTTGTTAAGCTTCTAATCAAGTTGATTAAGTATTAACTTGAAGCTTTGAAGCTTAATGAAGGAAAAAGTTACTCTTTTTGTCTGTTATCCACGATTTTGGGGAAGGAGATGAATGCATGGTCCTCCGCTTGTACAGCCTAGTCCTTCGCAATCTGAGAGTAGAAACAAGGGTTCTTGATCGCCAGAAGTCTGCCTGTATCGACGGTTCGCGACGAGATTGACCATAGAGCCCGATCGTTCTAGGAGCTCCGCCTTCACACGAGATGGGTAGCCATTGGAAGCTCTTGATCTCAGCTCCGCTCTGATACCACTGGTGCGCAGATCGGTCCCAATATGCTCACATAGTGAATCCCGGAAGGTCCCCAAGAACAATGAACTCTACCTTTTTGCACAAAAAACAATGTAAAAAGCATGAATGACAAGAGCAAGAGACCAATTGGGTTCAATCTCCCCCCATGCCTTGTGTGAGCGCTTCACAAAGCATGTATTTTATGTATATTTCTATCTTCATGCTCAATAATAGCCCAATTTACAAAAATATGACAAGCTTTTAGTTTTTGAGTTTGCTTTTACAAAAATAGAAGATAAAGCTAATGGACGGTGCCCATAGAGTCTAGCATGCCCAATCTCAATGTCCAAATATAAATAACATATCCGTGCGCATAGGCGCATACAAAATAATAATAAATAATCGATGCCTCAATAGACATAACAAAATATAGGCGTGGCGCCTATCAAAATATAATCCATAGGTCGAATACTCGCTAGACTCCAATGCTTTCCTCCGCCACTGCTGCTATCTCTACACATCAACTGAAGCATTCACAATCGTTAGTAAAATAATACAATTAAACCGACAAAAGTGAATACCTAACAGTCTTCAGCTACATAAATAAATCAACTGGTTAGAAATAAATCCTAACCTTAATTTATTACGAGTGCGCACTCTAAACTCATAAACGTTTATTAATTTAATATGCATTTTGCGGAATCACCCGCTATGGAATCACCCATGTACACACTAAATTAATGAAACGCCCAAAAAGGACAGGCGTCCCCATCAACTTCTCGCACAAAGAATCCACTTTGTGTATGAGCCCCGGTCATCTAAGTTTATGGAATCCACCGCAAAACCTCACGAAATCCACCGTGGCATGGAATCCACCGTGGAATATGCCTCCTGGCATCACTTAGTGCTTTCGTGGTGCTTGGTGCAAAAACAGGCTTTTCTCTTTTCTTGCTGTGCAGATTTAGTGGAGCACAAAAGTGAAATGCCGATGCAAAAAGAGTTTAATGCAAACTCCACCTTGTTTCTACCCACGTTCTTAGTCTAATTTCAGTTTCCCACTCGGTTCTCGGCTATTCTATGGTCTTTCCACACCCTGAGTTCGATTAATCTCCGAGGTTCTAATGACCAACTTGGGTTCTGGGGGTGTTCAGGGTTGCATCCTGGGGTCAGGTCTGTGGTCAGGTCAGCAAAAGATCCTTATCTTTGTGTTGGACGATCCTGGCAATCAGACTAGACTGGTCCGACTCACTCTCAATCAGACGATCCGATTTTGGGAGTTGGACGGTCTGACTCCAGAACTCGGGTGGTCCGATTCTGGGAATTGGACCACTACGAGTTGGTCCGACTGCGTCGGCGGCGGGCGCAATTCCGGCGTGTTTGAATCGTCCCTACTGTCGTCTACACTCAATCATCACAAAACATCCCATAACCAATCAGAGCGCTACTGGAACTCACTAGACTCACCTGAAGTAGCACGAATCGAATGCGCCTGGAATCAAGGTTGCGTTTCCTCGTCCTGTGAACTAGAAGCTCTCTCTCTCTCTCTCTCTCACAACAAAGCCAACTAAGAAAATGAGGTCTGTCCTAGCCTCCCAGGCCTCTTAAGGTTCTTCCCCAGCACTGCAAAACCTTATAGCTAGTTCCCTGTCCCTGGTTCACCTAGAAGCTTGAGTCTGGTCCCCTGTTTTCCTGTTTCCAGTACTGTTTTCAGCAGCAACCAGAACCTTTGTTTTATCTGGTTTTACCCTAATCTAACCTCCATCTAGTGCAACCAATATGAAAAATAGAAACGCAGAATAGTAGTCCTAATCTAATGCTTCCAACAAACCCAAATACTTACCTATTCCTCATATTAAAACCTCCTAAGTCTCCTAGTTATCTCGAGCACTAGTTCAAGCTGCAAACCCTACTTCCATGCTCGATCTGCTGCACGCGGCGCTCAAAGCTCGAATCCGTTGGTCTCAGCAACGGAACCAAAATGTAGGAGCTCTTCGAGCTCTACCTTGAGACCTACAGACCACTTATTACTCAAGTGTTTCGAACTGAGCAGCCATGGCTACCTCTCACATAGCCGTCGCGCAACGCCTACCTTGTGGGTGTAGTGAGCTTACCTTGATGCTCGATCGAGTACCTTCCTCTTTCTTGCACCCCTACAGCTCCATGATCCTTGAGGCGAGCTCAAGCAACCTCAATTCCTCTCCCATAATCTTCATCCTCCATAGCCACGTTCAAGACTAGAGGAGAGAAGAGGGGAGGAGAAGATGAAGAGGGAGAATGGGGAGCTTCTTCTCCAAGATCCCTTGCCCTCCCATGATCACTCCCTCACACACTCTCACGCTCTCAGTCCCTCTCACAAGCACAAGCAAGGAGGCACGAAGGTGAGAAATAGGAGGAGAAGAAGAAGGCGTTGTTTGCCACACACGAGGATGCTCTTCTCATTTACCTTTTAACTTTATATACATGCCCTTAATTTCCATGGGTGGTTGTCCCCCTTTTTTACATGGCCGGCCATTAGCCTAGGCCCTTTTTCCCATTGTCCCTCTATCTTCCTAGATTCCTTGCCACCCCCCGTCTACATTTACAAATTGCACGGGTGAGAGATTAATCACTTTGCAGGAATTAGATTATGAGATTAAGAACAAGCCGTCGAAGCTTCAGGGCATTGTAGAGTGTCTTGTGGATTTCAAAGAGCCAAAAGAGGTCGTGGTTGAAGGAAGTGACATGGAAACTTTATTCAAGATTGATACGGCATCTATTCCCTCTTGGTATGCTGCTATAATGCACTATCTTTCTACGGGAGAGACTAGAGCTACTTTATCAAAATCGGAGAAGAGGAAGATTAAACGCAAGCATTGAAATTTTCCTTGATCACAGGCACATTATATCGGCAAGGTGTTGATGATATTTATCGCCGATGTGTGATGCATGATGAGGTTCCCTTTATTTTGGAAGAGTGCCATGACTTCGCTTGTGGAGGGCACTTTGCTCTCGGCAGTTATAACGGCACAGAAAGCGTTAAGAGCTGGATATTGGTGGCCGTCCATCTTCCAAGATTCCTTTGACTATGTTAAGAGATGTGATACCTATCAAAGGCATGACAACAAAGAGAATAGGAAATGCCCACTTACGCCTATTATGACTATCCTTCCATTTGAGAAGTGGGGTATTAACTTTGTGGGTCCTATCACCCCGTTGTCTATTACTCAGAAGAGGTATATTATAGTAGCAACTGATTACTTTACAAAATGGTCAAAAGCACGGGCAACAAAGTAGGACAATGCAAAAGAGACTGCCAGTTTCCTACTTGAGCAAATCATCTGCCGTTTTTGTCCACCAAAAGAAATAGTATCGGATTGTGGAACTCACTTTTTAAATAAAGTGATTAAAAGTCTTGGAAAATCAAGCATAAGAAGACGACCCCCTATAATTCGCAAGCAAATGGACAAGTCGAAAGTACCAATAAGCAGCTTGTGGGTATTCTATCCAAGATAGTCTCTGAAAAGAAGTGGGACTGGGATACAAAATTATATGTGGCAGTTTGGGCATATAATATGATGTTTAAACGAGCCACTAGCCGCACCCCATTCAAATTAGTTTACGGGGAGGAGTGTGTCTTGCCCTTAGAAATTGAGTTTCCGATAATTAGATTCACAATCAATCATTCTCTGGGTGATGAATATGCCCTATTTGAGTGGTTTACGACTATAGCCCACTTAGACGAGCTCAAATTGCAGAGTTTGTTGCACCAGGAGGTAGTTAAACGTCAGATGAAACGGTTGCATGATCTAAAAGCGAAGAAATATACTTTTAAAAAGGGGCGGTTAGTTCTATATTACGATGCGCGTAGGGAGCTATTTCTAGGAAAGTTGGAACCTCGATGGGATGGCCCTTACAAGATAGTTCGAATAGGTAAAAATAAGTCTACAATTCTATTAGCTGATCTACAAGAGGTGGAATTTAAGAATAAGATTAATCTTAATAAGGTTAAACCTTATTATTTCTAAGTATGCTAACACAAAAAAATGCATTGCAGGTCCATGCTGGGGTTGATTTGAGACCTGCAGGAGAGCTTAAATTGGTTGATGGGGCGATTAATTCCTTATTTGGAGCACCCATATCTCGACCAAAGATATCATCAGGGGAGGCTTATCTGGTGGAGCAAGGGATATAAAGTGATTGAGCAAGAAGATGGTACCTTTGTGTGAAAAATTAAAGTTTTCTGCCATCGCTGCTTACAAATCTTGACAAGCATCCGTGTTGAGTTTAATGAAGGTGTGATGGAGTCATCAGTCCATCCTCTAAATATGTTCAACTTTGACTATTATAATTACGAACAGGGGAGTTCTTGATGGCTGGCTGTGTAAACCCATTATGGACATATACATTATATTTTGATGGAGTGTCCAAGGGCCCTAATAGAAAAGGAAGTGTTGGAGTAGTTATCCAAGATCCCCGACGTCGAGTTACAATGAAATTAGCTGCTTACCTCGGGGTATGATTCACTAACAACATGGCCGAGTATAAAGCCTTGATTATGGGATTGAATGTTTCTAAGAAAGGTGGCATTAGGTGGTTGTTAATAAAAGGGGATTCCCAAACTGATCTTAAATTAACTCAATGGGACATATACAGTCCAGAATCCTCTCCTTTGTATGTATCATCGAGCTGCTATAACCCTACTTGATGAATTTGAGAGCATATATCTTCAGCTGATTCCACGTTATTGGAATCAGTTTGCGGATTCCTTAGCTAATTTTGCTTATGAAGAGGACCTCTTTTTCAACTGTGGTCCTAGTCCAGATGTTGCTATTGATAGGACCTAGTTGCTTGTGGGGAATGTTATCAGACCACGCGTTATATGGCAGGTGATGGTTGATATGGGTAATGCAAAGAGTAGCCGAGACCCATCTACCACTATTATCTTGGACCCATAGGTTGATCCGACAACATGTTATGCATACGCCTCTTGTTACATATGCAGGAGGTATGGTCCATAATTTGATGCATTTAGTTTAGGGCTGAGAGCCCTATTTTTTCCCTTGGAATGGAGCGTATTTGCATATATCTGCCTTCTTCCAAGGAGGGATTTCTATGAGCTGTTTTGTTTGATTCCGTTAGGTCAAGTGGGCCAGTAGCTTTAAGTAGTTAATGTCTGATTTCTTTATGCCAAGAGGGCCCTATCTCTGTTTGGTGCAAGTACGTTTAATACTTTGTTGTTTTAGTGATTGCGCCATACAGGTTGACGAAGTCGCTGGAGGGAGCCTTTGCTGTGAAGAAGCTTCTTGTGGCCATTCTAGGTGGTTTCGTCCCCTTTTCTAGTTTTGTCCCTTAAGCAATTAATGATATATGTGCGGGTGAGGGTTACTTTCTTTTGTTTGTTGGGGACCGGCACTCAAGGCATGAAGTCCCAGGTTTAGGCTCAATATGTCTGGGGGGGAAGGTCTGAGTAGTCATTGCCTCTTGCAAGGCATTGTTAGGCATTGAAAGACTTGTTTTAGATGGGAGTTCTAGTGACCCTGTTCTGCTAACCTGCTAGGCGGCCGTTCTAGGAGTTCCTGTTAGTTGTGAGGCAATTAGGGAAGCCTAATAAGATAATGATGGAAAGAGACAAAACCCTAAAGATCTGAAATACAATATATGAATATACAGAGGTGTGCATAAAGGGGTTTGACCCCTATAAAAATAGAAAAGGAAAGAAAGAAAAACTTTTAGTGCAATGTTTATCGCCTTGCAAAGGCTTGGTAGATTCCTTGGGATGAGACAAGATCCGGTGCCGATGCCTTGCCTTCCTTGGGGTGACATCTTGCCATAAAATAAGAAAATAAAAGAAGGTTGGAGCGAAAATAAAAGTGAGTGTTAGAAAATGATTCAGTGTCGCCTCTCGCGAGGGCTTGGTAGGTTCTTGGGTACTAAGACAGGACCTGAGGCCGATGCCCTGTTCTCCTTGGGTCACTATGCTCAGCTCCCTCCTTTTTACACGCCCGAGTATGTAAAAAATAAAAGCCTAAACAAAGAAAGACTGTGCTAAAAAAAAAATACCTTTTGATCATGCTATAGGAGTCCTCGCCTAGGAGGAGCTCCTGGTTGAGTTGTCCTAAGTTAGGTAGGTAGTTCAGACCACCACTTAGGATGACCTCTTTGATAGTTCTTTTTAGCTTGGCTGTGTCGGAGCAGTTGGTTAGTGACTAGCTTCGGGCCTTCTATCAGATTATGCTAGGCCTACTCCTCGTGGATTTCATGCCTTGGTTTTGTCAGGGGTAGGGTATGAGCTGTGATGTGTTGTGTTGTGTTGTGTATTTTTTGTATCAGCTTGATGCTCCTTTTTGTTGTTTATGTGCAGATCTATTCGTGGGATTCGACGGGCTGAGTCATCCTATCCCATGGTCACCAATGATAGATGATTTTTTATGCCGAGAAGTGCTTAAAAATAGCCAAAAATTACAAATGTCCAAGGAAAAATAGACTTCGTCGAAGGCGGCGGTGGCAATCAGTACGATTTTAAGCGACAATGCCTAGAAATGCTTAAAAGAGCCACTGGACGGCGGTCCGAGAATTTTCATAATTTTTTGGCATGTGAGACATAACCCTGGAAGATTCCTAGTAGTGGAAGACTTCAAGATGGACGCCCAGGATTTTTCAGACCAAGAATCGGACACCGGACATAGAAAAGGGAGTGCCCGAGGCCAAGTCCAAATTGGCAAAGGTAGAAATGGACTTTAGGTGAGCCCAAAGGGTGTGACTCTTTGGGGCTCCCTTTGGGAGCCCAAAATTTGGAAAAATGTGGGCGGGGGGGGGGTTGCGTTTTTTTCACGTTGTCGAAGGATTCTGAAAGCAAAGTCGCGACCACAGAGGACTTTGAATAATTTCAGGATAGAAGGTCAATTTAGCATATCAAAGTCAATTTGAAAGCTTTATTTCTGCATCATTTTTAGTCTCTAAATCTGTAATTAACCAGGGTACATTCATGCACAATATTAGTAATATGAGGAGCTTCTAATGCAAGTTTGTAAGTTTGCATCAATGTATTTCTGCCTTTCAAAACATCAACAGGCTAACTTCATCTTCAAAGGCAAACTGCATAATACGAAGAGAATTTTGTTGGGTAAACTCAACATCTTTACAAACAAAATTTATCATAAGATGCAGTTCTGAATCAGTTTTTAGAAAAGTCTTGGTAATTATGCTGAATCTTTAAGTGCTGTTGCAACAACTATCACTCAAGGTACACATAAGGACCATCCTTAAGATAGTTATGTTGTCGTTCCTGTTCAGCTTTCAACCAGAGTCAAGTTAGTCTTCCAGATTTTTCCTGCACACAGTTTTATCTACTGTAGCACCACAACGTATTCTTTCCCTATTGTAATGTGCAACATTCGTCCACCAGTCAGCCTTGGACTTCACATATCTTAGGATCATATTCTCAATGAGTACAGGCAGGCCTGGAACCTTCCAGGGAATGTTTGCTTTCCAGCAAGCATGGTTAAATCAATCTTCTCAAAGAACTTCTCAATTCTTGTTTGAAGCATCACTACACACTCTCCTTCACTTGTATCCCATATGTCTTGCAGATTATTTATGCCTTGACACCACTTGTAAACTAGCAAAGGTGGAAGCTCAGAATCGGCAGGTTTGATCCAATTTGGAAACAAGTGTCGTTTCACCTTCATACCACAAGTACTGATCAAAGTATGCATCTGTAATCTTTTCCAATGGCTCGATTTCATAATCTGGAATCAGATAACTATACAAGTCCATGAACTCTATCCCAAATTCTTTGAAGGCACGTTGAGTCAGTAAGTGTCGCTTGATACGGGACAAAGCCTCATGTGGATTATCATAGGCCTGTTCAATCAGACAAAACTCCTCGCGCTGTTGTTGATTCGATTGTACAGCCACACTATACGACTCCTTCAACCGTTCTAACGCAAGAATCAGAAGCTTTGTTTCAAGCTTATATGAGAGAGGAGGGAATGGATTAGGTGAAAATTTTCTGGACTCCATCCAATGCACGACTGCCTCCTCCTGTTGCAGCTTCAGGGCCACTAATGCTTCCTCTTCTAGATCCTGGAAAAGCTGGAATAATTCCTCCCGACGATTCATAACAAGTCACTCCATTGGATTGTACCCAATTCGTCAGAACACAATCATTCCCTTCCTTCTGATGATCAGCGAGCCAGTTCATCTATATTCGTCTTCTCCCCGAATACTCTGTTTCCCCCTCCTTCCCAGATTGCAGAGAACTCCTAAATTCGCCTTCCGCTCAAAAAAGCGACCTCTATTTAAAAAAAAAACCAGAAAAGCAGCCCTTTCCTTCTATCAGAAAAGCGGCCCTTCTCACAATAGCCCCATTTCATTACTTCACAGTCCAGCCATTGATTAAACAAGCAATGCTTTTCATTAATGCATCCAGACTTTGCATACAACTCAATGATAGAATTACCAATTATTCTCTGTGTACTAATCGCCCAAGCTCCACAATGCATAGAAGGCTATAAGCACCATGCGAATAATCCATGGTGAGTCAAAATCACGTAATGCCCGTTGCTACTGTCTGCCTGCTCGCCTGTATAGTATAATAACTATGGCTCTCTCAGTCATCTCTACGTTTCTCTCTCTCTGTGTGGCTGTCTGCTCACCTTGAAGTGGAAGTACAGAACAAGGCCCAAGCACATTATTCCAGCCAATGAACAGAAAATTATCAACATGATGTCCATTATGTCTTCAGCATTTATCTAACTTGGATCTTCCTGACTGAGTGACTGGTCATACAGAGCAGGCAATTCCAGAGACAAAGCACTTGTCTCCTTACAAAACACACGAAGTTCATTTACACAAATGTCCAAGTAAAGCTTTCTGGTCTTCTGAATATCAGTATCAAACTTGATAAATGCATATGGTCTTGCAACTGTGTCAACAATGGTCCCCTGTTTGATCTCCCAAACATTCTTGTAAACTGCTTTCAAATCATCACGAATCTGCTGAACTTTCTGTATAGAGCCATCTTCAACTCTAAGTTCCAAAGTCCCATGTCAGTCAGATCATTCAGAAGATGCTTATTCACAACCACAAATTTGCCACTGACTACTCTTCGGCTGT
The DNA here is from genome assembly GCF_053477565.2 of Lygodium microphyllum. NCBI lineage: Eukaryota > Viridiplantae > Streptophyta > Polypodiopsida > Schizaeales > Lygodiaceae > Lygodium > Lygodium microphyllum. The sequence goes on along the minus strand of NC_141142.1, from coordinate 82,809,756 downwards.
ATATATTTGAGGTATATGATTCAAAACACTCATTATTGTCAAGTATCTGACTTGAAAACACATCCCAGAAATCATCACAACTAATAATCATAAACTTGTCTTCTTCAGTCTTCAACAAAGCTTGTCTCAATTTTGGCTCTGCACTGAGAAGACAATTCATGCTCTCCTTTAATCCCTTGATATGCCAGTTTCTAATGACTCTTGCAAAATTAATCTGTCCATTCAGATATCCATCATCCACAAAGCCTCTAAGGAACTCTATTCACCATCTTTCAAGTGAACATGAAGCCGTATGATCCCTTGTTATATCAATGGCCTTGCCCTTCCTGCAGAGGACAGCTCTACAATCTCCTGCATTGGCCACAAACAACTCTGTTCTGAGCACTAAGACAGTTAAATCTGTTGTGCCAGATGACAAGCCAAGATTAATTGAACATTTCTCAGTCTGCAGAAAGGTATGATAGACAGCCTTTTCTATTGCAATTGGAAATGCCACATCTTCAACAATGTAATTGAGTAACTTGTCTTTGACAAACTCTGCTACTATGGTCATCCTCCAGGATGCCTTTCTCTATTAAACATGCTCCTTCGAGAGAACTTGTAGCTTTGAATGTCAACAAGTAGGTGACTTTGTTTGATTTAATGCCCGCATCAAGCATTTTGTCATACTCGGATACGCAACAGCACGACATCCACCCCCTCTAATCCTGCGCATCCTCCGGATGGGCCAACTACCCATGATCATTATCATCAAGATCCACAAACAAATCAATCTCTTCGTTATGCATTTCCGGTAAATCAACAAGATTTTCAGCTATATCATCTGTCTCTTCCATTGGAGTTTCTTGATGTTGCTCTTCTCTCGAAAATTCTTCCAATGCATAATCCTCATCATCTCTTTTCTTGAAAATCTTGATTCTTTTTCCAGCAATTGGCACTCTAAGCACTGTCCCATCCAATTCTGTCAGCTCATATGTTGCATTATCAAAGACATGTCTAACTATGTATGGCCCAAACCATCTTTTCACCATCTTCCTAGGTGCAGTATGCTGATTTTCAAGGCTGCTATCAAAGACCAATACCCAATCTCCCTCTTCTATTGCTCTAGGCCGCAAGCGATGGCTGCTATCAAACTTGTCCTTGTTCCTTAGTCTAGCAACTTTCAACCTGTCAATAGCTAGCTGAATATCCTCAGGTCTCCTCTCCAACTGTCGAATCCGAAGAGCTAAGAGCTCCTCTCTCGTCAAATCCTCCTGCCAAGGTAAAACTGACCAAGTCAAAGCACAAGTCTCAATCGGCATAACAGGTTTCTGACCATACATCAACTCTGCAGGCATATATCCTGTGGTAACACTATGGGTCGTACGATCAGCCCACAAAGCAAATGGTAGAAGTCTCGGCCATTCTCCAATCCGTCCTCTGCATGCTTTGGCTAATGCTTTCACTATTGGCGGATGCCCTCTTTCACTCTTCCCATTTCCCTCTGGATTGTATGCTGTAGTTAGAGCCAATTTGATTCCTAGCTGAGAGAAAAACTCCCTAGCTTCATCTGCATCCAATTCACCACGATCCGCAGTGATCTTACCCACACATCCGTACCTGCAGAAAATTTCCTCCAATAAGAACTTACACACTGCACTAGTGGTCTTCGTTCTCAAAGATCTGCCCTCAACATGATTGGTAAGATCCTCTCTAGCCAAAACAATGTACCTCATCTGCCATAGACCCATACGCATGGTAACCAAATCAACTACCCACTTATAATGAATGCATAGCGGATAAGTCGGATGAAGCTCATCTCTATGACGCACTACTGAATACATCTGGCAGTCTCTGCAAGTCTCAACAAAGTGAGAAACATCTCTATACATGCCTTTCCACCAATATTTCTCCCTGATTTTCTCATAAGTAGCCCATACTCCTCTATGACCAGCCCAAGGACTCTCATGAAACTCCCTCATCACCTGTAACTGTGACTCTCTATCGCAGACAACCCGCAAAGGTAATCCGCCTCTTTTCTTCGGATGCTTCCAAAGAAATCCGTCCTTGAGAAAATAACCATAGGCTTTCCTTCTGATCTTCTTAAACTCTTCATCTGTCCATTCACCTCTTCTGCTTAGTGTACTAAGGTACCTGCCAATCTGCAACCAATCTCCAACATAGAGTTCTTCTATGAAAGCCACAATATCATAAACATGACAAACATGATCAACCATAGTGGCTGAAATTTCTGCATCATCCTCTTCTGCAAGTAGAGTCTCCTCATCATCATATCTGGCTCTAGACAACATATCTGCCACTGGATTATCCTTCCCTGCTATGTGTTTAAATTTCGGATTTAATGACTTGATGTATGCAATCCATCTCAACATAGCTATATCCGGAGTAGAACAACTCGTGATCATACCAATCAATGGCAAACAATCTGTCTGTACCACAACTGAAGCTCCAATAAAGTACTCCTTGTCACATTTGAGAGCCGTGACAATCCCCAATAACTCCCTCTTGATTTGCGGATATCTCCTCTGTCTCTCGTTTAGGACTTTTGCCCCAAACCGAATAGCATACCTATTTCCATCTGCATCATCTTGACCCACAGCCCAACCTATGCCAATTGGACTAGTGTCAACTGTCAATACAATAGGCCTATCACAATTATAATCCGCTTTCCTGAGAGTAGGAGCATTCTGCAATAACTTCTTCAATTTCCGCATGGCTCTAGTGTGGCTCTCATCCCAATAAAATTTCTGCCCCTTTCGAAGCAGCTGATACAAACAATCTGCTATGTGTGCAAAATGAGGTATCCAAATCATATAAAACACACAAGCACCAATGAATCTCCGTACCTCAGAAGTAGTAGAACAATACTCTGCAATCTTGCCTATAGCATTCACCTTATCAGGTGAGGGTTTCCTGTCATAATATCCACACATATGCCCAACAATGACAACCTCATTCACTCCAAAAACAGATTTTTGCCCTGAAAGTGTCAAGTTCACTTCTTCTAACCTGGCCAAAATCTTCTCACATGCTGAAATATGATCAGCCACAAAGTATCTGCATCCCTGCTCATTTAGGCTCTCATTCTTCTCTTCTTCTGTACACCCCTTAATGGGCACATCATCCAAGAAAGGCATAGTATGCTGAGGTATGTAATCACGAAGGACCTTATGCATGGCATTCATCATATGTGCAACAGAATTAGTGGCACCTTGAGGCAAGGTACACATCCTGACAAGCCCAATAGGAGTTCTCATGGTGGTTATATCCCTGCTTTCCAAAGCCAGCTGAAACTGATCATAACCTGAATACAAATCACCCAAAGAATAGATGGAACGTCCAGCAAATGCCTCTGCAAACTCATCCACAACTGGACCTATACCAACATTCCTGATAGTAACTCTATTCACTGGCTGCATGTCCTGAATAAATCGAAGAGTACCATTCTTCTTTGGAACTGTAAACCACCTGTTTGAGTATGGTGCATATGAAGGCTCAAGGATTCCCATCCTGATTTTCTCATTCAATAAATCAATTAACTTTGGCAAGTGTGCTTTAGGCACTGGAATAGGTCGGAGATTCCATGGAATATGAGGAATAGTAAAGATGACCATAGGAGCAACAATATCAGGATTCACACATCCAATCTCATGTGGGACAAAAGCAAATCCCCTTCCATGACGCTCAAGCATCTCCTGAAAGCATTGCTTCTCCATGGGTAACAAGAAATCACCATTTCCAATTTTCAATTCAGCAAGTGTCTCTGCTGAAAATTTATGACCAATATGCTCCGGATTCCTCAAAATTTGCTGTTTAGCAGCCCTTTCTATTTGCTGATCACTGTCAGGTGGAAGCGGTACAGCAACCGGCTTCACCTTCTTATCCACAGTTTTGTATTTCGTGTCAACCCTGGCTTCATTATGCTCTTCTGCATTACATAAACCTTGTTGTAAATCAGCAATTCTGCACTCCAATGGCTGAATATTCTCAGCCCTCTGCTCTATGGACTGCATAGAAACAGCCCCAAACTCTAAATGCTGAAATATTTCAGCAGTAAACTCTGTTGGCTGAAAATTTTCAGCCCTCTGTCTCTCTGAAAGCTGATCATAACCAGCTGGAAACTCTGTTTGCTGAATTTCTTCAGCACTCAACACTCTTTGCTGAGTTACCTCAGCCTCTAACTCAATCTGTGACATAAAATCTGCAATTTCATAAAACATGTCCAGGGACTGCACTAATACATTACCATGACAATTCAGCATATCAGTTTTCAGCATATCTCCCATTTCTGTCATCGTATCTGCACAAATCACACTGTCATACATACCATCTATGTGCTCATCATCCTCCAAAATTCCTGCATTTTTCAAAATTTTCTCCTTCCTGCATATATACTGCCTGGTAGCTCTAAACAATCTAGAAGTCTTCTGATAGCTCATCGAACTGTTTGCTGAAATCCCAACATAACCAGAGGAGAAAACACCGCTGCCAGGAGGCGAGAACTCCAATCTCCTCTCCTCTGTACCACCGTCGTCTCGCGAAACGGCGGTACCTAATGAAAACCCGAATCCCTCACAGTGGGTAAGGGTGCATCTCTGAGAGTATCCCTGTTTCTAACATGATTCACACATACAGTCATAAACTGAACTGCTCTCATACCATCTTTACTGCGAATCCGTGCATAAGCAGATCCATCATCCATGACCTTTGTCTCCATGCGCATCTCTGTAATGAATGGCTGACCAAGAATTATGGGATAAGAGCATGAATCCTGCACAAAGAAATGAAAATCCTCCTCCACATCTCCAATAGAAACCCTGACACTAGGGCAAGTAGCATATAAATCACCTGCAGTGTTATTGGCGGCTCTCATACGCCACCCATGCTCTACATCCATAGGCCATCTGTTACTCTCATAAACTCCACGAACAATGAGATTAATCTCTGAACCATGATCAACCAATGCAACATAAGGCACCTGTTTTTCTCCAACCTTTACCATCGTCTCTGTAGTTGCCCTAGCCCAATGGCTCCGTGAAAAGTGACTACGCGATATCAAAACAGGCTCATCAATTTCAGCATAATGCATAGGCTGAACCCTCTTCTCTACCTGCGGCAAAACAGAAGCATTATCAACCATAACCTCATCATCATCTTCATCCAACTCTCCAATCAAAACTCCCTGTGTATCAGTGGTAGCCAATGCATGTCTTTTCCTCTTTAGGACCTCCTGAAACTGATCCTGAAACTCTCTTTTTGAGATGCCCAAAATCTCAGAAATAGTGAAAGTCACCTCACTACCAAGTATCTTATCATTAAAGATTTTCTTCATATCTGTAGATGTCTCAATGTCGGACATCAATCTGAATCCTGGCTGCTTTCTCTCTCTAGGCTCTTGCCTCTTTTCCCTCTTTGGAGCATCCTCCATCTGTCGATCTAGCCCTGGTCTTGAAGACGGTCCTGCAGTAGGTGGAGTAACAAACTCACCCCCTCTAGTCTTCTTAGCTGCACTTGGATTTTCTTCATCCCTCTTACGCTTCTCCTCAACAAATACATCTGCACCATGAGATTTAGCCAAATAAGCATAAATAGAATACCTATCAACAGGTGAGTCCCAACCTGTCTTTGATCTGATGCTAGAGCCTGCGCTAGTCAAAACAGTTTGCTGAATTTTCCCCTTGTTTGCAGTCTCCATAGCATAAGTCCATAGTGCGGACTGAGTCTCCGATCCCTTCTCAATCTGTACTCCATATGCAGAAGCATCACCTCTAGCCGTCACATAAGAAGTACGCGCAGCCATGTCCTCCACTAACTTCTTCATTCCACCTTTACCAAAGTTGGTAGCAAGTGGAGCTCCTGTCTCAGTTAACCAAATCTTACCATCTTGCCCCCAATATACCAAATTCTGCCTCCTTGCATCCTGGAAAGAGTCACAATCCCTGCAATGCTGATGCTCCGTACTATCACACCAAATACATCTCCGATCTCTCCTAGGAGCACTAGGAGCACTCCTAGGTGCAGTAGGAGCACTAGAAGAAGTAGTAGGCACAGTCGAAGCAAACTGCTCCTTCAACTTACCCACCAACTCCGCTTTGACTGACTCAAGTGTCAAATCTGTGATACCTTTGATTATGTCATCAATAGAGGTAGGCACTGATGGAGCGGATGGTTTTGGAGCAGAAGGTGTAGGCATCGGTCGTGGAACAGGTGGAGTGGAAATAGTAGGCACTGGCATAGGCCAAGAAACTGGTTGAGGAGGAGAAGAAATAACAGGGATAGAAGTAGGCATAGGAGCAGATGATGATGTAGGTGTCATGGAACCATTCTGTAGACGATTCTTCCATATCCTCCTCTTGGTCAAAGTCGAGACTGCATCCTGAGCATCCTGCCAATCAGTTTTAAGACCCATAGGCTTCGTGCGATCTTCAAGAAGCTCACCCAATTCTTCTTGAAGAGCAGGATCTGCAGCTTGCAAGAAAAGTTCAACTTTTTCAACATCCAATGCTCTTTGTTCAATAGCATCAAGCTGACTATACCTCTCTTCGAATTCTCGAATCAACTCCGAAGCAGCAAGACCCTTGTTTGGCATGTAGACCCACTCTCGGAATGACCGCCGAGTAGCCATACCAAAGTCCTCAAGGAAGTATTCTTCTTTTAAAGCCTTCTTAAAATCTTGCCAATGTGTATTTTGAATAAATAAATCAGTCACCTTTGTCCTCAAAGCAGGTGTGACAAGACGAAGGAAGTACTTACTCATAAGTCTAGCAGGAACTCCAAAAAACCCCATCTTGATCTCATATGTCTTCAAATATGCTGAAACATTACGCCCGTCAAATAGCTTCTTCTCACTCTCAACTGCTTCAATAGCCTTAGTCGCGCTGTTTGCATTCTCCTGCTCCGAATAGAGTTGCCTTTGCTGAGACAACTGCTGTTGATGCAATTGTTGTTGCTGCTGCATATACATTTGTGTTTGCTGATTTTGGAGCTGCATATACATGGACATATTCTGCAAAATCTGTTTTAGATCCTCCGTTGAAGTACTTGACGCAGCAGTCATTGATGGAACTGAAGTAGACACAGCTGGAGTTGTAGAAGAAGCTGAAATAGAGGCTGAAGAATCTCCCATCCTGAAATTTCTGCGACGCTTTCACGTCGGGTTCACCAAAGATGTCGAAGGATTCTGAAAGCAAAGTCGCGACCACAGAGGACTTTGAATAATTTCAGGATAGAAGGTCAATTTAGCATATCAAAGTCAATTTGAAAGCTTTATTTCTGCATCATTTTTAGTCTCTAAATCTGTAATTAACCAGGGTACATTCATGCACAATATTAGTAATATGAGGAGCTTCTAATGCAAGTTTGTAAGTTTGCATCAATGTATTTCTGCCTTTCAAAACATCAACAGGCTAACTTCATCTTCAAAGGCAAACTGCATAATACGAAGAGAATTTTGTTGGGTAAACTCAACATCTTTACAAACAAAATTTATCATAAGATGCAGTTCTGAATCAGTTTTTAGAAAAGTCTTGGTAATTATGCTGAATCTTTAAGTGCTGTTGCAACAACTATCACTCAAGGTACACATAAGGACCATCCTTAAGATAGTTATGTTGTCGTTCCTGTTCAGCTTTCAACCAGAGTCAAGTTAGTCTTCCAGATTTTTCCTGCACACAGTTTTATCTACTGTAGCACCACAACGTATTCTTTCCCTATTGTAATGTGCAACATTCGTCCACCAGTCAGCCTTGGACTTCACATATCTTAGGATCATATTCTCAATGAGTACAGGCAGGCCTGGAACCTTCCAGGGAATGTTTGCTTTCCAGCAAGCATGGTTAAATCAATCTTCTCAAAGAACTTCTCAATTCTTGTTTGAAGCATCACTACACACTCTCCTTCACTTGTATCCCATATGTCTTGCAGATTATTTATGCCTTGACACCACTTGTAAACTAGCAAAGGTGGAAGCTCAGAATCGGCAGGTTTGATCCAATTTGGAAACAAGTGTCGTTTCACCTTCATACCACAAGTACTGATCAAAGTATGCATCTGTAATCTTTTCCAATGGCTCGATTTCATAATCTGGAATCAGATAACTATACAAGTCCATGAACTCTATCCCAACTTCTTTGAAGGCACGTTGAGTCAGTAAGTGTCGCTTGATACGGGACAAAGCCTCATGTGGATTATCATAGGCCTGTTCAATCAGACAAAACTCCTCGCGCTGTTGTTGATTCGATTGTACAGCCACACTATACGACTCCTTCAACCGTTCTAACGCAAGAATCAGAAGCTTTGTTTCAAGCTTATATGAGAGAGGAGGGAATGGATTAGGTGAAAATTTTCTGGACTCCAGCCAATGCACGACTGCCTCCTCCTGTTGCAGCTTCAGGGCCACTAATGCTTCCTCTTCTAGATCCTGGAAAAGCTGGAATAATTCCTCCCGACGATTCATAACAAGTCACTCCATTGGATTGTACCCAATTCGTCAGAACACAATCATTCCCTTCCTTCTGATGATCAGCGAGCCAGTTCATCTATATTCGTCTTCTCCCCGAATACTCTGTTTCCCCCTCCTTCCCAGATTGCAGAGAACTCCTAAATTCGCCTTCCGCTCAAAAAAGCGACCTCTATTTAAAAAAAAAACCAGAAAAGCAGCCCTTTCCTTCTATCAGAAAAGCGGCCCTTCTCACAATAGCCCCATTTCATTACTTCACAGTCCAGCCATTGATTAAACAAGCAATGCTTTTCATTAATGCATCCAGACTTTGCATACAACTCAATGATAGAATTACCAATTATTCTCTGTGTACTAATCGCCCAAGCTCCACAATGCATAGAAGGCTATAAGCACCATGCGAATAATCCATGGTGAGTCAAAATCACGTAATGCCCGCTGCTACTGTCTGCCTGCTCGCCTGTATAGTATAATAACTATGGCTCTCTCAGTCATCTCTACGTTTCTCTCTCTCTGTGTGGTTGTCTGCTCACCTTGAAGTGGAAGTACAGAACAAGGCCCAAGCACATTATTCCAGCCAATGAACATAAAATTATCAACATGATGTCCATTATGTCTTCAACATTTATCTAACTTGGATCTTCCTGACTGAGTGACTGGTCATACAGAGCAGGCAATTCCAGAGACAAAGCACTTGTCTCCTTACAAAACACACGAAGTTCATTTACACAAATGTCCAAGTAAAGCTTTCTGGTCTTCTGAATATCAGTATCAAACTTGATAAATGCATATGGTCTTGCAACTGTGTCAACAATGGTCCCCTGTTTGATCTCCCAAACATTCTTGTAAACTGCTTTCAAATCATCACGAATCTGCTGAACTTTCTGTATAGAGCCATCTTCAACTCTAAGTTCCAAAGTCCCATGTCAGTCAGATCATTCAGAAGATGCTTATTCACAACCACAAATTCGCCACTGAGTACTCTTCGGCTGTATATATTTGAGGTATATGATTCAAAACACTTATTATTGTCAAGTATCTGACTTGAAAACACATCCCAGAAATCATCACAACTAATAATCATAAACTTGTCTTCTTCAGTCTTCAACAAAGCTTGTCTCAATTTTGGCTCTGCACTGAGAAGACAATTCATGCTCTCCTTTAATCCCTTGATATGCCAGTTTCTAATGACTCTTGCAAAATTAATCTGTCCATTCAGATATCCATCATCCACAAAGCCTCTAAGGAACTCTATTCACCATCTTTCAAGTGAACATGAAGCCGTATGATCCCTTGTTATATCAATGGCCTTGCCCTTCCTGCAGAGGACAGCTCTACAATCTCCTGCATTGGCCACAAACAACTCTGTTCTGAGCACTAAGACAGTTAAATCTGTTGTGCCAGATGACAAGCCAAGATTAATTGAACATTTCTCAGTCTGCAGAAAGGTATGATAGACAGCCTTTTCTATTGCAATTGGAAATGCCACATCTTCAACAATGTAATTGAGTAACTTGTCTTTGACAAACTCTGCTACTATGGTCATCCTCCAGGATGCCTTTCTCTATTAAACATGCTCCTTCGAGAGAACTTGTAGCTTTGAATGTCAACAAGTAGGTGACTTTGTTTGATTTAATGCCCGCATCAAGCATTTTGTCATACTCGGATACGCAGCAGCACGACAACGTGATCAGCAACAAGGCGCCATATCCATGATTTGGTGAAGAGATGGAAGATGGGGCCTGTAAACAACCCCCCCAACTGACCGGATACATGATCTACATTCTATCTTCGCTCTCCATCGCTCCAGACCACTCCTCAATTGGCTGCCTAGTTGTGGAGAAAAAAAACCATTCTTTCTCTCTCCTCCCTCTCTCTCTTGCATAGAGGATATTCATGTGCAAGAAATTAAGAAGAAGAGGGGCTGAAGAATGCTTGTCCGGCTGTGATCGGACTGCTTCAAGATGAAGTGGAGGCTGAGAAAAGAGGTTCAACATTGAAGAATCATTTCTGGTCGATCCATGGGCTGCTCAAAATGATTATTAAAAAAACCACAACATGCAAGACACGCGGTATGCTTCAATTTTACAAAGAAATTTGATTGTTTTTGTTGTTTCATGGTCCAAATATTGTTCATATGCAATGAAATTTAGTTTGAACCTTGTTTGCATCATGATTGAGGGTTGTAACTATAGAAATACAGAACCCGTAATGATATAGAGCCGTTATTAATTCTTTAAAACCCATAAAATTTCATTTTTAATGAAAATTAGTGGTTTTTTTAAATTTTGAGTGGGAGAGAAGGGGTGAAAATGAGATAAAGTAAGGGAAAATGTTAAGTTTCAGTGAAAATGATAAGACAATATAAATAAATCACAAAATACCTATTTTTAATGAATAATCAATAGAAAAAATAGCAAAAATAAAGAAAATTGGAGTTTTCGCACTCAAAAAATATGAAAAAATAATATTTATGTGCGTGAATGTTTGGCAAGGTTAAAGCATGAGGTTAAGCATTAGTTTGGCCTTGTTCTTTGTGTTATAGTACGTGTTTATTATTATTTACATACAAAATGGATACAAAACAACCATTTTGTAACGTGCCCACTCCTCAAATCGCGGGGCACGTCTTAGCAGTCCATCGAGAGATATATCTAGAAGACACCACCTGGCACTCCCAAGGAATGACACGGGGTTTGCCAACTAGGGTCTCTCGAGTCTGCCTCGCAACAGAACTTATCCAGCCTTTCCCACTAGGATCGACCTGAAGTCCGGGTTCCTTGTAGTCGGGTCTTCCTAACAGCCTTCTAGCGTCAATATGTAACTGCTCCACTTTGCGCAGATACAACTGGACCAAAGTAGACTCATACCGCACTTGGTTCAAAAAGAATGGAAAACGAGAGGGATGCATCACTCGACCTCTCTGCCCATAGGGCATAGTCCCATTCCAGTCCCCTAAAACGGTATGAATCAAGTTTTTTACTTACAAGTTCTAAGGTCCTTGTCTATCTAACGTTCGCATCAAATAAATTCCATTGAGAAAAGCTCTCGGCTAACCGAGACCACCCTGCCGTAGGATGGACCCGACAGTCACATCCACCACGCTTCCCTCGAGGGTTGTTTTAGTTATCTAATTACCTACTGCATTATGTTTGACACATAAAAGTAGCTTCCTTAATTAACCCGTTAATCACAGGTTCCTTTACGTAACTTAGGGCACAGACACGAAGACAAGATAAAACAAGATCATTAACTTATCTTCAGATTAATGTTTGTCTCCTACCCATATAGGAGAATTAAGTGTCCCTTTCTGCCTTCACATAAATAATCCTTCCGTATCCCGGAAGTAAAAACTCGAAGGTTTATCCTACCAAGATTCTGCCTTGTAACTAGTATCAAGGCCTCAAGATCCTATCTCGAGTCACGTAGAACACTTGTGTAGGGTCTGGAGGCATTGGGATTTATAGCCAGAGTCCCCTTTGACACCCAAGGGTCCTCCTACGCCAAGTAATTTCCACGGAGAGACCTCTCGCGATAGGTTCGGTCCACATTCCCGGCACGGATTCATAACCCCCTTGGTTAGGGTTTGGCGGTTCGCGGGGGTAGCTAGTGCCATCCTTCCTTAATTATCCCTTTAGGAAATCATCCATAGTTGAAGCAACCAACCTAATAACATTTACTAGGGAAAACATCCCTTTTGTTCCCATGGCATTTTATCCTTACAGTTCCAGCCATGAAAATATAATCACTTGGATATTCATCCAAAACCACAACCAATCCTTAAGTATCCTTTCGGAAACAATCAAGCTGAAACAACCAACCTAACATCCTTTAACTAGGAAAACATCCTTTCCTAATCCAGCAAGTAACCACTCTACTTACTAACCTCTTTTCCATCTTAAACAAGATCAACCCTCATTAGAAACATCAATGGTAAACCATCTCAACAAGTCCCTCAAGCCACCATTGCATTGGAACTTAGCTTATCCCTACTTAAATCATTTTCAGCCTTGATATACTACCTCCCTAGGGTTTACTCTCCCCCTTGGGATCTAGGGTTGCTCAAGGAACAACTTTAACGGTTATCTTCTAGATCTTTTTAATGATCTATGTGATTTCACCTTGACCATTATTAATCAAGGCTACCTATTTAGGGTAGAAGATCAACCCATCGTAAGCCCTTTAATGGTGAATACATACATTTATGTTTTTCATGATACGTCGGATTAGGGTCTAACTTGCCCATCTTATCTCTAAGACAACTTTTAACTTTATCCTACAATTTCGAGGCTATCGTACAAAACTTCAATTCAAGCACTTCAATGTACGCTAAAATTGATGCAATCTTCCTATGCAACCTTGACACGCTTCTTGTTATATTTTATGCAATTTTCCTTCAATGAATCATCTATTGTTACTTGCTTTTCAGTCTCCTTTCCTATTACTCATCTAATGTGACACTAATGACTTTTACCTATTTTATGCATGCAATTCTACCTCTATTTAAGAATTCAAGATGCGTGAGAAGAATCTAAATCTTGGTACAACCTGGATATGAGCTATAGTTGCTGGAGGGTTGGTGGTATTCATGTCTCCACTTGCATTGGATATGTTCCTAGCTCTGTTTGCAACTTCAGCACTTGTACTCCTTGTAACTCGTCTCTTGGGTGCCATCCTTGTGCGTTCTTGGTCTTGCAACCCTTGAGGTAAATCGACCGCTCTTGCCTTAGCAGAAGGAAGTGGTACTAAGGCTAGTCAATGTGACTTCAAACATCCATAACTCTTCTTCTTCTTTTACCCTCTCCCCAATTTGTTTTCCTTCTATCTCACCCTCTCCATCTCATAGTCTTCTCTCCCTCTCTCTTTCTCTCTCACTCTTGTTTTACTTCTTCTTCTCTTCTTCTCCTTCTCTCTCTCCCTCTTCTTCTTCTTCTTCTCCTCTCTCTCCCTCTCCTTCTCCTTCTCTCTCTCCATCTTCTTCTTCTCCTCTCTCTCCCTCTTCTTCTCCTTCTTTCTCTCCCTTCCTCTTCTTCTTCTTCTTTTTCTTCTTCTTCGTCTCCTCTCTCTCCCTCTTCTTCTCCTTCTTTCTCCTCTCTCTCCCTTTTCTTCTCCTTCTACTCTCATGCCCAGGGGGGCACGCCTGCTAGAGACCATTGGGGGGGGTGGGGGGTTTCTGTCAAAGACGAAGGGGGGGGTTAGCCAGGATGATGGGGGGGGTGTGATGCAGTCCGAGGGGGGGCCCTGCTGTAGTAGCAGGGGGCTACGGCCTCGCACGGAGAGGGGCTCTGCAGACTGATGATGAGGAGGAGGAGGGGGAGTTGCTGATCACGACAAGGGAGGGGCTACGCTGCTGGAGGGAGGGGGAAGGCCCCTCTTTTTAAAGAGGGTGGTATGGTCGCCACCCCTCCCACCTGGGGGGCTGCATGCCCCCCCTTCTCTACCTCTCTCTCTCTCTCTCTCCATGCACATGGCAGGGGGAGAGAGAGAGAGTAAACAAACTTCCAAAAAATTTTAAATTTTTTTTGAAGGGGGGTTCTCATGGGGGGAGGCACGGGGGAAGCACCGGGGGGGATATTACATCCTCTCCCCCTTAGAGGAATCGAGATGTCCTCATCTCAAGAAGACTTAAGGAAGACAAGCACTAATGGGGCTTACGGCTTGTGGGTTAAGACCACCATGCATCCGTTGCGCTACTCTTAATGTTTCAAGTAGTGCGCTCATATTATTCGAATTAACCATAGGTACAAGAGTAGGGTCTATTATCAATTGTGTTACATGTCGACTAAGCTTTTAGGAATTTTAGTCCTCCTAATAAGGTTTAGTGGGCTCTAGATTTTTGTCTTCATCTGATCCGTCTATATATCCATAGACTGCACCTGTGTAGCTTCATTTTCTTGGAGGCTCAATGTCTTCTAGACTTAGATCAGGGTAGTCTACTTGGATGTGTCCTAGCTCATTACAATGGAAGCATTGACGGTAGGGATATCTCCTACGGATGTGCCCTATCTCTCCGCACATATGGCATCTCTTATCCTAATCTCCATAGTCATCTTTGCTATAATTTCCCAATTTAAGCTCTTGGACGATTGGATTCGCTCGAAGTAATGCATCATGCAAGTCCGTTGGGCGCATTGATTCCAATCGAGTGTTTATGGGTGGATTCAACCCAACACAGAATTTTGACAACTGTTGTGTCATATCCATTGGGGATGCATACTTTAGGAGTGAAACAAACTTCGAATAATATGCTTCCAGGGATAATCCTAGCTACTTCAAGTCATAGAATTCATTCATCTTTTGTGTATGGTAGGCAGGTGGCAGATACCTCCCTCGCACAGCTTCCCTAAGCTTATCCCAAGTGACTGTCCCCTCTGAGATCACTTGGTCTTTGCACCACTGTTTCCACCAAAGTCTCACCTTGCCTGTAAGCTTAAGTTTGGTGAGCATGGGTTGGTTAACAAGTGCAGTTCCTGCTGCCTCAAAATAGTCCTCCATGGACTCAATCCAGATCTCCGCGTCAGCTTGAACAGTCCTTCCCTTTCCATCAAGCTCGGGTGGTTTGATTTGTTTGAGAAGGAACTTCTTCTCTTGAACCACAGCTGGACTTAATGCAGGAGTCAGACTTGGAACCTGCACTTGGGATTGCGTCTGCGCAATAAGATTCCTTATGTTAACATCTTATTACACGTTTCCCATATTATGTTAATACAACTAGCACAGCTTTTAGCCAAGTGATTTAATCACCTTAGCTAACATTCACGATCAAGATAGACAATTGTAAAAAGTCTTATTTATTCATGAGAGCATAACCCTTTGAGTACATTTATTTTGGATAAGTATGACAAGCTGATTGATACATCAGTTTGGGGAAAATAGGATTGTATTACAATCGGCTATAGGGACAGAATAATAATATGGAGTGGGGTCATGGATTTTTACGAAACGGTAAGTCATAGGAAGCTTGGGGTATCCCTTCCTTTGATACCCGTTCTTCTCATAGCGCCCTAACACTTTGATTCTGTCGTCAAAGATCACCTGGGTCACTTCTTCATCGACATACTTATTCTGCTTAACTTGCCAACCGCTAACGTGCAAAGTTGTGTTTATGTCAGCTTTGACAAAGATGAACAACTTCACGATCTTTAAATCCTCCATCCACTTGATTCTCTTCAAGTTGATCTGAAGGTATGCAAGTTGATGGGTTGCTATGTAGTATATTCTCGAGTCTCCTGTCCATCTCTACTCCGCATACAGAGGCGAAGGGTTATAGATGTGGTCCAGAATATTCTGGAGTCTCCCGTCCATCTCTACTCCGCATACAGAGGCAAAGGGTTATAGATGCTTTGAATTATCGTTAGAGAATTGGAAACGAGAGGGATGCATCGCTCAACCTCTCTACCCATAGGGCATAGTCCCATTTTGGTCCCCTAAAATGGTATGAATTAGGTTTTTTACTTACAAGTTCTAAGGTCCTTGTCTATCTAACGTTCGCATCAAATAAATTCCATTGAGGAAAGCTCTCGGCTAACCAAGACCACCCTACCGTAGGATGGACCCGACGGTCACATCCACCATGCTTCCCTCGGGGGTTGTTTTAGTTATTTAATTACCTACCACATTATGTTTGACACATAAAAGCAGATTCCTTAATTAACCCGTTAATCACAGGGTCCTTTACGTAACTTAGAGCACAGACACAAAGACAAGATAAAACAAGATCAAACACTTCCTTAACTTATCTTCAGATTAATGTTTGTCTCCCGCTCATACAAGAGAATTAAGTGTCTCTTTCTGCCTCCTCATAAATAATCCTTCAGTATCCCAAAAATAAAAACCCGAAGGTTTATCCTACCAAGATTCTGCCTCGTAACTAGTATCAAGGCCTCGAGATCTTATCTCGAGTCATGTAGAACACTTGTGTAGGGTCCGGAGGCATTGGGATTTACGGCCAGAGCCCCCCTTGGCACCCAAGCGTCCTCCTACGCCAAGTAATTTCCACAGAGAGACCTCTCGCGATGGGTTCGGTCCACATTCTCGGTGCGGATTCATAACCCCCTTGGTTAGGGTTTGGCGGTTCGCAGGGGGTAGCTAGCGCCATCCTTCCTTAATTATCCCTTTAGGAAATCATCCATAGCTGAAGCAGCCAACCTAATAACATTTACTAGGGAAAACATCCCTTTTGTTCCCATGGCAATTTATCCTTACAGTTCTCACCATGAAAATATAATCACTTGGATATTCATCCAAAACCACAACCAATCCTTAAGTATCCTTTTGGAAACAATCAAGCTGAAACAACTAGCCTAACATCCTTTAACTAGGAAAACATCCTTTCTTAATCTAGCAAGTAACCACTCTGCTTACTAACCTCTTTTCCATCTTAAACAAGGTCAAACCTCATTAGAAACATCAAAATGGTAAACCATCTCAACAAGTCCCTCAAGCCAACATTGCATTGGAACTTAGCTTATCCCTACTTAAATCATTTTCAGTCTTGATATACTACCTCCCTAGGGTTTACTCTCCCCCTTGGGATCTAGGGCTGCTCAAGGAACAACTTTAACAGTTATCTTCTAGATCTTTTTAATGATCTATGTGATTTCACCTTGACCTTTATTAATCAAGGCTACCTATTTAGGGTAGAAGATCAACCCATCTTAAGCCCTTTAATGGCAAATATACATGCATTTATGTTTTTCATGATACGTCGGATTAGGGTCTAACTTGCCCATCTTCTCTCTAAGACAACTTTTAACTTTATCCTAAAATTTCGAGGCTATCGTACAAAACTTCAATTCAAGCACTTCAATGTATGTTAAAATTGATGAAATCTTCCTATGCAACCTTGACAGGCTTCTAGTTATATTTTATGCAATTTCCTTCAATGCATCATCTATTGTTACTTGCTTTTCAGTCTCGTTTCCTATTACTCATCTAATGTAACACTAATGACTTTTACCTATTTTATGCATGCAATTCTATCTCTATTTAAGAATTCAAGATGCGTGAGAAGAATCTAAATCTTGGTACAACCTGGATATGAGCTATAGTTGCTAGAGGGTTGGTGGTATTCATGTCTCCGCTTGCATTGGATATGTTCCTAGCTTTGTTGGCAACTTCAGCACTTGTGCTCCTTGTAACTCATCTCTTGGGTGCCATCCTTGTGCATTCTTGGTCTTGCAACCGTTGCGGTAAATCGACCGCTCTTGCCTTGGCAGAAGGAAGTGGTACTAAGGCCAGTCAATGTGACTTCAAGCATGCATAACTCTTCTTCTTCTTTTACCCTCTCCCCAATTTATTTTCCTTCTATCTCACCCTCTCCATCTCATAGTCTTCTCTCCCTCTCTCTTTCTCTCTCACTCTTGTTTTACTTCTTCTTCTCTTCTTTTCCTTCTCTCTCTCCCTTTTCTTCTTCTTCTTCTTCTTCTCCTTCTCTCTCTCCCTCTTCTTCTTCTTCTTCTTCTTCTTCTTCTTCTTCTTCTTCTCCTCTCTCGCCCTCTTCTTCTCCTCCTTTCTCCTATCTCTCCCTCTTCTTCTCCTTCTTTCTCCTCTCTCTCCCTCTTATTCTCCTTCTTCTACTCTCACACCCAGGAGGCGGGGGGGGGGGGGGAGACGCCTGCTGTTGGAGACCATGGGGGGGAGGGGGGGCTTGCTGCAGTAGCAAGGGGCTACGGCCTGGCATGGAGGGGGGCTCTGTGGACTAACGACAAAGAGGAGGAGGGGGAGCTACTAATCATGACGAGGGAGGGGCTACACTGTTGGGGGGAGGGGAAATGCCCCTCTTTTTAAAGAGGGGGAGGAGGATGGTATGGCCGCCACCCCTCCCACCTAGGGGGCTGCATGCCCCCCCTTCTATATGTCTTACTCACTCACTCACTCACTCTCTCTCTCTCTCTCTCTCTCCCCGCCATGCACATGGCAGGGGGAGAGAGAGGGAGACTAAAAAAACTTCAAAAAAAGTTAATTTTTTTTTGAAGGGGGGTTCTCATGGGGGGAGGCACGGGGAAGCACGGGGGGGGGGGGGGGGGCAACCCAATTAGCATCAGTGTCTCCATGCAGCTCTATCTGAACCCCAGTCTCATAAAATAGTCCATACTGTAATGTGGACTTCACATACCTGAGTATGCGTCTAGCCACATCCAAATGCGGTTTCCTTGGAGCTTGCATAAACTGACTTACCAATCCAATAGCATAGCTCAAATCTGGCCTGGTAATAGTCATATAAATCAAACTTCCTACTATGCGTCTGTACATAGTAGGGTCTTCGAGAAGCTCACCTACATCTGCGCTCAACTTCACATTCTGCTCCAAAGGAATTGAAATAGGCTTATACCCTATCATCCCATATTTGGACAGCATGTCCAATCCATAATGCCTCTGCAAGAGCCGTATCCCACTTGATGATCGAATCACCTCAATGTTGAGATATCGAGCTCCACTCGTGATATGCCAGGGTGACCGTTGTGCATTTATGTCACCGACTTGTCAGTTGCAGATGCGGTTGGTATACCGCCCATGAATAATAGCTACATGATAGCTATCCTTATCTACTCTAGTTCATGGCTCAGTTAGTATGCCACCTTAGTTAGTTGAGTTTGGTTTGAGACCCATATATAGGGTTCTTCTATTTCTATGTACTAGAGTTCTTTTTGGCTTACACAACTAAGAAGAGGAAAACTATTTTCAGCCTCCACCTGTGTGTGTATTCCCCCATTGTGCAAGCAAGAAAGCTACAAGTGAGACTCCTTCCTTCTCTCCCACAATCTTGACATGGTATCAGAGCCTTGTTCGTGGTAAGGAGCTCAAGAAAGCAAGCCAAGCTCACGGTGTTCTGGTAAGAGGAGCAGTGTTGCTTTCATTTTCTGTTTTGGGAGCAGATCTCTACAGGCAGCACAGCCAGAAATTGCAAGAGTGCATTGTCTCAGGTTGAGACGCCCTTCGCGTTGAAGCAAGAGGGCAGTATATGCTACGGGAAAGGGCTTTAGCCTTTGGCAACCCTGTTTTTTTTATTTGAGGCCATTTCGGGGCCTGTTTTGGAGGCGAAAGTTTTCTGCACGCACTCAGGAAAAAGCCATGTTTTATGCTATGCGACCATTGTTCTACAGGTCGGTGAAAAGTTACCACAGATATTGCATCGTATGCTCGTGTGCAGAGACATTGGGAGTTACAGAATCATCCTTGGTTCCTGTATATGCAAAATCGTCACTAGGAAGTGACTGTGTGGTCAAATACCACTTTCGCCAGTTTTGCAGATTTGCCCTTGTGAGGTTGAAGCTGTGTTCTCTGCAGTGACAAAATTTTTTGCAGTATTCTATAATGGTGTCTGATTCTCTTTCACAGATTGTAACTGAAAAGCTTGACAAGAACAACTTCCAAGCATGGAAGTTTAGAATGACGAATTTCCTTATGGGAAAAGGATATTGGGAATTTGTTGCAGGAAATGAAGAAGAACCAGTTCTTCTTGATGTTCCCAATCAACAACAAATGCAGGCATTCAAAGCATGGCATGAGAGAGCCAGGAAAGTTATGTATTGGTTGTCTATCAGTATTTCAGACTTTATGATTGTGCATATTCAGGATGCAAGTACGCCAAAGGAGGCATGGGATACTTTGTCAAAAATGTATAGCACAAATACACAAGCCATGAAAATGCAGCTCAAGGAAGAGTTGCATAATGTGCAAAGAGAAAATATGAGCATCAATGACTACCACATGAAGGTGAAGAAGATTGCAGATGCACTTGCTTCCATTGGGTCGCCAGTGGAAGATGATGATTTAGTTTTTGTGACCTTGAATGGTCTAGGAAAGGATTATGCATAGTTCCGAACATCCATTTCTGTCCGTGAAAGATTTCCTGATTTTGAGGAGTTGATTGCTCTTCTAATTTCTCAGAAGCAGAGAAATGGTGGTGCATCTTCTTTAGGAGGAACTTCAAAAGAAGCTGACTTCTACTCAAATGCTGGAAGAGGTAGAGGTAGAGGTACAGGAGGCCGATTTGGAGGCCATGGTAGAAATCAGAATATGCAGCAAACTTAAGAAAACCAGTCCTATGGAGGAGGACGTGGTAATTCTAGAGGCAGGGGGAGCCAAAGAGGTCGCGGTGGATGGCAAAGAGGCCAAAATGCAAATAGTAATGTTGAATGCTACTACTGTGGTAAAATGGGTCATGTGGCTAAAGACTGCTATAAAAAGCAGAATGACATCATGAATGGAAAATTGCAACAAGGGAATTATGCATCTTCTAGTAGACAGGGTGATGATAGAAATGAGCATTTGTTTATGGTGCAGCACATGAACAATTCTGTGACAAGTGCAGAAGAAAGCAATGATGTATGGTATGTTGACTCAGGTGCATCAAACCACATGACAGGTCATGTAGAATGGATGGAGGATGCAAGGAAAATGGAAAAACCAGGATTTGTGGAGACTGGTGATGATACTACACATCCTATTGTGCAGATTGGAAAAATTCCTTTGTCTATGCAGGATGGGAAAAGGAAATACCTGTCTGATGTATTTCATGTCCCGAATATCACCAAGAATTTGGTTTTTGTTGGTCAAATGGTTGAGCAGGGCTTGCAGGTTAGATTTAATCCTCATGGATGCTTTGTCAAGGATATGAAAAATAAAGGTCGCTTGATAGCAAAAGGAAAGAAGAAGGGCAGAATGTTTACATTGGATGCAGACATGTCTGAATTGAGTGCAGCAATGTTTGCACATGGGACCGGTGTAGTTGCAGATATTGATATCAGGCATAAATGCATTGGTCATGTTAATGTACAGCGACTTAAATTAATGCAGGCCCAAAATATTGTTGCAGGATTGCCTAAATTCAAGGTTGCAGAAATGCATAAGTTATGTGAAGCCTGCCAATTTGGAAAACGGGCAAGGAAACCATTTCCTAGACATGTTCAAGAGAGTGAGAAGCCATTGGAATTAATCCAGTCTGATGTGTGGACTACTAAAACTGCATCTCTTGGAGGCTGTCATTATTTTGTCACTTTTATTGATGACTATAGCAGAAAAGTTTGGGTGTATTTTATGAAAAAGAAAAGTGAAGTTTTTGGGCATTTCAAAACTCTTAAAGCTATAGTTAAAAAAGAAACAGGCCTGCAAATAAAATGCCTAAGGTCAGATGGAGGGGGAGAGTACCTCTCAAATGAGTTTGCAAGGTTCTTGCAGGAGCATGGCATAAAGCAGCAATATTCATGTAGTCATACCCCACAACAAAATGGAATTGCAGAAAGAAAAAACAGGCATATTGGAGAGGTATCTTGTGCCATGCTCAATGAAAAAGACCTGCCAAATTTTTATTGGGCTGAGGCAGTTGCTACAGCAGTCTACATAATGAACATGACTCCCACTGTAGCAATACATGGGATGACTCCAGAGGAGAGGTATACTGGTAGGAAACCAGATATTTCTCATTTGAAATTTTTTGGTTGCATTGCCTATGTACATGTGCCAAATGAGTTGAGATCCAAGTTGGATCTAAAAGCTGAGAAGTGCATCTTTATTGGTTACTCTCTACAGTAAAAAAGGTATAGATGCTATAACCCTTCTACTCGTAAGTTTACACTGAGCAGAGATGTTTTTTTAAATGAGATGAGTAGCTAGTATAAACCAGTAAATGTGATTGATGATGTAGATGCACAAAATGGTAATGCTGCACAGAATTCACAGCAGCATCACAAAATATTAGTGGACCTGGAGCGTCCTCTAGCAGTGGTTCACATTCTTCACCATGGATAGGCAGATTGAGATCAGGAGAATATTCTCAAAGCAATGCGGATAGTGGTATGCAGGTATCACGAAAAGGAAAAGAGAAGGTTGATCAGCCCATGTTTGATGTGAATGCAGGTCACTCTTATGTGGATGGTGAATCTAGTGGCTCAGAATAGAGCATTGATGATGAGTTGGGTATTCCTTCTATTGTTACACCTGGAGTAAGGAAGACCAGGGATGTTTTGAGAGCCCCTGGGAGTGAACCTATTTTGCGCAGGTCTACGAGAGCTAGGTATCCTGTGGATAGGCTAAAATATGATGGATTTATAGCCATTCACTATGCATATATGGTCAAAGTGATACAAGAACCAGAACCCACTTCTTTTGAGCAAGCCATGGGAAAAGAAAAATGGGAGAAAGTCATGGATGAAGAAATGGATGCCTTGGAAAGAAATGCTACATGGAAATTGGTACCTTTGCCTAAAGGTAAGAATGCAATTGGCTATAAGTGGGTTTATAAGGTGAAGCACAATGCAGATGGTTCTGTGAACAGATACAAGGCAAGATTAGTAGTCAAGGGGTATGCACAAACATATGGCATTGACTATGAAGAAACATTCAGTCCGGTTGCAAGGATGGCAACTGTAAGAGCAGTCATTGCTATGGCTGCATCAAAGGGATGGTCTTTACATCAGATGGATGTAAAGAATGCCTTCTTGCATGGTGATTTGCAAGAAGAGGTCTATATGGAGCAGCCACCAGGTTATGTGCATGATGTTCATCCTGAGTTTGTTTGCAGGTTGAAGAAAGCCTTGTATGGCTTGAAGCAAGCACCTAGAGCATGGTCTGACAAGATAGGACAGTATCTTGTCATTATTGGCTTTCAGATTTCCAAGGCAGATTTCTCACTTTATGTGAGAAAAACAGAGAAATGTATTATGCTGCTTGTCATTTATGTTGATGATTTGATTATCACAGGTGACAGTGATGAAGATATCCTTCATGTGAAAATGCTATTGAAGCAGAAGTTTGAGATGAAGGATTTGGGAGAGCTGCATTATTTCTTGGGCATTGAGGTGATTAGATCACCAAGTGGGATACAGCTCTTGCAGAGGCAGTATGGATTTGACATGGTGTCCAAATATGGGATGACAGGCTGTAAACCTATTTCAGTTCCTTTGGAGCAGAATGTGAAGCTGAGCGCAGATGCAGGTGAGCTTTTGGAAGACCCTACTATGTACAGACGCATAGTAGGAAGCTTGATTTATATGACTATTACTAGGCCAGATTTGAGCTATGCTGTTGGATTGGTAAGTCAGTTTATGCAGGCTCCAAGGAAACCGCATTTGGATGCGGCTAGATGCCTACTCAGGTATGTGAAGTCCACATTGCAGTATGGACTATTTTATGAGATTGGGGTTCAGATACAGTTGCATGGATACACTGATGTTGATTGGGTTGGTAGCATTTCTGATAGACGATCTACCAGTGGATATGTGTTCTCTTTTTGGAGTGCTGCAGTCACTTGGAGCAGCAAGAAACAGCCTACAGTTTCCTTGTCCAGCACAGAGGCTGAGTACAGGGGTGCAGCAATGGCTGCATGTGAGGTAGCTTGGTTGCATAAGCTACTTTATGATATGCATCAGTCTACAGATGGGCCAGTTGTCATTTATTGTGATAACATGAGTAGTATACACTCGGCAAATAACCCAGTCTATCATGCTAGAACAAAGCACATTGAGGTGCATTATCACTATGTGTGGGAGAGGGTTTTACTAGGTCTTATTGATCTAGTTTATGTCAGCATAGAGGATCAGGTAGCTGACATATTTACGAAGGCATTGGGCGCAGAGAAGCTGCGCAAGTTCAGAGACCTGCTTGGTGTGCAGGAATTGGGATTGAGCTCGAGGGGGAGTGTTGAGATATCGAGCTCCACTCGTGATATGCCAGGGTGACCATTGTGCATTTATGTCACCGACTTGTCAGTTGCAGATGTGGTTGGTACACCACCCATGAATAATAGCTATATGATAGCTATCCTTATCTACTCTAGTTCGTGGCTCAGTTAGTATGCCACATTAGTTAGTTGAGTTTGGTTTGAGACCCATATATAGGGTTCTTCTATTTCTATGTACTAGAGTTCTTTTTGGCTTACACAACTAAGAAGAGGAAAACTATTTTCAGTCTCTACCTGTGTGTGTATTCCCCCATTGTGCAAGCAAGAAAGCTACAAGTGAGACTCCTTCCTTCTCTCCCACAATCTTGACACTCAATGCCCAATAAATAATGCAGCTCTCCCAAATCCTTCATCTCAAACTTCTGCTCCAATAGCATTTTCACATGAAGGATATCTTCATCACTATCACCTGTGATAATCAAATCATCAACATAAATGACAAGCAGCATAATACCTTTCTCTGTTTTTCTTACATAAAGTGAGAAATCTGCCTTGGAAATCTGAAAGCCAATAGTGACAAGATACTGTCCTATCTTGTCAGACCATGCTCTAGGTACTTGCTTCAAGCCATACAAGGATTTCTTCAACATGCAAACAAACTCAGGATGAACAACATGCACATACCCTGGTGGCTGCTCCATATAAACCTCTTCTTGCAAATCACCATGCAAGAAGGCATTCTTTACATCCATATGATGTAAAGACCATCTCTTTGATGCAGCCATATCAATGACTGCTCTTACGGTTGCCATCCTTGCAACCGGACTGAATGTTTCTTCATAATCAATGCCATATGTTTGTGCATACCCCTTGACTACTAATCTTGCCTTGTATCTATTCACAGAACCATTTGCATTGTGCTTCACCTTATAAACCCACTTACAACCAATTGCATTCTTATCTTTAGGCAAAGGTACCAATTCCCATGTAGCATTTGCTTCCAAGGCATCCATGGCTTTCTCCCATTTTTCTTTTCCCATAGCTTGCTCAAAAGAAGTGGGTTCTGGTTCCTATATCACTTTGACTCTATTGGCATAGTGAATGGCTGTAAATCCATCATATTTCAGCCTATCCACATGATACCTAGCTTTGGTAGACCTACACAAAGTAGGATCACTTCCAGGTGCTCTCAAAACATCCCTGGTCTTCCTTACTCCAAGTGTAACAACAGAAGGAATACCCAACTCATCATCAATGCTCTATTCTGAGCCACTAGATTCACCATCCACATAAGAGTAACCTGCATTCACATTAAGCATGGGTTGATCTACCTTCTCTTTTCCTTTTCATGATATTTTCATATCACTATCTGCATTGCTTTGAGAAGATTCTCCTGATCTCAATCTGCCTGTCCATGGCAAAGAATGTGAACCACTGCTAGAGGACACTCCAGGTCCACTAATATCTTGTGACTGCTGCTGTGAATTCTGTGCAGCATTACCATTTTGTGCATTTACATTAGCAATCACATTTACTAGTTTATACCAGCAACTCATCTCATTAAAAACATCTTTGATCACTGTAAACTTACAAGTAGAAGGGTTGTAGCATCTATACCCTTTCTGCTCTACAGAGAGTAACCAATAAAGATGCACTTCTCAGCTTTTGGATCCAACTTGGATCTCAACTCATCTGGCACATGAACATAGGCAATGCAACAAAAAAATTTCAAATGAGAAATATCTGGTTTCCTACTAGTATACCTCTCCTTTGGAGTCATGCCATGTATTGCTGCAGTGGGAGTCCTGTTCATTATATAGACAACTGCCTCAACCCAGTAAAAATCTGGCAGGTCTTTTTCATTGAGCATGGCACGAGATACCTCTCCAATATGCCTGTTTTTTCTTTCTACAATTCCATTTTGCTGTGGGGTATGACTACATGAATATTGCTGCTTTATGCCATGCTCCTGCAAGAACCTTGCAAACTCATTTGAGAGGTACTCTCCCCCTCCATCTGACCTTAGGCATTTTATTTGCAGGCCTGTTTCTTTTTCAACCATAGCTTTAAGAGTTTTGAAATGCCCAATAACTTCACTTTTATTTTTCATAAAATACACCCAAACTTTTCTGCTATAGTCATCAATAAAAGTGACAAAATAATGATAGCCTCCAATAGATGCAGCTTTAGTAGTCCACACATCAGAGTGGATTAATTCCAATGGCTTCTTACTCTCTTGAACATGTCTAGGAAATGGTTTCCTTGCCTGTTTTCCAAATTGACAGGCTTCACATACCTTATGCATTTCTGCAACCTTGAATTTAGGCAATCTTGCAACAATATTTTCGGCTTGCATTGATTTAAGTTGCTACACATTAACATGACCAATGCGTTTATGCTAGATATCAATATCTGCAACTACACCGGTCCCATGTGCAAACATTGCTGCACTCAATTCAGGCATGTCTGCATCCAACGTAAACATTCTGCCCTTCTTCTTTCCTTTTGCTATCCAGCGACCTTTATTTTTCATATCCTCAACAAAGCATCCATGATGATTAAATCTGACCTGCAAGCCCTGCTCAACCATGTGACCAATAGAAACCAGGTTCTTGGTGATATTCGGGACATGAAATACATCCGACAGGTATTTCTTTTTTCCATCCTGCATAGACAAATGAATTTTTCCAATCTGCACAATAGGATGTGCAGTATCATCACCAGTCTCCCCAAATCCTGGTTTTTCCATTTTCCTTGCATCCTGCATCCATTCTACATGACCTGTCATGTGGTTTGATGCACCTGAGTCAACATACCACACATCGTTGCTTTCTTCTGCACTTGTCACAAAATTGGTCGTGTGCTGCACCATAAACAAATGCTCATTTCTGTCATCACATTGTCTACTACAAGATGCATAATTCCCTTGTTGCAATTTTCCATTCATGATGTCATTCTGCTTTTTATAGCAGTCTTTAGCCATATGATCCATTTTGCCACAGTAGTAGCATTCAACATTGTTGTTTGCATTTTTTCCTCTTTGCCATCCACCACGACCTCTTTGGCTTCCCCTGCCTCTAGACTTATCACGTCCTCCTCCATAGGACTGGTTTTCTTGAGTTTGCTGCATATTCTGATTTCTACCACGGTCTCCAGATCGGCCTCCTCTACCTTTGCCTCTACCTCTTCCAGCATTTGAGTAGAAGACAGCTTATTTTGAAGTTCCTCTTGAAGAAAATGCACCACCATTTCTCTGCTCCTCATAAATTAAAAGAGCAATCAACTCCTCAAAATCAGGAAATCTTTCACGGACGGAAATGGATGTTCGGAACTGTGCATAATCCTTTCCTAGACCATTCAAGGTCACAAAAACTAAATCATCATCTTCCACTGGCGACCCAATGGAAGCAAGTGCATCTACAATCTTCTTCACCTTCATGTGGTAGTCATTGATGCTCATACTTTCTCTTTGCACATTGTGCAACTCTTTCTTGAGCTGCATTTTCCTAGATTGCGTATTTGTGCTATACATTTTTGACAAAGTATCCCATGCCTCCTTTGGCATACTTGCATCGTGAATATGCACAATCGTAGAGTCTGAAATACTGATAGATAGCCAGTACATAACTTTTCTGGCTCTCTCATGCCATCCTTTAAATGCCTGCATTTGCTGTTGATTGGGAACATCAGGAAGAACTGGTTCTTCTTCATTTCTTGCAACAAATTTCCAATATCCTTTTCCCATAAGGAAATTCATCATTCTAAACTTCCATGCTTGGAAGTTGTTCTTGTCAAGTTTTTCAGTGACAATCTGTGAAAGAGAATCAGACGCCATTACAGAACACTGCAAAAAATTCTGTCACTGCAAAAAACACAGCTCCAGCCTCACAAGGGCAAATCTGCAAAATTGACAAAAGTGGTATTTGACCACACAGTCACTTCCTAGTGACGATTTTGCATCAACAGGCAACAAGGATGATTCTATAACTCCCAATGTCTCTACGCACAGGCATACAATGCAATTTCTATGGTAACTTTTCACC
Organism: Lygodium microphyllum; assembly: GCF_053477565.2. Lineage (NCBI taxonomy): Eukaryota > Viridiplantae > Streptophyta > Polypodiopsida > Schizaeales > Lygodiaceae > Lygodium > Lygodium microphyllum. Next base: position 82,781,633 of record NC_141142.1, on the reverse strand, counting down.
GACCTGTAGAATAGTGGTCGCACAACAAAAAACAGGGCCTTTTCCTGAGTGCGTGCGGAAAACTTCCACCTCCAAAACAGGCCCCGAAATGGCCTCGAATCAAAAAAACAGGGCAACCAAGGGCTAAAGCCCTATCCCGTAGCATATACTACCCTCTTGCTACACCGTGAAGGGCATCTCAATCTGAGACAATGCACTCTTGCACTTTTCGGCTGTGTTACCTGCAGAGACTTGCTTCCGAACTCAAAAAATGAAAGCAACACTAGTCCTCTTACCAGAACACCGCAAACTTGGTTTGCTTTCTTGAGCTCCTTACCACGAACCATGCTTTGATACCATGTCAAGATTGTGGGAGAGAAGGAAGGAGTCTCACTTGTAGCTTTCTCACTTACACAATGGGGGAATACACACAAAGGTGGAGGCTGAAAACAATTTTCCTCTTCTTAGTTGTGTAAGCCAAAAAAGAACACAGGTACAGAGAAATAGAAGAACCCTATATATGGGTCTCAAACCAAATTCAACTAACTAAGGTGGCATACTAATTGAGCCACGAACTAGAGTAGATAAGGATAGCTGTCATCTAGCTATTATTCATGGGTGGTGTACCAACCGCATCTGCAGCTAACAAGTCGGTGACATAAATGCACAACGGTCACCCTGGCATATCACGAGTGGAGCTCAACAACTGAGAACTGTAATAGTACATTAGTGTTATTAAATCACCCCGGTGGGCCTTAAGGGGTACTTCATGGAATCTATCAATGGGGATATTAGGCTACCTCCACGTTATTTTCATTTCTGTAACATATGACTTTGATGCAGGATGAAAGAAATCTACATGCACTGCATCCTTTTTGTTTGTCTTTTTTACTAAATTTTCCTTATTTCTTTGCTTTGAAGGAGGAAGGAGGGCTTGCATCTTCATATAAATCTTCTTTGCAACCAGGTGAACCACGTGGCCGTTGTCAAAGTTGCACTAGCTATCTTCTTGTATCACTTCATTTTCTCTTTTTGAACGCTCACGCTAAAGGTAAATAACGAAGCTTATTAGGAGGAAGAGAAAAACAAACGTGACAACTCTAGTGGAGAATGACTCACTTGAGAGTTCTAATGAGTTCTCCCTAAGGCCCCTTAATACATATGGTAGTCCTTGGGAATTTTTTGAAGTTGCCCAAACCCTGTTCAAACATCTATTGTCCCAGCAATGTTTAAGCCATGCCAATAATCCAGCTAATGCAAGTCCTAGCCATAATTGTTGGACCTCCTTAATAAATTGCCGAAGGGGAGGCTCCTCTTTTTCCTGATACCCTAAATAGATTGTGTGAAAACATGTACTACATATTGATATAAAGACCCAGTAAAGGAGCCCAGATGGGACCACATGTTGGTTTTCTCATGAGAAGAACATGACCAAGCTTCTCCCATACCTTTGTGGCGATATCTAGCACAATAAGTTGCTGCTCATTGAATGAGAGTTTTTTATTTTGCTTTAAAGAATCATGGACAGATTCTTGAAAATAACCGAGGCACTGCATTAAAACCTGATCAAATACCTATTTCATTACTCCAAAGGTGCCTATTAAGTTGGCTATGTGGTTCATAAGATCCTCCGCTTATTAAAGATATTGGTGAAATAAATAAGGAAGAGCCAAATTGATAAAGAAGAGTGAACAAATTTGAAATACCATGAGATTGAAAAAGGATATGTCAACTTATATGCCGACTATGACAACAATTCCCATTCTTGTCCCTTTTACCACCTAGATTGAGGTGGCTAAGTGATCTAATCCTTTCTCTCTAATGAGATATTGAATCCTAAGAAACAGTTGCTTTGTTTCTTTAAGCAATTATCTAGTTCAAACACCAAATCTTGTTGGTTTTCTTGGGTAAGGATTAGAAGTTTGTTGTTCTCTAGGGAAAGGGGGATACCTAACCTCTTTTGATAGAGAGCCTCTATCAAGTAGGCAAGAAGAACTATTTCGTGAGAGGCTAATGTACGGGAGGAGAGAAACCCCCTATGATACCAACTCCCCCGGACTTCTCGCATAGTTCTTCTTCTACTCTCCTATAGTATGGCGGTACACGGGAGGGTAGATAGATATTTTCTCTTGTTTAACGATGATTGAAATAGAGTGAGCTCTTGAAGAATGGGATGGCATAAAACCCTTTGTAGATAAGAATCTTTTTCAGACTTGTCTAAATCCATACAGAAATCCCTAACTTGTTCTTGTATGGCTCCTGCTCCTCTTGTAAGACTAGTGCCATTTAAACTAGCATAAAGGAGGGTTTTAATAAGCAGTCTTTTAGGGATATCCTCTCCTTGTTTGGACATAATAAAGGACCAAAATGACCCGTTTTGTAGGCCTCTAATGTATTGGAAGCTAAACATCTCCCTGTAAGACTCGCATATATTCCCATGTGACAGACTTCCATATCTACCTCAATAACTAGATGCTGTAGAAGGGCTCTCTCTTGTAGTTCCTTAAGGACCTTCTTACACTCCATTTTTAGACAAGACATAGTGCCGGATCTGTCTGATTCATGGGGAATTAGTCTTGGATAACCCGCTAATTGAGTGCAAGAGGTTGCAAATAGTTTCTTAATGGGCATCAACTGTTAAAATAAGTGTTTCCTTGCCTCCTAAATAGCCTAAATAGCATATAAAGAACGTCCACTATTGGGGATGCTGCCCGTTTATTAGGTCAAAAAGGTTTTGAAATTGCATTTTGAGATAACTTTAATTTTTCAATAGATTGCACTTCTCTAAATGAAAGGTAAATGATGGCTCAATCTCGTTTGCCTCTGTGTACTATATATATGAATTGTACAGCCCCCCAAGTATGGGTTTCTTCATGGCCGCCAATGGTATTTCACTAGGGGGTGATACTTTACGTTGCTAAACAACCATTCTAGCACACCCGATACATCTCTTCCCCCTCTTCTTAGGTCGTTAATGGCTTCTAGACTCTGCCCTATTCGAGATCATTTGGTAGGTATATCAAGTGCCTAGTTAACTAGCCCACTTGCATCTTTTTTTAGTTTTGTAAGTAAATAGGGGTCTCTTTGTATAGCTGCCTTGGGCATAAGTAGGTTTAGTATGTGCCATCTAAAGCTGCCGGTTTGGTCCCTGAGCCATCCATATAGTGTTGGATGTGACCAATAGTAATGTTGTCATGGCTGCAACATAAATACACCCATTTTTAATTTCCACTACAAGCTTATCGCATGAAATCATCTTCTTGATAATGGATCACTGCATGTCATTTAACTTTGTAGGTATATTTGGAAGTGCAATTAATATTTTATCCTATATTATTTTCATTTAAAAGCAATTAGTCAATTTAAGTAAATCCAAGGAACATGTGGCATCATCTAATATATATTTCAAAAGTTGCACAAATGTAGACTTACCAGTCAATCCTGGACCCCATAGATATAAAAAAACTATTTGTGCTTATCATTTGTAAAGAGTAATCGCAAAAAAGCTCTGATCACATTAAGATTAAGAGGGTCCCCCCTATCAAACTAAGTAGAAACCTCTTGTGTGTTTATTCTTTCAGTGACATTTGAATAATGGAAGGCAAATCACACATTGTGATTGTTGGAGTTCCCACATATGGTATCTCTTTCTCTTGCTCTCTTGATCCATCCACCATAGATCTTGCTTTGCTCTTGCTTGTGTTTGTGTGCTTCCATTCAAGATCTACCTTTCATGTGAAAGAAGGGTGAGTTGGTAACTAGGTATATTTCCTCTTATTCTTACCCTAGCATGATTCACAGGATATGGGTCATATGCACCCTCACTTGCACTCTCTTATTTTCACTATACTTAGGGATCATTTCTTGTCTTTATACAATAACTTCCATGCCATAGGGAGAGCCTACACACTTTTTACACCATCATTATGCACTACATTGCATGGGGCCCACTTTAACTATATGTAGCACAATTATATACACTTGCATAAAATGAGAGAACCTTCAATTTACATGCACATTTTTTCACATGCACATGATATCCAACACTCAAATACGAACCATGGGCTAAGTGGGTAAGGAGAAAAGTGAGAAAGTGGGATGTGGAGGTCTCCTATGATTGCAAGCAAGGGTCTCTTTTCATGGTCTACATCACACAACTAAGTTTTCTTAAGAGAATTGTGAGCTTGGGATGGGTAAACATGAGAAACATTCTTTTGATTGAGAGGCCCAAGGACTAGCATAAATGGATCAATCTTAAATAACAATTTTCATTGAAGATTGCATAGTATACATTCACTTAAATAGGCTAGGCATAAGCTTTCAATGCATACATGATTTTGTATCATACATCAAATGTCTAACATGCATTACATCATTTTCAAAAATTGTGTTTACCAACAAAATTTGAGAGTGATTTAACACAAATTTGAGCCCTCTTTTGCGTGTTTCTCAATCTACCACTCCATGGGCTAACACTTCCATTGCTTTTTCCATTGTCTTATGGCCCAAATACATCCTCAATATGCTAATTTCCATGAGTGTTACTTGGGACAATGTTTTTCACATAAGCACCCTCATTATTTCTCTCATAAGCATCCATGTCAATTGCAATCTTATGTTTATACCATGACTCATACTCATCAAATCTCACATCCTTGCTTATGTAAACCTCTCTAGTAAACAAGATCATAGCACTTATATGCTTTCTTTTCATCGAGATAACTAAGAAAGATGCATTTAACTACATTTGGTTCCATCTTCCTTCTCAAATCATCAGGGACATGCACATAACATACACAACCAAACACCGTGAAATAAGAAAATGACAGCTTTTAGATTATATACAGGATGTAAGCACTGTAGGTGTCCTATTCACAATGTGAATTGCATTATGTACTACTTCAGCCCAATAAGTCAATGATATATGAATTTGGTTCATCATAGCTCTAACAACTTTAGCAATAACCCGAATACTTTCATGTATGAAATCGATAGATATGTGCTCACATGATATCTATGAAACTTCATTTTCTCTTTTTACTAGTATGTAGTCATATCTAGTGCCAAATGAGGTGATTTTAACTCTATATAGGTCTCTCATGATATTACAAATCAACCTATTTCTAATGCAAATGTGAACGTACGATGCACTTCTTGATAAGAGAGTACAGATTAAGTAGTCTAGGACTATGCCAAAATGGCTACTGTAAGAAGTGCATAACTATAAGTTGGATACATTGTTGGCTAGCCATACTTATTCAGGATCTCATAGTGTCTCTTATGCATCGAATTGTTATATGAATTGGGTTTTTTCTTGTTTGCATGATGAGATTGAGCCTCTATGTTTTGAAGAGGTAAAACTTTTGAAAACTTTGAGGGATGCTATGCAATCTAAGTGTAATACTATTATGAAATATGATACATGGTTCTTATGTGATTTGTCTCCTGGTAAGAAGGCCATTAATACCAAGTGGGTTTACAAGTTAAAGCAAAAGTTAGATGATACTACTAATCATTATAAAGCTAGACTTGTATTTTGATGAGGCCTTTGCACCCACTTGTTGTATGATAATTATTAATAGCATTTGTGCATTAGTAGTTCACAATGGTTGAAACTTACATAAATTGGACATTAAAACTACATTTATGAATAATGATCTAGAAAAGTACATGTTTTTTATCCTTGATCTTGTCCAAAAAGGAAATTAAAAAAAGGGTGTAGATTGCAAAATGCCTTGTATGGTCTAAACCAACCACCTTTGACTTGACACGAGGGATACATGTATACTTGACTACACATGGTTTTTAAAATTGTCCTATTGAGAGCACATTATATGTCACATATGAGGGTGATCTACCTTAGATCATTGATTTATGTTGATTGCATATTGCTCACTGGTTCTAATGAGGCACATATTTATGTTTTTGCAGAGTTGAATTCAACTTTTGATATGTTGGATTTGGGCTTATTACATCATTATTTGGGCATTCATTTTAAGTAATGTGATGGAAGTATTGCTTTGTGTCAAGTACATTATGTTGAGATATTATTGCATAGATTTGGTCTTGAATACTACAAGGTATTTCTATGGAGACAAGTTTGAAGTTAAGACTTTGTGATGTTGGAGATTACTTTGATATCTTTCTCTATCAATAATCAAGCAGTTGGGTGCTTGATTTATGTATGCATCACAAGGCCTAGCATTTAGTTTGTAGTCTCACAAGTGAGCAGATTTATGCATAGCCCAAGTACTAAGCATGGTATCGAGGAAATCTTTTGCTACTTGAGTAAAACTTGGGCACCTTAAGTTGCTTTATCCCAAGGGGAGAATCATTACCACTAGATTTAAATGCTTTTTTAAGTGCCTGTGGGTCTAAAATAAGGCCTCTAAACCGTGTAGCAACTTGGATATAGCATGAAGGCATACTGAGTACCACCTACAATCATGTATATAATCCCTATATAAAATTTGAAATACCATATAGCATCTCCAACAAAAAGTGAATAATGCGACCAAATTGACTCCTAGAACCATGTTTCTCTATCATAACTTGTAAGAAATCTTGTAAATGGCTTGGAATGACCTATATAGCACTTACAAATGACTAACAATGTATCCTAATAAATTTCCAAGTTTCCTATTAGTATTTCAAGTGCTTGTATCCTACTAATAAAGGCCAAGAGAACCTAGAAATGACTCATAATCCCTATAATCTAGTTAGCTCTCTTTGAATGCTTTTCATAAAAAATCTTCAAGCCTTGAATTTATCCACTTGTAGTACCTGTGTGAGGAGGGATAAACTAGTGTGATGGGCTTCCTACATGGACCCCCAATCACTTGGAGGAGGAAAATTTTCCACTTGGATTGGTTAGTCCCATCCCTTTACGATCTTCAATAGTGAGGGAGGGCCACCTCTCTTTTATCCCATTGTCATCCACCTTTTTCAGGCTTGGTGGGTATATACATAGAAATAGAATTCTACTCTATGAAAACATGGATGAAATGCATTACTAAAATAAATCTTTCAATCTTTAATGATCTCTCCCTCTCTCCATCTCTCTCTCTCTATCCCTCTCCCTCTTTCTACCTCTTCCTTTCTCTATATCTCTATCCCTCTCTCTACCTCTATCCCTTTCCCTCTATCTCTCTCTCTCCACTGCTCTCTCCCTCCCCCTCTTTATCTCTCTCTCTATTTATCTCTACCTATTTCTCTCTATATCTCTATTTTGATCTCTCCTTTCCTTGTCTCTCTCTTTTAATGTCTCTCTCCCCTTTCCCCTTACCCTCTCTATTTCCCTCTCTCCCTCTCTCTATTTTATCTCATTTTCTTATATATATATATATATATATATATATATATATATATATATATATATACATATACATATACATACATATATATATATACATATACATATACATACATATATATATATATACATATACAAACATATATATATATATATATATATATATATATATATATATATATATATATATATATATATATATATATATATATATATATATATATATATATATATCCCCTTTTCTTTGATCTCACTCTTCCTCTCTCTTTCTTGTGTTTATCACATCTCTCCTCTCTTTCTCTTTTTTCCTTTCTTCTATTAGCATGAGGTTTCAATACTTTTTTTTTCTCAATATCCTGTGTTGCTATTAGTATCACTATATATAGCGATGTTATTTTCATCATATATATATATATATATATATATATATATATATATATATATATATATATATATATATATATATATATATATGCAAATAGTGATGCTTTCGGCAACACCACCTAATTGAGTTAGAAGTGGCTATCACTATGCTTCCATATCCTTTTAGTGATACGTGCATACATACATACATACATACATACATACATACATACATACATACATACATACATACAGAGAGAGAGAGAGAGAGAGAGAGAGAGAGAGAGAGAGAGAGAGAGAGAGAGAGAGAGAATTGTGGCACGATTAGAGCATGATCTTCCACTTTAATATAGCTCTATAACATTGTTGTTTCATATGGAGAACATCTTTGTCTAGTGCTCCTTTGTGATATTGGAGACATATCAAAGCCTCCAAAACTATGAGGGGTTTAGCTGAGAATGTAGGAATTGATGAACATAATCTGGCTTGTTAGCATACATTGGTAAGTGTGAAGACACACAACATGAGTTTTCCACTTCATTTGAATTGTCATTAAGCTCTTCTCATAGAAACTGGAAGGTGAATTAATACCATTCTTCCATTAGGACTTGAGAATCTAAAAATAGGTCAGGGTTCTTTGTGATTGAAGATTATCCTAAATGATCGAGTAACATAATATACTTGATATAATTTGTATTATTTAGATTGAAAATGTAGGGTAGAAGGTCATTGCACAATACATGGTCAAACCTCCTTTGAAGACTTTCGAGATAAAGACAATTACCTATCATCAATAAGCAATGTATTCTTCCTATTGTAATTTTTTTTTGCATTGGTACTAGACACTCGAATATAGCTTCAACATTATCTAGTATATACACTTTTCAAAGGTTATGAATGTAGCAATCTTCATTTGTCCACACCATAAAGAAAGGGTATTGTTTATACACATGCTATTCAAGAGTATTCACATTAGTGAAAACATTCTTATGTAGCATTCTTGTGACCAAATACCAACACAAAAGTACTAACAAATCTCATTTGACCCACAATCTATGCATGGATCTCTCTTGTCTTCTTTGTTGAGTAAAACTCCATTACATTAAGGTAGAGAATAAGTACATGTTTCTTTATGATGATTACATGAGGAAAGGGTCTGTGGCTTTAGACCCACTTGTAAATATTTGAAAATATGTTTGACATTCTAATATCATTTCACATTATCAAAAGTATCACAAGTTATTTTCTTCTCATGCTTGCATGTTCATCTATAATAATGTCTCCTAAATTCGATTGCATCTCTCTATTAAGTGCGTGATGATTGAAACTAGTCTATCTCTATCTCTCTCAAAAGAATATAATCTTTGCATTTAAGGCTCAAATTTTTGTATGATTGAAAGTAAATCTTCAATGTGGTGCTCTAATCTTTGTACACTTGACCCTTGATTCATATAAAAAAGGGATGATATTGAAAAAATGAATTATATTGAGAAAGATATACATTCATTTTCCTTGGAGCCTTCCACCACTTGCTCCATTCCTTGAGCTATTTTGTATTGTTTCATTGTCTAATATGCATCTTTTTCTATCCCTTTGTGAATTTCTTCTTGTATCTTATTGGTCACACAAGTCTCTTGTTGAAGCTCTTCACTATCTTTATGCTTGTTCTCAATACCCTCTGCACCAACTCTCTTTAGAGGCATGTCCTTAGTCTCTCTACTTAAATTAATTGAAGGTTTTGGAGATGATGGTACAAAATGTTCACTCATTATGTTCCATGTCCCCCACCTCTTCTAGTACTTGTTGTTCTATTTGAGGGGTATAACCTCTCTCCCCTCTTTTTTAGCCTCTTTCTATGAGACAAAATAACATTTTATTAGCTATTACTTGGAGAAATTATACATTACATTGAGATCTCTCTCATGATTATTCAATTAAAATGTATCTTTGCATTAATCTAGATGCGATATGTACTCAATGATGGAAAAATCTAAGGAATATTTGACTTGAACTTAAGTCTCAATGGAGAACTATAATAATGACTAGCGATTCTGGACCAAAGGCTAAAGTTTAAGTTCAAGTCCCATTTACTAGTGCTAGTAGTAAAATATGGGTATGAGGCTTGAACCCAAGTTTTAGCCTCACATGCATGCACTAGGTCTATAGAGGCCTTAAATTTTTAGCTCTAGATAGTTAAAGTATGTGCATGAAGTTCAAAAGAACCAAAGTTGGAGCATTTTGCAACTGTTTGGCTAAGATGTTTCTTACTCAATATTGAGTCCCACATTGATATGCCAATAAGAAGATTTCAATTAACATAACAAGAACCAAAATGAATGCAAGCAAGACAACCTAGCATTCAAAATACTATAGACTTAGTTTGACAATCTAGCCTTTCAAGAAGATGCATGATGATATTATCTAACAAGCTTATTATGATAAAACCTTATTTTGCATACTAGCATGATAGAGCACTTTGCAACCTTTCTCACTCTTGAAATTTATGGGCCATGGGCATGGAATATTTCACCCTTGTATCCCTAAGAATCTTAACATCCCTAGTAATTTAGCATTTATATGATCCCCAATAGCTCTAGTATTCTCTCGTACATTCTTAACATGCACATCATGGTTCCCACTATCCTCAAATTTGTTCTCTACATTCTCATTATCCAATCATCTCCAATTTCTCTCTCATCATGCATGTCACCTTCATTATCATTTGCATCATCTTCATCCTCATCCTCTCTGCTAGGCTCTTAATCAATCTTGAGATTTCTTACATCTTCTCATTTTGCATCATACCTCTCAAGTAATATGATTCTTTTCCTTACTACTAGAATTTTTATGGCTATCCCATCAAGCTTATTTAATGCATAAGTAGCATCATCAAACACGTGTTTTACCACATCGGGTCCAAACCATCGTTTGGAGACTTTACATGTGGCACTATACTGGTTTTCCAAACTATTGTTATAAACCAACACCCAAGATGCAAGAGCTGGTTTGACAAGCATATCAAGCAGTGAGACTTCAGTCATGGTGACCTAGTATTGTTGTGCTTAGTGAAAGGCCATAAAAAAAAGATGAAGTTTAGGGGATTAGGGCCTTTCAAGGCCCACACGATCAGTGGAACCGGAAATGTAGAGCTCAAAACCCTAGATGGAGAGGTCACAGGCTTCTTCAATGGTAGTTGCATAAAGAAATACTATCCTCCCACATATCCACTGCACGAGCCTCCAATGCTCCTCCTTTCCATCCCATCTCTCTTGGATGGCTACCCTCAAGCTAGGGACAAATAATTCCACAGATAGAATGGATTTAGTGCCGTAGGTCAACTTAAAGGAGGGAGTCTGCCCCCACAGTTGTTTTATAGGCTGTTTGATAGGCCCATAAGGCTGCCATAAGCTTGTTGTTCCAGTCACTATGCAAAGCAGAGACTACTTTGGCTAGGATGCTCACTAAGATCTTATTCCTGGATTTGGCCTAGCCGTTTGCTTGAGGGTACTAGGGTAAAGATTTCCTATTGATGATCAAGAAGGTAGATAGGAGGTGGGCAATCACTTCGTTGATGAAGTGCATGCCTTGGTCACTAACTAGTTTAATGGGGGAGCCAAATTGTGAGATCACCTACTCCTAAAGGAACTTGGCCATGGTCCTAGCATCATTTTTCCTAGTGGCTCATGCTTCTACCCACTTTGTGAGGTAGTCTGTGTGGCGATTATGATATATTGTGAGGCAGTCTGTGTGGCGATTATGATATATTGGCCTGCAAATATTTTGATGTAGGACTAATCGACCCAATGTAGTCAGTCCTCCATTTTTGAATGATTACCTTGCAATGATTGGGGTTAGCTCCATCAAATCCTTATGAATGGGGACCTTGGTCCATTTTTGGCACTCATCACAATGCTTTACAAATTGTGATGCATCACAAAAAAGCATGGCCCACCATAATTGAGTTTGGAACACCTTGCATTATCATGTCTCTGTTGAAGTGTCCTCCAACAACGATTCCCCAGTGTGCCTCTGCAAGTACATCATGCATCTCATGCTCGCACACACATCGTCGTACTAAGCCATCTTGTCCTAGTCTATAGATTTAACCGTGGTAGGCTATATTTTGAGGATAAGTTGCCTAAGCTGGGCCTTCTCAATAGGTCTTTTAGGTAGTCAGTGCTCTAACATCTAGACTATGTCATCTACCCAGTATTGTGTCAAGTCGGCCCTAAATAAATCCTTTTTTCTAAACAAGTTAAAAAGATGTGTATCTAGTAAATCATTTGTGATACCCTGTCCAACGGCTTCTCTTGCGGGTATGCAAGATATGTGATCGGCCATGTAGTGTTGCTTCCCTTTACGTACAACCACCAAGAAGTCAAATTCTAACAAAAGTAGCTGCCACCTGGCCATGCATCCAGTAGCACAAGGTTTGTTTATGAGATACAATAGAGCGTGATAGTCTATGAAGAAAGTAAAAGGAGTAGCTAAAAGATAATGCCAAATTTTCTTCACAAGAAACACCATGACCTGACCTTCTCTCTCACTAGTGGAATAGTTTATCTCATAAGGTGTCTACTAGCAAAGCTCACTGGATAGTCTAAGTTGTGTTCACCAGGCTCGCACAACATAGCTCCCATGGAAAAATTTTAGGCATTAATATATACATGGAAGGTTATGGTCCAATCTGGGGCTCTCAAGATTGGTGCAATTGTCAGAGCCTTCTTTAACTCTTCATATCCGCGTTGGCATTCCTCGGTCCATTCAAATACTATTACTAGTTTGTAAAGTGGTCTAGCAATTAGCGCATAGTTCAACACGAATCACGATAGTACCCTATTTGTCCTAGGAATCATTGAACTCCCCTGTTGTTGGTTGGTGGTGGAAGGCCAGTAATAACCTTAACTTTTGAGAAGTCAATGGCAATTTCGTTCTTGGACACCACCTGCCCCAAGATGCATCTATGTTTTACCTAGAAATGGCACTTAAGGGGGTTCAATGAGAGCCGATACAATTTTCATCGTTCAAAGATTGTGCATAGTTTGTGTAGGTGTTCCCTCCAACTTGAGTGAATGCATAGATCATTAACAAACACTTCTAGCTCATGCCTAAGCATGCCCTTGAAGATAGCACACATGAGCCGTTGGAACATGGCTAGTGTATTTGTCAGCCCAAAGGGCATGACTATGCTGGCAAAGACACCCCACTCGGTAGCAAATGCATGGCTAGGCTAGTTGTAGAAGGCTATGCTCAAACATATGGCATAGATTATGAAGAGACATTCAATCTAGCTGCTAGGATGGCAAGGGTTAGATGTGTGATTTCCTGGGTAATAGCCAAAGGCTGGATTTTGCAACAAATGGATGTTAAGAATGCTTTCTTGCATGGTGAATTGCAAGAAGAGGTGTATATGGAGCACTCAGTAGGTTATGAGGATTTAGAGCATTCCACATATGTAAGCAGGTTTAAGAAGGCACTCTATGGGTTGAAGCAAGCACCTAGAGCATGGTTTGACAAGATCGTAGAGTATCTTGTCAATATTGGCTTTTATATTTCCAATATTGATCACTCACTTTATGTGAGAAGGGAAGATGCATGTTTGGTTGTCATAGTCATCTATGTGGATGACTTGATTATTACAGATGACAATGACAATGGGATTGCTGAAGTTAAGGACTTCTTGAAGAAGAAGTTTGAGATAAAGGATTTGGGTGAGCTCAGATACTTTCCTGGTATTGAGGTGATAAAATGTAATGATGGTATATGGCTATCCCAAAGGCAGTATGGATTGGATATGTTCTCCAAGTATGGTATGACAACATATAAGCCTCTTTCAGTACCATTGGAGAAAAATGTGAAGTTGATTAATCACGTTGGGGATGAGATAAAAGACCCTATTATGTTCAGGAGGATATTAGGAAGTCTGATTTACATGAGTATCACAAGGTCAATTGACTTGAGCTATATTGTCATCCTTGTCAGCCAGTTTATGCAAATGCCTAGAAAGTCTCATTTGGATGTAGTTAGATACATATTGAGGTATGTGAAGTCCACTTTATATAATGGAATTCTTTATGAGGCAGGTAAGGATGTACAAGTGTTTGGATACACATATACAGATTGGGTTGGTAGCGTGTCAAATAGAATATCGACTAGCTAATTCATGTTTTCCCTTAGTAGTGCAACAATTACATGAAAAAAAAATCAACCTAGATTTGCTTTATTGAGTATAGAGGCTGAGTATAGAGATGCTACTATGGCAACATGTGAAGTGATATGGTTGCAAAAGTTAGTGGGTGATTTAGATGTACATGAAGATGGTCCAGTTGTCATTCACTATGATAATATGAGTAGCATAGAGCTAGCTAGGAACCATGTGTTCCATGATAGGACAAAATACATTGAGGTGCACTACCACTTTGTGAGAGAGAAGGTAATTGTGCGAGAGATTGAATTGATATATATCAACACACACAATCAAATGGCTGACATTTTCACAAAGGAATTGGATGCATAGAGGCTTTGAAAGTTCCAAAGCTTACTTGTAGTTGCAAAGACAGAGTTGAGCTTGAGGGGGAGTGTTGAGATGGTAAGCTCAACATATGTGGACATGGATGATAGACCGCCTAGCTAGATCAGTCTGAATGTGCACACTTAGCACATCGGTGGTCATTATGATCCTCACATGGGCATTGACTCATCACTTATTATATTTAGTTTGTTACATCTAGCATAGATATAGCACTATTCGATTAGTAACGTTAGCTATATATAGTTTGACGTAGTAGGCCGCTTTTCTTTATGTTGTATCTTATCTATACTTTGTGTACATTGTATTGTGTGGAAGAAGAAGAAGAAACCAACAAGAAAATGTTTTGGCCTCCATCTCTCTTCTTGTGTTCTTGAGTGAGCTTTCTCTTGTGTGTATAGTGTGCATTCAACGCAATAGCTCAAGCAAGTCCCCCCACCATGCAAATCTTAACAGGTAGCTTGCATTTGTGTAGTGGCTATTTGGTTTAGTGGTTTTCACTTGCAGGCTTGAATACTTATTGGTGGTATATGCTCCCCGATGTATACATGATGTCTTTTGGGCACCTAGATTCTATGAGCTCTATGCATTGAGATTCCTTTGCTACTTTGGATACTCTGGATTTGCTACTATGGGAGTAGTTGCTATTTTCTAAGTAGAGTTTGGTTCTTTTGAGTTCGTGGGAGACTCTATTATGCTCTCTTGGTTTATGCATATATTATCACTGTAGAGATTTATGACTGTGGGCTGATTTACCTTGATTTGGACAACCTTGGATGCTTTGACAATCTTTGGTACTCGATGGTTTATGCTACATTGCTAGTTACATTGTATATCATGGTTCCTACCCACATTTTCCCAGTAGTGGGAGCTTATTCTTTTGTATTCTTGCCTATAGTTATATGCTCATTTACTATATCTTTATGGATATCCATACTTAGAATGAGTT
This sequence comes from Lygodium microphyllum, assembly GCF_053477565.2. Classification (NCBI taxonomy): domain Eukaryota; kingdom Viridiplantae; phylum Streptophyta; class Polypodiopsida; order Schizaeales; family Lygodiaceae; genus Lygodium; species Lygodium microphyllum. The sequence goes on along the minus strand of NC_141142.1, from coordinate 82,766,501 downwards.
ATGAGTACTATCTTTGATACCAGACACTTGTATTCAACAGTTTAGTGCTTTTTGCTTATGGATAATAGTGTATTGGCTCAGTATTCCTCATGTTGCACATGTTGTGGCTTGGTTTTCATGTTGATTTCTTATTATTACAATAGCACATACTCTCTTTGTTTGCATACATAATGGTAGGTGCTTCAAATGCTTCCAATGATAGTGCTATCTTCAACATAGAGAAGTTGGATGGCAAGAACTTTCAATATTTGAAGACTCAAATTTGGTAGGTATTAATGCAAAAGATGCAAGTCAAGCCATTGAAATTAGAGGGCATAAATCTAAATTTTTATGATACAGAGGATTGGGAAGAGCTTAGTGAGCTATTTCAGTCTATCATTATTCTATTTTTGTCAAAGTAGGTACACTTCAATGTCATTTTGAGACTAAGGGTGATATGCATTATGGAAAAAACTTTGATCACTATGATAAAAAGAGTCTTGCAAGATAACCGTATTGCCTAAAGAAACTCATGGATCTTTGTATGAAGAAAGGGATGCCTATATCTTCTTAATGAAACAAGTTTCATTTTGTTTTAAGTCAGCTTAATTTGTAGGGCCTTAAGATTGAGGAGAATGTCAAGTGCCTTTTCTTACTTGTTACAGTGCCTAAGCCTTGGGATACATTCCACACTTCTACAAGTGCAAACCATCTTGAAGGTGGCTTTCAACTCAAGGATGTAGAGGGTTCTTTGCTTACAGAAGAAGTAAACAATAATAATGTTGATGTAGCCCATATTTCTCATGCAGTTACATTGAGAGGCAAAAATGGTTGTAATGGGAAGTATAGTAGTTATGGTAGAGACTCATAGTCCATTAGGGGAAAATCCAGGTCTCGTGTGGATAATCACACAGTAAGGATGATACCAAAAAGTATCAATAGTAAGATATTTGAAAGGAAAATTACAAGCAACTATAATACCAAATGACTAGTTATAAGTCTTATGTTACTTGTCATTATTGTGGGTAGTAGGGTCACATAAGGCTGCAATGCCGCAAGATGCATAATGATGGTGGGCATGAAAAAGAAAAAGGGAAAGTGCAACATATTACCCAATATTTTGATGATTTTAGCATTGTTCCTAATCTCCTATACCACCATTGTAATAATTTCCTCATAGAATTGGAATCATTGATGCCACCTCCATGATCAATTGCCTTTTGAAAAACATAGCGAGCTTGCGAGTGAGATTGTTCCATGCCTTGAGTTGACCATATTGCCAAACTTCCTTGATCTGCAAAGTATGGACCATGTGCTTCAAATATATGTTGCACAAGAAGAGAGGTTAGAAATACAAACTAATTCGAAATGATGATAGTTTTTTATAGTGGTGACAATACTAATCATGTAGTGTGTTATCTCTTTAAATATATTGATATCACCATCCCTAAATCTCAACTTTTGTAAGAGAGCTGCTAATCTATCAAAAGTGTGTCCACACTTTTGCCTTCACAATCCTCGTTTGTCCCCCATTGGTCTAATATGGAAATAGCAAGGTGCAACCTTTTCCATGCTTCATACTTCTCTGGTTATTTTACAAGTATATTGCCTTCCTCATCTCGAGGTGGAGATATAAACTTCCTAGCCTTGGGTCCACCAATGCATGGTTTACAAGGGATATTTCCACTCTTACCCAATTTTTTCTTGTCCTTTTTTATTTCTACTTGGCCTCCGTGTAATCCAACTTCAGAGAGGACTTGTTCTACCTTCTTGCATGTAGCATCAGCTTCTGACATGAACTACATCTTGTATGTGAAGCATATATATTCATATAGTAGCTTCTCAATTATTCTAACCAAACAATGCAATGTGTAAAATTGAACCCTTGTTAGTAGTATTTCCAAAATAGGGCGCTAGTTTGGATCCACTAGAACTAGCATTCCATTTCTCATGACTTTCTGATAATGTGTTGGAGCACCTTGTTGTCTTGCCTTGGTAAGCCATTCTTTCTTTCCATCTTTCCCTTTCTTCCTAGTTTGCATGCAATATATGCACAAAATTTTTGCATTCGCTACATTTGATAAACCAAACATACACTTCAATCTTTTTAAATCACATGCAAGATGCCATTCAACTTGATAGTCCCCAAACCCCTCAATGTGTAAAATTGCTCCACTATTTTCCTGTTGAATAACATTGAGTAAATTAGTGAGCTTTAAAAAAACTTTAAGTACTTCATGGTCCTCCTTTGGTACTTCAAATATTGCAAGCCACCATATTTCATTATCTAATTATACACTGAAGTATAAAGGATGGTTTTCATCAATGTTGGGATCCGAAGTTCGATTCATAACTGTTATACTCACACGTTCAAGTTCTTGCTCCTTAATAATCTCACTCTCATCAAGTTTGAGGACTCTACATTCTTCCATAGACATATTATAGAACTTGACCATAGCAATCCAGAACTCTATATATATCCAATATAAAGTTATTGGATGCATTCAATACAAAGGAAACTTCTTTGGACTCATACTTCAATATGTATGTGTGTTCTAGATAGGTCGGCTCACCAATTAGTTCTAAAATTTTCTCATTTAGTTATTTTCGAGTCTTATTAACGTGAAATGGCTTTGATGGAGGAATTACTTAATTTTGAATACTTTCTTAAAACTTGTTTCCAATTGTTGATAGAGCACACTGTATGACTCAAAACTCATTCCCACCTTGTTACATAATCCTTGAGCATCTATAGTAGTAAACAAGTTGCTCACATCCCTAAGATGTTCACTTGCAACACCATCTACAATGTCCTTGAATTTATGATTTTCCAATGCATTTTTAACCATATCCTTGCTTAGGACTTTGGCAATAGTATCATTCTTTGCATGAGGGAACATATTTCTGATTGTAGCAGATTTATGATATTGTCCACTTCCTTTGGTTAATTGGTGAATTGGTTTAACTAATTGGATACATCGACATGCTTCTTTGGTTTTTAAAGTGGGCCTGATCTCCAAATTTTTTGTGAGCTTCGTCTTTATGTTTCAATTCTCCTTCTCCAAGTCCATAACTTTAGACTATAACTCCATATTGTGCACCTATGTAGCATGAATAGCATCTTCAATGACAGACATTGATTGTTGTAGGATCTGATTCTCCCTATCATTCTTAGCCAATAATCTATAACTTTCCATCAAAGACTGCATATTCCCTTGTAATCTTGTCTACATATTTGTCAAGGCTTGATGAACCTTGCTAATCCTTGTGTAACAAGTCTACATGTGTATCCATACAATCATTCATTACCTTCACAAATAAACTTTACAAATGATGTAAGCCCTTCAAATTGTGGCAACTTTGGGTGACTAGATCGGGTGGATAAATTCACCCATCAACTCAAAGGTGCACATTTGTTTCCCTGCATTTCTTTCTTGTTGCATCTTGTATCTTATTGCATAATCCCTTTCCACAGTTCTTTTGAACATTGGTGCATATTCATCCTCCAATTGAAAGTGAATATCTCTCTTTTTCTTGGTACGTCTTGCACCTACATTCTGCAAATAAAAATGAATGCCAATTTTAACTTGGATTAATATTCGAATCACACAATTACATCCCTTTGATTCACTATATCAATGTTTTTTTAAACCGAGTTGGATCTTGTCTCTTTCTCTTGATTTCAATCATGATAGACCCTAATCAATCCCTAATCAACCTGTAATCTTAGCTTTTAATCTACCTCTAATGAGCATCAAATCTTATCTTCTATTCTATCCAAAATATTCTCTCTCTCTCTCTCTCTCTCAACAAGAATTGATCAAAGATATTTAAACACATTTATACAGAAGCTTGCCTAGTGGATAACAATAACATCATCTTATCTTCTGCCCTAATTTACTCTCTATCACTCTATCGCTTATTTTCTTAGTTCATCTCACACCGTCCTCTCTCTTTTTCCCCCTTCTCCCCCTCTCTCTCTCTATATATATATATATAAATTGATGCTTAATGATTAAACAACAACTGTGAAGAATAATAACATCACAGAGATTTAAAACACAAGGATACCTCAATTATCACTTGATTGCTTGTAGTATACACTATTGAAGAGGAAGATATCTTATAGCTTGTAGCAAGACTATGCTATAAGATTCCCTCTTCAGTGTTTCAACGATAGACTTTCAATGTTTCATCGAGATTTTGCAGGAGTTTCTAGATTTTTTGAATTCTTTCATCTACATTTGATATTCACAGGAATCTTATACACTTCCATTGATACTTTTCTATGAAACTTAAAATCCTAATCAAAGACAATAGATTTGGTTACTTTTTGTTGGGAGTGATGAGAATATCCAATGAGCCTTTCTTCATTTTGGAGCACTAGTTCTTTATAAAAGTAATATATCTCCATCCTTGTAGGGTTATTTTAAGCGTAGCCTTCTTGTTATTTGCATCACCTCATAGTGAACCTTGAAGTAACTTTCTATCTATCACATTGTAAGCTTCCATATAGAGCTAGCTAGAACAATTTGCAATCTCTAGAATCCTTAGTATGTACATTAGTGTTTTAAGACGTGAAGTTTACAAGTTTAGTCCTATTTTCAAAGGTGGCATGTATATCATCATAAAGGTGGCAATGTCATTTCATTCTTTTTCTATAGCCACATAATTTAGGCAATGTAGTTTAGATTTTGATCAAGATGGCTATGTGCTTTACCTTTGTGGTTCTGTTTTGTCCATGTGGTCTTCCATGACCAATATAGTCATGCACTTGGTGATGTGCTTTCCTTTCCAATATGGCTATCTACTTTCCATGATAGTAGATATGTCTTTGTGGTTTGCTTGGATTTAATATAGGACATGCACTTTGAATATTACACTTGTTCCTCATTTTTACCATGTTAGGGAATGTTGTGTTAGTTTATAGAGTTTCTATTTGATTCATTGAGACAATGTACTTTTTTCTACGAATAAGATCATGAGCTTGGCAAATATAGAAGACATGACCATAATATTTTCTTGGCTAATATGGCCATGTGATTTGGAAAACATTGTTAATGTTGATAGTGAATGTGATGACACTCTATTGTTGTAGAGGCCACATGCACAATTTGTGTTAGTCATGTGGAGGTCTTTCTTTTAATGTTTTTTTAATCACCATGATTACCTTACAATCCTTTGTATTGTTGTTATATCAAGTAAGTGTGAAAGCTTAACTGTAAGTAGGTATTATACAAACACCAATTTATAATCAAATAATATTTATTTATTAGTTATACCTAGAAAAATCATAAGTTTCTAGGTTAACTTGGAAGAATATCTATAATTTCGTAGTTAGAGGATAGCAATTGCTAGATATAACTAGTGAAAACTAAATTTTCTACTTAGGTTGATATTATTACCAGTTTTACAATAAGTTGCTAGATACGACTGCCATTTTCTAGATTTTAACTAGGAAAAGGGTTTTACTAGTTACAAGAGACTTGTGATCACAAAATTAGAAAATTTTACATTCTTCCTAGGTTTGTTATTATTTGTCCTAGTTATAGTGTGAAATTTCTACATAGGAAGTGGTTTAGAGTTTGTTGTGATAGGCCCCAAATCTACCCGTAACGTCCACCATAAAAACTAGACATATCCCTACTTGTTCTTCACACTTTGTTGCAGCTCTCAATAATTTCTAAGACTCCCAAAACAGTCCACATTAATGGCCTCTAAAGGTTCATGACACATCTCTTTCAACTCACGTATAAAAAGGACACAATCTTCATGATAGATGATTACTAAATGTATGCATTTAGCATATATACAAACAAGTCCATCTCATAGGTATATAGCTCGAACACTATCACTTATGATTTTTCTTAGAATTTTCAATCACTAGACATTCATCCACATGACATCCACCCCCTCTAGACATGCACATCTTGTGATGTGTACTACTTCTCTTAATCTTAGCATGCTCAAGATCCTCTTTCTTATGTTCATCATCCTCTTCTATGTTGCCATGAGTAGTTTCAATGCTATTCTCATCCTCTTCATAGATAGTAGAATCCCTTCTTTTGAGAATAGCTTGATCCTCTTTCCCCTTATAGGAATCTTCAACTTGGTCCCATCAAGCTTGTAGAGAGATACATAGCATTGTCATATACATGATTCACAATATAAGGACCAAACCATCTCTTCAAAATATTTCTAATGGTGCTATAATGACTATCCATGCTACTACCATGTAGAAGCACCTAGTCTCCTTCTTCCAATGCTCTTAAGTTAATTCTATGCATTTGATCAAAAAATTATTTATTCATTAACCTAGCCCTTCAACCTCATCACTACAGCTCTATATCATCAAGTCTTCTCTCCAAATGTCAATTTCATAGGGCAAGAATCTCTTCCATGGTCATTTCTTCTTCCCAAGGTAGTACACTTGATGAAGTTGTAACTTCTTCTATTAGCATGATCGGCTTTTACCCATACATCCGCTCTAGAGTCATATAACCTATAGTAGCACTATGAGTAGTGTGATTGGACAACAAAGGATATGGTACTAGCATTGGACTCTCATATCTTCTATTTGCATGCCTTTGGAAAAGCATTGACAATTTGTGGGGGTGATCTCTTTCACTCTTTCCATTTTCTTGAGGATTGTATCCTAATGTCAGAGCAAGATCAATTCCCATCCTAGCAAATAAATCTCTAGCTTCATCTATGTCTAGCTCTCCTATATTTGCTTTGATTTCTTCACATATCTATATTCACATATCACATCTTTTAACAAGAATCTTCATACATCACTAGTAGCCTTTTTCCTCAAAGATCAGCCTTCAACTTGGTTTGTGAGATCTTCCCGTAGAAGTATAATATACCTAATCTACCAAAGACCTATAGGCATGCCCACTAAGTCCTAGATTCACTTATGATGCATAGAGAGTGGGTAAGCTGAATGTAAGCCATCACATTATCTTATAGAAGAACACATATGACAACTATTGCAAGTCTCCACCTTGAGTAAGCTACTCATGCATTAGGAAAAAATGGAACTCACAAATGGGTCCATAAAAATAATATAGTTTAAGATGTGGGCCTTTTGGATTGTCCAATAGGAAGGCTAAATGTTGACATCCACGGAGGGTGAATCTTCTCTCTCCAAATCTTGGGTTTTCTATTAAACAAAGGGATAGTGGGAGATTTTAAAAAATAGAGAATGAATAGTGCACAAAATTTGAGTTTCTCTCACCTCGTATTTTCCTTCTTTTTTTTGGAGAATTTTCAATTTCAATTGTTTTCCCTCTCACAAAATCAATTTGACCCAAAAGTTGAGCAATAGATCACTTTCCCTCTCTTCTCTATACTCGTGAATTTTCATCTCCATTGAAGCTCCCTGTTGAGAGTAATTAGGGTTTGGAGCATTCTGTTTGACATCTACACTTTCTTCTCCATGCAGCTCTAGATTTTGGGCAAAATACAGCTCTAGATTATTGTTGTTTTATTGCAGAGGTTGTTTTGGGCAGGAGGCAGAGGTGCTCATCTCTCTCTCTCTCTCTCTCTCTCTCTCTCTCTCTCTCTCTCTATGTATTGTTTCTCTTTTGTGTTGTGTTTTCAAGAGAATTTGATGTTGGTTCCAATTGTTGTTTTCTTGCAGAGTTTATTTGGAGCAAGAGACAAAGGTGTGGATCTCTCTCTATTGGTTTTTTTGTTGTTGATATCTTTTCAATACAACATGATGTTAGTTCTAATCCTTGTTGTTTTATTACACATATCATTTTGGATGACATTGCATAAGTGCTCATCTCTGTCTCCCTCTCTCTTTCTCTCTTTGCATTTCCTCTTTTCTATTGTTTTTTCAGTATACCTTCATGTAAATACTAACTCTTACTATTGTCTTTTCAATTTGGGCAAGATTGGATAGGTGCTCATTTCTTTCTCTCTCGTGCATACTCACATACTCTCTCTTTCTTCCCTTCTGCATTATCCCTTTTCTTTACAATAGGGTTTGATGCTAGTTCTAGCTTAAGGATCAATTGTTTTTATAGCACTTAACACAAGGTAGAGTATAGATTTTGTAGCTCAATTTATGGGTAAATCTACCATATTTTGTGGTGCCAAAATTTATTCATTTAATTAATGAATTTTATGTTTGATGGGATTGATGTTTTCTTATATCCATCATTTGCAATGGGTTTTGATTAGCAATGATTCAATCTTATCTTCAATAGATCAACTTATAGGTAAATTGGCCCTATTTTGTATTGCTTCTATTCATGCAGTTATCTAGATATTTTTTGTTAAAAGGGATTCATGCAAGTATTTTTGTTAAAGGAAATTCATGCATGTATTTTTTGTACATGCAGGTATTGTATAAGGTTTAGGTGAAGCACAATATTCTCGATCAACTATTTTGATGTGGTGAATGATTCTGTGCTAGATGATATGGATCTGCTGGAAGTCGATGATTCCAAAATCCTTTGCTTTATTGATCCTATGTACCCATTCAGATCTCCATGCCAACTGGCAATGATCCATGAAACTCTTGTGTCATATAATCCATATAACACACAATGTGTTGAGTCTTAGAATATCTTAGGTATCAATCCAATGTGCCTACTATTAAGATTTGCATGCCATGTGGTTGCTATCCTTGTAAAAACTACTCTATAATACCCACATTCATACAATGTATTGAGTTAAATCAGACTCCTATTCATTATAATAAAAATTATTTTAACAAAATTCTCTGAGCATTCTTGTGCTATTCTTTTCATTATATTTCATGCAAAGGGTATGATTAAAGTGATGCCTTGAAATTGAATTTATACTTTCTATTGATGTACATATCCACATGTGTCTTAATATTGATGTTTGTGTCTATTTACAAAAGTGTAAACATCTCTTAATGCCATGTTGATTTGTATGGCATATTGGTGATTGCTAGACAAACTTAAAATGCTTATTATTTAGGGATTAATACATACTTCTTTACATCTAATGCGTAGGTTATAATGCTTGAGAGAAGAACAAGCATTCTCTCAATAAAAGTACGTAATAGAAAAGAGGAAGAAGGGGATTGGATCATTGATGCGTATCATTGCTTGTCTTGGGTACATGTGCATCCAAGTATGAAGGGAGCTTTTAGGGTGAAAGCATCTGCAATTGCAGATGTATCAAAGCATTTGAAGGGTAAAATTTTAGCTCTCAAACAAAGGAATGCTGATTCTCACCTTGTAACTGAGGAGTATGTACAATATTTATTCATACAAAAACAAATACATATTGAGCCCACTATGCCCTCTCAACAAAACATTGCAAACAATAAGTATTTGCAACTCATTGAGAATGAGAAATTTCATGATATGTATGTAACTATTTGTCTCGTATTTACAGAAGTATACCTGTTAACCCCAATTCAATAAGGCCAAAGAATGAATGAAAAAGCGAGAAGAGGATGGAAAAAGAGCAAAGACACGCAGGCGGCCTCTAAAGCTAAGCTGGGGCCAAAGGCGTAATTTTAAATGAAAGGCACCTCAAAAAACTCCAAAAGCTTGTGTAAAAGAGCGCCAATCTCCCTTCTGTGCCAATTGTAAAGTATTAAACGGGTGTAGGCTAGAGGAATAAGGTTTGAAGGTGGAAATAGACAAAGCACTTTGCCACAATGGCCGGTCATGTAAAAGAAAGGGATGGGTGCCTATGGGAATTTAGGGTTTTGTATATAAAGATCAAAAAGTGAATGGAAGCTCATTCTTTGGTGTGTGGCTAACAAGAGCTCTTATCTTCTTCTCCTCTCCTTGCTTGTGTGTGCTCTTGAGAGAGGGAGTGTGAGAGTGTGAGAGGGTGAGTGTGTGGGAGTGAGGGATCAAGAGGGTGAAGCTCTTCACCATCTCCTCTTCTCTTCTTCTCTTCTCTTCTCTTGCGCATGTGGCTATGGTGGATGGAGCTTGGAGATGGAGGAGGCTTGATAATGCTTGAGCTAGCATCTAGAATCGTGGAGCTACTGGTGTGTGTAAGAGAGAAGGCAACTCATATCGGCATCAAGGTAAGCTCACTACACTCGTAGGATCAACGGTGCATCGGCTAGGTGAGAGATAGCCATTAGAGCTCACTTGGAATGCTTGAAACAATAAGTGGTCCGTGGGTCTTGGTAGTTGAGCGAGAGCTCCCACATTTTGGTTCTGTTGCCGGGACCGAGGATTCAAGCTTGAGCACTTGTGCGCCTCATATTGAGCATCGAAGTAAGGGATTCATCCCCGAAATGGAGCTTGAGATAGGTAGGAAGGTTGGGTGTTTTGATCTTCAAAACAAGTAAGTATTTTGGGTTTGTTTGTTTGTTTGATGATTGGAAGACATGGAGAAATCATTTTAGTTTGTTGCATTTGATTCTTGTTGCATTTAGTGTAAGATAGGATTAGGAAATCTAATAAAAAAAGGGTAGGGTTTACTGTTGTAAAATAGTGCAAAACAGGGTATAAATCATGCAAAAAATGGCAAAAAGCCTGCTTGGGATGCTTAATGTTGGCAAGTGAGTGATTGGGAGCATCAAAACCTTACCCATGAGGGGGTTTAAGAGACAAGAGGCCAAGGGAGAGCTCATTTGCAACCATTGCAGTGAGAGAGAGAGAGAGAGAGAGAGCCCCTGCAAAGATTTGATTCAATCTCGTCATCGGAGAGCATACCGCTCACCTCAGGTATACCAATCACTTCCCTTAGTACCTTAGTTAGGATCTTGAAGTTTGTGCTTTGAGTGATTGCCTAAATCGTGAGATTTGATCAAAATCGTCGTTGCCGCGCGGCATTCGTTGCGCCGCGTTCAGCCTGTCCTAGTTGCCGTTTTTGGTCCAAGTCCCAGACTCGGCCCTCGGCCCCTACCATTCAGCCAGCTTGACCCAGAAACCCTAATCGGCCCTCGGCCCATAGTCTACTCAGCCCTCCCAGTGACGGCACTCGGCCCCTTGACCAACTCGGCACTCGGCCCGTAGTCCACTCAGCCCCATTTACCAGTTCGGCCCTCAACCCAAGACCCGACTCGGCCCTCGGCCACCGAAAAGTTCTGTCCTTGGACCCCAGTGTGATTCGGCCCATCTGAGTCACCCACTCGGCCCTGTAATTCGGACCAATTGGGCCGAGTGTGTATTTGCCTCAACTTTTTAGAAATTTGACCTGACCCAGCTAGAGCTCAATAGCGCAAACTATGGCAAGCCCTCCTTGTGAGAAATGCGGGATCTAGAGCATGGTAGTGAGTTATGGTGGATGGAAGGAGAAGTGTGGACTTATGATGGAGAAGACAAAGACATTGTTTGTTATACAAGTGAATTAGGTTCTAAGATTCAGACTTGGACTCATAAACACAATCTTGTGTATGTGGACAATGACATTGACACTTCACTAAAATGAAAAGAGTACTATCATTGCATTAAGAAAATGAAGCAAGTACAATGCTTTATAGGAAAGTAGGAAACTACAGTAGGCACCATTGTGCATATGGGATAGGTTAGCCTGCATGTCCTTGGCTCTGAAGCTCCATACAAAGAGGCTGTTTAGTGAGTGTGATTGCTGATTCTCAACACCCCTCCTCAATCACAACTAAAAAGGCACAAAGTGTGTAGAGGCTGTAATGAGAACCACCTGCAAAGTGTGGGCACACCACAAACATGGTAGACACTAGAGGCTATTGCAGAAAAGGCTAAGTGTGGGCACCAAAACATGATGGACATCCAGAGGCTGTAATAGGGGCCTCACAAAGTGTACAGGGACTGTAATGCCAAGTTACATAAGGAGTTTACAAAGCTTATGGCAAGAAGCATTAGGGCAAGGAAGTACAAGGCTTTTAAAACAGTCTATCAGAGTTATGAGAGTAGAAGGACTGATGAGTCTTGTCCTTCCGATCCTGGTGGTCTTCATCTTCATCTTCTTCTTCCTTTGCTCATTTTCTTCTTCTTCTTTGACTGCGACTAGATAGGCCTTTTGGGATCTCTTTCTTGCGTGGCAGAACTTCTCGGTGTGTCCAGTCCTTTTGCAGAAGTCATAGAAGAGCTGATCCTTCTTGCCTTTGTACCTGTTGCCAACATATAATGCATGCTCATCTCTAGAGGTACTTGGTTCTTCCTTAGTTTTTAGCTTCTTTTCCTCTTCTAACAGTGATGCCTGGATATCAACAAGTTCAGGATTTGGCATGTTGATTAAAGTTGTTGATACATTATTATATTCAGGAGGCAAACTCTTAAGTAGAACACCGATGCAAACATCTTCATCCATTTTAATGTTGATTCCTGCAAGTTGGGTTAGGAGTCCTTCCATGTAATTGAAATGTGTGGCAAGTGATGTGCTGGACTTCATTTCAAGCCTGAAGAACTCAATCAAGAGACCATACTTTGATGATTTAGATTGTGCACCGAATAGGGTGTCAAGTTTTTTCCATGTATCCTGTGAGGTCTCACAGTTATCCACATGGTGGATATGACTGTCGTCTAGCTCCAGTTTGATAATGCCATGGGCTCTGTCATCATTCTTTTGCCAAGTAGTTGCAAGGTCCGCGTCCCGAGGTTTCTTCTCTTTGCGATTTGTGATGGCCCAGAGACCCTTTTTCATCAAGATGAGCTTGATGCAGGTTTGCCAGGTGTGAAACCCAACTCCTTTGAATCAAGCATTTGGAGAGTCTTTTCCCATGTTGAGGTTCCAAGATCAGTAGCAAATCAACACCAGAATTCTGAGATTTTATCAGTAGAAGAGCAGAATGTAGTGTGTCAAGAGACACAGTTAGTGACAGTGTGAAAACACACTATGTCAGTGTTGATGTTGAGCTTGATTCTTCTTGTTCGGGATCACACTATGTCAGTGTTGATGTTGAGCTTGATTCTTCTTGTTCTTCAATCTTCTCAGGTCCTTCCCCTCCTTGATTTGGTGCTGGGTTAATGGATTAGAGTGGGCTTTAGCTTGGTTTAGTGTCAGGAGTGAGAAAAACTGAGGAAAAAAAAGCTTGAGAAATTTTGGAATTAGGGTTTCTGAGACAGGGGCTTGGTTTTTCTCAGATTGTAGGAGTTATACTTGATCATTTTCAAAAATTTTTACATGCCTAGGAAGCTGACTTCATGGGCTATCAAAGCCCTATGACAATCGTCCAGATCGTGGACTGTATGGAGCATGTAGGGCACTCCATCAGATTCGGTGCAGTTCAGGACAGGTTTCCGCGATTTCTGTAATGCCAGGGTTAGGGCGCAGCAATGTGGTCAATTTATGTGCCAAGATGAAGCTCCTTGAGTAGAAGAACAATCCCCTAGAAGGAATCAAGGGCTGAAGTGGCCTGGTTGAGAAGTTATTGAAGCTCCAAGTGAGGTAGGTCATGTCTGGCTATGGCAGACACAGGGCAGAGATTGAGAATTTTCACAATGCTGAAGCTATACTTGCCCAAAGTCAGTGATTAATGTGTCAAAAATAAGCTCTGGAAGTAGGGGAACACTTTCCCAGAAGGAAGCTCTAGGAGGTTTGACCTGTGGAGTGAGATGTAAGAGCTTCAAGTTGACAGGGTGATGCTGGCTATGGCTGCCATGGAAGCTTCAATGAGAGTAGAGTTGGGAGATGAAGTCATGAGCTGACATTGAGCTAGATTGAGGTTGAGAGGAATCAAGAGAGGCTAGAGAAGCAATGCCATGCCCAACTGGGCTCTGATACCATGTGAGAAATGCGGGATCTAGAGCATGGTAGTGAGTTATGGTGGATGGAAGGAGAAGTGTGGACTCATGATGGAGAAGACAAAGACACTATTTGTTACACAAGTGAATTAGGTTCCAAGATTGAAACTTGGACTCATAAACACAATCTTGTGTATGTGGACAATGACATTGACACTTCACTGAAATGAAAGGAGTACTATCATTGCATTAAGAAAAGGAAGCAAGTACAATGCTTTATAGGAAAGTAGGAAACTGCAGTAGGCACCATTGTGCATATGGGATAGGTTAGCCTGCATGTCCTTGGCCCTGAAGCTCCATACAAAGAGGCTGTTTAGTGAGTGTGATTGCTGATTCTCAACACTCCTAACGCTCGTTAGAACTTGATTCTGGCATGCGAAATAGACAAAATCGTAAGGTGCAGTCGCTTAGCAGTTTGAGTGGGCTGTCGCAAGACTTAGAAACCTAGAAACCTAGAGGCAACCCACTGATCCATAAAACCCTGATTGGACCCAAAAATGGGCAAGGCAACGTAGCTGAAAATCCCTAAATCCCATCAAGATAGCCAGAGAATTGATCGACGAAGCCTATCATTAGACGCAAAATGAAGCCAGGGTGTGTAAGATGCAGAGACTGTTTGCCGCACTCACCTTGAATTTCCACACTTGAAGTGCACTTTAGGAAAAGTGAAAGCCTGATTGAGCAAAGGTGCACTGGAAAGAACACACGCACTGAGTGGAGATGAATTGAGGACTGTATTTAATAAGTCAAAGAACTCATTTAGATAAGCCACTCAAGGAACCCACCAATAGGAGAGAACCCACACACGCAGACATGCAAAGTAGGACCTAGCAAGCGGCGCCAACGAAGTGGATCTGACAAACCTACTCAACCTGATCGATAGCTTTGTGGAGCACAAGAACTCGACTATGGTAGAAGAAAGTTCAGACCATAGGTCTAATGGGGAACTCAACTTAGGCGTCTTCCCAGAGGCTATTCAGCAGAGCTGGTTAGCAGCTATGATGTGCACGCTCGGTATGAGCATCGCGGCCAGACAGCAGATGCTATCATCGTAGACTTAGAAGAAGAGAGAAAGCTAGCCCACAAAGCATTGCAAAGCATAGTCAAATACAATAGAGACCAGCAGGACAAGAGCTAGAGGCAAAGCATGGAATTGTGTGAGGTGCAGCGAGTGCTGAACTTAGCCGATAGAAACCAAACGGATCATGAGAGAGCCCTAAAAGGAGACCTAATGCTAAGCGAGCTTCTCATGAAGCGACTGCTAGACAACACCGCAGTAGAGCAAAGTGCTGCAGCATTGGCGACATCACTGCTGATAGGATTAGGAGCAGCCCAAGGCTCTAATAGCCAGTTTAAAATCCCAATAGTCGCAAAGCAGCTCGACAAGTACCAACCCCATGACGATCCATACAACTTTGTAGAGCAGTTCGAGCAAGTCTACGAAGCCAACGACCTCAGCAACCTGACTCAGCGCTCTCAAGCGTTTGGGCTCTACTTAGGTGACAAGGGCAGGATTTGGTACACAAGCTTAGATGCCATAGAGCGAGCAAATTTCAATGGCCTCAAGAATCTCTTCATCAAGAGATTTGCCGAGCCTGGATACTCCGACAATCTACTAGTATGACTGATGAATGTCAAGCAGAAAGAGGAGGATATTAGCGATTACGTAACCCACGTGAGGAGTCTCTTCAAGAGAATCCCTACGGGCGAACAACCAACTGAAAGAGTAGTTTCAACTGTGTTCATCAGTGGAATTCAAAGCGAGGAACTGTATAAGGCTTTGGCAGTCAACTTGAGCTTGCAACAAGACACACTAGCTAGGGTTTTTGAGGAAGCCATCAGAGTTGATGATCAGCTGAAAGAGCAGAGCTCCAAGAGCTCCAACTCAAAAGAAACCAACTCGCGAAGTTCAGAGAGAGCGGCAGCCTCTAGTGAACGACCAGCCCCATCATCCCAAGATAAGGGGAAAGCCACCAAGATGAACAAAGACTTGGCTGATGTCAAGATGGAGATAGCCAAGTTGCAAGACATGTGGAGAGATCAACGCGCCCACACATCCAATGTGTGTACTACGGCAGAAACCATTTGTCGGCCGAGTGTCAAGACCCTCGGTCGAGACCTTGCACTAACTATGGTAGGTTCGGTCACGACATTGTGCATTGCAGATTTCCCAGAAGACTTCTGTACTCCCAACCATATGGCCAGCCTTACCTAGCAAACAAACCGCAACCACTCTATGGAAGGGGAGCCCCATTGGCCCTTCCTGCGCCTAACGATATTAAGCCCGCTGTCCCTAGGGTGGACATAAACCCTACAGGCATACCTAGACCGCCTGGTCCCTATGTGACCCATCCACCGAGTGACGCTCCAATCCACTACGTGGAAGAGCCAAATGAGGAAGAGACTTACTTATACCCTTATGTCTCTCACAACGACGAGGGCCACGCAGTCCTTATGGATTATCGACAAGTACCGGTGATGGCTTTGGGGAGAGGATGAGGTAGAGGCCTAGGAGGGCAGACGCATGATCCAATCATTTGTTGGACTTGTGGTCACCCAAGTCATGTCTCATTACATTGCCCGGAGAGGGAGCAACAGAATAGACAAAGCTGACCTAAGGTGCGTTGAGTGTGGAATCACCCATCTCTTCATCGATTGCTCAAAGAGAAAACCTTCTTTAAGTTCAGCCAATGTACCATCTGTCTCATTGGGGCATTTGGAGTCGAGAACCTTGATGGGGAGGCCACACCTATCCCATTACAGGTCATGACCCGTGCTTAGACAAAGAAGGCCGGCATATCACTACCAGGACCAAGCAACCTTGATGTAGCCTCGATAGGAAAGAAGAGTCACAGGCGAAGGAAGAAGAGGTCGGAAGCTAAGATCGCACTAAACTGAGAGCGCTATGACTCTGCCTGTTGAAAAGAAGGTCACGGACACAGAGGCAGAAACTTCAGCCCCCAAGATGGCCGAAAAGGGAAGTGCCAAGGTAGGGGAATACCCGCATCCAAAGTGCCAACTCGAGGCCATAGAGAAAGTGAAGGACTAGGTAAAAGAGGCCCAAGAGCACTTAAGGAACGCTGAGCCCATCCTAGAGGACGAGACTGATGATCTCCCCAACATAAGCACACCGGTCTCACCCCCTCGACCAAAGTCAAGAGATGCAACCTCACCACAGGCAGTAGCACTGCTTAGGCTAAGCCTTGATGCTGCAAGCCCGTAAATCGGTCAAGGTTGTTGGCCAGGACAATCCGGTTTAGGGAGAGACGAGCAACCAATAGCCTCCTTACCACGCTAGTGACCACCCCTATGACATTAAGCCTAGGAGACCCGCTTAAGCAGCATCCCACCCTATGGCAAGACCTCAAGCAGTGGGTTGAGGGGTCATGAGAACAAGTTGCGAATCTGCACGATCATGATGCAGAAACACAAATACCAAGTCTAATGCTACACTCTGTGCCAAAATCCTTGCATGTGAATGCCTTTTGGGAAGGCACCAAGATGCATGCAGTATTACTAGTCCTAGCCTTAGGTGACGCAACGAGAAAGGGGATCGTGGATACGGGAGCCGGGTACTTCAAACTTGGGGAAACCTATCAGTCAAGATCGCTCGGTTTAATGTCACATTAGGAAACAACATGAGAGTGAAGCCATTCGGGGTACTTAAAAATTGGCCAGTGAAAATCGCAGGTGTCCAATTCTCTAACGACTTTATGGTCATGAAGGGGTGGACTATGATATCTTGTTAGGCCGACCCTGGATGTACAATGCTAGAGTTATCAAAGATTGGGGTAAGGGCTTGATCTTCCTAGGCAACAGAACGCAGGCTGTGAGGGTAGAGATGGACACTTGGAAGACCTCACCAGTCGATTTGGATGCCATCTCTGCGATGCTCAAGGGTGATGCTCAAGTCAAGAAGTCGTATGGGGCCTTGACCAAGTATACCCCATGCCCAGAGGATGAGCGGGATTGGATGCATGTCCTTGCTACAGTCGACCTACCGTTCTTGGATCATGAGGCATATGAGCAAGCCATCAAGATGAGGGGCAGGCCTGACGACACGCCCGTTGTACTAGTTTGCATGATGGCAGGTACCCTTCGTGGGAGACCTAAGCCTATCACCTTCCAAGTGCCAAAAAACAAAAGGGAACTCTAGGAGATTCTGGAATACTTAATGGACAAACTAGCTGACAACCCAGCAACAAACTTCAAACCACTCTAGGATCTCTTAGGCGAATCCAAGTGGCGATGCACTAGGGTGCATGACTTAAATCTTATGTACAACTGGGCCCTAGTCCCTGATCAATGACAAGAGATATACCAAGCCCTAGGAGACGACAAGCACTCTGATGCAGAGGACTCTGATAAACGAGTATGAAGACTGCCAATCCTTTAGTGATGAAAGTGAGGGTGAGATAGATACAGTAGAATACGACACTGAGAGACATGAAATAGAACAAATACGGGCAGACTCCAAGCCATAGAAAAGGAGTGTCTACAGGATAGAGCAAGGGGTCATTCGCATGGATTGTGATCGCACTTGGTTTGAACACGTAGGAACCATAGACCTTGAGCAAGCAAGCCTAGCCCAACTGGAAGCAACACTAGTGCTTAGGACAGAATCACCATCTAAACTGCAACCACCAGGGGATATCACCTCTTCTAGCAAAGACGGCAAGTTTGACTCTGAGTCAGAAGTAAGCTCGGACAGCGACCAAGAAATACCTAGGCCGCCCAAGATCCGACGCACCAACGGGGACCTACCCATCCACCTAAGGCATAGGCGATTGAAGTAGGAAAGGGTGAAACAACCGAGGGACACACGAACAGACGAACAACAAAAACCCTAGGATCTCCCTAAAAGATTTACGAAATGCAAGAAAGGAGATAGGGCAGTGATCCTATTGGGTGCCAAATAGCAAGGGCAAACGAGCAAACTAACCGAGGGACCAGCCAAGGTCAAGGAGGTGAACCTAGCCCAAGAAGGGGAGACACCCTGACCAGCCTTCATTGCCGATGACTTGACTGAGAAAGAAGAAAGGAGTCTTGTTTCTCTCTTGCGAGAGTACGTAGACATATTTGCTTGGTCCTTGGAAGAGCTTAAAGGGGTGGATCCAAGTGTGGTGACTCATAATATACCCATGACACTAGACGCAACGCCAGTGAAGTAGCGACCATATCCAATGAATCAAAGCACACTCATGCTATCAAGGAAGAGATTGATAAGCTGATGAGAGTGGAATTCATTTACAAAATTGAGCACACGGACTGGGTATCACCCATAGTCATCATGATGAAGAAAAATAGAAATTTAGAGTGTGCGTCAATTACAAGAAGGTGAATGCTGCTACTAAAAGGAACAATTATCCATTGCCATACACCGATCACATGCTTGAAAGAGTGGCAGGGAAGGAGGCCTACAGTTTTCTGGATGGCTTCTCAGGATACAATCAGGTGCAAGTGCATCTTGCCGATAGGCATAAGACTGCCTTCGCCACTGAGTGGGGGCGTCTTTGCTTGCATAGTCATGCCTTTCAGGTTGACTAATGCCCCTGCCACCTTCCAATGCCTCATGTGCACAATATTTAAAGACATGCTTTGCAAAGAGTTGAAAGTCTTTGTCGATGACCTCTGTGTTCACTCGACCTGGATGGAACACTTAAACAAACTCCAAGCAGTATTTGAGTGGTGTCGCCTATATCGTCTCTCCTTGAACCCCTTGAAATGCCAGTTTTGGGTGAAGCATGGATGCATCCTAGGCCACGAGGTGTCAAAGAACAACATTGCCACTGACTCCTCGAAAATCAGGGTCATTGTTGACCTTCCACCCCCAATCAACTATAAGGGAGTCCAATGCTTCTTAGTCCATATGGGATACTATCGGCGGTTTGTGCTGAATTATACATTGATAGCCAGACCTTTATACAAGCTGTTGATTGTCTTTGAATGGGCTGAAGCATGCCAATGAGCATATGAAAAATTCAAGAATGCTCTAACAACAGCACCAATTCTACAAGCCCCAGATTGGACCATTACCTTCCACGTGCACATTGATGCTTCTAGATTTGTTGTGGGGGCAGTGTTGTGCCAACCTAGCGAGCACAACCTAGACTACCCAGTGAGCTTTGCTAGCAGGCAACTCACTGAGATGGAAATGAACTACTCCATGACAAAAAGAGAGGGCTTGGCCATGGTGTTTGCTGTGAAGAAGTTTCGGCATTATCTATTGGCTACACCCTTTACCTTTTTTGTGGACCATCAAGCCTTGCTATATCTAGTGAATAAACCTTGCGCTACAAGACACATAGCTCAGTGGCTCCTTCTGCTTTTGGAGTTTGACTTCTCTATTATTGTATGGAAGGGAAAACAACACTACATGGATGATCATGTCATGCATCCCCACAAGAGAAGCTGTTGGAGAAGGCATTGCCGATGAATTGCCAGATGTCCACCTCTTTAACCTCTCCAGCGAGGGAGATTTATTCAAGGCCGATCTAATGCCATATTGGGCAGATGACATAGTCCAAGCACTTGAGCATGGACTGCCTGAGTGACTGATAGAGAAGGCAAGACTGAGGTGACTCATTCTCAAGATCCAACCCTATCAATTGATAGTAGGCTAGCTGTATCGCCTCGGGCAAGATGGATTGCTGCGCAAATGCTTGTGCGAGCATGAGATACACTACGTGCTCTCAGCAGCACACAGAGGAATTGCTGGTGGACACTTTAACGGAGACACAATGGCCCGCAAGGTGCTGTAGTCTCAGCTATGGTGGCCAACGTTGTTCCGTGATGTAGCACAATTTGTTAAATATTGTGACGAGTGTCAACGGACGAAGGTCCCAATTCGCAAGGATCAAATGGATTTGACCCCAATCATTATCATTGTGGCCACAAACTACCTAATGAAGTGGGCAGAGGCAAGAGCAACACGAAAGAACAATGCTCGAACAACTGCCAAGTTATTGTGGGAGCAGGTGATCTCACGATTCGACTGCCCCATCAAACTAGTCAGTGACCAAGGGACACACTTCATCAATGAAGTGATAACGCATCTCCTATCCACCTTCCTAATTATCCATTGGAAATCCTCTCCATACTACCCTCAAGCAAACGGCCAAGTAGAATCCACGAATAAGATTCCTGTCAACATCCTAATCAAGGTAGTCTCTACCTTGCGCAGCGAGTGGGATAACAAGTTGATGGCAGCCTTGTGGGCTTACCGCATGGCTTATAAAATGGCTGTCAGCCAAACCCCCTTTAGGTTGACCTATGGAATTGAAGCAATTCTCCCTGTAGAATTCTTCGTGCCTAGCTTGTGAATCGCACTTTAGGAGTGGTGGAAAGGAAAGGAGGCATGGATGCAATGCCTAGTTGAACTCGAATGCCTCTCTGAGACTCGCCTTCTAGCCACTCATGCACTCATATGTGAGAAGGCATGATGCAAGAGCTGGTTTGACAAGCACGTCAAGCAACACGACTTCGAATAGGGTGACAGTGTGCTCCTATACTCAGTCAAGGGGCATAAGCAAAAAATGAAGTTTAGGGGTCTTGGACCTTTCAAAGTCCATGCAATCAGCCGAACGGGAAACATTGAGCTTGAGACTCTAGACGGTGAGGGAATAGGCTTCTTCAATGGTAGTCGTGTCAAGAAGTACTATCCTCCCACACATCATTTGCATGAGCCACCAATGTTGGAACCGCCTATCAAAGTACGAGTAGCCACCATCACCGAAATCGATGATGAGGATGAGGAAACTGTGGATTCTTCATACCTACACATCACGGTCACTGCCAAGCGAACATGCGTCTTCAATGCCTTGATCGACGAGGGAGTGGACTTCAATGTCTTAGCTCACGATCATTGGACTCAACTTGGCAAACCACCACTACAACCCACTAACACCAAATTAAGCCCATATGGGGGCCGCTCATATACACTTCTCGGCAAGTGCAAGGCCGCCATTTCTATCAAGTCTAAGACTATACCAATGATCTTCTATGTGTTGCGAAATGCCAAAGATGTAGGCACGGAGTCGCTGCTAGGGCAAACCTTCAAAAAGTAAACTCGTTGCAACGTTGATTATGAGTTGCAGCACATCCACCTTGCCATAGGCAACATCCGTATTGTTACAGCTTTCAACAAGGGCTGCACGACCTCACCCCAGTCCGCACGGCCACCGGTAGAAATATTAGCAGCTAAATCTAAGGAGAAGGAGAGTGCTTGGCCACCACCCACCACCTCTCAAGAACCGCTACTCATGGAAGCAAAAGCTAAGGCCCAACAACCTAGGTTTCAATGGAGGCCTAAATAGCTGCAACCACTACCTAGGAGTCGACACACACAACCTCATAAGACCTGAAGCTCTAAACCTAGGAAACCAAGGTACAGTTACAGAAATCGGTGCATGATCAAGCAAAGGTGGGTCCCTAAAGTCCTCTTGCACGCGCAAGGCCACTATGAGGGGAATGCCTAGATATGGATCCCTAGAACCCACACGGCGAAGGGCACCACTCATATGCCACCCTCAAGCTTGATCACCCCAAGCCCCATAGAACCTCAAAACCATAAGCCGCAGTGATTCCCAAACCCACATCCATCAAGCTCATCCATGCACATGCCCAAGAGAGTCGAACAAGCCTATCGGCCCAAACGACAAACATTGTCACATGAGCCATCACCTGCTAGAGCCAATCTGACTACAATGATCAATTCTGAAGGCAATAGTCCATTAGAAGTAGCTGCTACTTCCCCAGCCCTAAGCCACAAAGTCCAACTGTAACCTCAAGAACACCCGCAACCACAACTATTCATTTTCAAAGGCTCTAGTGCTATCAAACCCCAACCACCAGCATGTCTTAAACCCTCCTATGAGTGAAAATCATTTTTGACACTGGCCTCAGATCTAGCCGAAGATATGGGGGATGACATGGTTGATTGTATTAGACGACTAGATGCCACTTTTAGAGAGCTAGCTCTGAGCTACGACCCCTTGGACTTAGGCTTGTTGCCCAAGCCTTTTGCAACCGAAGTTCGTACGACGCTGCCTTGTTCTTGGGAGATGTTTGAACTTACCTTCGCAAAAGCAACTAACTCCGCTGTGCTGAATTGCTCAACAGGGAGATCTCTAAAGAGCAAGCCTCAAATAGTGTCTGATCACGTCATATGATCAGCAAACCACTTCTGCCATCACCGACCAAGAAATTGCAGAATTATCCAAACTTGCTAAGACTGAATCCCCGTTCTTGAGGCACTAGTACACTCTTAGGTTGAAATGGGAAGTAGAAGGCTGCCAAGTCATGACAAACGCTGAGCAGTGCCGCGCAATCAAAGTAGTGGAGTATGACCCCACTTATGTCATGCCAACCTTGTTTAGAGTGTTAACCACTCCTCGTGGCCGCCCCCTGGAAGAGCACATCAAAGGACACCCTTACCTTGATCGCCTACTAATTGAGGAAGAGCTACATATTGCTAGCCACATCGCTTCCGGTGACTTTCTAATAGATGTTCTCACTTACATCACACACGTGGGCACTCGACCTTTTGATCTAGACCGTGAAGCTCAGTTAGAGTACAACCCCAATTTCTACATTTGGTTCCTATGCCGGTAACTCCTAGACCCATTGTAGAATGTCCTCGATCTCCAAAACCTTCAATCCTAGGAAGGATTCTTCTCGAGCTGGGAGGGGAGGGGGGTGAGGTGAATCAAATTAAAACCAAGGAAAATCAAGAAAAATGCATAAACACGTAAACAATGAGCGGGGTAGGAAAATGGCAAGAGAACTTTGAAATAAAGGGCAAAAAGTTAAAGTCAAAAGGGAAGATTCTACATTGGATGAGATTTTAATGCTTTCATTCAATAAACATATAGAGTCTTTCTTTTTAATTATGACTTTTCCAACAAATTGTTAATTTGGAAGTACTAATGGAAGCTTGGGATTATGACAAGAACAAAAGATGTCGCAGCAAGACCGTGCCCACTGACTTCCATTCATGGAGGAGAAAAGAGAGCAATGCCGCATCACTCTTGAAAGACGCGCCTACAACCAGCTCAAGTTCTGAACCATCTACAACGTAGAGGGTGTGGTGGCCAAGAGAGTCATCCAGCAATGCAACCTCACCGAGTACCTCAAGAAATTTGCGCAAGAACTTGACCACATGAAGTGTGTGGAGTTTCTCAGGACATATGACCCTAACAATGAGTGCGGCACCATCACAGTAGGAAGGGGAGAAAATGCTAAACAGGTACAGGTTCACTTAAACCTAGCCTTGATGGAGAAGGCATTGGGATTAGAGCCAAAGATAGAGAAGAAGCAGAAGAGGGATGTGTATGCCATGCTGAAAATGAAAAAGGAGGATGTGCTAACTAATGACGGCATCAGCATCCAAGACATTCCTGATGCGGAAGCCAGACTGCAAGCGAAGCTAGTACACGCGCTCTTCTCCAACCAGCACTACAATGCCTTAATACATCGAATCAGCATGCCTATGCTGGAGAATGTAGCAGCTCACACCTTGCATGAAGTCGACTGGAATGGATATGTATGCAAAACCATCGACCAGGCGGCTAAAGCACTAGCTTTAGGAAGTACACCAACAGGAGGGGAGTCCCCAACTTCCAAGGCCACGAAAAGAAAGAAGGCCTTGTCCAAGGCCTCGTTTATTGCCTATGGAAGCATTTTGACTACACTCATCTAGGAGGTAGTGAAGGAGACACGAGATGTAGAAGAAGGGGAAGGAGAAACGCCTGACAAGTCACCCCCTCACCAGGACCAAGAGAGGTCCAGCGACAGGACCGAGAGTGATAAAGAAGGGCAGGAACAAGAAGAACAATCAGGCAAAAAGGCCAAGAAACCCAAGAAGAAGACAACACAAAAGAAAAAGAAGCTGGATGAAGGCTGCAAGAAGGAGAAAGAGGATTTGGAAAATGCAAAAAGGAAATCCCTCAAGGAGGTCGAGGAGAGGGAGAAGAAGAAGAAACAGGAGGAAGAAAAAGTAAAGGAAGAAGTCAACAAGGCTAAAAAGGTGTCAAAACAGGAGGTCGAGAAGAGGAAAAGGAAAGAACAGGAAGAAAAAGAGAAACTAGAGGAAGAGTATAGGAAAACTGAAGAAGAAAGGCAAAGAAGAGCTGCTGAGGAAGAAGAGAAACTAAGAAGGAAGGAGGAGGAGGACTTGGCCGAAGCCACACGATGGTCCATTGAGTAGCAAAGCAGGGCCGATGATCTAGGAGCCTGGAGCCTACTGAGGGAAGAAGGGCCTAGTTCCAGCACGCAGGTACCAGAAATCATGCCGCCTGTTGTCCTTAAAGGCAAAGGCAATGCCCTTATCCATCCTATCCCCCCCCTCATGGTGCCTTCCATCAAACCAACCACCCTCACACCTAGCATCCCCACCAACGTAGAGGTCTCCAACTTTGTGGCATGGATGCAATATTTTATCAATAAAGAAATGGTCCAAGGAAAGAGCATGGAGACCACGGCCACAGGGCAAAAGAGACCAGCCGCAGATGCTGAGTCGAGACAAGACCAGAAATGTCAAAAAGTGAAAGCCTCAACCACTCCAATCCACACAACAGTGACACCACCAGCCAATTACGATGAGTACATCGCCGAGTTGCTCTCCCAATTAGAGAAGGCTAAGGAGGAAAAGAAGATGGATGTGGATGAGTTGGTAGCGAAAAAGGAGTTAGTAGTTGCTTTCCAACTCGAAAAGACCTGCACAATAGCCATGCAACAACGACAGATATTTGATCTCAAACAGGAATTAAAGGCCAAGGAGGACATGGAGGAGAGCTACAAGCAGTGATTAGAGGATGAGAATCAGGAATTGGTGTAGATGCAGAGAGAGTATAAGATCCTCCTGATGCAACATGGGGAATTGGAGGCAAAAACTTCCAACATCGAGCAAATGATGGAGGAATTGAATGCCAAAGAAGAGGAGAGAAATCAAGAGAGGAAGCAGCAGCAAAAGGAGATCGAGTTTATGATCGATCGGCTACACTTGGGAAGGAAAGAGTAAGAGAACATGAGCAGGGAACTGAAAGCCCAAGAGATGAAGCTCGTAACCTTGGTATAGAAGCAGGGAGAAAGCATGGAAGAAATGAACAAGAGAGTAGAGGAACGGGCAGTGCAAAACGAAAAAAGAGTGAAGACACTGGCACGGCACCTCGCTTTGGTGGAGAAAGAAAAAATCCTCACAGAGAGTAAAGAAGAAGCCACCCATACAGCCTTCAGTGCCCAGCAAAAGGCCTTCATTAACACACTAATGGACACGACCCGCCTAGAGGAAAAGGAGTCATTGGAGGTGGTACAGAAAAAATTGAGCATCGCACGCAGAGCTTTGCATGCAAGTCTACAGATGCCATCCCAACCTGCGGAGGTTAGACTGAGCCTAGAAGAGCAACAAAAATATCTGCTCTACTGGCCAGCCTAATCCCCCAGGAAATTGACGAAATGGGCTTCGAAGAAGGAGCACAACAAGAAGGCCCACAGGGGGAGGAGGCTGAGCTTGAACTCATTATGGGGAGATTCAGAGAAGAGGTGATCCCACAACCCCCCTCACTGCGTGTCCAAGAACAACAACAAGTTGATCCATCCGCAGAGAGACAAGCCGCACTAAGGGAGAGATGGAGAAAGTTAGTTGAAGAAACCAAGAAGCAACTAAGAGCCAAATTGGTTGTGGAGCCATCCGCACCCCTCCCACTGTGCCCCGATGACCTCCCTGTTGGATTCCACGCGGAGCTGGTGATTTGGGAGCGGCAGGAAAGAGAAAAAGACCCATTCACCTTCAGCTTCCTCATGCCCAACAGCGTGCGGAGGGTCCTACCACTCAAGGTGATGGAGGAGGTGATCACGACTGGCAGTCGACTGGGACAGAAGTGGCTAGAAGAAAGGGAGAGGACCCCCATTCTGTGGAAAAATGAAGAAGCAGAGTTTTGGCAAAACAAGATGTTTGAAGTACCACATACTGTACAGGGATACAACTGCCAACCCCTATGGAGGAGGCAAGTGTGCGACATCAACATCCTCGCTTGGATGGATTTTTGCAACACCCTTCCCTACAAGAGGAATGACCCCACATTCATGGCGTACCCTCATAGGGTAGGCGTGGATTTTGTTGCCACCCTCCATGGGTGTTATGATTTTCCTATCATCTACAACTCTAATGCTGCCTCCTTCGAACATGCCCTTCTCTTCAACTCGGAAAGCCTAAATGATTCCATGACGTGTTTCCTCGCGGATTTCTCGTCATGCCCCAATCTAGCCTTTGTAACTAGATGTAATTATCTTAGGTTACTTAAGTTACTACTCAAGCAGGACCTGACCCCACAAGAACATGGCCTGCCTCCCCTCTTTTTTGACCCTAATGCCATCGACAGTTGTGCCATGGCGCATCTAATGATGAGGGCTAGCCTTCTCCCCTCTTTTTACCTACCTCTCCTAGAGAATATGAACGACAGCCAGTTCACTAGATGCAACCATCCTTTTCTCTTCACCACCTCCCTCCACGTCCGCATGAATCTCAAAGGATACATGCAAAGCCATCAATTTTTGAGCAAATCCATCCGACCCCTGTCAAGATTGTGGGAGAGAAGGAAGGAGTCTCGCTTGAAGCTTTCTTGCTTGCACAATGGGGGAAGACACACAAGGGTGGAGGCTGAAAACAGTTTTCCTCTTCTTAGTTGTGTAAGCCAAAAGAACTCACTTACAAAGAAATAGAAGAACCCTAAATATGGGTCTCAAACCAAACTCAACTAACTAAGGTGGCATACTAACTGAGCCACGAACTAGAGTAGATAAGGATAGCTATCATGTAGCTATTATTCATGGGCGGTGTACCAACCGCGTCTGCAACTGACAAGTCGGTGACATAAATATACAACGGTCACCCTGGCGTATCACGAGTGGAGCTCGATATCTCAACACTCCCCCTCGAGCTCAATCCCAATTCCTGCACACCAAGCAGGTCTCTGAACTTGCGCAGCTTCTCTGCGCCCAATGCCTTCGTGAATATGTCAGCTACCTGATCCTCTGTGCTGACATAAACTAGATCAATAAGACCTAGTAAAACCCTCTCTCGCACATAGTGATAATGCACCTCAATGTGCTTTGTTCTAGCATGATAGACTGGGTTATTTGCCAAGTGTATACTACTCATGTTGTCACAATAAATGACAACTGGCCCATCTGTAGACTGATGCATATCATAAAGTAGCTTATGCAACCAAGCTACCTCACATGCAGCCATTGCTGCACCCCTGTACTCAGCCTCTGTGCTCGACAAGGCAACTGTAGGCTGTTTCTTGCTGCTCCAAGTGACTGCAGCACTCCCAAAAGAGAATACATATCCACTGGTAGATCGTCTATCAGAAATACTACCAGCCCAATCAGCATTAGTGTATCCATGCAACTGTATCTGAACCCCAGTCTCATAAAATAGTCCATACTGCAATGTGGACTTCACATACCTAAGTATGCGTC
Source organism: Lygodium microphyllum (assembly GCF_053477565.2). Classification (NCBI taxonomy): domain Eukaryota; kingdom Viridiplantae; phylum Streptophyta; class Polypodiopsida; order Schizaeales; family Lygodiaceae; genus Lygodium; species Lygodium microphyllum. Next base: position 82,738,359 of record NC_141142.1, on the reverse strand, counting down.
TAGCCGCATCCAAATGTGGTTTCCTTGGAGCCTGCATAAACTGACTTACCAATCCAACAGCATAGCTCAAATCTGGCCTGGTAATAGTCATATAAATCAAACTTCCTACTATGCGTCTATACATAGTAGGGTCTTCTAGAAGCTCACCTGCATCTGTGCTCAGCTTCACATTTTGCTCCAAAGGAACTGAAATAGGCTTACAACCTGTCATCCCATATTTGGACAGCATGTCCAATCCATACTGCCTCTGCAAGAGCTATATCCCACTTGGTGATCTAATCACCTCAATGCCCAAGAAATAACGCAGCTCTCCCAAATCCTTCATCTCAAACTTCTGCTTCAATAGCATTTTCACATGAAGGATATCTTCATCACTGTCACCTGTCATAATCAAATCATCAACATAAATGACAAGCAGCATAATACCTTTCTCTGTTTTTCTCACATAAAGTGAGAAATCTGCCTTGGAAATCTGAAAGCCAATAGTGACAAGATACTGTCCTATCTTGTCAGACCATGCTCTAGGTGCTTGCTTCAAGCCATACAAGGCTTTCTTCAACCTGCAAACAAACTCAGGATGAACAGCATGCACATAACCTGGTGGCTGCTCCATATAGACCTCTTCTTGCAAATCACCATGCAAGAAGGCATTCTTTACATCCATCTGATGTAAAGACCATCCCTTTGATGCAGCCATAGCAATGACTGCTCTTACGGTTCCCATCCTTGCAACCGGACTAAATGTTTCTTCATAGTCAATGCCATATGTTTGTGCATACCCCTTGACTACTAATCTTGCCTTGTATCTGTTCACAGAACCATCAGCATTGTGCTTCACCTTATAAACCCACTTACAGCCAATTGCATTCTTACCTTTAGGCAAAGGTACTAACTCCCATGTAGCATTTGCTTCCAAGGCATCCATTTCTTCATCCATGGCTTTCTCCCATTTTTCTTTTCCCATGGCTTGCTCAAAAGATGTGGGTTCTGGTTCCTGTATCACTTTGACCATATATGCATAGTGAATGGTTGTAAATCCATCATATTTCAGCCTATCCACAGGATACCTAGCTCTTGTAGACCTGCGCAAAGTAGGTTCACTCCCAGGTGCTCTCAAAACATCCCTGGTCTTCCTTACTCCAGGTGTAACAATAGAAGGAATACCCAACTCATCATCAATGCTCTGTTCTGAGCCACTGGATTCACCATCCACATAAGAGTGACCTGCATTCACATCAAACATGGGCTGATCAACCTTCTCTTTTCCTTTTCGTGATACCTGCATACCACTATCTGCATTGCTTTGAGAAGATTCTCCTGATCTCAATCTGCCTGTCCATGGCAAAGAATGTGAACCACTGCTAGAGGACGCTCCAGGTCCACTAATATTTTGTGACTGCTGCTGTGAATTCTGTGTAGCATTACCATTTTGTGCATCTTCATCATCAATCACATTTACTGGTTTATACCAGCTACTCATCTCATCAAAAACAACATCTCTGCTCACTGTAAACTTACGAGTAGAAGGGTTATAGCATCTATACCCTTTTTGCTGCAGAGAGTAACCAATAAAGATGCACTTCTCAGCTTTTGGATCCAACTTGGATCTCAGCTCATCTGGCACATGTACATAGGCAATGCAACCAAAAATTTTCAAATGAGAAATATCTGGTTTCCTACCAGTATACCTCTCCTCTGGAGTCATTCCATGTATTGCTGCAGTGGGAGTCCTGTTCATTATGTAGACTGCTGTAGCAACTGCTTCAGCCCAATAAAAATCTGGCAAGTCTTTTTCATTGAGCATGGCACGAGATACCTCTCCAATATGCCTGTTTTTCCTTTCTGCAATTCCATTTTGTTGTGGGGTATAACTGCATGAATATTGCTGCTTTATGCCATGCTCCTGCAAGAACTTTGCAAACTCATTTGAGAGGTACTCTCCCCCTCCATTTGACCTTAGGCATTTTATCTGCAAGCCTGTTTCTTTTTCAATCATAGCTTTAAGAGTTTTGAAATGCCCAAAAACTTCACTTTTCTTTTTCATAAAATACACCCAAACTTTTCTGCTATAGTCATCAATAAAACTGACAAAATAATGACAACCTCCAAGAGATGCAGCTTTAGTTGTCCACACATCAGAGTGGATTAATTCCAATGGCTTCTCACTCTCTTGAACATGTCTAGGAAATGGTTTCCTTGCCTGTTTTCCAAACTGACAGGCTTCACATACCTTATGCATTTCTGCAACCTTGAATTTCGGCAAACCTGCAACAATATTTTGGGCCTGCATTGATTTAAGTCGCTGTACATTAACATGACCAATGCGTTTATGCCAGATATCAATATCTACAACTACACCGGTCCCATGTGCAAACATTGCTGCACTCAATTCAGGCATGTCTGCATCCAATGTAAACATTCTGCCCTTCTTCTTTCCTTTTGCTATCAAGCGACCTTTATTTTTCATATCCTCAACAAAGCATCCATGAGGATTAAATCTGACCTGCAAGCCCTGTTCAACCATTTGACCAACAGAAACCAGATTCTTGGTGATATTCGGGACATGAAATACATCGGATAGGTATTTCTTTTTCCCATCCTGCATAGACAAGGGAATTTTTCCAATCTGCACAATAGGATGTGCAGTATCATCACCAGTCTCCACAAATCCTGGTTTTTCCATTTTCCTTGCATCCTCCATCCATTCTGCATGACCTGTCATGTGGTTTGATGCACCTGAGTCAACATACCATACATCATTGCTTTCTTCTGCACTTGTCATAGAATTGTTCATGTGCTGCACCATGAACAAATGCTCATTTCTGTCATCACCCTGTCTACTAGAAGATGCATAATTCCCTTGTTGCAGTTTTCCATTCATGATGTCATTCTGCTTTTTATAGCAGTCTTTAGCCATATGACCCATTTTACCACAGTAGTAGCATTCAACATTACTGTTTGCATTTTGGCCTCTTTGCCATCCACCACGACCTCTTTGGCTCCCCCTGCCTCTAGAGTTACCACGTCCTCCTCCATAGGACTGGTTTTCTTGAGTTTGCTGCATATTCTGATTTCTGCCACGGCCTCCAAATCGGCCTCCTCTACCTCTGCCTCTACCTCTTCCAGCATTTGAGTAGAAGACAGCTTCTTTTGAAGTTCCTCCTGAAGAAGATGCACCACCATTTCTCTGCTCCTCAGAAATTAGAAGAGCAATTAACTCCTCAAAGTCAGGAAATCTTTCACGAACGGAAATGGATGTTCGAAACTGTGCATAATCCTTTCCTAGACCATTCAAGGTCACGGAAACTAAATCATCATCTTCCACTGGCGACCCAATGGAAGCAAGTGCATCTGCAATCTTCTTCACCTTCATGTGGTAGTCATTGATGCTCATATTTTCTCTTTGCACATTGTGCAACTCTTGCTTGAGCTGCATTTTCCTGGCTTGCGTATTTGTGCTATACATCTTTGACAGAGTATCCCATGCCTCCTTTGGCGTACTTGCATCCTGAATATGCACAATCATAGAGTCTGAAATGCTGATAGACAGCCAGTACATAACTTTCCTGGCTCTCTCATGCCATGCTTTGAATGCCTGCATTTGTTGTTGATTGGGAACATCAGGAAGAACTGGTTCTTCTTCATTTCCTGCAACAAATTCCCAATATCCTTTTCCCATAAGGAAATTCGTCATTCTAAACTTCCATGCCTGGAAGTTGTTCTTGTCAAGCTTTTCAGTGACAATCTGTGAAAGAGAATCAGACGCCATTACAGAATACTGCAAGAAATTCTGTCACTGCAAAAAACACAGCTTCACCCTCACAAGGGCAAATCTGCAAAACTGGCGAAAGTGGTATTTGACCACACAGTCACTTCCTAGTGACGATTTTGCATAAACAGGAACCACAGATGATTCTGAAACTCCCAATGTCTCTGCGTACAAGCATACGATGCAATTTCTACAGTAACTTTTCACCGACCTGTAGAACAGTGGCTGCACAGCATAAAACCGAGCCTTTTCCTGAGCGCGTGCAGAAAACTTCCGTCTGCAAAACAGGCCCCGAAATGGCCTCAAATCAAAAAAACAAGGTCGCCAAGGGCTAAAGCCCTTTCCCGCAGCATATACTGCCCTCTTGCTTCACCGCGAAGGGCGTCTCAACCTGAGACAATGCTTTCCTGCAATTTCCGGCTGTGCTACCTGCAAAGATCTGCTCCCAAAACAGAAAATGAAAGCAACACTACTCCTCTTACCAGACCACCGCGAGCTTGGCTTGCTTTCTTGAGCTCCTTACCACGAACAAGGCTCTGATACCATGTCAAGATTGTGGGAGAGAAGGAAGGAGTCTCGCTTGAAGCTTTCTTGCTTGCACAATGGGGGAAGACACACAAGGGTGGAGGCTGAAAACAGTTTTCCTCTTCTTAGTTGTGTAAGCCAAAAGAACTCACTTACAAAGAAATAGAAGAACCCTAAATATGGGTCTCAAACCAAACTCAACTAACTAAGGTGGCATACTAACTGAGCCACGAACTAGAGTAGATAAGGATAGCTATCATGTAGCTATTATTCATGGGCGGTGTACCAACCGCGTCTGCAACTGACAAGTCGGTGACATAAATATACAACGGTCACCCTGGCGTATCACGAGTGGAGCTCGATATCTCAACAACCCCCTTCTCCACCTAAATCAAACGAGGAGAATTAGGCACAAGCTGTCGTTCTACTAGTGTAATACTATTTCAAAAAAAAAAGGAACAAGCATATAAGGAAAAGCAAGAGGAACATTACGCACGGAATGGACAAAAAAACTCACTTACAGAAGCACTTAGCACCACACATAAAGCACGATCACTACATCTAGGGGTCCTCAAGTTAGGCATGCCTGGTGGCTTCAGTCGACTGGCCCCGCTCCTAAACCCCTAGCCCTTTTTTCTCCCTCACTTCATGCTTAGGGCCCATCAAGGATAGGACATACCTAGGGGGTACCACTCGCCTATGGTTAGACCTGTCACCCTAAGCTACTTGCACTGCACCTTCCTTTGCATGAATGGGATCCTCAAGTATGGGACATCACCTAGGCTAGCCTATGGTTAGACCCAACTCCCCATTCCACCAACATTCACACAATACACTACACAATAAGATCGACACCCCCTTAGGTAGAGCACCGCACCTTCTCCTTCCAGGTATCACAAATGCAACAAACTACCGACTTCGGAGGCCTCCGTCATCCACTTGTTATCCATTTGGCTTCTCCAACAAACCTTATTACCAAGCTTCCATGAGCACCTGAGTTTACACGTGGCCCTTCCCTCACACGACTACTTTGCTAACTGCCTCTTAAACCCCAATAGCAGCCAAGAGTGCCATGGGACAGGAACCCGTCTCGGAGGGGGGTAATGTTAACCCCAAGTCAAGAAGGCCAAAGAATGAATGAAAAAGTGAGAAGAAGATGAAAAAAGAGCAAAGACACGCAGGCGGCCTCTAAAGCTAAGCTGGGGCCAAAGGCGTAATTTTAAATGAAAGGCACCTCAAAAAACTCCAAAAGCTCGTGTAAAAGAACGCCAAGCTCCCTCCTATGCCAATTGTGAAGTATTGAATGGGTGTAGGCTAGAGGCATAAGGTTTGAAGGGGGAAATAGACAAAGAACCTTGCCACAATGGCCGGTCATGTAAAAGAAAGGGATGGGTGCCCATGGGAATTTAGGGTTTTGTATATAAAGTTCAAAAAGTGAATGGAAGCTCATTCTTTGGTGTGTGGCTAACAAGAACTCTTCTCTTCTTCTCCTCTCCTTGCTTGTATGTGCTCTTGAGAGAGGGAGTGTGAGAGTGTGAGAGGGTGAGTGTGTGGGAGTGAGGGATCAAGAAGGTGAAGCTCTTCACCATCTCCTCTTCTCTTCTTCTCTTCTCTTCTCTTGCACACATAGCTATGGTGGATGGATCTTGGAGATGGAGGAGAGGTAAGCTCTGTACACTCGTAGGATCGACGACATGTTGGCTAGGTGAGAGATAGCTGTTAGAGCTTGCTTGGAACGCTTGAAACAATAAGCGGTCCATGGGTCTTGGCGGTTGAGCGAAAACTCCCACAATACCTTTAAGATTGTTGTGAATGGAAAAATGTTGAGAGTTTCATAGGTTCTTTTAAGTGTTACCTCCTCAAAATTGGTAGATTTCTCTTTCAGGGGCGTACAGCTAAGCAACTCGCAGAGGAATTTGTTTTTTTCTATGACTCCAAGTACATATTGCCCAAGGGGAGTCAAGAATATGGAACCCTTGAGTCTATGCACATATCGAATCTTAATAGCATAGAATGACCATTGTGTAGTAGCAACATTTTGCACATGTGTAGCACAAAAATTTCAACAAACATATTGAATTCTATGAAGGCAATCATCGGCTCAAAGAATGTACATCTAAGTTGGTTCATATTGATTGCAATTTTTGCACATATGTTCAAGTAATGTAAGGGTTTGAGACGTACCAAAAGCACATACGTCATAAAAAGTGCATCAGAGGATTATATAACAAGGATTCTAGGCAAAACTTGGACATAAAAAATGACTCAAAGTCCTGACACACTGGAGTGTAGAGTCACAACAAGGGACATGGCTTTCAGGTAAAATGTTTCTCTCTTATTATCTTACTTTGGGATGAATTGGCTAACTTTCCTTTCCAATTACAGGTACTTTGTCACATGACAGACTTTATGCCTAGTGTTCAAGTATCGTAGATGGAGGATGCTCAAGGTTAAATGGTTGTGCCTTGATCAAGACATGCGTGAAAGTGTAACTATGGATGTTACTATCATTTATGAGGGCCGCGAGCCTCAAGTGTTGCAAATGGAGGATGATTGACCCTTTAGTATAATGCAACAAGAAATTACAATGTTAATGCAAAATCCACATGGTAGCTTCTATTTTTAACTAGATGGTAGGAAAATTCGAATCTGAGCTAAGGATATTGTTACCAGTAGAAAGTGTGTGGCTCCACATAATTTAGAAATTGTAAAGTCTCCCTAAAAATCCCAACACCACAAGTTGTAATATCCAACACCTGTAGATTTTCAAAAAAAATTGGCCAATAGAATATTGTCGCTTGAAAACTAAATATCTTATGCAAACTAAATATTGTATGTAGATAGCCCTTAATGGTTTAAAACTAAATATCATATGCAAATAGCCCTTAATGGTTTAAAACTTAAAGTTTTAAGGTAGAACTAGTTTAGTTCTTGTTTCATTGTTTCATTTCATACTTTCTCTCTTCATCTCTTTATATCCACCACATCCCTCCTTCCTGCTACGATGGATGCTTGCACACACTTTGATAAGTGGATCCACGATACTATCTTTTCCAGTCGTGGCGATGAGATATTTCCTCATGGTATTGCAGGCAGGGAAGAATTACCAAAAAGTGGTGAATAGGTGTTTGACCCATGTGGATCCTTTGACAAGAGAATGCACTGTTCCCATGGACAGGCAGTGCACTAGGTATAGCACCTTTGGATCTCGTGGAGTGTGATTGCATATTGGCAATTTACCTCATTGCATTGGATACACCCCTAGAGGAGGAGAGTGATGAAGATACAACTCCACAGGTTGTTGCTATCACATACACGGGAGAAGAAATGATTGAAGAGCTTATAAATGTTGAAGAGGAACATTGGGTGGTGGTAGAGCAAGGGTTGGCTCTCATGGTGCCATCTTCTTCAAAACAGCCACAAGTTGACAAACCCAACCTTGCCTCCTTGACGCCCATTGAAGTAGATGGTGTACAATACTTGCTTCTATCAGATGTGGTGCAATACTTGGAAATGAAGGAAGAAGAGTTGTTTTCCATCCTAGTTAGGGATTCAATGGAAGACCTGATTGATTATGATTTTATGGATGTGCATCCGACGATGGCAGAGATTGGAAGATATGATGGCACAAAGCTTAGATATAGTGAGTGCCATCATAGCAGCACAGGAGCGTATTACTTCGATTGAAGAAGATTACCTTGTGTCGGATGCTGAATTTGAAGCATTACAGCATGATCTGTTCGGACCAAGGCCCTAGCTTCCTACCAAGGAGTTTGTAGGTCCATTTTCCCAAAGAGGTACCTCGCTCACACATGAGGAAATGAAGATACAAGATGATCTTGAGAATGTGAGATTTTTAACTACCATATATTTTTATGCAACGAAAGTTGACGATAGGGTGCATCGAGTACCTTGGAGTCCATCGAAAAATCTTGGCAAAAAATGATGCATGCAGCTTCCTTGTTCAAAGTTTGGCGTCTGCCTAGAAAGCTACCCCAGATGCCAGACAGGGTAGCTGTAGGCATCATTTTTTACCAATATTTCACTAGCTGACACTCCGGGGGACTTAACGCACCCTACCGTCAAGTTTCATCACTTTTTGATAACTCTAGGCTAGTCGCGCTAATTAGATTGTTTGATTTCTCTTTGTCATTCAGAACATAATATACATAGATGAGTTTGCATCAAGGCAAGCGACATATGAATCGATGAAAAAATTCACCTCTAAAGGAGTACATTGGCAACCTTGTTGCAGACTTGGTGGTGCTAATCAAGTGGTCAAAGCTTCTTTACTTGTTTAACCAAACGCGTGGTGGAGCAATGTGTGTACTTACTACATTAGGTAACCTTACTAAAGTGTCAGATTTGCTTCTTTTGGAGAAAGAGCTGAAGGGGGAGCACATCATTTTTGAAGCAAAGAAGGAACTTATATTTTTGTCGAAAGCTAGCCCCTCATCTCCATCGATGAAAAAGCCAAGGAACAATTGAGAGTTCTTTGGCTATCACCTTTTTGTATCTGCCATCACTATCACCCATTGCATGTATTTTTCTTGATGAAAATAATATATTTTACTTTGTCTCTATAAATAAATATTTATTGAATAAATGTGTGGTTCTTCTAAGTGTGACGATAATGTGTGGTACGTGAATGACACATTTGTATACATTAACATAATTCAATGCGTAGTACTACACTTGGGATTGTGCATAAGCAATAACATAACTCGTATCCATACGTATTACTACTTTGGATATGTTCGTATGTTAAACAAAAATTAAAAGTTGTGCATTTCAAGAAACAAAACAAAACAACTTTACTCATTTATTTGAATTCACTACACATCGCATGAGATATTATGTATATATAAATAAATATTCCAATGTGGTAGAGTATACAAATTTTTTTGGCCTTCCAAGGTGCTATGGTGCTATAACACTCATTACAAAACCTTGCATCGTTAATCTCATAACCTATGGAGGAGTCCCCTTGTCATCTCAAAGCCGAATGATAAAGTTCATGTTTTTATCTATGATTGTGACATGCTTTGCATGGATGGCCACAAAATTGTATCATCCAATAAGTCGATGAGAAACCCCTCTACAATTGTTTGTAGGGTCTCCGTAGCTACAGCAATCCACCTTCCTGCTAGTGGGCCATCTCACACTCACGCCCAAAATCTTCCCAAAATCTTCCCATCCCTTTCAGCTCCAAGTCTTACATGACTTCCCGAATAACCTTATGAAAATAAGTTTTCAGGATGAGAAGCTCGTATCTGCGTTGAATTCTCCTTATCTCCCAAAGGGCAACATTGCTCGGTTTCCATCTCCTTTTCTTCTGTGGTGGTCCTTGTGCTCTATGGGGGGAGCACTTGCTGCTGCACTAGAGGAGGCTCCACCTTGTGCTCCAGGTGGTAGGCCTTGGCGTGAGGTCTTCCCAGGGCTGAAACGGTGACATGCTTTCTTGGTCCATGCCATGCAAGCTCAAGGAGGGCAAGATGGAGAAGAGACATAGGTTGGGGGTGTGAGAATGGAGGAAGCAAAGAAAAAAAGATGTGAAAACGAGAAGAAGAATGAACTTTTAACCCATTTAAACCCCAAAACTCGGTTAATGCAACTTCATACGCACTGTCCATCGTGTAATCGTAAATCCATAACCTTTTATTGGAATGTGACGAAACTTCACATGCTCACTTGTTAGGTGGGCAAGAGCCCAAATTTTTTTTTTGGGAAAAAAATGCTTTGCAGATCCCAAAGTCTGGCATTTGGAGACACTTTCCTGGCTTTGCTTGTAGACCCCTTGTCTTGTAGAGCCCAAAGTGGCTCTAGACAACAACAGACTTCGGACCAGGGGTCTACATTTATTTTTTATTTTTTATTTTTTTGGGCTCTTGGCTACCTAACGATTGTGCGTGTGAAGTTTCATTGCATTCTGATACAATTTAGTATTTTAAAAATTATCCCACACCAAAATTATGGATGGATTGATAATCGAGAAATCAAGATTGCGACTATTGGCCCTTAGAAACTTCACATCACATAGACTATACAAAGGCATCAGGAGTAAAGTTTGCAACAAGAAATGGCAAAATTGCTACCTCTAGCAAAACCAAGGCATGCAAATCCTGAAGGGATGGGCCCAGCATAAACTGATAGAAAGCTAGAGTGAGTCGCTAAACCAACTGCTCCAACACAAACTCGCTAAAAGAACTATCAAAGAGGTCAGGAACTGAGTGAGAACTCCTACTAGGCGAGAATACCTTTTAACATACCTTTGTAATTCTCTATTTTTTCAAGCATATTCAAATTTTCCTCTTCTTTATACTTTGCCAAGCTTCTCTAACTGCCTAACACTAGTAGTAAGGACTCCTAGAATAGCTACCTAGTAGGCTAGTAGAATAGGGTCACTGGGACTGCCTTCTAAAACATGCCTTTAATGCCTGAGAATGTCTTGACAGGAGGAGGTAGACATCTACGTGAACCTCCCCTTGATACACTTAACCAAACTCTAGGACTTCATGCCTTGATTGCCAACCTCCACAAATGAAAAGAAAATAACCCCCGCATACACATATAACATTGCCAGCTTAAGGGAAAAACTCAAAAAGGTGACCACCACCTAGAATGGCTACAAGAAGTTCTCCCATAGCAAAGGCTCCCTCCAAGCACACTTTGTCAAACATGTCTAATGGAATTACTAAAGTAGAAAACCGTTAAATTTACCAGCACCAAATAGACACATGGCCCTCTTAACCTAACATAAATCATTTTGCTCTAACCAAATATGGTCTACTTGGCAAGTAAATTTTTTCTTGTCAGATTAACCAAGCTAAACCAAAGTCACATAAGGTATGAGGGTAATTCCATTATTGAGTTTTAATCTTGGAAATTTTGTATATCCACAAGTCCAAGCCTTCCTACTAATATAATATCAATATGGGCTATTCATTTTTGTCCTGCTATAGTTGAAAAAATGACCTCCTTAGTCTCAAATATATTACCTTTCAAATAGACTAGTTGTTCCAGCTTCCCAAAGGGCTCTTCTATAGAGAGATTTGTGGATTTTGGCTCATTTGACCCTTCCTTGTTTTGATTTTGAATGTGTCATTGTTACTACCCAAACTAGGTAGGGATTCAATGCTAGGCCCATCACAACAATGTATCCTAGAGTAGTGCACATTGCTAGATGTATTATTATGTCCTCTGGTCTCATTCACTCAGGAATTCACCATGGTATATCCACTTGGAACTCTTTGCCTTTCATCTAGCGTAAGAGCCACACTTTTAGAGATTTCATGCCCTCAAAACCATCTTCTTTTAATCTTTGCATGGCTTGATTGGTTGCCACCACTCCTTCTATTTTTATGTTCTTTCATGTGGACCGATCTATCTTGTCTCACTTTCTCAATATCATTTCCCCCAAATCAAATCCTTTTACTAGATTGGATCTTCAGCATTGCAAATCCTAGGTTTCCTATCACCTTGGCTCTCAATTATTGAGACAGCCTCCACACGGTAGTATATATCAGCTATGTTTTGGGCCGTTATCTCATTAGCATGATTTTGTTTCGAGCTTAGTCCACTGAGGGGTTACTTAACCACTTTTCTTTCCATATTAGTTCTAAACCTTTCCATCTAGCTCATGGCTTTGGAACATGGAATTGGTTGCACTAGGAGGCCAGGGTTCTTGGGCCTTAGGGTCTTTATAGTTAATGCCAGGATTCTCCCTAGTTAGTGCGTGCAAGTGAGCTTTTTGAGTGAGCTTTTGAGCAAGCTTTTCTGAGAAACCTCCATTTCTTGTTCCACATGGTCCACTTATTCCACCCCTTGATTTTTTTGACCTCTACCACCACCATCACCACAACTTCCTCCACCACCACTGTCGCCGCGCCATTGCCACCATTACCGCCGCCACCACCACGACTACCTCCATCGCCACTAACACCATCTCTGCCACCACCGCCACTGTCGCCACCTCTACCACCACTACCATTATCCCCACCACCTCCATGATTTCCACCACTACCTTCACTCTATGTACCTCCATCTCTCTCTCTCTCTCTCTCTCTCTCTCTCTCTCTCTCTCTCTCTCTCTCTCTCTCTCTCTCTCTCTCTCTCTCTCTCTCTCTCTCAGTTTCTCCCTCTATGTGTATATTCTCTTTTTCTCTTTCTAACACACTCGATCAAATAGCACTCCATCTTGTGTAAATGATATCTCTCTCTCTCTCTCTAGCATGTAATGTGGATTCATTCATGCGATCACCTTAGAACAATGGGACACCATGACCCACACCTCTCTCTCTCTCTCTCTCTCTCTCTCTCTCTCTCTCTCTCTCTCTCTCTCTCTCTCTCTCTCTCTCTCTCTCTCTCTCACCCAAATTACTCCATGTCTTTACTCTTTCTCAGTTTTTAGGATTGTACATGCAATTTCTCCCTCTCACTCTGCATTCTCTCTCTCTCTCTCCCCCTCTCACATATATATATATATACATATATAAATCTTAGTCACTCACTTACTCTCCGTGTTTATCTCCCTCTCTCTCTCACTTTCTCTCTCTCATGCATGCAATCAATCCACATTGTGTCATAATGCCTCACATCAGATCATGGCACATGTTGTACAAACACGTCTCTTAAATCCTAAATACGTCTCTCTCTCTCTCTCTCTCTCTGTCCCTCTCTCTCTCTCTCATAATGTGAATGCTTGGGAAACCACTCACTTTTTTTAGAACTTTAATTTCAATGGATTGATATCTCCCTCCCCTCCCCCCCTCTCCCCAACAAATATAGTACAAGACAATTCATACAAGCAATCCAAATGTACATTTCTCATTATGTGTATGTTATGGCCTTTCAACATGCTATAGCAACCATGAAACATCATTCTACTTGAATACATAATAGTGTTGTAAAGGAACTTCTTGAATGTATTTCTAGCCATCAACACTACATTATGTTCAAGAAATACATTCAAACCCAAAGCAAACATCATACTCAGCAACATAGAATTGTTGTTCACCAATTGCGACACTATTTTCTATCACCATAATCATTATTGATTAAGCAATGTGAAAGAGAATAACACCAACACACAAGAGACAATTAGAAGATAATGGGATCAAACATCAACAGCCATTTCTGGATGCTGCACATAGTCATATTCCATTCGTGATCAAGCACCAGCTACTCAAATACAACTGCCTGACATTTTTTACCTACACCCTGACTTTCAGGTGACACATCATATGAAGTATAAGGACTACTTTACATATGTTGATCTAGAAGACTACATGCATACTAATACTAAGGTATGAAATAGTCACTAAATAGACGGTGAAGTTCAAGTCCTAACACCTGGCACAACCCGGTGTATGACTGGGCCAGTCATGACTCGAACCCACAAGCATGTAGATAGCTAATTGAACATATGGAAACTAAATATAATGAAGAACTACTCAAAGAACACAATTATGCCTTGCCAGAGGCCTTGCACCCCTTAACAAGCCACACTGAGCTATTATGAGTAGAGCCCCTCTAGGATACTCATAATCCTCTTATATAGTTGCATAATTAGTTCTAAGAGTCAATGGGATGAACAAAATATATCATGAACAAAACAAAACTACATCCAAAGTAATAGCTAGAAAGATTTAGGAGTATAGGGAATGATGTCTATGCATGAAGATATCTGACATGCCACAACACCAACATCATGATCCTAAACTATCCCATGATCCATGACAGAAAAATCCTGATAAAGTGTTTGAACCACCTCATGAATGACAAAATCATGCTTATCAGACTGAAAATATCTATGCTACAACAAAGAAGCTACATGCTCTTCACTTGCTCTCTTTGCATCCAAAGCCATCTCCAATTTTGCAATGACATCCATTCATTTTGTCTCCAATTCCTCCACTTTTAATTTCAAAGCATCTCTCTTATACACGACCTCCTCATAATTTGTGAACACAAAGACATTCTTAAGCATATGATAAGGCCGAGAAATCATGCCTTCAAACCTATCTACAAAAATTGCCATGCAAGTTTGACATCATTCATCAATGCATTTCTAATATCCTCAAAGTCAGATTTCAATATCACTAAAGCATCAACTTCAACTTCAACATTTCTAAAAATTTGCTTTTCAACTTCCTTCAATGGTTGAAATCTCTCCGACAGCATTTGATAATCAACCTAAAGTTGAACATGTTTCCCCATAAAAGACTACGTCTCCTCCAAGCATTTAATCTTAAGTTCACTAGTCCATTTTTCAAAAAGTCCAGTAGACATTTTGTTTTCATCCAACATATGTTCCATATCTGCAATTTTACCCCTAAGATCCAATTCTAATGCATCATATGTTGACTGCTTGTGCTACAACTTTTGACTCAAGTCTGCAATTGCCTTCTGCGTGGCAGCCAACTGAACATGCATATCAGTAATCAGAACAGCAGTTTGGGTAGTCCGCTTATCATAATCTTGAAAGTATGCCATGAGTTTCTGCATAACTCCAATAGCATTAGAAAGACTATCAAACTAATCATCATGCATCCTAGAACCAAGTAAAACCAAAGGTATTTCTACTGAACCTTCATTCACTTGTTGATCACCAAAGACATTGTCAAGATTATTCTGAGCATCAACCATATTTTCCAAATTTTCTGATTTTTCTTTGCATAAAGATTTCCATCCACTTTAAAAGCATCCCCATCATCCTGCTTACCAACAGGAAGTGCACCTTTAATACCTGCATCTTTATGATCTCCATTAACAAATTCGGAAGCAACCTGCTTGGCATATGCCTCATCATATCCTACCTATTTCAAGTCACAATAAATAGCCTATTTTGCAGCATCACCATCAGACATATCATGAGCATCATTTACATTTTTAACCTCATGAGAAACATCAACCTTATGATCAGTTTCCACTGCATCT
This sequence comes from Lygodium microphyllum, assembly GCF_053477565.2. Taxonomy (NCBI): domain Eukaryota; kingdom Viridiplantae; phylum Streptophyta; class Polypodiopsida; order Schizaeales; family Lygodiaceae; genus Lygodium; species Lygodium microphyllum. Next base: position 82,723,127 of record NC_141142.1, on the reverse strand, counting down.
TCGGCCAAATAAGTAACATCCATTTTCAGAAAATACTCAGCCATAAGATCTCGATACAAGACCCGTCCATGCTCATACAAACCTGCTAGAAAGCAACCCATCCTATATTTTTGAAAGATCTTCTTATTTTTGAGATCTTTATCTCAGCCTTTAGCCTATCAAACATAAGGCCTGCCCAATTTGGCATCCCCAAATGCTCTGCATAGTAAAGAATGCCATAAGTATCCCGAGCAATACTATTGGTCTTAATGAACGTCATGAAGTGCTCCATGAACCAACACATCTGTGATTTCTTGACACCATCAATGTGCTTCAGCACATAAACAATACTAGGTCCAGCTGATTCACCGAAAACATATTGCATTTGGTCTTCCGTACACTGATATGTAATCGGATTATCATTCATAAGGAGTTCAAACACTTGACTGACAATGGCGGGAGTTAACTCAAGATGACCTGCAATTTTGCAATTTGAGTGCCTCAAAATATCCATCTGTATGGAGGCATGCACATTCAATGCCCAACGATCCCATGGCAAATGAGCATAATCATACAACCCAATTTTTTGCAACCATAACCGGTAAACTTCTGCCTCAACATTCAAATACAAGTTGGAGTCCACGAAGGGAGTACCAACAACACTAGGGCTGGAAAGAGATGAAGCATTCGACAACATTACCTCTTCATCTCCCTGCTGCCTCGACCTGTCATCATCGCTGACCACATAGAGCTCATCATCGTCATCTTCCTGGCGGCCATGCTTGGTCAAGGACAGCTTCCAGGTTGAAGAGTGACAAGTATGCATCATGGCAGTGAGAGTTGCAAGCTGAGAATGAGTCGAGAGTGGAGAAGGAGAGAAACCCCCAAAAGAATACATGTCCTTTTCCATTTGCATGCCAAAGTTCAAGTCCTCTCTCAATCCACCTTGGTTTGTGCTAAGTGTCACCTCAACATCGTGGTATTTAGACCATTCACATATGTAACTAATAATAATTGATTCTGTTTTCCCATTTTGAATGAAAACATGAACATTTAAATAATAAGGTTGTACTAACCTCTTAAGCCTAAATCCATTCAATGCAAGGTGTAAAACCTTCCCTTGCAAGTCCTTCTGCAAAAAAGCATTGTGACCCATGTCTTTGAAAATGACAAAGGGACCTACATACCTCGGTTTCAACTTACCAGGAAACTTGCAAGGCGAGAGTTATAAACTACAACTCGGTCTCCCTCCTGAAAAATTATCTTCTTGACATGTCTATTAACCCATGCCTATCTCCTCTTTTGTGTGACACCCGTAATATAAAATTCTAATATCTAGTCCTCTTCCAATTTCAAAATTTATTCTAATCTATGCTGCACTGATTCTTCAGGATCCATCTTGCTCATAATAGCAACTTTCAAACTTGGAACTACAAATTCCATAGAAACTACTACTTCTAAACCATAAACCAGCCTAAAAAGTGTAAGCCCCGTTGCAACTTTATATGATGTCCTGAAAGCCCACAATGTTGAATCAAGTTTAATATCCCAATCTTCCAGATTATCTTCAACAATTTTTTTCAAGAGACAAAGCAAAATCTTGTTGGAACTTTCAGCTTGACCATTAGCTTGAGGATGATAAGGAGTAGACTTCTTGTGCAAAATCATATGCTTGATAGTCAGTTCTCTTATCACTTGATTCAAAAAATGCTTACCCCAATCACTGATCAGCTCAATAGGATAGCAAATCTAGTCGTAACATTGGAATAAAAAAACTTTGCCACACTTGCTGCTTTATTATCCTTTAATGTTTGGGCTTCTACCCACTTAGTAGCGTAATCAATGCAAACCAAAATGTATGTGTTACCTGTCCTTTTTGTAGTTGGTTTGATGGGACCAATGAAGTCAATCCCCCACTTTTGAAATGGGTCAAGTGGCAACACAGGATGATCTTGCATCCTCTCCCTGTCAAGTGGTTGACCTTCCTTGAGACACTTCAAACACTCTTTAGCATACTAATGAGCATCTTTCATTATAGTAGGCTACCATAACCCTACTTGCAGTATTTTCCTGCCTGTAATCTCTCTTGAAAAATGACCTCCTGACAGTCCGGCATGAGCTTCATGTAACACTGCTGGTTGCTCAAACTCAGGAACACACCTTCTCAAGACATTATCAACTCCCCTCCTATACAATGTGTTCATAATAACCTAAAGCATTCTGCTCTTCAGTGCCAACCTTCTTCTCTAGTCTGGTGAAAGGTGTGTAGGCATAGTTCCTAACTTCAAGAAATGCAGCATCTCGTCATAATATGAATCAAAATCAAGGACTTTAACCTCAAAAAGTTCAACATCAGGTAGCTGATCATAAACTCCAACTTCAGACTCATCATTTTCCAATCTACTTAAATAATCAACTATAGCATGGTCTTTCCCAGGGGTATGCACAACTTTGAAGTCAAACTCCTGTAACAGCAACATCCATCTTGCCAATATACCTGTCAATTGAGGCTTATTTATCAAGAACAAGAGTGCTTGATGGTCGACATGAAAAATGACTTGATTTCCCAACAAATAATGTTTAAATTTTTGCACTGAAAAAACCATTCCAAGTGCTTCTCTTTCAGTTATTACTCAATAGTTCTTTTCAACAATGCTTAATCTCTTGCTTACATAATAGATTGGTCTATACCAACCAGATATCTTATCGTGCAGTAGAACAGCTCCCACAGCCAAGTCAGATGCATCAACAAAAATATGGAAAGGTAAATCCCATGCTAGAGGTTACAAGATTGGAGCCACCACTAACATTTTCTTCAGAATACTAAAGGCTCTCTCCTGATCTTCCCTCCACACAAACTATATCCCTTTCTTAGTGAGAGTTGTAAGAGGAGAACATATATATGACAGGTACCTTAAATACCTACTATGCCACTTAACTTGGCCCACAGACCGCATGACTTCCTACAAATTACTTGGATCTTTAGCTTTCTGAACAATTGCAATCTTTTTGGGATCAATACTCATGCCTTCTTCTGACAAGATATGACCTAACAACACACCCCTTTTGGCTACAAACACTGACTTAAAAGGATTTAAAGACATGCCAAACATTCTGCATCTTTGAAATCATAGTCTGTGTTTTAAATGTTCTCTCTTGCTGCCAAACACACAAAAATCATCAATAAAGGCCCTCATAAAAGTTGTTAGATAAGGCTCAAATGTCTTATGAGCATCTCCTTGAAACTCAGGTGGTCCATTTTTCAACCCAAAGTTCATAACTGTGCTAACATAAGCTCCCACTCTGTGATAAAAGTTGTCTTATCCATGTCTTTCGGATGCATCCTAATTTGATTGTATCTTGAAAACCCATCCAGAAAATATATCTCATGACCTGCCACATCATCTAGGAGAGAATCAGTAAGAGGAATCGAAAAAGGATCAGTAATATTAGCCGCATTCAATTTCCTATAATCCACACAAACTCTAATCTTCCCATTCTTCTTTGGCACTACAACAATAGGAGATAACCAAGTAACCTCATTGACTAGTTTAATGAACCCCACTCTCAAGAGCTTGACAATTTCTTGCTTGACATGTTTGGCATAGTTAGGATTCATTCTATACCTCTTCTGAACAATAGGCTTAGCATCTTTCTTCAAGTTTATAATGTGTTGACACACAGCTGGATCAAATCCTTTCATATCTATATAATCCCATGCAAAAATATATTGAAACTCTCTGTACAATTGAATTAGATCCTGCTTGAAATTGTCATCAACAAAAATACTGACCTTGATGGGTTTAAGATCTCCTCCAATATTTAGGCTAATCTCTTGAACCTCATCTTCAACAACTCTTGCAGATCTTCTCATTGTATGCTCATACCTTAATTCAGCCTACACAATGGCTTTCTACCCTTCATCATCCAGTACACCTGAATTGTCTATGAAAACTTCAAGATGAGTAGTGCCTTGGTCATGAAATAATTTGTCCTATTCATTCTCTGAGCTGTCCTGAAATTCAAGATGCTCTTGACCTTCAGGAAGACCCTCTGATTGCTGTCCAGACTGATTTTGACCTATAGTTTCAATAGGTTGATACTCTAAAAAAGTATTTCCAGCAACATTGGGCTGCTCTTGATATCCTTGTATAATACCATCAACATCTATCTCAAAAATTGGAACCACAGAAGGATTTGCCTGAAGAAATAATTCCTCCTCATCATCTTCTACTTCATCTACAAGGTTGATAGTTTGAGCTACTATAGGTCTAGTTGAGCTTTTCAAGATAACCTTATTAATCGTAGATAACCTGCTTTCCTTGGGTCCTCTTGGGATACACACATAATCATTTTCCCAATCCTGCTTGAGATTGGCCAATCTAAACCACGGTCTCCCCAAAAGCATTGCATAAGAGTCTCCAATTTTTGACATTCTTAGCACAACAAAGCTCACCCTGACCAGCCACTAAAATTTGTTGATTCATTAAGATACCCAAAGGTTGTAATCTTTTTTGATCAGCCATCCGGACATGAAATGGGGCTAGTAAAAGTTCCTCTTGCTTAGTTGCCAAATATGTATGTTTGAGAAGTATATTAACTCCGGAACCCCCATCCAACATGATATCATCATGTTTTCTTCCTGCATACTCAACTTGAATGGTGGGTACTTGGTAATCCACAACCTCATTTTGAGTTGGTATGACTGCCTAACAATCAGGAATTGCTTGATCTTGAACTATTGTACTTTCAATGACTTCCTCTTGCTTCTGCCTGATCTTTAGAAGTAACTTCTCCTTCAATCCTAGTATCAAATCCAAAATTTTCTCTAAGGTCAATTGCAAAGAACACTTGGCCAAAGCTTGAAAAGGCTCTTCTAAACCTCCTTGTTGTAATTGTCTAGCAATTTTGCTATCAAGAAATTGATTCGGCTATTCAGGAACATACTCCTGATGTTCAAGAAGTTGGTCCTGTAGTCCAGGCAGCTGTATGCATGAAGTCCCTACATCATCAACTTCATCAAATTCAAATTCTTCGGCAAGTTTTTGCAACTTTCTAACCTGTTTTGTTTCCTTTTTTCTTGACTTTTCTTGTTCATTCCAATCAAGCTTCTTACCAGCTTGGCTTCTAGTTACTGCTAATACCATTGGTTCCTCTTGACATTCCTCTACTTCAATACAATTAGAACAATCACAATGAACATGCATACTTACAGCATTAGTGTTACCTGACACCTCCTTTGCCTCTTCATGAACCTTCTCTTGTTGAATTTCCATACAGCCAATAGTTCCTGTACCTTCAAGAGTCTACCCTTTCTCATCTTGATAAAGTAACTCTATAAGGACTGCTGCAACTGGGGCAGGTGGATGCTATTGATGAGATGCTCCTATAGGTCTTCTGTCATTATGGGACCTTGCTACTGGCATTCCTCTCTCAATCCTATGCCTTGCCCAAAGCTCACAGTTTGGTCCAAAAAAGTGTCCTTGACCTCCACAATAGTGGCATGCTCCCATTTGTGGAGTTTGCTGATGTGCTTGAAAATTTTCCCAAGGCTGTCTAGCCTGCATTCTTCTAGGTCCTCTGAAGGGTCTTTGTGGTATGGTGTCCGAGGTAATCTAATTTACTGTAGCTGGTTGAATAGGTCTCGGTCTAGCCTGCATCACTGGCATCTGCTATGCCATCCTGTTGAGGCAAACGCACCAACAGTCGGGACTTTGGACGGACTTCTATTCTTTCAGAAGCTGCAACTCACGTTGGCGACAATCTCTCACCTTGTCTCTCATGCTCCGCTCTAACTAACCAAGCATTCTCCTCTCCAACCCAAGGAAGCAAGAACACAAGACGAGCTCGAGTTGTAGTGAACTCACCTAACTTACCTTTCAAAGGCTCGAAGATAGTTCCACGACCACGATCAACACGATCCGATGTCGTCGCTCCTTCGCATCCACCACCAAGCACACCAACGAGTCGAAGAGCTAGTAGAGACGACGAGAAAAGCAAGAAGACGACGAAGAGCTTCACCTTCCCTCAGTCCCTCGCTCAACACACCTCTCACTCTCTCCCTCTCAATCACTCTCAACACAATGGAAGCAAGATGATAGAATAGAAAGATTGAATGGTTGCACTGACAAAGCTTCCGCAGCATGAATGTGCCAAAGGGGGTGAATACAACTGAGACCTCCCACCCTTATATAGACATAGAATTAGGGTTAGGGTTTGCACCCCTTTTGCGTTTAGGGTTAGGGTTAGGGTTTGCGTCCCTTTTGCGTTTAGGGTTTCCAGAAATGTGAATTAGGGTTTACACCCTCTTTGGGCATCCTACCCACATAGTGGGCTTTAGGCCGGTCAATCCTTGAAACATGCTTGAACCTTAGCCTAAATAGACCAAGCCTACACTATTCTAATCACAATTACATGTGCGCAACCCACGCAACACACGCGGGTGCGACAAATACAACTACGGGTGATAAATACAATGTGCACGGGAGCTCTCACAAAATAATACAACCATGATAGTCTGATGATGTCCATGAGTAAAAAGTAATACACAAGTGCCCAAAGTAATACAATGAAGCTCCACAAAATAGTAATCCACCAAAAAATAGTATCCAGCACTTGCGCTTTCTGCAGCCTTCTCAAAATACCGTTAACACATCCTGACATTAGGATTATACCTGCAAGTCCTAGTTTCATGGCCCTTTCTCTGGCATATCACAATGTTTTTCCTTCCTCTTACTTTCAAAAATACGCAAATCTTTTAACTTTTGTTTTATCATGTTAACTAACTTGTTGTCCACTGACTTCTTCCTATCTTTGTCCTTTGCTTTCTTCTTTTTGGTCTTGGTTGATCTTGATTTCTCTTCTTCTTCTTATGCCTCCTCCGGCTAGAATTATCTTCATCAAAGTCACTCGAATCATCATCAGAATATGAACTATAATCACTGCCCTCATCATCACTATTTGCATCTGAATCTGATCTTGAATCTGCATCAGAATTTGAATCCAAAGAGTCCTCATCTTTACTGTTCTTAGATCTAGAAGCTCCTAATTTCCACTCTCATAGCTTCCCTGATCATTGTGTCTAATGTATCATTCCGGGGCCCATCTCAACATTGGCAATGGGATTCCGAATCTTACCTCTCAAGCCCTTCATAAAGTAGGTAATATGCATTTCAACTGAAGGTATATCATCAATATGTAGCCTATTTAACAGATTCCTGAACTTCTGGGCATAGTCCTCAACCAACATAGCATTTTGCTTGATCTTCTTGATCTTCCTGAGAATGTCTCTTGGAGTTTTATCTTTACGGAACCTACCCAAAAATGTTGTTTTTAAAGCATCATATGAATTAAAGGCTGCCATACCAAAACTGGCAAACCAAACCATAGGTTTTCCCTGGAATGTGGCAGCAAATTGTTGCATTTTAACCTAATCCTTGTACATTTGATTGAAACCATTGGCTGTCCATCTGGTCTCAAATTGTGCCACATGGCAATCAGGGTCTCTTTCTTCTTGCTTGAAAATTTAGATGCACGAACCTTTGAATTAACCAACTGATTCAGATTCATTTTGGGTCTCTTATTGGGCTTCCTTAGAGGTGGTAATGGATTAAAATTTAGAACCCTCTGAGGTGGAATTCTAGCACTTCTTAACAAAAATGTTCTCCCAAGCACTGCATGTTGATGTAGCCTCTCAAATTCCTGCCTAGGAAGAGTATCCTATTGGTCAAGAGGTAATATTCCCTCATCATCTGAAAAATTTGGAGATGCTGATGAAGTGGCAAAAGAATGATGGACTGTTGAGGTACTTGCAAAGGTACCCCATTCCAAAGAAGTCTACCCAGCATCAATAAACTGCTCCTCATCCAGCTTGTCCAAACCTTCTGATCCATCCCTATCATCCAGCCTTGCAACCTGGTGTTTCTGTCTTATCAAAGCCTCCTTGATTTCCCGAGACCTGCTCCTGGTAAGGATAGGATTGGATAAATAAGGGTAATTGGCAGACATAAATACAGCCCATAGAAGGCACCTAAATCAAGAAATTATTTTCCTGAACTGCACCTAAATCAAGAAATTATTTTCGTAAACCTGGAAGGGATCGCTAAAGTGTTATGGCCTTTCAACATGCCATAACAACCACGAAACATCATTCTACCTAAATACATAACAGTGATGTAAAGGAACTTTCTGAATGTATTTCTAGCCATCAACACTACATTATGTTCAAGAAATACATTCAAACCCAAAGCAAACATCATACTCAACAACATAGAATTGTTGTTCATCAATTGCGACATTGTTTTCTATCACCATAATCATTATTGATTAAGCAACGTGAAAGAGAATAACACCAACACACAAGAGACAATCAGAAGATAATGGGATCAAACATCAGCATCCATTTTTGGGCGCTGCACACAATCATATTCCATTCATGATCAAGAACCAACTACTCGAATACAACTGCCTGACGTTTTTGACCTGCGCCCTGACTTTTAGGTGACACATCATATGAAGTATAAGGACTGCTTTACATATGTTGTATTGAGATATTGAGCTCCACTCGTGATATGCCAGGGTGACCATTGTGTATTTATGTCACCGACTTGTCAGTTGCAGATGCGGTTGGTATACCACCCATGAATAATAGCTAGACGATAGCTATCCTTATCTACTCTAGTTCGTGGCTCAGTTAGTATGCCACCTTAGTTAGTTGTCTTTGGTTTGAGACCCATATATAGGGTTCTTCTATTTCTTTGTATGTGAGTTCTTTTTGGCTTACACAACTAAGAAGAGAAAAACAGTTTTCAGCCTCTACCTTTGTGTGTATTCCCCCATTGTGCAAGTAAGAAAGCTACAAGTGAGACTCCTTCCTTCTCTCCCAAAATCTTGACATGGTATCAGAGCCTTGTTCGTGGTAAGGAGCTCAAGAAAGCAAGCCAAGCTCGCGGTGTTTTGGTAAGAGGAGCAGTGTTGCTTTCATTTTCTGTTTTGGGAGCAGATCTCTGCAGGTAGCACAGCCGGAAATTGCAAGAGTGCATTGTCTCAGGTTGAGACACCCTTCGCGGTCATTTTGGGGCCTGTTTTGGAGGCGGAAGTTTTCTACACGCACTCAGGAAAATGCCCAGTTTTATGCTGTGCAACCACTGTTCTACAGGTCGGTGAAAAGTTACTGTAGAAATTGCATCGTATGCTTGTGTGCAGAGACATTGGGAGTTACAGAATCATCCTTATTGCCTATTGATGCAAAATCGTCACTAGGAAGTGACTATGTGGTCAAATACCACTTTCGTTAGTTTTGCAGATTAGCCCTTGTGAGGCTGAAACTGTGTTCTTTGCAGTGACAGAACTTTTTGCAATGTTTTGTAATGGCGTCTGATTCTCTCTCACAGATTGTCACTGAAAAGCTTGACAAGAACAACTTCCAAGCATGGAAGTTTAGAATGACGAATTTCCTTATGGGAAAAGGATATTGGGAATTTGTTGCAGGAAATGAAGAAGAACCAATTCTTCCTGATGTTCCCAATCAACAGCAAATGTAGGCATTTAAAGCATGGCATGAGAGAGCCAGGAAAGTTATGTATTGGCTGTCTATCAGTATTTCAGACTCTATGATTGTGCATATTCAGGATGCAAGTATGCCAAAGGAGGCATGGGATACTTTGTCAAAAATGTATAGCACAAATACTTAAGCCAGGAAAATGCAGCTCAAGCAAGAGTTGCATAATGTCCAAAGAGAAAATATGAGCATCAATGACTACCACATGAAGGTGAAGAAGATTGCAGATGCACTTGCTTTCATTGGGTTGCCAGTGGAAGATGATGATTTAGTTTCTGTGACCTTGAATTGTCTAGGAAAGGATTATGCGCAGTTTCGGACATCCATTTCCGTCCGTGAAAGATTTCCTGATTTTGAGGAATTGATTGCTCTTCTAATTTCTGAGGAGCAGAGAAATGGTGGTGCATCTTCTTCAGGAGGAACTTCAAAAGAAGCTGCCTTCTACTCAAATGCTGAAAGAGGTAGAGGCAGAGGTAGAGAAGGCCGATCTGGAGGCCGTGGTAGAAATCAGAATATGCAGCAAACTCAAGAAAACCAGTCCTACGGAGGAGGACGTGGTAACTCTAGAGGCAGGGGGAGCCAAAGAGGTCGTGGTGGATGGCAAAGAGGTCAAAATGCAAACAGTAATGTTGAATGCTACTACTGTGGTAGAATGGGTCATATGGCTAAAGACTGCTATAAAAAGCAGAATGACATCATGAATGGAAAACTGCAACAAGGGAATTATGCATCTTCTAGTAGACAGGGTGATGACAGAAATGAGCATTTGTTTATGGTGCAGCACATGAATAATTCTGTGACAAGTGCAGAAGAAAGCAACGATGTATGGTATGTTGACTCAAGTGCATCAAACCACATGACAGGTCATGCAGAATGGATGGAGGATGCAAGGAAAATGGAAAAACCTGGATTTGTGGAGACTGGTGATGATACTGCATATCCTATTGTGCAAATTGGAAAAATTCCTTTGTCTATGCAGGATGGGAAAAAGAAATACCTGTCCGATGTATTTCATGTTCCCAATATCACCAAGAATCTGGTTTCTGTTGGTCAAATGGTTGAGCAGGGCTTGCAGGTCAGATTTAATCCTCATGGATGCTTTGTTGAGGATATGAAAAATAAAGGTCGCTTGATAGCAAAAGGAAAGAAGAATGGCAGAATGTTTACATTAGATGCAGACATGCCTGAATTGAGTGCAGCAATGTTTGCACATGGGACCGGTGTAGTTGCAGATATTGATATCTGGCATAAACGCATTGGTCATGTTAATGTACAGCGGCTTAAATCAATGTAGGCCCAAAAGATTGTTGCAGGATTGCCCAAATTCAAGGTTGCAGAAATGCATAAGATATGTGAAGCCTATCAATTTGGAAAACAGGCAAGGAAACCATTTCCTAGACATGTTGAAGAGAGTAAGAAGCCATTGGAATTAATCCACTCTGATGTGTGGACTACTAAAGCTGCATCTCTTGGAGGCTGTCATTATTTTGTCACTTTTATTGATGACTATAGCAGAAAAGTTTGGGTGTATTTTATGAAAAATAAAAGTGAAGTTTTTGGGCATTTCAAAACTCTTAAAGCTATGGTTGAAAAAGAAACAGGTTTGCAAATAAAATGCCTAAGGTCAGATGGAGGGGGAGAGTACCTCTCAAATGAGTTTGCAAGGTTCCTGCAGGAGCATTGCATAAAGCAGCAATATTCATGCAGTCATACCCCACAACAAAATGGAATTGCAGAAAGGAAAAATAGGCATATTGGAGAGGTATCTCGTGCCATGCTCAATGAAAAAGGCTTGCCAGATTTTTATTGGGCTGAAGCAATTGCTACAGCAGTCTACATAATGAACAGGACTCCCACTGCAGCAATACATGGGATGACTCCAGAGGAGAGGTATACTGGTAGGAAACCAGATATTTCTCATTTGAAAACTTTTGGTTGCATTGCCTATGTACATGTGCCAGGTGAGTTGAGATCCAAGTTGGATCCAAAAGCTGAGAAGTGCATCTTTATTGGTTACTCTCTGCAGCAAAAAGGGTATAGATACTATAACCCTTCTACTCGTAAGTTTACAGTGAGTAGAGATGTTGTTTTTTATGAGATGAGTAGCTGGTATAAACCAGTAAATGTGATTGATGATGTAGATGCACAAAATGGTAATGCTGCACAGAATTCACAGCAGCAGTCACAAAATATTAGTGGACCTGGAGCATCCTCTAGCAGTGATTCACATTCTTCGCCATGGACAGGCTGATTGAGATCAGGAGAATCTTCTCAAGGCAGTGCAAATAGTGGTATGCAGGTGTCACGAAAAGGAAAAGAGAAGGTAGATCAGCCCATGTTTGATGTGAATGCAGGTCACTCTTATGTGGATGGTGAATCCAGTGGCTCAGAACAGAGCATTGATGATGAGTTGCGTATTCCTTCTATTGTTACACCTGGAGTAAGGAAGATCAGGGATGTTTTGAGAGCACCTGGGAGTGAACCTACTTTGTGCACGTCAACCAGAGTTAGGTATCCTGTGGATAGGCTGAAATATGATGGATTTACAGTCATTCACTATGCATATATGGTCAAAGTGATACAGGAACCAGAACCCACTTCTTTTGAGCAAGCCATGGGAAAAGAAAAATGGGAGAAAGCCATGGATGAAGAAATGGATGCCTTGGAAGCAAATGCTACATGGGAATTGGTACCTTTGCCTAAAGATAAGAATGCAATTGGTTGTAAGTGGGTTTATAAGGTGAAGCACAATGCAGATGGTTCTGTGAACAGATACAAGGCAAGATTAGTAGTCAAGGGGTATGCACAAACATATGGCATTGACTATGAAGAAACATTCAGTCGGGTTGCAAGGATGGCAACCGTAAGAGCAGTCATTGCTATGGCTGCATCAAAGGAATGGTCTTTACATCAGATGGATGTAAAGAATGCCTTCTTACATGGTGATTTGCAAGAAGAGGTATATATGGAGCAGCCACCAGGTTATGTGCATGTTGTTCATCCTGAGTTTGTTTGCAGGTTGAAGAAAGCCTTTTATGGCTTGAAGCAAGCACCTAGAGCATGGTCTGACAAGATAGGACAGTATCTTGTCACTATTGGCTTTCAGATTTCCAAGGCAGATTTCTCACTTTATGTGAGAAAAACAGAGAAAGGTATTATGCTACTTGTCATTTATGTTGATGATTTGATTATGACAGGTGACAGTGATGAAGATATCCTTCATGTGAAAATGCTATTGAAGGAGAAGTTTGAGATTAAGGATTTGGGAGAGCTGCGTTATTTCATGGGCATTGAGGTGATTAGATCACCAAGTGGGATACAGCTCTTGCAGAGGCAGTATGGTTTGGACATGCTGTCCAAATATGGGATGACAGGTTGTAAGCCTATTTCAGTTCCTTTGGAGCAGAATGTGAAGCTGAGTGCAGATGCAGGTGAGCTTCTAGAAGACCCTACTATGTACAGACGCATAGTAGGAAGCTTGATTTATATGACTATTACCAGGCCAGATTTGAGCTATGCTGTTGGATTGGTAAGTCAGTTTATGCAGGCTCCAAGGAAACCGCATTTGGATGCGGCTAGACGCATACTCAGGTATGTGAAGTCCACATTGCAGTATGGACTATTTTATGAGACTGGGGTTCAGATACAATTGCATGGATACACTGATGCTGATTGGGCTGGTAGCATTTCTGATAGACGATCTACTAGTGGATATGTGTTCTCTTTTGGGAGTGCTGCAGTTACTTGGAGCAGCAAGAAACAGCCTACAGTTGCCTTGTCGAGCATAGAGGCTGAGTACAGGGGCGCAGCAATGGCTGCATGTGAGGTAGCTTGGTTGCATAAGCTACTTTATGATATGCATCAGTCTACAGATGGGCCAGTTATCATTTATTGTGACAACATGAGTAGTATACACTTGGCAAATAACCCAGTCTATCATGCTAGAACAAAGCACATTGAGGTGCATTATCATTATGTGCGGGAGAGGGTTTTACTAGGTCTTATTGATCTAGTTTATGTCAGCACAGAGGATCAGGTAGCTGACATATTCACGAAGGCATTGGGCGCAGAGAAGCTGCGCAAGTTCAGAGACCTGCTTGGTGTGCAGGAATTGGGATTGAGCTCGAGGGGGAGTGTTGAGATATCGAGCTCCACTCGTGATACGCCAGGGTGACCGTTGTGTATTTATGTCACCGACTTGTCAGTTGCAGATGCGGTTGGTACACCGCCCATGAATAATAGCTAGACGACAGCTATCCTTATCTACTCTAGTTCGTGGCTCAGTTAGTATGCCACCTTAGTTAGTTGTCTTTGGTTTGAGACCCATATATAGGGTTCTTCTATTTCTTTGTATGTGAGTTCTTTTTGGCTTACACAACTAAGAAGAGAAAAACAGTTTTCAGCCTCCACCTTTGTGTGTATTCCCCCATTGTGCAAGTAAGAAAGCTACAAGTGAGACTCCTTCCTTCTCTCCCACAATCTTGACATGTTGATCCAGAAGACTACATGCATACTAATACTAAGGTATGAAATAGTACTAAATAGACGGTGAAGTTCAAGTCCTAACAGTGTATCTCTTGCAACTCTCTCTCTCTCTCTCTCTCTCTCTCTCTCTCTCTCTCTCTCTCTCTCTCTCTCTCTCTCTCTCTCTCTCTCTCTCTCTCTCTCTCTCTCTCTCTCTCTCTCTCTCTCTCTCTCTCTCTCTAGAGTCATTAGGACTCAATAGAGAAAGAGAGTATATATATATATATATATATATATGAGTTTTTTATGTAATAGAAGAGGAGAGGGAAGTTTTAAAATAATGTTTGAAGAGAGAGAGAGAAAAAATAATTACTAGCTAGGAAGTTTAATTTATATATATATATTTATGATATATTTTAATATGAGACATAGTAGATTGAGACTTTTTGAATGAACTATATTGAAATGTTTGAACGTTATGAACAAAAAGCTATTCTCTCTTTAGGGATATTTTTTTCTCCTAGTATAGAAAACTAATAATTAACATAATATATAAGGGCTTTTATCTTTTGCATTGTGTATTTGGAAAAATAAAGACCTTATCAAATATTTACAAAAGTTTTATACTATTGAAATTATAGTCAAAATGTGACTTTTTCATCTAACTATACTTGGGCAAAAAACTTTTAAATAGAGGAAGTTGATCTCAAGTTGGAGAGAGAGAGAGAGAGAGAGAGAGAATGTGTGTGTATTTTGATAAAAGTCCAAAGTTATTAATGTAAGAGAAGCCCAAATGTAGTATTATAGTATTATAAGAGAGAGTTGCTATAATTGTTTTAAGATTGTTTTAAGGCACAAAGAATGTGTGTGTGTGTGTGTGTGTGTGTGTGTGTGTGTGTGTGTGTGTGTGTGTGTGTGTGTGTGTGTGTGTGTGTGTGTGTGTGTGTGTGTGTGTGTGTGTGTGTGTGTGTGTTGATAAAGATCCAAAGCTATTAATGTGTAAAAAATGCCCAAATGTAGTATTATAAAAGATAGTTAAAAGAATTTTTTAAACACACGCACACACACACACACAGAATATGTGTGTATGTGTTGATAAATGTTCAAAACTATTAATATAGGATAAGTCCAAAGGTAGTATTGTGGTATTATAGGAGAGAGTTGCTAGAATTTTTTAAAGCCATAAGAGAGAGAGAGAGAGAGAGAGAGAGAGAGAGAGAGAGTGTGTGTGTGTGTGTGTGTGTGTGTGTAAGTGAGTTTGTGTGTGTAAAGATCCAAGGCTATTAATGTAGGAGAGGGTCTAAGGTAGTATTATAAAAGAGAGTACTAGAAATTTTTGAAGCCAAAGAAGGGGGTACCAATGCCCCCTTCTTTGGCTTCAAAATTTTCTAGAACTCTCTCCAATGATTTTTTAAAAGATACCTCTTTCTTGTCTCTAATTAATAATTATTTTAATCTTCTCTCTCTCTCTCTCTCTCTCTCTCTCTCTCTCTCTCTCTCTCTCTCTCTCTCTCTCTCTCTCTCTCTCTCTCTCATCCAAAAGTTATTTTTATCTCTTTCTCCTCCCTTTCTTCTCCATTGAGCCCTAATAGCCTTCTAATTGAAATTCTTTACATTCAAAGTATCTAAAATGTATTTTTTATTTTAAAGACTAGGCAAAATAGTGATAAATTACTTAGTCAAGGTGGATTACAGTGTGTATGAGCAATAATCTTTAAAGATATGTCTTTCGTTTGTAATATATACTAGATAAACCTACCACCTTGATTTGTCTCTCTATATGTACATGCATGTGCATATATGCACACACGTGTGCGTCTCGTTAAGAACTTGTTTCTATCTCTCTCTCTTATTAAAATACCTTGATTTGTCTCTCTATGTGTATGTGCATATGCATGCATGCATGCCTATGTGTGTCTCATTAAGAACTTGTTTCTATATATCTCTCTTATTCAAAAACTATTATCACAAAAAATATGCCTCTCTCTCATTAATATATATACATATATATGTGTGTGTGTGTGTGTGTGTGCATGTATTTATGTGTGTATATTGGAAGTCCTAATATTTACACACACACAGATACACACATATGATTAGTTCAAAGAAGTATAACTATGTTTTATATTATGTGAATATTAATATTATAATAGCATGATGTTAAGTTAGCAAAGACATGCACAATGAGAGATCAAGAAGATGCTCTCTCTCTCTCTCTCTCTCTCTCTCTCTCTCTCTCTCTCTCTCTCTCTCTCTCTCTCTCTCTCTCTCTCTCATTAAGTATATTGATTGAGCATCAAATTTATACTTATTTTCACCAATCAATATCCCTTCTTGCCGCCACAACAAATAATCACAAATGTATAAGCTTTAATAATAAGTTTTTATTTTTTAACCAATGTTTTTCTCTTTCCAAATATGAGATGTAAGTTCTTTTCGATAAGCATGGATTGGTATATTGATGGGACCTAAAATGGGCTGGCACTAGCCAAGGCACTAGCCGGACCTCATGCCCTCAACAAACAACCCCACCTCACGGCCTTGTGGACCAGGAGCGTCTATCAAGGGATACACTATCCTAAACACTAATTATTGCGCGTTTATAGTCTGTAGTCCAATGGATATTCCCTTTCCCGTCTCCTTAGAGGGGGATTATACATATATCGGCATTAAATGCCACACATCCCAGACATAGGGCACCCATCGGCCGTCTGATTGCTGTGGCCCTACTACAGCTCTCCTACATCTTGGGGATTGGCCCATCAATGCGCTGCATAGACACATTTGAAACAACCTCCCCTCTTAGTGCCAAGTTGTTTAATGTTCTAGGAATGCACTTATCCTCACTTATCCATCCCCTTTTGACCCATCGTCTAGACCTACAGCCAGGTTGCTCACTCTCTCTACATAGGTCAAGTCCTAAAGAAACCAAGTGCTATGCATCCAAGAGCTTGTAATTGATACCATTTAACAATGCTTGATGCAAATGTGTATATGATTAAGTGCTCAAACAATTGGAAAACAGCCTCGTGCATTGTGTAAATCCATTCTTTTCATGTTTCCATACACATGCATAATTGCTGTAATGAGAGAAGACACCGAGCCTTACACTTGTGCTGTACTTCCCTTTATTTAACTTAACGTCATCCTATATGAATAATGCAGCAAATACATCAGATTTTATATCATATTTCAATGCACAAACTCCCCTCTCTCCCTACCATTTAAAGTTTTGCTTGCAGTGTTAAGTAAAAGCATAGTAATTTCATGTGTATTTTGCACAAAATAAGTAGTAAATACTCACAAAAACATATAAATGGGGATAACTGAGGCAAACCCTTATGCTCTATCCTCATTATACACTCACAGACACCCATAATTTTCCATAATTTTTCTCGTATGTTTCTTATTTTTTCCTCTTTTAAAGAGTATTTTCTCTTATTTTTTCTTTTTTTCTTATTTATTATCAATAAAAATGGAATAAAAGTAGCATTATTTCAGAGTTGTGGCTCTTGAGTCCTTAAACAGCAACCATGTAGATTTTATTAGTGTTTTGTTTCATGCTTTTCCCGTTTTAAGCCCAAAAATCCCATTTTTACTCTAAAAACCATGCTTTTCGGGTTTTCCCCATTTATTTCCCACACTTTAAGTGTATATTTTTTTAGTTTTTTATTATGAAATACTGAAACCAATAGCAAACAACATGTCCATCAATTTTCAGCCCATATGAACATTGCTAACCTCATTGAATGCGAAAAAAGAGCCATTTTCTTTGTAAAAATATCATTACCATGTATTTTTTATTATTCTAGATTTTGAAACTTGTTGCGGGTCTACAAATCAGTGTCTGTTTGATGCTCAGCCTGCCTCCACACTCAATCTTCAGCCCACCTTCAGTTTGGAAACAATCCGGTACCATGCCAAATGAGCATTCATCAACCAAGCTTCATTCTTCTTCACAAACAGGAACTGTCCCTTGCAGGAGAGAGAGGGAGGAGAGAAAAAAACTGAAATCTGATCTCTTGAACTAGGCAGTCATTTGAGGAGTGGACTAGAGCAATGGAGGGCAAAGATCAAGAGTAGGACAGGCCCAAGATCAGTTGGGGGGTTGCTTTTAGGCTCTCCAACCCTTCTCTCCTCAAATCGTGGATATGGTGCCCTCTTCCTCAACAAGCAGTGAAAAACAACCCTCCCCCCCCCCCCCCCCCCCCGCTTCTCATGAAAATTTTGGGGGGGCTCCCTTTAGGGAGCCCCCAAAGGTCATAACCTTTGGCATCTTTAAAGTCCCATTCACACTTCCTTTGGACCTTGGCATCTCGGGCACTCCCTCTCCCGCGTCTGGTGTTTGAATTAAGATCCAAAAATTTATGGGCATTCGTCTTGAAGTCCCCCACTATCGGGCATCTCCTAGGGTCTCGTTTGACACGCCTAAAAAAAAAGAAAATTCACCAACTGTCGTCAAGTGGGTCTTTTAAGCTTTTTTCAGGCAATGCCGCTTAAAATCGTATTGATTGCCACCGCCGCCTTCAATGAAGTCTATTTTTCCCTTGCAATACGGAATTTTTGGCTATTTTTAAGAACTTCTCGGTATTAAAATCATCTGCCATATATAAACATGTCTATATTTGCATCCATTCCAAATCCTCACTAAACATTTTGCTTTATACATGGCTCTAGCAACCTCATTAAACATTGGTTAAAAAATAAAAGCATATTATTAAAGCTTGCACATTTGTGAATTATTTGTTGTGGTGGCAAGAAGGGATATTGATTGGTGAAAATAAGTACAAATTTGATGCTCAATCAATATGCTTAATGAGAGAGAGAGAGAGAGAGAGAGAGCATCATCTTGATCTCTCATTGTGCATGTCTTTGCCAACTTAGCATCGTGTTGTTATAATATTAATATTCACATGCTACAAAATATAGTTATACTTATTTGAACTAAGCATATGTGTGTGTGCATATTAGGACTTCCAATATACACACATAACTACATGCACACATATATATGTATATAGATTAAAGAGAGAGAGATTTTTAGTGATAATAGTTTTTAAATAAGAGAGAGATATAGAAACAAGTCCTTAATGAGACACACACAAGCATGCACACACACACACATGCACATACACATAGAGAGACAAATCAAGGTAGGTTCTGTTGAGATATTAAGCTCCACTCGTGATATGCTAGGGTGACCGTTGTGCATTTATGTCACCGACCTGTCAGTTGCAGATGCGGTTGGTACACCGCTCATGAATAATAACTAGATGAAAGCTATCCTTATCTACTCTAGTTCGTGGCTCAGTTAGTATGCCACCTTAGTTAGTTGAGTTTGGTTTGAGACCCATATATAGGGTTCTTCTATTTCTTTGTACTTGAGTTCTTTTGGCTTACACAACTAAGAAGAGGAAAACTGTTTTCAGCCTCCACCTCTGTGTGTATTCCCCCATTGTGCAAGCAAGAAAGCTACAAGTGAGACTCTTTCCTTCTCTCCCAAAATCTTGACATGGTATCAGAGCCTTGTTCCTGGTAAGGAGCTCAAGAAAGCAACCCAAGCTCACGGTGTTCTGGTAAGAGGAGCAGTGTTGCTTTCATTTTCTGTTTTGGGAGCAAGTCTCTGCAGGCAGCATAGTCGAAAAGTGCAGGAGTGCATTGTCTCAGGTTGAGACGTCCTTCGCGGTGAAGCAAGAGGGTAGTATATGCTGCGGGCAAGGGCTTTAGCCCTTGGCGACCCTGTTTTTTTGATTTGAGTCCATTTCGGGGCCTGTTTTGGAGGCGGAAGTTTTCTGCACGCACTCAGGAAAAGGCCCTGTTTTATGCTGTGCGACCACTGTTCTACAGGTCGGTGAAAAGTTACCACAGAAATTACATCGTATGTTTGTGTGCAGAGACATTGGGAGTTACAGAATCATCCTTGGTTCCTGTTTATGCAAAATCGTCACTAGGAAGTGACTATGTGGTCAAATACCACTTTCGCGAGTTTTGCAGATTTGCCCTTGTGAGGGTGAAGCTGTGTTTTTTGCAGTGACAGAATTTTTTGCAGTGTTCTGTAATGGCGTCTGATTCTCTTTCACAGATTGTCACTGAAAAGCTTGACAAGAACAACTTCCAAGCATGGAAGTTTAGAATGATGAATTTCCTTATGGGAAAAGGATATTGGGAATTTGTTGCAGGAAATGAAGAAGAACCAGTTCTTCCTGATGTTCCCAATCAACAGCAAATGCAGGCATTTAAAGCATGGCATGAGAGAGCCAGGAAAGTTATGTATTGGCTGTCTATCAGCATTTCAGACTCTATGATTGTGCATATTCAGGATGCAAGTACGCCAAAGGAGGCATGGGATACTTTGTCAAACATGTATAGCACAAATACGCAAGCCAGGAAAATGCAGCTCAAGCAAGAGTTGCATAATGTGCAAAGAGAAAATATGAGCATCAATGACTACCACATGAAGGTGAAGAAGATTGCAGATGCACATGCTTCCATTGGGTCGCCAGTGGAAGATGATGATTTAGTTTCTGTGACCTTGAATGGTCTAGGAAAGGATTATGCACAGTTCCGAATATCCATTTCCATCCGTGAAAGATTTCCTGATTTTGAGGAGTTGATTGCTCTTCTAATTTCTGAGGAGCAGAGAAATGGTTGTGCATCTTCTTCAGGAGGAACTTCAAAAGAAGATGTCTTCTACTCAAATGCTGGAAGAGGTAGAGGCAGAGGTAGAGGAGGCCGATTTGGAGGCCGTGGTAGAAATCAAAATATGCAGCAAACTCAAGAAAACCAGTCCTATGGAGGAGGACGTGGTAACTCTAGAGGCAGGGGGAGCCAAAGAGGTCATGGTGGATGGCAAAGAGGCCAAAATGCAAACAGTAATGTTGAATGCTACTACTGTGGTAGAATGGGTCATATGGCTAAAGACTGCTATAAAAATCAGAATGGCATCATGAATGGAAAACTGCAACAAGGGAATTATGCATCTTCTAGTAGACAGGGTGATGACAGAAATGAGCATTTGTTTATGGTGCAGCACATGAATAATTCTGTGACAAGTGCAGAAGAAAGCAACGATGTATGGTATGTTGACTCAAGTGCATCAAACCACATGACAGGTCATGTAGAATGGATGGAGGATGCAAGGAAAATGAAAAAACCTGGATTTGTGGAGACTGGTGATGATACTGCATATCCTATTGTGCAGATTGGAAAAATTCCTTTGTCTATGCAGGATGGGAAAAAGAAATACATGTCCGATGTATTTCATGTTCCCAATATCACCAAGAATCTGGTTTCTGTTGGTCAAATGGTTGAGCAGGGCTTGCAGGTCAGATTTAATCCTCATGGATGCTTTGTTGAGGATATGAAAAATAAAGGTCGCTTGATAGCAAAAGGAAAGAAGAAGGGCAGAATGTTTACATCGGATGCAGACATGCCTGAATTGAGTGCAGCAATGTTTGCACATGGGACTGGTGTAGTTGCAGATATTGATATCTGGCATAAACGCATTGGTCATGTTAATGTACAGCGACTTAAATCAATGCAGGCCCAAAATATTGTTGCAGGATTGCCCAAATTCAAGGTTGCAGAAATGCATAAGGTATGTGAAGCCTGTCAGTTTGGAAAACAGGCAAGGAAACCATTTCCTAGACATGTTCAAGAGAGTAAGAAGCCATTGGAATTAATCCACTCTGATGTGTGGACTACTAAAGTTGCATCTCTTGGAGGCTGTCATTATTTTGTCACTTTTATTGATGACTATAGCAAAAAAGTTTGGGTGTATTTTATGAAAAAGAAAAGTGAAGTTTTTGGGCACTTCAAAACTCTTAAAGCTATGGTTGAAAAAGAAATAGGCGTGCAGATAAAATGCCTAAGGTTAGATGGAGGGGGAGAGTACCTCTCAAATGAGTTTGCAAGGTTCCTGCAGGAGCATTGCATAAAGCAGCAATATTCATGCAGTCATACCCCACAACAAAATGGAATTACAGAAAGGAAAAACATGCATATTGGAGAGGTATCTCGTGCCATGCTCAATGAAAAAGACTTGCCATATTTTTATTGGGCTGAAGCAGTTGCTACAACAGTCTACATAATGAACAGGACTCCCACTGCACCAATACATGGGATGACTCCAGAGGAGAGGTATACTGGTAGGAAACCAGATATTTCTCATTTGAAAATTTTTTGTTGCATTGCCTATGTACATGTGCCAGATGAGTTGAGATCCAAGTTGGATCCAAAAGCTGAGAAGTGCATCTTTATTGGTTACTCTCTGCAGCAAAAAGGGTATAGATGCTATAACCCTTCTACTCGTAAGTTTACAGTGAGCAGAGATGTTGTTTTTGATGAGATGAGTAGCTGGTATAAACCAGTAAATGTGATTGATGATGTAGATGCACAAAATGGTAATGCTGCACAGAATTCACAGCAGCAGTCACAAAATATTAGTGGACCTGGAGCGTCCTCTAGCAGTGGTTCACATTCTTCGCCATGAACAGGCAGATTGAGATCAGGAGAATCTTCTCAAAGCAATGCAGATAGTGGTATGCAGGTATCACGAAAAGGAAAAGAGAAGGTTGATCAGCCCATGTTTGATGTGAATGCAGGTCACTCTTATGTGGATGGTGAATCTAGTGGCTCAGAACAGAGCATTGATGATGAGTTGGGTATTCCTTCTATTGTTACACCTGGAGTAAGGAAGACCAGGGATGTTTTGAGAGCACCTGGGAGTGAACCTATTTTGCACAGGTCTACGAGAGCTAGGTATCCTGTGGATAGGTTGAAATATGATGGATTTACAACCATTCACTATGCATATATGGTCAAAGTGATACAGGAACCAGAACCCACTTCTTTTGAGCAAGCCATGGGAAAAGAAAAATGGGAGAAAGCCATGGATGAAGAAATGGATGCCTTGGAAGCAAATTCTACATGGGAGTTGGTATCTTTGCCTAAAGGTAAAAATGCAATTGTCTGTAAGTGGGTTTATAAGGTGAAGCACAATGCAGATGGTTCTGTGAACAGATACAAGGCAAGATTAGTAGTCAAGGGGTATGCACAAACATATGGCATTGACTATGAAGAAACATTTAGTCGGGTTGCAAGGATGGCAACCGTAAGAGCAGTCATTGCTATGGCTGCATCAAAGGGATGGTCTTTACATCAGATGGATGTAAAGAATGCCTTCTTGCATGGTGATTTGCAAGAAGAGGTCTATATGGAGCAGCCACCAGGTTATGTGCATGCTGTTCATCCTGAGTTTGTTTGCAGGTAAAAGAAAGCATTGTATGGCTTAAAGCAAGCACCTAGAGCATGGTCTGACAAGATAGGACAATATCTTGTCACTATTGGCTTTCAGATTTCCAAGGCAGATTTCTCACTTTATGTGAGAAAAACAGAGAAAGGTATTATGCTGCTTGTCATTTATGTTGATGATTTGATTATGACAGGTGACAGTGATGAAGATATCCTTCATGTGAAAATGTTATTGAAGCAAAAGTTTGAGATGAAGGATTTAGGAGAGCTGCGTTATTTCTTGGGCATTGAGGTGATTAGATCACCAAGTGGGATACAGCTCTTACAGAGGCAGTATGGATTGGACATGCTATCCAAATATGGGATGACAAGCTGTAAGCCTATTTCAGTTCCTTTGGAGCAGAATGTGAAGCTGAGCACAGATGTAGGTGAGCTTCTGGAAGACGCTACTATGTACAGACGCATAGTAGGAAGCTTGATTTATATGACTATTACCAGGCTAGATTTGAGCTATGCTGTTGGACTGGTAAGTCAGTTTATGCAGGCTCCAAGGAAACCACATTTGGATGCGGCTAGACGCATACTCAGGTATGTGAAGTCCACATTGCAGTATGGACTACTTTATGTGACTGGGATTCAGATACAGTTGCATGGATACACCGATACTGATTGGACTGGTAGTATTTCTGATAGACGATCTACCAGTGGATATGTGTTCTCTTTTGGGAGTGCTGCAGTCACTTGGAGCAGCAAGAAACAGCCTATAGTTGCCTTGTTGAGCACAGAGGCTGAGTACAGGGGTGCAGCAATGGCTACATGTGAGGTAGCTTGGTTGCATAAGCTACTTTATGATATACGTCAGTCTACAGATGGGCTAGTTGTCATTTATTGTGACAACATGAGTAGTATACACTTGGCAAATAACCCAATCTATCATGGTAGAACAAAGCACATTGAGGTGCATTATCACTATGTGCGAGAGAGGGTTTTACTAGGTCTTATTGATCTAGTTTATGTCAGCACAGAGGATCAGGTAGCTGACATATTCACGAAGGCATTGAGCGCGGAGAAGCTGCGCAAGTTCAGAGACCTGCTTGGTGTGCAGGAATTGGGATTGAGCTCGAGGGGGAGTGTTGAGATATCGAGCTCCACTCGTGATATGCTAGGGTGACCGTTGTGCATTTATGTCACCGACGTGTCAGTTGCAGATGCGGTTGGTACACCGCTCATGAATAATAGCTAGATGAAAGCTATCCTTATCTACTCTAGTTCGTGGCTCAGTTAGTATGCCACCTTAGTTAGTTGAGTTTGGTTTGAGACCCATATATAGGGTTCTTCTATTTCTTTGTACTTGAGTTCTTTTGGCTTACACAACTAAGAAGAGGAAAACTGTTTTTAGCCTCCACCTCTGTGTGTATTCCCCCATTGTGCAAGCAAGAAAGCTACGAGTGAGACTCTTTCCTTCTCTCCCAAAATCTTGACAGGTTCCCCCCCCCCCAAACACTCTTTGCCCCCATAAATTGCGAGTAATAAAAATTGATATAAACTACATATCAAGGATTCCATTGGTCAACTTTAACTACTCTTTAGGTTTAGCATTACCTTATATAAAGCTCTAACATCAATCTCACTTTCTTGCTTCATGTGATAATTGACATTTGAGGTTTGTTAAATTTAAGAGTCTTTTAGGGAATCATTACTAGAAAATGAATAGATACACCCAAATTGTAAATCATACAACATATGCTAGGAGAATATGAGTCTAAAAGACATTTCAATTTATTGAATAATTGTACAAAAATCTACTTTCTCTAGGTTGGTTTGCAGACTAAGACTTGAGTAGATGTCTCAATTTCTTAGCCCTCCCCCAAAACACTTTATGTTCCCCCTCCCCCCCCTTAAACATAATGCCTTTTTTATTAAAGTTGGCTTGATTGTTATTAGTTTTCTTTTTATTGGAATTTTGATTAAGATTAGCTTGATTGTTTTCTTTCTTCCCTTTCCTATTTACTTAATGAAAACCATCATCAATAAGTTTCATTTTTTCTTTAGTTTCTATAGACTTCCTTAATTTTAATCCAGACATTCCCTAGCAAAATATCCCACCTTCATGCATTTGAAGCATGCATTAGGTAAATTCTTGTAAGATAGGGGTTGGTTTGTGATGAGATTCCCCTTGAAATTAGATATGATAAGAAAGTAAGGGAGCTTATTAATCAAATAATTGGGGGAACCATCAAGGATTAACCATGTTTGTTGGTCTCTTCCCTAATATCTTCTCGAAAGGGACCATCGAAGTTTTTGCAAAGGGCCAAAGATTCTTGGAAAGGTGTGTGAGCTCACTCAACTGATTTTGGAATTGAAATTACAATCCATTGGTGTATCATGTTGATTACCCTCTCAAAGATCATACACTAAACTTAGTGAAGGAGTTTGTCTACGAAACTTAAATAACTATAACAACTGGCTAGAAATTTTCTCTAGTCATGGAACAATGAAACATTGAAACTTCCCAAGGTAGCTTTGGAGGACTAAATGGAACAAAAAAAAGGGTGGCCTAGGATTACCAAATCTACTCAAACTATTAGAAAAAATGGTAGCCAAATAGATTGTCCAAACCTTCTAGCATAAATAAAAATACTGGGTTACTCTAAAAGAGCTATTACGATTTTCCCTTTGAAGGATACCCAAGATGGGGGAAGAGAGAGAAAGGGTGATGAAAGAGAGGACATTTGATGTGTAATTTTTTCTTGCCAGAAAGGGGTTGCCGGCAGCCCCTTATCGAACGAAATTTTTTTTCGGTGACCCATTCTAGCGAAGGTAACTTTTCACCCAACTAATTTTGTGGCTTTTCTTCGCCCACTAAGGGGTTGCCGGCGACCCCTTTTTGGCAGAAAAACAAACCATAGTTCCAAGAATAGACAGCATGGAAAGAAGAGAGAGCAACAAAATGTGGTTTTTTTTCCACCTAAGAAGGGGCTATCAGCGACCCCTTCTCAACGGAAAAAAATCCCACACATTCAAGAATGCATGGGGGGAAGAGAGAGTAATAAAGCGATGGGAGAGGGATGAGAAAGAAAGACAACATGAATAAAGCAATGTTTGAATGAATGTGTTTCCTCAACATGAATAAAGCAATGTTTGAATGAGTGTGCTACCATTGTACATACTTTCTTGATATGAATATGACTTTTTGCCCTCAAGATGGGCCATTCTACAAACAAGTGAGCATGTCATGTTTCGTGTCGTGTTTCGTGGTAGATACGCCGATCTTTGTTTTCTTGGGCAAAAAAAAACACTTTGTTGCTCTCTCTTCTCCCCATGGTGTCTATTCTCAGAGTTGTGGTTTTTTTTTTGCCAAAAAGGGGTCGCTAGCAGCCCCTAATTGGGCGAAAAAAAATCTAGTTGGGTCAAATTTTGCTCTCTCCAAGAATGGGTCATTGAAAAAAAAATTATTCAATAAGGGGCTATTGAGGACCCCTTTCTTGGTAAGAAAAAATTACACATATCACATTCTCTCTCTCTTCCCTCTATTTTCTCTATTTTTCACCTATAAAATGTTGAGATGACAAGCTCAACACATGCGGACATTGATGATGGACCGCCTGGTTAGATGGGTCCACACGTCTACACTTAGCACGTCGGTGGTCATATGACTCTCACATAGCCACTGACTCATTACTTATTATATTCAGGTTATTACATCTATTTACAACTGGCATAGTTATAGCGCCAGTCGACTAGTGTAGTCGGTTATGCATTGGTTGACTTAGTAGGCCACTTTCCTTTATGTTGTATCTTATCTATACTTTATGTACATTGTAAAGTGTGTGAAACAGGACAAAAAAACCAGCAAGAAAACGTTTTGGCCTCCATCTCTCTTCTTGTCTCTTGAGTGAGCTTCTCCTTGTGCATTCTGTGTGTGTTCCGTGCAGCATCTTGAGCAAGTCCCCCCACCACGCAATTCTTGACATGGTATCAGAGACACGAAGTGAAAGAGAAGAAGCAAGGTTTGAGCAAGCAAGCCATGAGTAAGAAGCTCTCCCATCCTTCCACTCTCTCTCTTGGATAGTGCCTGTGGAGGCACCGGAAGCAGGGCAGAGCAAAGATCTCAGATTGCAGTGAGATTTGGTGTGCACAAAGAGCACTGTCTATTTTGTAGGCAAGCCCTTTAGGGCTTGTCCGTAGTTATTTTGGGCATCTGAGGCCGTTTAAGGCCCCGTTTTAGAGCCGCAAGGTTGCGGATAATAGTTCGAGATACCCTGCAATTTCAATTGTGTCTATCGTATACATGTACACAGGTTACAGATTTCAGATCTATAAGTTTAAAGGTGTTTACCAACAAATAAACACAAGGTTTATCTGCAAACTGGTTGCAGATTGCATGTATTGTTGAAGAGACAGTGAAAAAGGCTTTCTGGTGTATTGCTGTGCACTACAGGTCGAGGGTTGCAGAAGATTTGCTTGTTGTTTGGTATTAGTTTTGTGATAATGGCAGAGAACAGTGGAAACCCCATCATTGAGAAGCTTGGCAATAACAACTACCCTTCATGGAAGTTCCGTGTCACGAACTTCCTTATTGGAAAAGGCATCTATGAGTTTGTTTCAGGTGAAGAAAAGGAGCCGGAGGTGAGTGATCCTCCAATTGTAGAAGAGACAAAGGCACGAAAGGAATGGAATGCAAAAGACAAAAAGGTCATGTATTTGCTGTCTACAGTAATTGACAATAATATGCTGGGACATATTAGAAATGCAGAGAATTCATATGCAGCTTGGACCATACTTGAAAGTATGTTTTCCGTAAATACAAAGGCACGAAAGATTCAACTCAAGCAAGAGTTGAATACATTGAAGAAAGGGAAGATGTCTATCAATGAGTAAGCAGTGAAGGTAAGGAGCATTGCAGATGCCTTGGCAGCGATTGATGCAATGCTCGATGATGATGATTTGGTGTCGTCTACCTTGGGTGGACTTAACAATGAAAAGGCTTGGAAGTCTTTTGTAACTTCCGTATATGTCAGAAAGCCATTTCCAGATTTCGATGAGTTGGTCTCCCTTATGATCACTGAAGAGATCAATATGTAGAGTGAGACATTTGAAAGAAGTGGTGAACAGGCCCAAGCTTTCTACTCCAGTTCTAGAAGGGGATGTGGCAGGTTCTCTTCAAGAAACCGTGATACAGGACATGGTAGTGACAACTAGCAAAACAGATTGAATCAGCAATTTGGAGATATGCAGGTTTCAGGAGGTCGTGGTAACTTTAGAGGCAGGGGGAGCTTTAGAGGAAGAGGTGGATGGCAGAACAAAGTTTCTAACAACTCTGGTATTGTGTGTCACTACTGTGGCAAAACAGGTCATATTGCAGCCTAATGTTATGCTAAGAAAGATGATATTCGCAGTGGTAAGTTGCAGCAAGGAAACTATGCACACTCTTCACGACAAAATGAAGACAAAAATGAATGTCTGTTTGTTATGCATCATATGCTGAATGCTGTTACAGGAAAGGGAACACATGATGATGTTTGGTATATTGATTCAGGTGTATCCAATCATATGACGAGCCATGCAGAATGGTTTGGAGAGATGCAGAATTTGCAAAATGCAGGTTATGTGCAGACGGGTGATGATTCATGCCACCCAATTTCACACATTGGAAAAGTTTCCTTGTCCTTGCATGATGGTAAGACAAAGAGTCTCTCAGATGTATTACATGTGCCATCTATTACAAAGAACTTGGTGTCAGTTGGTCAAATGGTAGAGCAAGGGCTGCAAGTCAGATTTAATGCAAAGGGCTACTTTGTAGAAGACTTCAATGACAAGTGCACGTTGGTAGCAAAGGGAAGTAGAGTTGGACGTATGTTTACTCTGGATAATGGAATTCCTACTATGAATGCTGCTATGTATGCTAAAGGAAAAGCTGTTGTTGCAGATATTGAAATTTGGCACAAACGCATTGAACATGCAAATATACAAAGGATGAAATTAATACAGTCCAAAGGGTTGGTTACATGTTTGCCTACATTTAGAGTTGCAGAATTTTATAAGGTATGCGAAGCATGTCAGTTTGGTAAGCAGGCAAGACAACCCTTTTCACATGACAGAGATGTAAGCAGAAATATCCTTGATGTTGTGCATACAGATATTTGGGGGTCTACACAAAATGTATCTCTTGGAGGCAGTTCATACTTTGTCACATTCATTGATGATTGTTCTAGAAAGCTGTGGGTATATTTTACGAAGGAAAAGAGTGAAGCATTTGAGCACTTTAGAACTTTCATGGCTGCAATTGAAAGAGAAACAGGCTTGAAAGTAAAGTGCTTGAGGTCAAATGGAGGGGGAGAGTACCTCTCGAATGAGTTCAGTGATTTTCTGAGGTCTCATGGGATAAAGAGACATTCACATGCAGGTATACCCCACAGCAAAATGGTGTTGTAGAAAGGCAAAATAGACATATTGCAGAAGTTGCATGTGCCTTGATGGCTGAAAAGAATATGCCTAAGCATTTTTGGTCTAAGGCTGTTCATACTACTGTTTATATTATGAACTGAACTCCCACAGCTGCAGTTCATGGGATGACTCCTGAAGAATGCTTTACTGGCAAGAAGCCTGATGTATCGCACTTGAAGGTATTGGGTTGTGTTGCATATGTTCATGTGCCAGATGAGCTACGGAAGAAGCTTGATCCAAAGGCAGAAAAATGTGTCTTTATTGGATACTCTTTAGAGCAGAAAGGGTATCGTTGTTATAACCCTGTCACATGTAAGTTCAGAGTGAGCAAGGATGTCATCTTTGATGAAATGAGCAGTTGGTATGCATCTAGTGGTGATGCATTGGATGATGATGATGATCATGACACTCATGTGCAGGTTGAAAAGCAAGAATCACAGACTCTTAGTGGACCAGAGACATCATCTGGTAGTCCATGGTCTGGGAGACTAAGGAGTAGCTCTACATCTTCAAGTGCATCTAGTAGCACTATAGGTAAAGACAAAGGAAAGAATAAAGTGTTAGATGGCATTGATGCAATTCTTGATGGAGACTCCAATGGCTCAAAGAGCTTAGATGATGAGCTTGGTATTCCTTTTGTCAGAACACCAGGTGTACAGAGAGCTCATAATAATGTAAAGGCTCCATTGAGTGATCCAGTGGTACGTAGATCTAGCAGGGTCAGATACCCTGTTAAAAGATTTGGTTTTGAAGGTTATGCAGCTCACCATTATGCTTATATGGTGAAACTAGTTGAGGATGTTGAGCCCACTTGTTTTGAGGATGTTGTTGGTCATACTCATTGGGATGCAGCAATGGATGAGGAGATGGTTGCATCAGAGGCCAATAAGACTTGGGATCTAGTATCATTTCTGAAGGGCAAGAAAGCTATTGGATGTAAGTGGGTTTATAAGATTAATCACAATGCAGATGGTTCTATTAGTAGGTACAAAGCTAGGTTGGTTGCAAAAGGCTATGCCCAGACATATGGCATAGATTATGAAGAAACCTTCAGTCCAGTTGCTAGGATGGCAGCTGTCAGATGTGTGATTTCTTTGGCAGCAGCCACAGGTTAGAGGTTGCAGCAAATGGATGTGAAGAATGCCTTCTTACATGGTGATTTGCAATAAAAAGTGTATATGGATCAACCAGCAGGTTATGAATATTTAGAGCATCCCACGTATGTGTGCAGGTTGAAGAAGGCGCTCTATGGGCTCAAGCAAGCACCTAGAGCATGTTCTGATAAGATCAAAGAGCATCTTGTCAATATTGGCTTTTATGTTTCTGATGTTGATCACTCACTTTATGTGAGAAAGGGAGATGCAGGTTTGGTCATCATAGTCATCTATGTGGATGACTTGATTATTACAAGTGATAGTGATAGTGGGATTGCTGAAGTCAAGGACTTTTTGAAGAAGAAGTTTGAGATGAAGGATTTAGGTGAGCTAAGGTACTTCCTTGGCATTGAGGTGATCAGATGTGATGATGGTATATGGCTGTCCCAAAGACAGTATGGCTTGGATATGTTGTCCAAGTATGTTATGATAGCATGCAAACCACTTTCAATCCCATTGGAGCAAAATGTTAAGTTGAGTGCTGATGTTGGGGATGAGATAGAAGACCCTACTATGTTCAGGAGGATAGTGGGGAGTTTGATTTGCATGACCATTACAAGGCCAGACTTGAGCTACGTTGTTGGTCTTGTGAGTCGGTTTATGCAAGTACCTAGAAAGCCACATTTGGATGTAGTCAGATGCATATTGAGATATGTGAAGTCCACATTACATTATGGACTTTTCTATGAGGCAGGTATAGATGTACAGGTGTTTGGATACACATATGTAGATTGGGCTAGTAGTATGTCCGATAGAAGATCTACCAGCGGATAGATGATCTCTCTTGGTAGTGTAGCAGTTACTTGGAGAAGCAAAAAGCAACCTACAGTTGCTTTGTTGAGTACAGAGGCTGAGTATAGAGGTGTTGTTGTAGCAGCATGTGAGGTAGTATGGCTACAAAAGTTATTAGCTGATTTAGATGTGCAAGTGGAAGGTCCAGTTGTCATTTATTGTGACAACATGAGTAGTATACAGTTGGCTAGGAACCCTATGTTCCATGCCAGGACAAAACATATTGAGGTACACTACCACTTTGTGAGAGAGAAGGTACTAGCAGGTGAGATTGACTTGGTGTATGTTAGCACACAGGATCAGATAGCTAACATCTTCATGAAGGCATTGGGTACAGAGAAGCTTCAAAAGTTTCGAAGCTTACTTGGAGATGCAGAGATGTAGTTGAGCTTGAGGGGGATTGTTGAGATGACAAGCTCAACACATGCGGACATTGATGATGGACTGCCTGGTTAGATGGGTCCACACATCTACACTTAGCACATCAGTTATCATTATGACTCTCACATGACCACTGACTCATTACTTATTATATTCAGGTTGTTACACCTATTTACAGAGTGTAGTTGGTTATGCATTGTTTGACTTAGTAGGCCACTTTCCTTTATGTTGTATCTTATCTATACTTTGTGAACATTGTAAAGTGTGTGGAAGAAGAAGAAAAAACCAGCAAGAAAACATTTTGGCCTCCATCTCTCTTCTTGTCTCTTGAGTGAGCTTCTCCTTGTGCATTCTATGTGTGTTTAGCACGGCATCTTGAGCAAGTCCCCCCACCACGTGATTCTTGACATAAAAGGACCCATCCCCACCCTTTTCACATTGCAAATCATTACCCCATGACTCTCGATATGTGACTCTCTCTCTATATCCATCCCTCACTCTCTCTCCTTTGTCTTCTATCCCCTACCCTCAGCACGGTTTTGTCTCTCTCTCCGCCCTCTCTCTCTCTCCACACCTCTCTCTCTAACACAATCACACATACTCTATCTCACCTTTCTAGCCCATGCTCTCTCTCTCTCTCTCTCTCTCTCTCTCTCTCTCTCTTTATCACTCACTCACATACACTTTCTCTCTTAATCTATCTCCACCTTCCTCCCTCTCCCTATCTCCTCCTTTCTCCCCCCTCTCTCCCTCTCCCTCTCTCTCTCTCTTTATCTCTTACTCTCTTATCCCAATGTCATCTCTTCCTCTCTCTCTCTCTCAATTGGGATTTCATTGGCAAGAAATTGAGGAAGCAATATATCTGTAAGAAGTAACCGTGAGCCCCTCTATCTTGGCCAAATCTGATTTCAAAAGACAAGATCATGTCACCCTTTTCGAGGGCGATGAAAGGATTGCAGAAGGTTTAATCCAACAAACGTTCCCCTCACCGAGCTTGCTCCCCTAGACGAGTGGGAGTTATTATCACATATTTTATCATTATATGATGTTAATAGTGATGTTTGTCCTTGTGTGTAGGGAAGGAAAGAATGCAAGAACACGGATTAGCTGTGCTAGGGGAGATGGAAGCTACCAGTAAACAAGCGTGAATCTTGTGTTTTTTTTTTCCACAATACAATGCCAATACGAATGGTCTATATTTTTGTAGAAGGAGATACAATTTTTTATTTTCAACCTATAATGTTGGATGATGTGCCAACCACCACAGAGACACTAGTGAACTAATGTGTCTCAATAATACTATCTACAATAACATTTTGAACGAAAAATATGTTGCTAATTATAAATTTATCATGCAATAGGATATTTGAAAGTCACATGGAAGTCCCCTTGCAAGACATCGTCTCCCACGAAGCTACAATGGTGCAAGATGTTCCAACCACACATGCAGGTAAACAAACATGTAAGAAGAATATTATCTATCGCTAACATTCAATAAGAAGAATATGTTACTAATCAAGGAGTCAATGTGAAGAGGTCCACAACATTGGAAGCCCCGTGGAAGACCCCTTGCAAGTTGTTGTCTCCCATGCCGCGATGATGGTGAAGGTGGAGTGGCGTACTGTTTTGTATTACCCATTCGAGATTGGAGATGCATTGCGAAATGATCAGCCAAGTGAGGCATTCTCTCGATTGGTAGAGGCATTGGAGGACATCAACCAACACAAGATGGTCGAGGTTGACGAAGAAACCACAAACATAGCATGCGATATCATGGTGGTTTGTCTCCTTGAAGATAGTGCCATGCATGGATTGGGAGATGGAATTCTGTCATGGAACTCCCATACTGAGGTGGCATGGAGCCCCAAGGGAGACACCAAGGAAAAGGGAATTCTACTGTAAGAAAATATATATTGTAACATCAACAAGCTTTTATTTCATTCTTTTGATGACAAAAACAAAGAAAACAATAATTTTTCATTCAGCATCATAGTAGATATCTCCCACGGATTTGATAGAATCAACCATAATCTTCAACATCTTCATAGAATCCATCAATAGAACAAAGAATATAAAAGAATACACCATTTTTGAATGGAAAACAATCACATAGTATTCATCTTCAATGTCTTCATAGTTTTCTCTCTCAATCTCTCATATACATATACACTATTTTGATAGAATTGGCTATCTCTGGCTCTCTCTCTCTCTCTCTCTCTCTCTCTCTCTCTCTCTCTCTCTCTCTCTCTCTCTCTCTCAATAGTACATCATCTCCTTACTACAATACTCAATAATGACACTTAATAATCCTTATTAGGTCGTGGATGCACCTCCCAAGAGGTATGTCTGATGCGAAGAGGCACCAGAGCCACTACAGTGTCTCTTCATAGCTCACTATTGTCACTGTCTCTCCAGTCTCCTCTTCAGTCTTCAGAAGTTGCTTCTTCCATTTGTTTTAGCTCTTTTGAAATTAGATTCATCCTATGCAAAAGTTAGAAAACTTTTCCAAAGTCACACATACATTCTACAGAACACTTACAGAAGTTCTACAAAATAGAACAGAGCAGAAACAGAATAGAGACAGAGGCTCTACAGAAGGTTTACATAGGGTTACGGAAGGTCATCAGAGAACATCAAATCCTCATAACTCATACTAAAACCATTCCAAACTATCAAAAACTATTCAATACGCTTTCAAAATATTTCAACCTTCATCAATCATCAATCCATGCTTCATACAGAAGAAAATCAGAACAAAACAAAAGCTATATAAAGGGTATCAGAACCAATCAGAACCTCAACAGAACATAACAGAGCTTCATATGTCCACTAAAAATCATCATAAGATTCCAAAACATAATCAATATCATCCAAAACACTCTCAAACACTTCCATTAACAACCATACATCACTCTAAATCCATCAAAAATCAATCATTCGGGCCTCAAAAACAACAAAAATAAGTCAAAAATTTAGTCTTTTTCCACTCTCAACATAACCCCACACTTAGAAAGGAAGTGTCATTGCGACCTAAGGAAAAGAAGAATGGAAGTTCAGTAAAGAGCTCAATTTGATATTCTTTAGTATCTTCAACAGTTACTCCACCACGACCCCAACTTATCACCTATATCTCTAGAAAAGAATACTACAAAATGAAAACTTTGTTATTCATTAACACATCTGATAAACAATAAAAAGTCATGACAAATTTTGTAAAGGATATAAGAGGTTCTTCAGCTTTCCATCGTAGGCTTTCCATCCACCATCACCATCAATAGTTGAAAAGAGAGCTCTCAAACAAATTATTCAACCAGCACGAACTCATCACATACAAATTATTATAACACACACACAAACACAACCATCTAAATGGAACCTCCAAAAAATGTCTCATTAAGAAGCATAGAAGATACATCCAGGGGTATCAATGAAGATGATCTCTCTTGAAGGCTTGATGATTGCGAAAGCGATCTAGGGATAAAGACTCATCTACAAAAGATTTTGGAGGATTCTGAAAGAATTAAAGGCAGCACATCTGTTCTAGCAAAACAAGGTATCTACTAGGTAGACAAAGGGCATGAAAATATAGGACATCCAACGGTTGGAAATCAATGTTCACATTGACATTCATACAAAGCTTTGGAATGGCATTTTGATCGTTATGGAAATGCCTATGTATATATACTAAGTACCAAGAAAAATGGGCTGTCAATCTCACTGAAGGATCTAGAGATTGTGAATATTGTTGAGGAAAATGGAGGTAATTTTGGTATGCTTAACTAGCAGTTGTCCAGTCCCCTGGAATAAATGGAGGTAATTTTGGTATGCCTGACTAGCAGTTGTCCAGTCCCTTAGAATAAATGACCAATTAATCTGTGGTCCCGTGAGAGAATCAGTTGAGCTCCATCCTCTTCTTCTCGGAAGATCTACCTCCTTCTTGGAATAAACCAAGGTGTCATCAAAGAAGACAAGTACGAAATCTTTGATGTGTGGTCTAAAAATGTCCTACATTAGCCTGTTAAAGGTGGCGGGGGCATTAGTCAATCCAAAAGAGATTACTGTGAATTCGAAATGACCATATCTGGTATTGAATGCCATCTTTGGAATATCCTCATCTTTGACGCGAATCTGATAATACCCTGACCTTAAGTCAATTTTGGAGAAGATTTTTTCTCCTTGCAATCGATCGAGTAACTCATCTATCCTTGGAAAGGGGTATCTATTCTTAATGGTTACTTGGTTCAGTCCTCTATAATCGATGCAGAGTCAAAGTGTACCATCCTTCTTCTTTTGGAACAAGACTAGAGCTCCCCAAGGAGAACTGTTGGGCATATGTATCCTTGGTTGAGTTGTTCCTTTAACTCAATGGCCTCACGGATGGACATCTTGTAGGGCCTTTTTGCAACTGAAGCAGCTCCTGGGAATAGCTTACTTTCATGATCCAATTCCCTAGGCAGTGGTAATTTAGTCAATTCTTCTTGGAACACATCCACATATTCCTTTAGGCATGATGGTTCTTCATTGTTTTCCTCTTCCTAATCTGGCTTGTTTAGCTTGATCAGGTACACGAGTAACCCCTTCCTTATTCCTTGAACTATTCGTGTTGCCTTAGCTAGTTGGATCTTTGGTTTACCTGCTTCACCCTGTATTGTAACTAGCTCACCCTTAGGATTCCAAAAGGAGACGACCCTTTCCACAATGAATGTGAGCATCATTGGGGATTAGCCAATCCATCTCGAGTAGACATTCATGGACACCTAGATTCATTACTCTAAACTTAACA
Organism: Lygodium microphyllum; assembly: GCF_053477565.2. Taxonomy (NCBI): domain Eukaryota; kingdom Viridiplantae; phylum Streptophyta; class Polypodiopsida; order Schizaeales; family Lygodiaceae; genus Lygodium; species Lygodium microphyllum. Next base: position 82,686,316 of record NC_141142.1, on the reverse strand, counting down.
ATTGTGGGCTCGTTTCCGAGTAGGAATTCCACCTAAGTAGTTTGTCTAGTGCAAGTGACTTCTTGCCTATTTGCTAGTTTGACAAGCAAAGTGGGTGCTACAGTGACTATCCCTAACCTTCTTGCACACATTGGTGAAATAAAAGAATGATTACTCCCACAGTCAATCAGGGTTTTGAATTCCTTATCTTGGTAGTCTGATGGTGTTTGAATAACCAAGAATTGGTGGCTCAGCCCCTTCTTATGGAGAGTGGCATCAATGGTTTCCCTCTCAATCTCGGATTCCATGCACGGATCTTCTTCTTCATCTAATCCTTTAGTGGTAATATTAGAAGTTTTGCCCCTTCCCAATCCTGCACGACCACGGCCATGGGTAGCCCTGGCTTGGCCTCTGAATTTCCCTTGATGGCGGTCCCCGCCAAGCTTGGGACATTCCCTTTTGAAGTGCCTAGGTTCATTGCAATGGAAACAACGTAGGCTTTGATCACTTTTTTGAGTGGGAACAAAGTCATTGATTGCATTTTCTATTGACTTCTTCCGTTGGCCTTGACCTTGTCCTTGCGCCCTTTTAATTTGAGCTCTTGGCATTCCCATATTTTGGTCTCTGAAAGCCCAAGTTCTTGATTTTGGCTGAACTTCTTGGGTAATAGGTCTTGCTCTTATCAATGCATCTTGCAAATATCCGAAGGATGCATTGATTCCAATCGAGTGTTTATTGGCAAATTCAACCCATCATAAAACTTCAAGACCTATTGGGGAATGCACATTGTCAGGGCGTATTTTAGAAAGGAAACAAATTTCAAGTAGTACACCTCCAGAGATAGGCCCAACTGCCTCAACTTAAAAAATTCATTCATTTTCTAAGTTCTATACATAGGTGGCATATACCTCCCATGTATTGCTTCTTTTAGTTTTTCCCAAGTTATTGTATTTTCAGTGATTACTTGGTCTTTACACCATTGCTTCCACCACAGCCTGGCTTTGTTGGTGAGCTTGATCTTGGAAATCATGGCTTGGTTCACAGGTGCTGCCCCGGCTGCACTGAAATAGTCCTCCATGGATTCAATCCATATTTCAGCATCAGCTTCAACAGTCTTTCCCTTTCCATCAAATTCTGGTGGCTTAACTTGTTTGAGAAGAAACTTCTTCTCTTGTACTTCTGCTGGGCTTAGTGTGGTAACAGGGTTCTGGATCTGCGCTTGGCTAATTACCATTTAAACTTTCCCGTGTTAGGTTTGCATTTACACACCCCTATACAACTTAAATCAAAGCGCACATATTTTTCCATTGCAACCATTCAAAATAACATAAAATACTTATTTGGCCATAGGGAAACGTAAGCCTCAAGTACAATTATTCGGGAATGGGTAAGGTTTGGTTGAGATGATTTTTTTTTAATTTTTAGGAGTTACAATAATGCCAGGTTAATAGTTCTCTATTGGATTCAGCAACAGGGACAAAATAGTAGTATGGATTTGGGGAATGGATTCTTAGGAAATGATAAGTCATGGGAAGTTCAGGAAATACTTGTTTCTGATAGCCATGATGTTCGTGTCGCCCCATTATTTTAATTGTGTCCATTGGTAAAATTTTAACCACCTCATCGTAGATGTAGCAGTTCTGATCTACTTGCTAGCGTCCAATGTGTAGGGTCAAGTTCACACAAGCCTCATGGAAGATGAATAACTTGATCATCTTTAAGTCTTCCAACCACTTTAACCTCTTCAGATTGTTTGGAAGATAGGTGAGTTGGTTGGTATCTATGTAGCAGTAACATGCGCTCCAAGTCAAACGCATTTCCACATACAGCAGTGAGGGGTTGTAGAGACGATCCAGGATCCTCATCATGTCAGATCGTCTGTGATAGCTTGAAGATTTCATAGATGTCATGAACATGATCTGAAATACGAGGAACCTATTCCATGTCTCGTAAGTGTGGTGATGAAACCTAGAATGGGCTGGCACTGGCTCGTGCACTAGCCGGACCCCTATCTCACGCGCTCAACAACCCCACGGCCTCGCGGCCAGGAGCGTTGATGACACATACATTGCCTTCCTAGACATCTTGCATTTGTATTACGTCGCTTGTAGTCCACTCTTTTCTCACCCACTACTCCTCAGAGGGAGTCCCTTATACATTGCCTAATGGCACGAAGCACAGAAATAGGGGGTCCTCCAATGGCTGAATGCCGCCACCCCTCTGCGACTCTCCTACACCTTGGGGATTGGCCCCTCGGTGCGTCGCTCAACATATAAACATTTCGTACAAAATCCACTCAAGGTACCAATTGATTGTATACAGGAATGTACCATTGTCCTTACTTCTCTTTCCCCTAGACCCCATGCCTAGCCTATGGCTTAGGGTGTCCTGTCTCTCACTCAACGTGGGTCAAGGTCCTAATGAAAGCAATTGCTGTGCATCCAGGATTTCTGATACCTTTAAATATTTCCATGGTTTATGCATAGTGTGGATGCTAAGTGCTCAAACAATTATAAAATCAATATTGTGCACATGTGGAAAACATCCTTTTAATGGTTTTCAACTACCGTTCTTATGCGGCGTTGCACGAACCTAGCACCGAGGAAACCCTCGTGCTACTAGGCCCTTATTTTATAATTATTCACTAACCTATACGGCATGCAAACAAAAAATAGCAAGATTTTCATCATTTTACTCCGCATTTAGACACATTTTAACCACTCTACACTCCCATCGATCAAATGTTGCATTGTTGTATAGATTTATAAGGCATTTTGCCATCATTTTATGTGTAAAAAGCGGAAAAAGACCCACTAAAACAAGAAGGTGGGGCTTAACTGAGGCAAATCCTCATGCTTTAGTCCCCACAAACATTCACGAACATTGTTCTTAATTTTCATTAATTTTCCGCACCCAAAATGCATTTTTCCCCTATTTTTAGTGGTTTTCCTCTATTTTCCTTGTATTTTCCCTTATTTTTTGCATTATTTTATTACTAAAAATTCACAATAGGTTATGGGCTGTGGCCCTTAGTTCCTTCTTGCAACAAAAAATAAAATTTAGTTGGTGTTCCTATTTATTCTTCCATTTTTATGCTCAAAAACATCATTTTCCCTTGATTTTCCATATTTTACGTGTTTTAATGTATTATTTTGGGCCACAAGATGCATGTTTTTCTGATTTTCTGATTATGATCAACAAGTACTCATGGAAAATAGCAACATAAACAATTTTTAGCCCACATGAACAACATTTTACCAATCAAAAGCCATGAAATATCAAATTTCCTTTGAAAAAATTGAATTACCGCTTATTTGCGTGTCTCGGGTTTCATGTCCATGGTTGCAAATCTGGAAATCAGCAGCACTTCATGCTCATGACGATCACATGTCACCATTTCCAGCCCGTGGAGCAATCCGATCGATGCCGGACAAGCCTCCACCATTCTTTCTTCTTCCTTTCTCTTCCCACATGAATCCCCCCTTAGAGGAGAGAGAGGGAGAAGAGAGAAAGACTGATTTTCTCTCTCTCTCTACAGGCTGCCATATCTCACGCAGGACGGAGTGATGTGGAGTGGAGAATCGAGGTAATTGCCTGCTGTGATTGGTTCCATGGCTTCTTCTTCAGCAAATCTTTGCATTGAGGGGGGGGGGGGGGAGGGGGGAGGGGGGGCGTTTTTTTCGCGACGGCTACTGCTGCACGCCGCCCCCCCCCCCTCTATTTCATTTTTTTTTTAGGGAGGGGGTGCCCCTCCCCAAAGGCACCCCTTCACTTCTCCTTTTGGGCACCTCCCTAATTTTGACCGGCCTTTTGGCCCTTTTCCCGGCCTCTCTCGCATACGGTGTCCGAATCCAGTTTTGAAAATTTGTGAGCTCGTCTCGGCATCCTGCACTGACTGACAGCTCCGCTGACCCGCACAAGCACATATAAAAATTACTAAAAATCCGCAAGTGTTGCACGGGCGTCCTTAAAGCATTTTGACACTTAAAATCGTCCTAGGTCGAGCCGCTGCCTTTGACATTGGATATTTTTCCCTTGATATTCATAATTTTTAGCTATTTTTAAGTAATTCCCAGTACCAAAATTCCGCTCTCATTGGCGACCACGGGATAGGGCGACTCAGCCCGTCGAATCCCACAATAGATCTGCACAAAACAACCAGAGAAGCATCAAGCTGATACAAAACAAATATGCGATAAAACTCAACACAACGCTCACCCTACCCCCTGACAGAACCAAGGCATGACATCCACAAGGAGTAGGCCTAGCATCATCTAATAGAAGATCCAAAGCGAGTCACTAACCAACTGCTTCAACACAACCAAACTAAAAAGAATTGTCAAAGAGGTTGCCCGAAGTGGTGGTCTGAACTACCCACCAACTAAAGACAACACTACTAGGAGCTCCTCCTACAAGGCGAGGACTCCTATAGCCTGATCAAGGAGTATTTTCTGTCAGTACATTTCTTCGTTTAGGGTTTTTATTTTATTAACATACTTGGGCATGTAAAAAGGAGGGAGCTAAGCGTAGTGACCCAAGGAGAACAGGGCATCGGTCTCAGGACCTGTCTCGGCACCCAAGAACCTACCAAGCCCTCGCAAGGTGACACTTAATCCTTTTCTAACGCTCACTTTTATTTTCGCTCCAACCTTTCTTGTTTTGTTATTTTTCGTTCCCCAACAAGAAGCCACCCCTAGGAAGACAAGATATCGGCCCCGGGTCGGACTCGTCCCTAGGAACCTACCAGGCCTTCGCAAGGCGATGATCAACTGTCTATACATTTTCATTCCTTTTCTTTTCTTTGATAGGGGTTAGAATCCCTTTTTACACACCTTCGTATTTATATTCATCTTTTGGGATGTTCAGGGTTTCTTGGCATCATCATTATTATCTTCTGGCAGGCTTCTCTAACTGCCTCACTACTAACAAGAACTCCTAGAATGCCTGCCTAGCAGGCTAGCAGAACAGGGCCACTAGGACTTCCTTCTAAAACAGGTCTTTCGATGCCTGACAATGTCTTTACAGGAGGCAATGACTACTCCGATCTCCCTCAAACATACTTAGCCTAAACCTGGGACTTCATGCCTTGGTTGCCGGTCCCCAACAAAAATATATCCCCTCGACAAGTACAAATACACATATAACAGGAAAGGAAGGTACTTGTAAAGGAGAGGTATCACCTGGATTGGCCACAAGAAGCTTCCATCGCAGCAAAGGCTCCTCCAGGCTCCACCAAATTCCACGAATCACAAAACCTGTCCAGCACAACACTTAAAATAAAAACCCAATTAAACTCACCCACACTAGACAGGGAAATGGCCCTCTTGGCCTAATGAAATCAAACATGACTTCGCATAACATCCTCCTGGAAAGAACTATGATAGACATCAAAGCATACCATTCCCCGGGGAACAAAGGCTCGTAGCCCTAAACTAGGTGCATTAAATTATGACCCATCCCTCCTGCGTATATCGCAAGAGGTGTCCGCATCACATGTCGTCTAATCAGTCTGTGGGTTCAAGATAATAAAGGCAGATGAGTCTCGCCTACCCTCTGCATCACCCAGATCAACCATCGTCTGCCAAAGAGGGCATGTTCAGAAAGCATACCCCACAAACGACCAGGTCCTGTCTCATCGTCAATAGATATATTGGGACAAGGGCTACAATTAAAGAAGAGGTCTTCTTCATATGCAAGATTAGCCAATGAATCGGCAAACTGATTCCAGTTTCGTGGAATCAGCTGAAAAGACACTCTATCAAATTCATCTAGCAGGGCTATGGCAGTATGATGGTACATGCAAAGGATGGGGTTTCGTACCATGTACGTCCCATTGAGTTGATTTAAAACCAACTGAGAGTCCCCTTTCACCAATAACTGGCGGATACCACCCTTCTTTGCAATATTCAAGCCCATAATTAGGGCTTTGTATTTTGCCATATTATTGGTAAAATTCACCCCGAGATAAGCAGCTAACTTCATGACAATGCGTCGTCGGGGGTCTCGGATGACAACTCCTACACTTCCTTTTTTGCATGCACCCCTGGACGCCCCATCAAAGTACAAGGTGTACGTCCATAAAGGGTTTACATATCCCGCCATCCGGAACTCTACTCGTAATTATGGTAATCGAAATTCAACATATTCAACGGGTGGACTATAAGCTCCATCCCTCCATCATTATTGAATTCAACAGGGATGCTCGTCAAAATTTGTAGGCAGTGATGGTAGAAGACCTTGATCTCCCAAATAAATGTCCCGCCTTCTTGCTCAGTCACCTTATATCCTTTGCTCCACCAAATGAGCTTTCCCTGATAATACCTCTGTTCTAAATATGGGTGTTCTAAATATGGGATCAGACGACCCATCAACCTCTATCACGATTTCCTTGCAGATATTTGATCAATCTCACCTAGACCTACAAGGCAGTCATAATATTAGTGCAATCAGAAATAATAAGGTTTAATATTATTAAGATTAACCTTAGTTTTAAATTCTATCCCCTCAAGGTCAGCTAACAAGACTGTGGATTTATTCTTTCCTATTCTAACAATCCTATAGGGCCCGTCCCATTTGGGCTCTAGCTTGCCTGGAAATAATTCACGTCGTGCGTCATAATACAGAATAAGTTGTCCTTTCTTGAAGGTGTATTTCTTGGCTTTAAGGTCGTGTAGCTGCTTCATTTGGCGCTTCGCCACTTCTTGGTGCAATAAGCTCTGCAGCTTAAGCTCATCTAAATGTGCCAGTGTCGTCAAGCGCTCAAAAAGTGCGTCTTCATCACTCAAAGAATGATTGATGGCAAACCGAATAGTTGGCAGCTCAATCTCTAAAGGCAAGACATACTCCTCCCCATATACTAACTTGAACGAGGTATGGCCAGTGGCTCGTTTGAAGGTCGTATTATAGGCCCACACTGCCACGTATAACTTTTTATCCCAATCCCATTTCTTTTCCGACACAATTTTGGACAGGATGCCCACAAGCTGCTTGTTGGTGCTTTCAACTTGCTCATTGGCTTGCGGGTTATATGGGGTTGTCTTGTTATGCTTGATTTGCCAAGTCTCTGTCAAACTTTTGATCACCTTATTCAGGAAATGGGTTCCGCGGTCCGACACTAATTCTTTCGGCGGACCAAAACGGCATATTATCTGCTCTAAAAGAAAACTAGCAGTTTCTTTAGCATCATCTTTCCTTGTTGCACGTGCTTCTGACCACTTTGTGAAGTAGTCAGTTGCTACGATGATACACCTCTTTTGCGCAGTCGACGACGGAGTAATAGGACCCACAAAGTCTATTCCCCACTTCTCATTTGGAAGTATCGCCATAATAGGGGTGAGTGGTCATTTCCTATTCTCTCGACTATCATGTCGTTGACAAATATCGCATCTCTTAACATACGCAAACGCATCCTGGAAGATGGCAGGCCACCAATAACCTACTCTTAAAGCCTTTTGTGCTGTAAGCCATCCAGCAAAATGGCCGCCGCAAGCAGAATCATGGCACTCTTCCAAAATGAATGGCACCTCGTCAGGCATCACACATCGGCAATAGATATCATCAACCCCTTGCCGATATAATGTACATGTGATCAAGGCAAACTTTAACGCTTGCTCCTTAATTTTCCTTCTCTCAGCTTTAGATAACTCGGATCCTGCCTCTCTCGTCGATAAATAATGTGTTATTGCAGCGTACCAGGAGGGAATAGATGCCATATCTATTTTAAATAACAACTCCATGTCACTACCTTCAGCCCTCTTTTTTAACTTTCACCTTCTTCTTTGGTGATTCCTTATCGGCTTTACTTTCCACGGGCTTCAAAGGTCCCCCTTCCATGGCAGGATCCAAAACTTGCGTTCCTTTGTCGCCTTGTTTAGGGTTTCCGTCGACAGGCTTATCCTTGTCGACTTCTCTACCCTTTGACCTCTTGTAAGAACAACTCGCAGATTAGAGGTTTCAGCATCATTAACGCGTACAACCTCAATCAAACTAACCCCACTACCACTGGGTAGCTCCTCCACTGTAGTCTTTGGTCGTTGAAGTATTTATTTAGGCCCGTCTTCTTGCTGGGAATCATTTCCTTGCACACGATGATTAACAGGCCCTGGTTGCCGACTACCTCGCTGGAGGGAACTGATCATACTCCAGCAAGTAGTTGCTAAATGGCCGGATTTTCCACAGATGTTGCACTTAACATTTGGGCAATTTCTTGGATAGTGTTGCCCACCACACCATTTGCAGCTAAACCTCGAAGGTTCACCCTCATCTGGGTATCTACTTCCTATCAAATTTTGTTGTTTTTTAAGGAAATTGACATCAACAGCTATTTGCCAATACTACTCCGTAATCATGTCGGTATAATGCTTCATCATGTCCTTAACCTCGCCAAGAACATTGGAAGCGCTCGACTCATAGCCTTGGTCATTACCATGTCATTCCATCGGCCTAACAATTCGATTAGGCACTGGTTGTTGAGCCACGGGCATGGTATTAGAATTGACTGCTTGGCCTCCACCATTTGGAGCCATTTGACTACCCATAGGCATCGACATGCTAGGGGGAGCCGGTAATAAAGGCACATTCTACATCATGTTCCCTCTCCCATTAGGGTTAGCCATCGCTATCCCTTGGCCACTACTGCCATTGGCCATCACCATATTATTTCCCAATACTAAACCCATATTCGAATTGCCTCGAGAAGCATAGGCTGCTTGTAGTCGGGATTCCACCTCTTGTGCTCGTGTAATGGCAGTATCTATATCCCCCAAGGGGACACTACTCAACTGCAATTGGATGTTAAAGTCCAAACCATGTAGGAAATATTGCAATTAGGTAGCTGGGGGGATAGGAATAGAGGTGTCCAACTTACGGAAAACCTCTTTTATTTTCTTCGCATAAGCACGAATATCCTCGTGTGGTTCTTGGCGGGTCACGTTGAGTACATGCAACCAATATTTCCCACCCCTTTCAGGGGCGAACTCCCTTCGAAAAGCTCCATAAAATGAATCAATATTCATTATGGTTCCGGCTTCTAAACCATGATACCATATAGCTGCTCTTCCTTTGAGAGTCATGTTGAAGAACATCATTAAATGTCCTTCTTCTTGGATGCGACAGTTAAACATCAGCTTTTGAAACTCCCTAATGTGGAGTTCTGCATCTTCCTCAACTAACCCATTAAAAATGGGTAGCAGGTAACCTAGAGCCGGCAAATCCGTCGTTCCTGCTGGAATTGCAATAGGCTGCGCCATGACGAGGATATTTGGATTTGCATTAGGAATAGGGGACGGTGGGGTTACATCTCCTGCACTTGATGTAGACTGGCTTATGGAAGAAAGGGGAGCACTAGAGCTTCCACCTTCTCCTAACTTATTGCTTGTGGCCCCAAGACCACTAAATCCACTCCCTCGTAAGGGTTCAGCACCGCTACGCTTAGGGGAATATCTCCTAAAAATTTCAGCACGTCGCCTAGCTCTTTCGTCTCTCTCTTGCTTTTGGATTTCTGCTAGACGATGCTTATCGATAAATAATGGATCGATCACAGTACCCTTTGGCATAAACTGCTAGTTGGTCCCTAGACAACCAGGATTCGAGGACCGCAACTTTTAAGTGGCTCCCGGCAGACGCACCACTGATGGAACCTAGAACGGGCCGGCATTGGCTCGTGCACTAGCCGGACCTCTATCTCATGCGCTCAACAACCCCACGGCCTCGCGGCCAGGAGCGTTGATGACACATACATTGCCTTCCTAGACATCTTGCGTTTGTATTACGTCGCTTGTAGTCCACTCTTCTCTCACCCACTACTCCTCAGAGGGAGTCCCTTACATATTGCCTAATGGCACGAAGCATAGACATAGGGGGTCCTCCAATGGCTGAATGCCGCCACCCCTCTGCAACTCTCCTACACCTTGGGAATTGGCCCCTCGGTGCGTCGCTCAACATATAAACATTTCGTACAAAATCCACTCAAGGTACCAATTGATCATATACAGGAATGCACCATTGTCCTTACTTCTCTTTCCCCTAGACCCCATGCCTAGCCTATGGCTTAGGGTGTCCTGTCTCTCACTCAACGTGGGTCAGGGTCCTAATGAAAGTAATTGCTGTGTATCCAGGATTTCTAATACCTTTAAATATTTCTATGGTTTATGCATAGTGTGGATGCTAAGTGCTCAAACAATTATAAAATCAATATTGTGCACATGTGGAAAACATCATTTTAATGGTTTTCAACTAACGTTCTTATGCGGCGTTGCACGAACCTAGCACCGAGGAAACCCTCATGCTACTAGGCACTTATTTTATAATTATTCACTGACCTATATGGCATACAAACAAAAACCAGCAAGCTTTTCATCATTTTACTCCACATTTAGACACATTTTAACCACTCTACCCTCCCATCGATCAAATGTTGCATTGTTGTATAGATTAATAAGGCATTTTGCCATCATTTTATGTGTAAAAAGCGGAAAAAGACCCACTAAAACAAGAATGTGGGGCTGAACTAAGGCAAATACGCATGCTTTAGTCCCCACAAACATTCAAGAACATTATTCTTAATTTTCATTAATTTTCCGCACCCAAAATGCATTTTTCCCCTATTTTTAGTGGTTTTCCTTGTATTTTTTCTTATTTTCTGCATTATTTTATTACTAAAAATTCACAATAGGTTATGGGCTGTGGCCCTTAGTTCCTTCTTGCAACAAAAATGAAAATTTAGTTGGTGTTCCTATTTATTCTTCCATTTTTATGCTCAAAAACATCATTTTCCCTTGATTTTCCATATTTTACGTGTTTTAATGTATTATTTTGGGCCACAAGATGCATGTTTTTCTGATTTTTTGATTATGATCAACAAGTACTCATGAAAAACAGCAACATAAACAATTTTTAGCCCACATGAACAACATTTTACCAATCAAAAGCCATGAAATCTCAAATTTCCTTTGAAAAAATTGAATTACCGCTTATTTGCGTGTCTCGGGTTTCATGTCCATGGTTGCAAATCTGGAAATCAACAGCACTTCATGCTCATGACGATCACATGTCACCATTTCCAGCCCGTGGAGCAATCCGATCGATGCCGGACAAGCCTCCACCATTCTTTCTTCTTCCTTTCTCTTCCCACATGAATCCCCCCTTAGAGGAGAGAGAGGGAGGAGAGAGAAAGACTGATTTTCTCTCTCTTTCTACAGGCTGCCATATCTCATGCGGGACGGAGCGATGTGGAGCGGAGAGTCAAGGTAATTGCCTACTGTGATTGGTTCCATGGCTTCTTCTTCAGCAAATCTTTGCATTGGGGGGGGGGGGGGGAGCCATTTTTTTCGCGACGGCTGCTGATGCACACCGCCCCCCCTCTATTTCATTTTTTTTTTAAGGGAGGGGGTTCCCCTCCCCAAAGGCACCCCTTCACTTCTCCTTTTGGGCACCTCCCTAATTTTGACCGGCCTTTTGGCCCTTTTCCCGTCCTCTCTCGCATACGGTGTCCCAATCCAGTTTTGAAAATTTCTGTGAGCTCGTCTCGGCATCCTGCACTGACTGACATCTCCATTAACCCGCACAAGCACATAGAAAAATTACTAAAAATCCGCAAGTGTTGCACGGGCGTCCTTAGAGCATTTTGACGCTTAAAATCGTCCTAGGTCGAGCCGCCGCCTTTGACATTGGATATTTTTCCCTTGATATTCATAATTTTTAGCTATTTTTAAGCAATTCCCGGTACCAAAATTCCACTCTCATTTTGAAGCAGCATCAATCCACAAGTGAGTATAAAAGAAAAACATTTACTAATGAACATATCACCTCACTCTTTCTGATTCTTCTCCCTAATTGTTTTAGTGGTAGGTCTGCTCTGATATCAACTCTAACATGCCCACCTATTGGCTGTCCAAGCACATTTTTTGCGGTCCATCGAGAGATGAGTCTAAGCAACACCGCCCGGCACCCCCATGGGATGTCACGGGGTTTGTCGCCTAGGGTTTCTGGAGTCCACCTCATAACGGAATGTTTGCAGCTGAACCCACTAGGATCGACTTGAAACTCGAGTCCCTAGTGGTCAAGGTCTCTTGACAGCATTCTAGCATCGGGTTTTGGACATCCTACTTTACGCAGAGATACCCAGTTGAAGCAGACCCATTCCCCACTTGGTTCAAAGAGAATGGGAAACGAGAGGGATGCAGCGCTCCACCTCTCTACCCATAGGGCATAGTCCCATTCTGGCATGAATTGGGGTTCTAAGCTAACGATTACGAAGCGTCAATCGTCAATAAAACTTTGTGAGAAGCCTCCCAATTCTTTGGGACCACCTTGCCATAGGACAGACCCATCGGAGGTTTCGCCCTCCCGCTTCCCTTACTTAGCATACTTTAGCTGTCTAATTAGTCCTATCACTCTTAAGTATGACATGTAAAAACAACTTCCTTAATTAAACCTTTTTAGGGGACAAGGTTCGTTCACGTAATCTTATGGCATTGACACACAAACAAATTTGAGAAATTTCCCTAGAAGTACTTAATATTAACAATTTATTAGAATTACAAGTCTTGTTCAAAAGGGACAATATCCGTAATTCTTAAGGATGCACTTTTATTTCCACCAAGTTTCTGCCTTGCACTAGTAACAAGGGCCTCTTGAAAATCTATTCCGAGTCACGCTAATCGTTTGAGTAGGACCCGAAAGCAGGGAATTTACGGCCAGAGCCCCCTGGCATCCAAGCATCCTCCTACGTTCAAATCAATCTGCAGAGAGACCTCTCATGACAGGTTCGGTCCACGTTCCCATCACGGCTATTTAGAACCCCCTTGGCTAGGGTTGATGGCTAGCTGGGGGTGGTTTGGCGTGCCCTCCAAAAGTTCTACATGATTCACTACACTCATTTATGAGTTTGGATTTGCACAATCTCTTTTTTCCCTTTTTTTCCCTTTTAGTTGAAGTAGTGTTCCTAAATTTACAAGCATAAACAAAGGTGCAGGTGAGTGCTTGAGACATCTACTAAGATGGGGTTCCTCTCTTGACCCTAACGTTTGTCCTTCTTGTCTTGGTGGTAATTACTAATATCCTCCAAAAGATAGGGAATCCCTTCATTCTATCCCCCTATGAAAATAACCGTAGGTTGGCTTAGTTTCTTCGAATCCCTAACTAAGTTGAGTTGACCCCTATCCTTGCATGTATAGGGTTCCTTTTTATTGAATGGCTTTTGAATAAATTTTTGTATTTTGTAAGTGCAGTTGGTAGTTATCTTCAAGATGAATCCCTAGCAGCACAACTAAACTAATCATGATGTCACACAATTTAGAGGCATAACTTTCCTAGATAACACCATGCTGCCAAGCAGGCCTTTGCTTTGGGAATTCATTTCGAGGCTCTTATGCCAACTCAAATAGAGACTTATATATATATATATATATCCTTGGGGTGGAGGACATGAAGCTATTAGTCCTAAGGCAAAAACAAACAATCCCTCTGAAAGTTTATAGGAGTCTAATACTTGTTTTAGACTTGCAATGGCCTAGATATATTTAAACGTCATCGTAGCAATTCAAGAATTTCATGTACTTGATTCAAACTGTCACTTTTACCTTTCCAATTTCACAAGTTTTGTGATGCAAAGAAAAAAAGTACAACTTCTGCTTAATTGACAATTATGCATAAGTATTTCAACAACCCGTTTTTAAGCATGCTAACATTAGTGCATAGTCTGAAGTATTATGAGCATAATCAATAAGGTCCTAGCTTCTTCTTTTGCGTGCATGAATACACAATTTCCAATAAGATAAATTGATGTAAACTAAACAGTGGTTAGTAATGATAGATTTTTGCCAAATAGTTTCCATTTCTAATGAAGCCGGCCTATGTCCTTAAGCTTCCCCTTCAGGGTAGGGTGAATGGAACGCACCTGATTACCATGTGACATGGTTCCTTGCCCCATGGCTCCATAAGTTGAGGCGGGATTCATGTTTGGTTGGACCTTACTTCGTTTGGGAGGCATCGTATGATTTGGCTTTTGCTTCGCAGCTACGTACCCAGATTGTGCAAGAGACGGCTCCTCATGGAAGGGCCTAGTCTACGCGGATTTTCTCCAAGAGGGGGGTTTGAAAGAAAGACAGTGTGCTCCGAGTTCTTCAACGAGGGAAGAAAAAAAACAATTTCCTTCTTTCTCTCTATCTCTCTTTCTCTCTTCTCTTACCCTCTCTTTTCGGTCTCTCTCTTGCGCTCTCTCTTCTCTTACTCTCCTTCTTCTTCTTCTTCTTCTTCTTCTTTTCTTCTTCTTCTCCTCTCTCTCCCCTCTCTTCTTCTTCTTCTCTTTCTCTTCTCCTCTTTCTCTTCTTCTCTACTCTATCTCTCTCTCTTCTTCTTATTCCTCTTTTCTTCTCTACTCACTCTCTCCCTCTTCTTCTTATTCTTATCCTCTTCTCTATTCACTCTCTCCCTCTTCTCCTTACTCGAGCGACAGCAAGTCGTGGTCTTTCCCTTGGTTTTCCTTCCCCTCATCCCCTTCATGATGGGGCTTATATAGGTGTTTATAGGGGGCAGAGAGAGAATTTAGGAATGGCACCCCCCCTCCGCCACCTCCAAATGGTCATGGCAGTGCCCATGGCCTCCTCCACTTCACACACGGCACCCCCTTGGCCTCTCCATGGTACACGTGGCATCCCCTTGGCCTCTCCCCATGGTACACGCGGCACCCCCTCTCTCTCTTCCACGACCTCGCAGCACGCGTGGGACGGCTGTTGCTGCGTCAACCTCTCCACGTCGATAAACAACAGCCCCCTCCCCTCACACCATATGTCGGTTGGCGGCATAACCAGGGGGTTAATTTTTATTTTTAATAAAAATAAAATTTTGTTTAGGGGGGGTCATATGGTGGAAAGGAGGGGGGAGGAAAATGTTACATTCCTCTACAAGACTTCAATAGAGCTTTCAGAATAGGTTGATGACCTCTCTCACTCTTTCCATTGCCTTCAGGATTGTAGGCTGGTGTTAAAGACAACTTAATACCCAATTGAGCAAAGAAGTTGCGTGCCTCAACAGCATTCAACTCTCCTCTATCTACAATTACTTTACCCACATAACCATATCTACAAAATACTTCTTCAAGCAAAAAACGACAAACTGCTTGAGTGGATTTGGTTGTTAAGGCTTTGCATTCAACTTGATTGGTTAGATCCTCTCTTGCAAGCACTAAATACCACATATTCCATATTCCTATAGGCATGGTTACAAGATCAATAACCCATCTATAATGTATAGACAAGGGATAAGTCGGTTGTAACCTATCTCAATGCTTAACCATAGAATACATTTGACACACATAATAGGTTTCAACAAAATGTGCTATGTCCCAATACATGTTTTGCACCAATATTTTTCTTTGACTTTACTAAAGGTTCCCCATATGCCTCTATGGCCAGCCCACAGGCTTTCATGAAATTCCTTCATTACCTATTGTTGCAATCTTTTGTTACCTAAAACTCGGACTAGCACTCCTTTCTTCTTCTTTGCGTGCTTCCATAGATATCCTTCTTTAAGAAAAAAGCCATAAGCTTTCCTCTTGATATAGTTGGACTCCTCATCAGTCCAAGTCTCCTTCTTCTTCATTGTGCTCAAATATTGGCCGAACTTCAACCAAATTTCTTCATAATCTTCTTCAAGGAAATGAACTAGAACTTGAGCAATGCAATGAGCATGCTAGCTTCTAGTTGACCATCCTGTTGTTTTCAACTTTGGACCAGTATATGCAATAACTGAAAATATATTTTCAGCAGCCATGGAATGAAATTCAGCAAGTATAGATTCTTCAACTTCATCTTCTTCCATCAGCTCTTCTTCATTGTCATATCTTGCACGTGATAGCATGTCAGCAACTAGATTCGCATTTCTTGTAATATGCTTTAATTCGAGATTGAGAGATTTAATATATGGAATCCATCTTAGTATAGCAATGTCATGTATAGAGTAGTCGGCAATCATGCCCAAGAGTGAAATACAATCATTTTCTACCACTACGGAAGCATCTATAAAGTATTCACGATCACACATTAATGCTGTTACAATTCCCCACAATTCCCTTTTTACTTATGCATACCTTCTTTGACGTTCATTGAGAACTTTTGCTCCAAAACAAATTGCATACCTATTACCTTCAAGAGCCTCTTGGCCAACAGCCCATCCTATCCTAATGGGACTTGTATCCACAGTAAGGATAATGGGTTGACCATTTGAATAATCAGCCCTTTTGTTAGTGGGGACTGAAATTAAGGGTTTCTTTTATTTACACATAGTGAGAGTATACTTATTACCCCAAGAGAATCTTTGGCCTTTTCTTAATAATTGATAAAGATTTTTGGCTACATGAGCAAAATGTGGTATCCATATGAGATAGAATACACATGCGCCAAGAAATCTTCTCACCTCTGAAACATTTGTGCATTTTTCTTGCATTCTGCTAATGGCATCTATCTTGATTGAAGAATGTCTGCGTCCATAAGGGCCACATAGATGACCAACCACTAGGACTTCTTCTACTCCAAAAATCGACTTAGCTCCAAAAAGGGTAAGATGTACCTCTTCTAGCCTTTCAAAATCCTGTCACATTCATGTGAGAGCGGAGTTTTGAGCCCGGGATGTGCCTAAAATTTACCAAAAAATCCAGAATTTAGGGGAAAAATATTTAACATCGAAGGCGGCGGCTCCAGCTAGGACGATTTTAAGCACCAAGTGAAATACGACTCTTAAAAGGCACCCGAGCAACACTTGTGGTTTTTTAATAATTCTTCAGACTCCCGTGTGGGTTGTTAGGAGATGCCAGTCAATGTGGGATGTCAAGCCGGATGCCCAGGATTTTTCAGAGCTCGATTTGGATGCCAGACGAGGGAGGAGCCAACAAATGGTCAAGATTCGAAGAGGTGGACCAAAGTTTGGCCAAAGTGGGATGTGCCTTTTGGAAGCCCCCTAAAATTTAATGCAACATGGCATGAAAAAAAAGCATGAAATCGTGGAGAGAAGGCGTGGCAGGAAGGCGTCGATTTTTGCGCTCTCTTGATGGAGATGGATTTGCCTGGCTGAAAACAACCTACCCAATCGATCATGGGGCTTGACTACTCCTTCCTTGCTGAGCATATCGCCGCCCTTCGCGCAAGCAATGATGACCTGAATGAAGAAATCTGATTCTAGTCTTTCTCTCTCCTCCCTCTCTCTCCCCTAAGGGGATGTTCTTGTGTGCAAGGGGAAAATGAAGAATGGTGAAGGAAAGCTTGTCCGATTGGAACCGGATTGCTTCCAGGTTGATGTAGACATGAAGATTACTGATTGTGAAGATGTTGGACATTGAATGTGGGCTGACCCACAGTCCCGTAGCAAAACCGAAATCCCGAAACACGAAAACCTAAGCGATAATTCAATTTTTATGAAGAAAAAATGAGTTTTTATGCTATCTAATTGATGAAACATTGTTCCCATGGGCTAAATATATTCATTTTGATGTTGTTTTCTATGAGTTTCAACAGTTTATAATCTGAAAATTAGAAAATCATAAGTATTATGGCTGAAATTAATGTTATAAAACCCGAAAAACATACGTTTAAGGGGTAAAAATGGGGTTTTTGCAAAATAAATGGGAAATATGAGACATAATGCCTACAAAACCTGAAATTTTACTGTCAAGGAACCTAAGGGCCATAGCCCACAATCAATCTTAATTTTTAGTCATTTTTTATTGAAGAAAATAGAGGAAAAATACCAAAAATGGTGGAAAATGGGTTTTAAATGGGAAAATTTTAGGAAATTGTAAAATGAAAATTCCAAAAAATTACATGTGTGTTTGTGCAGCGTATAATGAAGGTAGAGCACGAGGTTGGCCTCGGTTTACCCTCGTTTCTATGTTTCCGTTCATGTTTATTTCTTTCTTTGTAAGGAAATACACATAAAATGACTCTTTAACCTATCAACAAATGCAAAACATTTAACGGTAGGATGAGAGGGAAGTTTGAGCATCCAAATATGCATTAAAATCTGGTTTATGTGTTGCATCATGCCTATAGGACGTTGCTTTAAAATAAAGGGAAAGGCAGTATGAGCGTAAGGCTCAGTCTCTTTTCTCTTTACAGTACATAAACGTTAGCATGGAAATCATGAAAATAATGGTTTCGCATGATGCACAATGCTTATTTTCTTCTGTTTGTCCACTAAACCATTCACATTATGCACTATGCATAGTTCATGGTATCAACGGAAAAGCTCCTGGACTGCATAGCACTTATTTTCCACTACAAGGGAATGGGGCAATAGCGATGCCAATTAGCGACGACGGATATCGGCGTCGCTATTGGCGTCGCAACTGGCGTCGCTATTTGCGTCAATGCGACGCCAATAGCGACGCCGCAGGAAAAAAAGCGTGGCCGAAACCAGAGCGCCGTTTTCATTTTCTTTTCTTCGCCTTTTGAGAGCGAGAGCGAGGGAGAGAGCGAGGGAGAGAGCCAAGACTTTGTGAGAGAAGAAGAGGAAGAGACTTGCTGCCGTCACCGCCGCCGCCACCGCCACCGCCGTTGTTCGCGAAGGGGAGGAGGAGCCCTCGTTGCAAAGAGAAGCCGCCCACGCTCGCCATATCTCATTGGTGAGTCTCCCTCTCTCTTTCTTTTACTTGTTGAAGGTTTAAATCGTTCTCTTTTGTTTGTTTAGGAGAGGAAATGAAAGAGAAGGAGAGGGAGAGAGAGAGAGAGAGAGGGAGAGAAAGAGAGGGAGAGGGAGAGGGAGAGGGAGAGAAAGAGAGGGAGAGTGCATTCTCTCTCTCTCTCCCTTTTGCTTGTTTAATGTTTAAATTACTTTCTTTTTTGCTTGTTTAGGAGAGGAAACGAGAGAGTAAGAGAGAAAGAGAGGGAGAGGGAGAGGGAGAGGGAAGGGAAAGAAAGAGAAAGAGAAAGAAAGAGAAAGAGAAATAGAGGGAGAGGGAGAGGGAGGGGGAGGAAATAGGAGAGGGAGAGAAAGAGAAAGAGAGGGAGGAGGGAGAGTGCATTCTCTCTCTCCCTCCCTCTCCCTTTTGCTTGTTTAATGTTTGAATCACTTTATTTTTTGCTTGTTTAGGAGAGGAAATGAGAGAGAAAGAGAGTGAGAGGGAGAGGAAGGGGAAGGAAATGAGAGAGGGATAGAAAGAGAAAGAGAGGGAGAGTGCATTGTATCTCTCCCTCTCCCTTTTGCTTGGAGGATGTTTAAATCACTTTATTTTTGCTTGTTTAGGAAATGAGAGAGAAAGAGAGATAGAGAGGGAGAGGGAGAAAAAGAGAAAGAGAGGGAGAGGGAGAGGGAGAGGGAGAGGGAGAGGGAGGGGGAGGGGAAGGAAATGAGAGAGGGAGAGAAAGAGAGAGGGGGAGGGAGAGGGAGAGGGAGAAAGAGGGAGGGAGAGGGAGAGGGAGGGGGAGGGAGGAAATGAGAGAGGGAGAGAAAGAGAACGAGAGGGAGAGGGAGAGGGTGAGAGAAAGAGAGGAAGAGAGGGAGAGGGAGAGAAAGAGAGGGAGAGGGAGGGGAAGGAAATTTAAGATAATATACGTATTGATAATGGTATGCAATGTGCTTTGCATACGGCCACGTACTTCATCAAAATGAACCCAAAATTATTGTTATAGAAGAAGAAACCCTTAAATTGAGTATAGGATAATTTCTCTCAGGTCTTATGACTATGAGTAGAATTGATTGAAATAAATTTTATTACTATAGTTATAAAATTTCATAGATGGCACGCATTAATTTTAAAATGGATTACTTATACTCAAAGCCGAGATATAACAAAAAATTATCTACCGGGACAAACAAATCGTTGAGCATGATACAAGGCCGAGATATAACATCCGAAAATCTCTCGACTACTATATACAATGCAAGGTTTATGGTCAACTTGCAACTTGACGTACATCTCCATAAAGCTATCCATTTAAGCCTCATTTGCTGTAATGTAGATAAGATGGCAAACGAAGAAGGTCTTATTGTTCAAGACCGCGAGTCGTATCTTAATCAGCGTGTCCCATGTCCTTGCTCTCAATGCAAGTTGGCAATTAGACGAAAACGCCGATTGTCTATAGAACACGTACGACGATTTGGCGAGTTTCAATCTGAGATCATTGATCAGACGATTGCAGATTTTCAGCAAACGGTAATTTGAAGTTAGCATTTTTCATGCATTGTACTCTCAAGCTAATTGAAAACCATACACAATAAGATTGGGTCTTGTTGGCAAATTTTGTATTCAGGGGGGTGATGTCTCGACCCAAGGGGGAGTGCACCCTTTGCGGCCAATTAGAAGAGTTTGTGGACGTGCGATGGATGGATTGTAGGAGCCAATCGACCACTCGCAAGGCCCATCTATACCGTCAATGCCAGAGGAGACATACAACCTTCCCGACTTGCCTACAATCTTGGAGCCTGAGATGGAGGCAATGATCGATGCATTGATTCCCATGGATGTTAAGACATTTGACCCGCTTAGAGAGGAAGCATCCATACCATTATATGATGGGTGCCGAGTATCTCGGTTGAAGACATTGCTTGCACTCTTAAGTGTGCAAGCAAAATACGGTTGGAGCGATACGAGTGTGACTGAGTTATTCAGGTACCTTGCACACAGACTTCATTGTTTTTTTTTTTTAACAGTATTATTGCAAACATGGATGGATTTTTCAAGGTGTTTTATGATTTTTTCAGGTTATTGAAATATCATATATTGCCACCTGCAAACACCATGCCCGAGTCTCGTGATGATGCACGACATGTTTTACGGAAGCTTGGCATGGACTACAATAACATCCATGCATGTATCAACGACTGCATATTGTTTCGAGATGAATACGAGACTATGGAGACATGTCCAAAGTGTGGTGCTCACAGGTATCGACAGGACTTGCAAGGGTAGACCATCCCTCAAAAAGTCCTCAGACACTTTCCGCTCATCCCCCGCATAAACCACATGTTTCGCACGTCTGCCATGGTAAGCTTGACAACGTGGCATGTGCAGAATAAGTCCACGGATGGAGTGCAACGAATATCAGCAGATTCGCGCGCATGGAGCCACATTGACTCTATCTTCCCAGGCTTTGCGCGAGAGCCAAGGAATCTTCGGCTCGGTCTCGCCATGGATGGTGTGAACCCATTCGGTCTGCGCTCAACTTCTTACAGTGTGTGGCCTATAGTGCTTGTCAACTACAACATTCCTCCATGGCTTTCTACGAAGAAAGGACATCTCATCCTTAGCTTGCTCGTCCCGGGCCGCTACAAAGTAAAAAATATGGACGTGTATCTTCATCCATTAGTCAATGAGCTTAAGATTTTGTGGGAGGAGGGGGTCACGGTGCAAGATATGAGCAGGCGCGATGGTCGGCGGTCAGCCAACATTCGAGCCATTCTCATGTGGACGATGCATGACTTTCCGGGATTGGGAGAGTGCTCAGGTGAGCAGACCTTTGTTCTCGCCGGTAATATCTATATTTTATTTCATTCAATCAAGTATTCACTAGGTCGTGGATCGCCTTGCAGGTCTCGTTACCTCAGGTTATCATGCATGTCCATTGTGTGGGCCACAGTTAGACTCCCGAAGGTCACGAACCATGAAGAAGATGGTATATCAAGGACACGCCGCTTTCTTGCCGGAGGATCATGAACTCAGGGAAGGTTTTCTTGGACGACCTCCAGCACGTATGAACGCTGCAAGCTGGTACGAGCTGAAAATGGTAAACCCGGAATCACATCCAAATGGAATGCGACGGTTCTCAGTTTTCTACGAGTTGCCATATTGGACCCACTTACAGGTCAACCACTTGTTGGATCCTGAGAGCGGAATTTAGGTGACGGGAAGTGCTTAAAAATAGCTAAAAATTATGAAGATCAAGGGAAAAATATCCACCGTCAAAGGCGGCGGCTCGATCTAGGACGATTTTAAGCGCCAAAGTGCTTTAAAGGCGCCCGAGCGACACTTGGTGATTTTTCATAATTTTTCAGACAGTCATGCGGGTTGACACAAGCTACTGGCCAATGCGGGATGCTAAGCCGGACGCCCAGGATTTTTCAGAGCTCGATTCCGAGTCCGGACGGGGGAAAGGCCACAAACCGGTCAAGATTTGAAAAGGTGGACATGAGTTTGGCCAAGTGGGCATGACCCTTGGGAGCCCAACTTAAAATGTCACATGAAACTTTGGGAGAGAGAGATGAAAAAAAATCGTGATGAAGATGGAGAAGTCGTGATCAGAGATGGCGCCGAAATTTGCGCCCAATGTTGATCATGGCTCCTCCCTGCCTGCAAACAACCCCCCTATCTGACATTGGCCCTTGCCTACACTCCGTATGCTGATCATATCGCCGCCCTTCGCCCGTGGAATGGTGGCCTGGTTTGAAATTTCTGATTCTAGTCTTTCTCTCTCCTCCCTCTCTCTCTTCTAAGAGGCAGTTCATGTGTGGGAAGGAGCAATGAAGAAAGAATGATGGAGGCTTGTCCGGCATGGACCGGATTGCTACACGGGCTGAGAATGGTGATTTGTGATGTTGCTGGACATGAAGGGTTGCTGTTTTCCAAATCTACAGCCATGGATACAAAACCCGAAACACGCGTTTAAGCGGTAAACCAAAAAATTACAAAGAAAATTTAGTGTTTTATGCTTTTGATTGATGGAATGCCGTTCATATGGACTAAGATTTGATTATGCTGCTGATTCTTCTGAGTTCTTACTGTTTATAACCAGAAATTATGAAAAACATGCATTTCATGGCTCGAAATAATGTCAAGAAACCCGAAAACCATGGAAAAATAGGGAAAAACAAGGGTTTTGGGCATATAAATGGGGAAAACCGTCGATACACATCAACTAATCTTTCAATTTTGTTGCAAATGAACTAAGGGCCACAGCCCATAAACTGGTTTTCATTTTCAGCAATTTAAAAAAATACAAGAAAATGAAGAAAATGGGGAAAAATGATAAAAACACCATGGAAAATAGGGGAAAAATACATTTGGGGCTACGAAAAATATAGAAAAATAGGATTTATGTTTGTTGATGTATAGCAAGGCTGGGGCATGAAGTTATGCTTCAGTTCAGCCTTGTTTATATGTTGTAGTGTGTGTTTCCTTCCTTTCTCCACATAAAATGACAAGGAAACCTTAAAAGAAATGAATGTAATGATGCCCTATCAACGGGGAAGGGTAGAGTTGTGGAAAAAATGGTTAAATGCCGCTGAGCATGAGGAATAATTTGCTGATTTTATATGCATTGCAACTAGGACGGAATAATAATGATAAAAATTAAAACCTAGTAGCACGAAGATCACTTCGGTGCTAGGTGTTGCAGCGAAGCACAAAGCGGTTAGAAAGAAAAGCATGAAAGAGATGTTTTGCACTTGCACGCTGGTGGTTTTTAAAATGTTTGAGCACTAGGCATCCACCTCTTTGCATGATCATTTAGAGGAAATTAAAAGTATCAGAGTTAGCTCCTGGATACGCATAGCAATTGTTTTCAGTAGGCCTGTGACCCACCGTTGAGAGTGTGAGGTTCCTATGCTGTAGGCTAGTCGTGGGATCCTAAAGGGGAAATTAAGTAAGGACAATGGTACATTCCTGGATACGTTTATTTGGTACCTTGAGTGACGTTTGTGCGAAATGTCTAAATGTTGAGCGGCGCATCGAGGGGCCAATCCCCAAGGTGTAGGAGAGTCGCAGAGGGTTGACGGCATTCAGCCGTAGGAGGAACCCCATGTGTATGTGATTCGAGCCTTTTGGCTATGTGAAAGGGACTCCCTCTGAGGAGCAATATTGGGTTAGGATCAGTTGGACTACAACGTATTACAAACGCAATGTTTAGGAAGGCAGAGATTTTGATAGACGCTCCTGGCCGCGAGGCCGAGGGGGTTGTCTTGCGCATAGTGACGAGGTCCGGCTAGTGCATGAGCCAGTGCCGGCCCGTTTTTAGGTCCATCAGTGGTGCGTCTGCCGGGAGCTGCTTAAAAGTGGCGGTTCTCGAATCCTGGTTTTCTAGGGACCAACTAGCAGTTTATGCCAAAGGATACTGAGATCGATCCGTTATTTATTGATAAGCATCGTCTAGCAGAAATCCAAAAGCAGGAAAGAGACGAGAGAGCTAGGCGACGTGCTGAAATCTTTAGGAGATATTCCCCTAAGCGTAGCGGTGCTGAACCCTTACGAGGGAGTGGATCTAGTGGTCTTAGGACCCCAAGCAATAAGTTAGGAGAAGGTGGAAGCTCTAGAGCTCCCCTTCCTACCATAAGCCAATCCACGTCAATTGCGGGAGGTGTAACCCCACCGTTCCCTATTCCTAGTGCAAATCCAATCCCCGTCATGGCGCAGCCTATTGCAATTCCAGCAGGAACGACGGATTTGCCGGCTCTAGGTTACCCGCTACCCATTTTTAATGGGCTAGTTGAGGAAGATGCGGAACTCCACATTAGGGAGTTTCAAAAGCTGATGTTTAACTGTCGCATTCAAGAAGAAGGGCATTTAATGATGTTCTTCAACATGACTCTCAAAGGAAGAGCTGCTATATGGTATCATGGTTTAGAAGCCGGAACCATATTGAACATTGATGCATTTTATGGAGCTTTTCGAAGGGAGTTTGCCCCTGAAAGGGGTGGGCAATATTGGTTGCGTGTACTCAACGTGACCCGCCAAGATCCACACGAGGATATTCGTGCTTATGCGAAGAAGATAAAAGAGGTCTTCCGTAAGTTGGACACCTCTATCCCTATCCCCGCAGCTGCCCAATTGCAATATTTCCTACATGGTTTGGACTTTAATATCCAATTGCAGTTGAGTAGTGTCCCCTTGGGGGATATAGATACTGCCATTACACGAGCACAAGAGGTGGAATCCCGACTACAAGCAGCCTATGCTTCTAGAGGCAATTCGAACATGGGTTTAGTATTGGGAAACAATATGGCAATAGCCAATGGCAGTAGTGGCCAAGGGATAGCGATGGCTAACCCTAATGGGAGAGGGAACATGATACAGAATGTCCCTTTATTACCAGCTCCCCCTAGCATGTCGATGCCTACGGGCAGTCAAATGGCTCCAAGTAGTGGAGGCCAGGCGGTCAATTCTAACACCATGCCTGCAGCTCAACAGCCTGTGCCTAATCGAATTGTTAGGCCGATTGAACGACATGGAAATGACCAAGGCTATGAGTCGAGTTCTTCCAATGTTCTTGGCGAGGTTAAGGACATGATGAAGCATTATACCGACATGATTACGGAGCAGTATCGACAAATAGCCGTTGATGTCAACTTCCTTAAAAAACAACAAAATTTAATAGGAAGTAGATACCCTGAGGAGGGTGCACCTTCGAGGTTTAGTTGTAAATGGTGTGGCGGGCAGCACTATCCAAGAAATTGCCCAAATGTTAAGTGCGACATTTGTGGAAAATCTGGCCATCTAGCAGCTACTTGCTGGAGTAAGATCAGTTCCCTCCAGCGAGGTAGTCGGCAACCAGGGCCTGTTAATCATCGTGCCCAAGGAAATGACTCCCAGCCAGAAAATGGGCCTAAACAAATACTTCAACGACCAAAGACTACGGTGGAAGAACTACCAAGTGGTAGTGGGGTTAGTTTGATTGAGGTTGTACGCGTTAATGATGCTGAAACCTCTAATCTACGAGCTGTTCTTACAAGAGGTCAAAAGGGTAGAGGAGCCGACAAGGATAAGCCTGTCGACGAAAACCCTAAACAAGGCGACAAAGGAACGCAAGTTTTGGATCCTGCCCTAGAAGGGGGACCTTTGAAGCCCGTAGAGAGTAAAGCCGATAAGGAACCACCAAAGAAGAAGGTGAAAGTTAAGAAAGAGGCAATAAAGCCAGTGCAGCGACCTAAAGAGCGGATGGTTTGGCGTGAAAAGCGAGCTCTATCGAACTATCATGAATTCGATTTGGCGAGCTCTCTTTGCGAAGTCAAGCCGGATGTGAATCTTTTACAGCTTATTAAGCTTTCCCCAGGAGTACGCAAGGAATTTAGAAAGATTCTACGTACTGGGTATATTGTAGAACCTTTGGGTATTGCGCGAGTTGGTGATGACTGGTTCGAGCATGCTGAGAAGCATTGCCCAAGGGTTGCAGCCTATGTCGATGGGATATTAGTAGATTATGCCATTGTCGACACGGGATCATCTGTTAACATTATGAGTTCTGAACTGATGGAAAGGTTGGGCCTTGCGATCCAAAAAGATACCTCCACAATTCTCAGAATGGCAGATGACAGTTTGAGACAGCCGGAAGGCTGCATTACTAAGGTCCATGTCACTGTTGCAAATGTAGAATGCCTGTTGGACTTTAGGGTGATTCGTTTTGCAGGGCGGCCAAGTTACCAAGTATTACTTGGACGACCTTGGATCTTGCAAGCGGATTGCCAAGTGGATATACCTGCCGGTCAATTAATATTCGGCAGAGGTGCCCAGCGTGTGGTGGTTGATGCTTATCCTGAGTCCCCGCAGAGTGAGAGAGCTCCTCTATCTTCTACAGAATTGGAGACATTAGAAGATTTATCTGGCAGTGAGACATCATCGAGTGATGAGTCCAAAGAAGGATCCACCACAGAGGACATCTATCAGATCACTTTGAACGAGCCGATAGAAGCCCAAGATCGTATAAGAGATGCAGATGTTATCGAGCTAGACCTTGGTACGCTTGATGATTCGCGGCCAATCAAATTAGGCTCTATGCTCAGCTCAGCGGAAAGGGAGGACTATGTGGCCTTGATCCAGGAATTCCGTGATATCTTTGCCTGGAGTTATGATGAGTTGAGAGGCATCCCTCCCAGTCTTGCTGTTCATACAATTCCGTTGAAAGAGGGCAGTCGTCCTGTACGGCAGAAAGTAAGGCGTATGCCTTTCGAATTGAGGGACGGGCTGTTTGAGGAGTTACAGAAGCTTCGAAAAGCGGGTTTGATTTTTCCTGTGCAACACACGGAATGGTGTTCGCCAGTTGTGATTAGAAAGAAGAAGAATAATCAGATCCGTTTATGTGTAGACTTTAGGGAGCTGAATAAGCAGACAGTTAAGGACTACTACCCATTGCCATTTATTGACCAGATTTTGGATCAATTAGCGGGTAGGGAGATATATTCGTTTATGGATTGCTTTGCAGGATACAACCAAATGGCAATTGCAGAAGAGGACAAGTTGAAAACAACTTTTATCACTGTATTTGGTACTTTTGCGTACCATGTGATGGCCTTTGGTTTATGCAATGCGCCTGGTTCGTGGCAACGAACAGCAGATAAGACATTCGGTGACATATCCCCTGAAGAGTTGAGGGTGTTTATTGATGACTTAGGGGCTGCCACCGTGAGAGAAAGGCAGTTGATCATTTTGAGAAAATGCTTTGAGCGCTGTAGACAATTTTGCATCGCCCTAAACCCACGGAAGTGTGCTTTTGGAGTACCTTATGGGCTATTGCTGGGTCATGTGGTCAGTTCGGTGGGAATTGCGACAGACCCCGAGAAGGTCAAAGTTATAGTTGCCATGGGTCCACCACGCACTCCAAAAGAAGTTCATAGCTTTCTGTCTTCGGTTGGTTACTATCGTAGATTCATTAACGCCTTAGCAGAAAGAACGTTGCCACTTACAAATTTATTGTCCTTTAGCTGTTCGTTTGTGTGGGGTGACCCTTGTAAGGTAGCATTCGAGGATGTGAAACAAGAGCTAGCAAGAGCGCCCGTTTTAAAAGCACCTAAAAGAGGTGAGGTGTTCTATATATTTTCAGCAGCCACCATGTATAGTATCAGCTGCTGTTTAGCCCAATTTTGGGAAGAGAAGTGGTACCACCCGATTGCTTTCGCTAGTCGGAAGCTGGGGGTATCCGAAATCAATTACACCTACATGGAGAAGCTGTGTCTAGCGATGGTCTTTGGGACCAAGAAATTCAGGCATTATATTCTCTATGAGAAAGTCGTGCTTTATACGAAGGCGGAGGGACTTCGATTGCTGCTGAATAAGCTACAGCCGCCTGATCGTCTGGCGAAGTGGTTGATCACTTTGCAGGAATTTGATTATGAAATCAAGAGTAAGCCACCAAGGTTGCAAGGCATCGTGGAATGTCTAGTGGACTTTGGGGAGCCGAAAGAATCTGTGGCTGAAGGTAGTGACATGGAGATGATATTTAAAATAGATACGGCATCTATTCCCTCCTGGTATGCTGCAATAACGCATTATTTATCAACGGGAGAGGCGGGATCCGAACTATCTAAGGCTGAGAAAAGGAAAATTAAGCAGCAAGCGTTAAAGTTTGCCTTGATCGCAGGTACATTATATCGGCAAGGGGTTGATGACATCTATCGCCGATGTGTGATGCCTGACGAGGTGCCATTCATTTTGGAAGAGTGCCATGATTCTGCGTGCGGTGGCAATTTTGCTGGACGGCTTACAGCACAGAAGGCTTTGAGAGCAGGTTATTGGTGGCCTGCCATCTTCTAGGATGCGTTTGCGTATGTTAAGCGATGCGATATTTGCCAACGACATGATAGTCGAGAGAATAGGAAACGACCACTCACCCCTATTATGGCGATACTTCCATTTGAGAAGTGGGGAATAGACTTTGTGGGTCCTATTACTCCGTCATCGACTACGCAAAAGAGGTACATCATTGTAGCAACTGACTACTTCACAAAGTGGTCAGAAGCACGTGCAACAAGGAAAGATGATGCTAAAGAAACTGCTAGTTTCCTTTTAGAGCAGATAATATGCCAGTTTGGTCCGCCGAAAGAATTAGTGTCGGACCGCGGAACCCATTTCCTGAATAAGGTGATCAAAGGTTTGACAGAGTTGTGGAACATCAAGCATAACAAGACAACCCCATATAATCCGCAAGCCAATGGTCAGGTTGAAAGCAGCAACAAGCAGCTTGTAGGCATCCTGTCCAAGATTGTGTCGGAAAAGAAACGGGATTGGGATAAAAAGTTATACGTGGCAGTGTGGGCCTATAATACGACTTTCAAACGAGCCACTGGCCATACCCCGTTCAAGTTAGTATATGGGGAGGAGTGTGTTTTGCCTTTAGAGATTGAGCTGCCGACTATTCGGTTTGCCATCAATCATTCTTTGAGCGATGAAGACGCTCTTTTTGAGCGCTTGACGACACTGGCACATTTAGATGAGCTTAAGTTGCAGAGCTTATTGCACCAAGAAGTGGCGAAGCGCCGAATGAAGAAGCTACACGACCTCAAAGCCAAGAAATACACCTTCAAGAAAGGACAGCTTGTTTTGTA
Organism: Lygodium microphyllum; assembly: GCF_053477565.2. Taxonomy (NCBI): domain Eukaryota; kingdom Viridiplantae; phylum Streptophyta; class Polypodiopsida; order Schizaeales; family Lygodiaceae; genus Lygodium; species Lygodium microphyllum. The sequence continues at coordinate 82,657,102 of NC_141142.1, read as the reverse complement.
TTATGACGCACGACGAGAATTATTTCCAGGCAAGCTAGAACCCAAATGGGATGGGCCCTATAAGATCGTTAGAATAGGAAAGAATAAATCCACAGTTTTGTTAGCTGACCTTGAGGGGATAGAATTTAAAAATAAGGTTAATCTTAATAAGATTAAACCTTATTACTTCTGATTGTACTAATGCTATGACTACCTTGCAGGTCTAGGCAAGATTGATCAAGCATCTGCAAGGAAATCGTGATAGAGGTTGATGGGTCGTCTGATCCCTTATTTAGAACACCCATATTTGGAACAGAGGTATCATCAGGGAAAGCTCATTTGGTGGAGCAAAGGATACAAGGTGATTGAGCAAGAAGGCGGGACATTTATTTGGGAAATCAAGGTCTTCTGCCATCATTGCCTACAACTTTTGACGAGCATCCCTGTTGAATTCAATGATGATGGAGGGATGGAGCCTACAGTCCACCCGTTGAATATGCTGAATTTCGATTACCATAATTACGAGTAGAGTTCAGGATGGCAGGATATGTAAACCCTTTATGGACGTACACCTTGTACTTTGATGGGGCGTCCAGGGGTGCATGCAAAAAAGGAAGTGTAGGAGTTGTCATCCGAGACCCCCGACGACGCATTGTCATGAAGTTAGCTGCTTATCTCGGGGCGAATTTTACCAATAATATGGCAGAATACAAAGCCCTGATTATGGGTTTGAATATTGCAAAGAAGGGTGGTATCTGCCAGTTGTTGGTGAAAGGGGACTCTCAGTTGGTTTTAAATCAACTCAATGGGACGTACATGGTGCGGAACCCGATCCTTTGTATGTACCATCATACTGCCATAGCCCTGCTAGACGAATTCGATAGAGTGTCTTTTCAGCTGATTCCACGGAATTGGAATCAGTTTGCCGATTCATTGGCTAATCTTGCGTATGAAGAGGACCTCTTCTTTAATTGTGGCCCTTGTCCCGATATATCTATTGATGGTGAGACAGGACCTGGTCGTTTGTGGGGTATGCTTTCTGAACATGCCCTCTTTGGCAGACGATGGTTGATTTGGGTGATGCAGAGGGTAAGCGAGACTCATCTACCTTTATTATCTCAGACCCACAGACTGATTTGACGACATGTGATGCGCACACCTCTTGCGATATACGCAGGAGGGATAGGTCATAATTTAATGCACCTAGTTTAGGGCTACAAGCCCTGTTCCCCTGGGAATAGTATGCTTTGATGTCTATCATGGTTGTTTCCAGGTGGATGTTCTGCCTAGTATTGTTTGATTTCATTAGGCCAAGAGGGCCGATTTAGTTTTGTAGCAAAGTCATGTCTGATTTCATTAGGCCAAGAGGGCCATTTCCCTGTATAGTGCGGGTGCGTTTAATTGGGTTTTTGTTTAGTGTTGTGCTGGACAGGTTTCGCGGGTTGTGGAATTTTGTGGAGCCTGGAGGAGCCTTTGCTGCGATGGAAGCTTCTTGTGGCCACTCCAGGTGATATTTCTCCTTTACGAGTACCTTTCTTTCCTGTTATATGTGTATTTGTACTTGTTGAGGGGATACTTTTTGTTGGTGACCGGCGACCAAGGCATGAAGTCCCAGGTTTAGGCTAAGTATGTTTGAGGGAGGTCGGAGTAGTCATTGCCTCCTGTAAAGACATTGTTAGACATTGAAAGACCTGTTTTAGAAGGAAGTCCTAGTGGCCCTGTCCTGCTAACCTGCTAGGCAGCCGTTCTAGGAGTTCTTGTTAGTAGTGAGGCAGTTAGAGAAGCCTGCTAGAAGATAATAATAATGATGTCAAGAAATCCTGAATATCCTAAAAGATGAATATAAATGCGAAGGTGTGTAAAAAGGGGTTCTAACCCCTATCAAAGAAGAGGAGAAAAGACATGAAAATATATAAGCAGTTGATCATTGCCTTGCGAAGGCCTGGTAGGTTCCTGGGGACGAGTCAGACCCGGGGCCGATACCTTGTCTTCCTAGGGGTGGCTTCTTGCTGGGAAAATAATATCAAAACAAGGAAGGTTGGAGCGAAAATAAAAGTGAGCGGTAGAAAAGGCTTAAGTGTCACCTTGCGAGGGCCTGGTAGGTTCTTGGGTGCCGAGACAGGTACCGAGACCGATGCCCTGTTCTCCTTGGGTCACTACGCTCAGCTCCCTCCTTTTTACATGCCCAACTATGTTCATCCAATAAAAATCCTAAAAGAAGAAATGGACTGAAAGAAAATATCCTTTGCTCAGGCTATAGGAGTCCTCGCCTTGTAGGAGCTCCTAGTTGCGTTGTCTTTAGTTGGTCAGTAGTTCAGACTACCACTTAGGGCAACCTCTTTGGCAGTTCTTTTTAGTTTGGCTGTGTTGGAGCAGCTGGTTAGTGACTCACTTCGGATCTTCTATTAGATGATGCTAGGCCTATTCCTTGTGGATGTCATGCCTTGGTTCTGTCCAGGGGTAGGGGGAGCATTGTGCTGAGTTTTATGATGATAATTGTTTTGTATCAGTTTGATGCTTCTTTGGTTGTTTATGTGCAGATATGTTCGTGGATTCGACGGGCTGAGTCGCCCTATCCCGTGGTCGCCAATGAGAGCGGAATTTAGGTGACGGGAAGTGCTTAAAAATAGCTAAAAATTATGAAGATCAAGGGAAAAATATCCACCGTCAAAGGCGGCGGCTCGATCTAGGACGATTTTAAGCGCCAAAGTGCTTTAAAGGCGCCCGAGCGACACTTGGTGATTTTTCATAATTTTTCAGACAATCATGCGGGTTGACACAAGCTACTGGCCAATGCGGGATGCTAAGCCGGACGCCCAGGATTTTTCAGAGCTCGATTCCGAGTCCGGACGGGGGAAAGGCCACAAACCGGTCAAGATTTGAAAAGGTGGACATGAGTTTGGCCAAGTGGGCATGACCCTTGGGAGCCCAACTTAAAATGTCACATGAAACTTTGGGAGAGAGAGATGAAAAAAAATCGTGATGAAGATGGAGAAGTCGTGATCAGAGATGGCGCCGAAATTTGCGCCCAATGTTGATCATGGCTCCTCCCTGCCTGCAAACAACCCCCCTATCTGACATTGGCCCTTGCCTACACTCCGTATGCTGATCATATCGCCGCCCTTCGCCCGTGGAATGGTGGCCTGGTTTGAAATTTCTGATTCTAGTCTTTCTCTCTCCTCCCTCTCTCTCTTCTAAGAGGCAGTTCATGTGTGGGAAGGAGCAATGAAGAAAGAATGATGGAGGCTTGTCCGGCATGGACCGGATTGCTACACGGGCTGAGAATGGTGATTTGTGATGTTGCTGGACATGAAGGGTTGCTGTTTTCCAAATCTACAGCCATGGATACAAAACCCGAAACACGCGTTTAAGCGGTAAACCAAAAAATTACAAAGAAAATTTAGTGTTTTATGCTTTTGATTGATGGAATGCCGTTCATATGGACTAAGATTTGATTATGCTGCTGATTCTTCTGAGTTCTTACTGTTTATAACCAGAAATTATGAAAAACATGCATTTCATGGCTCGAAATAATGTCAAGAAACCCGAAAACCATGGAAAAATAGGGAAAAACAAGGGTTTTGGGCATATAAATGGGGAAAACCGTCGATACACATCAACTAATCTTTCAATTTTGTTGCAAATGAACTAAGGGCCACAGCCCATAAACTGATTTTCATTTTCAGCAATTTAAAAAAATACAAGAAAATGAAGAAAATGGGGAAAAATGATAAAAACACCATGAAAAATAGGGGAAAAATACATTTGGGGCTACGAAAAATATAGAAAAATAGGATTTATGTTTGTTGATGTATAGCAAGGCTGGGGCATGAAGTTATGCTTCAGTTCAGCCTTGTTTATATGTTGTAGTGTGTGTTTCCTTCCTTTCTCCACATAAAATGACAAGGAAACCTTAAAAGAAATGAATGTAATGATGCCCTATCAACGGGGAAGGGTAGAGTTGTGGAAAAAATGGTTAAATGCCGCTGAGCATGAGGAATAATTTGCTGATTTTATATGCATTGCAACTAGGACGGAATAATAATGATAAAAATTAAAACCTAGTAGCACGAAGATCACTTCGGTGCTAGGTGTTGCAGAGAAGCACAAAGCGGTTAGAAAGAAAAGCATGAAAGAGATGTTTTGCACTTGCACGCTGGTGGTTTTTAAAATGTTTGAGCACTAGGCATCCACCTCTTTGCATGATCATTTAGAGGAAATTAAAAGTATCAGAGTTAGCTCCTGGATACGCATAGCAATTGTTTTCAGTAGGCCTGTGACCCACCGTTGAGAGTGTGAGGTTCCTATGCTGTAGGCTAGTCGTGGGATCCTAAAGGGGAAATTAAGTAAGGACAATGGTACATTCCTGGATACGTTTATTTGGTACCTTGAGTGACGTTTGTGCGAAATGTCTAAATGTTGAGCGGCGCATCGAGGGGCCAATCCCCAAGGTGTAGGAGAGTCGCAGAGGGTTGACGGCATTCAGCCGTAGGAGGAACCCCATGTGTATGTGATTCGAGCCTTTTGGCTATGTGAAAGGGACTCCCTCTGAGGAGCAATATTGGGTTAGGATCAGTTGGACTACAACGTATTACAAACGCAATGTTTAGGAAGGCAGAGATTTTGATAGACGCTCCTGGCCGCGAGGCCGAGGGGGTTGTCTTGCACATAGTGACGAGGTCCGGCTAGTGCATGAGCCAGTGCCGGCCCGTTTTTAGGTCCATCAGATCCCATGCATATTTTCAAAAATGTGGGCAGCTTGCTATGGGACCACATCACAGGAAAGAGAGACACTATAGGGTCACGAATGGATTTAAAGGAGGTAGGTAAGATGGAGGCGCTTTGGCCGCAGTCGAGTGCTGAAGGGGGAGTGCAGCTTCCTCGCGCTCCCTGGGTTTTGTCTACCAAAGAAGAGCACATTGTGAAGCAAGTAATCAAGTCTATCCGCACTTCGACGGGTATGATGCGTTCTCTCAGGTCCGCATTTTCTAAAGATGACCAAATGTCTGGGCTAAAATCCCATGATTGGCATAAGATATGTCAGGTTTGTGAACAGAATGGATTTTAATTAGCGTGGACATTTTGAAATTTGAAAAGTGACCATTATTCTTAATGCTTTCTCATTTGTGGCAGTTTGTCCTACCGATCGCGATCGCGGGATGCCTAACTCCAGAAATTCGCGGGGCCATTTACAAGCTGTCGACTTTGGTGCAATGGATCTCATAGAAAGAGATTAAGACGTCCTCTATTGAATCCGCAAGGCGGGGAGCAGTTGAGACGGTCTGTCTCTTTGAGAAATACCTGCCCACTAGCATGCTCACGATACAAGTTCACCTTCTTGTGCATCTTGTGGACGAAGTGGAGATTGTTGGACCTGTCCATACGCGATGGATGTTCTTCCTGGAGCGCTTCATGAAAACCCTGAAAGGCTTTGTGCGACAACGAGCTCGTCCGGAAGGTAGCATGGCGGAAGGTTAGTTGGTGTCAGAGGCGTTAGTGCATATCTCACAATGGCTACCAACGGTGGAACCAGACAATGAAATGCTATGGACGCTGAAGGACGATGACAGGCTGACTGGAGATGTGGTGGTTGGAAATGGGGTAGAAAAAAGAATGGATGCCTCAATGGAAGAGAAGGTGAATCGCTTTTGTATGTTGCACCATGCCTCCATGGAGACGTGGCTCGCCAAGTACCAGATTGTAAGGCAAGATCGAGAGGAAGTGCGAGCTGAATTCCGACGCAGTACGCGTCACCGACCGATTCGATATCCCGAAGGCATGGAGGAGATGCCGCGGTTTATGTCAACACGATGGTTGCATGGAGCCTTGACCGCAGCATCCAGCGAAGGGACAGAGGTCTCAATGGAGGAGTGGGAGTTCTCGAGGGGATGTAGTCCAAAGGTAATGAGGGGTTTAGAATGTGTCGTATTTAAATTTGCTTGCTACATCTAATTTGAGTGTTTCAATGTGCAGTACAAAATATATAGTGCAGCGTGGTCGCGAGGACGGCATTTTCGGGTGGAGCGTATTGACAAAATGCGCTCCACAATGGACTGTGGTGTCATGGCAAGGTTTGAGCAAGAGAGCCGGCGACGAGCAACGGATCCGAACACGGTTGTGGATGAGATGGAGTATTTTGGGAACTTGCAAAGTATTATTACGGTGGATTACCATAGCTTCTCCATGATAATATTCGATGTGCAGTGGTTCAAAGTGGTACTTGGAGGAGCTGGCACAACAGTTCGACAAGGTCCATCTAGATTTCTCGAAATAGATTCCGAAAAAAAAATGGATGGATTTGCGCGACACCTTTGTGTTGCCGGCCCATTGTGAACAGGTACAACTAGTCATTTGCTTGCTAATTATAATACGACATGGTTTAGGTCACAATGGTTTGAAGTCACTTTGTAAGTGTTTGTGAACAGGTAATCTTCTATCCAAATCCCCGATAACCTCGATGGTGGTATGTTATACCTTCAACTCCTCGAGGTACGGGAGTATACGATCAAAGCGATGTTCCAGGCATAGATGAAGAAAATATGCAAATAGAGGGATCAAAATTACAAGGGGTGGAGGCCACCGCAAGCTTGGAGCCCGCATCGGCTAACAATGATGGAAATACAGAAGTCGTAGAATTTTTTGAGAACGAGGCAGACTCGTTCTTTTGTGGTGACATGTCTATCGACCTTCCAGTGTATGCAGAGTTGTGTCAGGAGATTAACATGGGACCATAGAATACTTCATTCTTGGAGAATTGTATTACTCAATTCGTTGTTTAGATCTTCCATAAAGGTAGATAAGATATGCATTTTAAGAGGGATTTTTCAAAAATGATTTATATTAATGTGCTTTGTATAGTTTAAATTGATTATTCTAACATCATTTTTTATTTGTGCAGGTATCAACATTTTCAGGATGAGTCAAGGGATGAGCGATGAGGAGTTTCAAGAGATGATGGCACGCATGTCTCCAGATCAGCTCACGAGATTCAAAGAGATGGCAGATCAGGAGCTGTCTTGTTCTTCGTCAAGGCGCTCTGCTAGATCAGCTTCAGCACGATTAGATGCTTCAGCTTCGAGCAGACGATCTCGACGCTCACGACTTGGGCCAGAGGGAGGGACTGCGACTGCAGGAGGATCAGGGGGGTGCTGCTGTGGAGACACGGACGCGGTGTCTCCGTCTCGTCGTTCAGCTAGAGCTCGGTCACCTCCAGGATTTGTCACACCTGTGGGGACGTCCACTCCAGTTATTCCAGCTTTTGCGCAGCCGTCGGCAGATGTCACGCCTTTTGGTGGCACTCCTTTTGGTGGCACCCCCTCTGGTGGCACTCCTTTTGGTGGCACACCCTCTGGTGGCACCCCTTTGAGTGGCACTCCGGGAGAGGGTACCCCCGTCGGTACACCGGATGTTCAGGGGTCTCCTGGATATGCCCAGGAGCGTGGACGGAGATGGGAGAGGGCCCATACAAGGCACACTCCTAGGGATTATGGATACCTAGTGGATGGCAGGTCAGGAGCCATCATCATGAATGATGAGGGGAGGAGGGTGATGGCTCGCATGAGGGAGTTGTACCAACAAGTTTTTTGGCACAACGTCCTGGATCATTGGAGGAACATACCGGAGGGGAGCAAGGAGTACATAGTAGCATCCTTGCACGAGGAGTTCCCGGTGCCAGTCGCAATGGATAGATTCTCTACGGGCTGGATGATGGATTGCATGCGTGCATACATGTCACATAGACGATCCGACGCATGCAAGGCAATCAAGAGTGGGGCTCCAAAGCCCGAGTGGTTAGATGCAGACGACTGGCACCGACTGAGGGAGGAGGCTACAAATTCGCCAGGACGTTGGAGTCAGCAGCGGGAGGCGGCGAGGGCACGAATCGAGGCCGGATCGGTACATCATCTTGGGAGTGGCGGCCACAGGACATATTTGGAGGACTTTGTAAGTTTCTCTTTTGTTTTGCTTATTTGTTTTTTTGAGATATTCTTTGTACTGACAATCATGTTTCTAACAGTTAGCATTTTGTTTTCTTTGCAGCACTCCATTACAAATCGCGATCCGCAAGGCCTTGAGACTCGATATGCAGAGAGGCACGGTCTCAGATCATTGATCGACTGATTGTATAGACGCGGCGGCCCAGTAAGTCACTCATCTTTCTTGTTCGTAGTTACCATGAGATATTTGAATGCATTATTGTATGGTGGATTGATATGTTGTTTCTTTTTTTGCAAAATCCATTTGATGCTCCTTTGCAGCGGGAAGAGCTTTCGGGGGACGAGGATTTGTAGCTCGCCCTTGGATCCTTAGAGCTCACATACCTTTAGTTTTTAGTCGTCCGATCTATGTAGACATTTTCTATGTATTAGTGATATTGTTTTATGATTGTACCAATCGTATTTTATGCGATATCATGTATTTATTTTATCTATCAGTTTTATGATTTCAGTATACATTCTTTTTGTTTGCAAACGCTTTGTATGCAGCAGTGCAGAAACTATTTTGTATGGCTCTCATACAGCACACAGTGCTATATGTGGCAGGGCAGCTTGCTGCCCTGCCACAAATTTTTTTTTTCTCTGTTACCATCGCTATTTGCGTCGCAAATTTACTACACGCGTCGCTATTGGCGTCGCTATAAGCGTCGCAAATTGTCTGTAACCGTCGCTATTTACGTCGCTATATGCGTCGCTATATGCGTCGCATTTGCGACGTATATAGTGACGCATATAGCGACGATTCTATGGCGTCATCAATAACGACGCTTTTTGCGACAACGGGGGCAAATTTTGTTGTTTGTATTTTCGTCGCTTTAAACGTCGCTATAAGGTCTATATCTTGTAGTGTTCCTAGAAATTTGACCCACGATTGAGAGTGTAAGGTTATCCCTTGCCGTAGGATAGAGGGTCGATTTCCTAAGGGACTGTTAAGTGAGGAAGCATGGTATATCTCCTGGAAATACAAGAAATATAAAAGAGAGGAGTTTGTGTTTGTTTGTGTTATATGTTGAACAGCGCATCAAGGGGCCAATCCCTGCGATGTAGGAGAGCTGCAGTGGGGCCGCGGTGTTTCTACCGAGAGGTTGCCTCCATGTATGTGATCATGGTATTTATTGCCAATGTGTAAGGATTCTCCCTCTATGGAGTTTATAGAAAGGGGAATGTTGGACTACAAAATGATGAAACTATAAACGCATAGATTAGGCTTTAGGGCACTTCGTCCTTTAGCAGTAGATAGACACTCCTGGTCCGTGAGGCCGTGAGGGTGTGTTTGTCTGTTATGAGCATGAGGTCCGGCTAGTGCCATAGCCAATGCCGGCCCATTTTAGGTCCCATCAGTGGTGCGTCTGCCAGGAGCTACCAACAAGTGGTGGTTCTTGAATCTAGGGTTTTTAGGGACCAAAAGAAAGTTGGTTTATGTCCTCTGACAAGGACCGTCAAGCCAAAATACAAAAAGCAGAATGTGCTGAGAGGGCTAGATGGCGATTGGAGATCGTAAGTAGCTATTCTCCTCAAAGGAGTAGCCTGATATGCATAAGAGGTAGTGGTCTTAGTAACCCAACTGTTGCACATAGTCCTTTAGATGCGGGAGGAAGTGCAAGTTCTTCCTCTGTTCCACCAAGTCAACCCACTTTAAGTGGGGGTGTGATTCCATAAGTTCAAACTCCTATTGTCAATCCGATGATTGTCGCCATGGCACAACCTATTGCAATTCCTGCAGGGACGCCGAATCTACCAGCTTTAGGAGTTCCTTTGCCCATTTTTAATGGGTTAGCTGAAGAGGATACAAAGTTTCACATTTGTGAATTCCAAAGATTAATGTTTAATTACCGAATCCAAGATAAAGGACATCTTATGATGTTCTTTAACATGACATTAAAAGGAAGGGCTGCGGTATGGTATCATAGCATAGAGTCTGGGACCATAACCAGAATCAACCAATTTCATGCAGCTTTCCAAGGAGAATATGCCCCTGAAAGAGGTGGCCAATACTCGTTGCGTGTTTTGAATGTAGCACGTCAAGACCCCCATGAGAATGTGAAAGTCTATGCCAAGAAGCTTAAGGAAGTGTTTCGTAAGTTACAAACTTACATTCCTATTCCGCCGGCTGTCCAGTTGCAATATTTATTGCATGGATTGGATTTCAATATTCAAGTACAATTGAGCAGTGTGGCTTTGGCTGATATAGATACTGCCATTGCGCGGGCAGAAGAAGTAGAGACACGATTACAAATGGCCTACTCCTCTCGAATAAATCTTAATATGGGTTTAGTACCTGGAGGCAATTTACCATTGACAAATGGAAGTCAAGGGATGGCTATGAATAACCCTAATGGGAGAGGAAGCATGGTTCAAAATGTACCTTTGCTACCAACTCCTTCCAGTGTGACTATGCCTATGGCTAGTCAGTTGGCTCCACCAAATGTTGGAGGCCAAGTTTTGAACCCTAATATTGTTCCTGTGAGTCAACAACCAATGCCCAATCAAATTGTTAGGCCAATGGAACGATGGATAGATGATCAAGACTATGAGTCGAGTGCCTCTAATGTCCTTGGTGAAGTTAAGGATATGATGAAGCATTATACTGATATGATTTCTGAACAATATCGGCAAATAGCTGTTGACATCAATTTCTTGAAGAAGCAACAGAATCTGATAGGGAGTCGACACCCTGAAGAAGGTGGCCCATCAAGATTCAATTGTAAGTGGTGTGGCGGACAACATTTCCCTAGAAACTGTCCAAATGTTAAATGTGATATTTGTGGGAAGTCAGGCCATTTAGCTGCTACCTATTGGAGTAAGATTAGTTCCCTCCAACAAGGGAGTAGACAGCCAGGTCTAGTTAATCATAGAGCGCAAGTTAATAACATGCAGCAAAATGATGGACCAAGACAAATATTGCAACAGGGAAAGACCACTATAGAAGAGTTGCCACAAGGCAATGGAGTCAGCCTTATCAAGGCTGTACACGTCAATGATGCTGAAACCTCTAGCCTAAGATCCATGACAAGAGGCCAAAAGGCTAAAGAGGGTAATAAAGATAATGTAAAACCGGTTGAGGGAAACCCTAAACAAGGGGATAAGCAGACGCAAGTCCTGAATCCTGGAGTGGAAGGGGGATCTCTAAGACCTATTAACAAAAAAGTAGATTCTAAGAAGGATGAGGAAGTGCCAAGAAAGAAGGCAAGAGCTAAGAAAGAAGCACCATAGCCGGTCCCGAGACCAAAAGAAAGGATGGTGTGGCAAGAAAAGAGAGCTTTGGCTACATATCATGATTTTGATTTAGCAAGTTCTCTTTGCGAAGTCAAACCAGATGTAAACCTCTTATAATTGATTAAATTATCTCCAGGAGTACGCAAGGAATTCAAGAAGATCCTGCGTATTGGGTATATTATAGAACCTTTGGGCATAGCAAGAGTAGGGGAAGATTGGTTTGATCATGCTGAAAAGAATTGCCCTAGGGTTCCAACATACGTGGATGGAATATTGGTGGAGTATGCTATCATAGACACTGGGTCCTCCGTCAATATCATGAGTTCAGAGTTGATGGAGAGGTTGGGTCTAGGCATCCAGAAAGATAACTCCACCCTTCTTAGAATGGCTGATGATAGTCTAAGACAACCAGAAGGTTGTGTTACTAAAGTTCATGTTACAGTTGCAAGTGTAGAATGCTTCTTGGACTTTAGGGTGATAAGATTTGCAGGACGTCCTAGCTATCGAGTCTTGCTAGGTAGGCCTTGGATCTTACAAACAGACTGTCAAGTCGATATACCCATCGGTCGAGTGGTTCTAGGTAGAGGTGCTAATCGTGTAATAGTTGATGCTTACCTTGAGTCTCCTCAAAGTGAGAGAGCTCCTTTATCCTCTACTGAATTAGAAACAGTAGATGATCCATCTGGTACTGAGACATCATCCGGTGATGAATCTAAAGAGGGGTCCACTACAGAGGATATTTATCAGATAACTCTAAATGAGCCGATAGAGCTGCAAGATAGGATAAGAGATGCAGATGTGATTGAGTTAGACCTTGGTACGCCGAATGATTTGTGACCAATTAAATTAGGTTCCATGCTCAGTTCAGTAGAAAGGGAGGACTATGTGTCCTTGATTCAAGAGTTCCACGATATCTTTGCTTGGAGTTATGACGAGCTGAGAGGCATTCGTCCCAGCCTGGCTGTTCATACTATTCTTGTAAAAGAAGGGAGTCGTCCTGTGTGTCAGAAGGTAAGGCGTATGCCTTTTAAATTGTGGGATGAGCTGTTTGAAGAGTTACAAAAGTTAAGGAAAGATGGTTTAATCTTCCCTGTACAACACACAGAATGGTGTTCACCAGTTGTCATCAGGAAGAGAAAAAATAACCAGATCCGACTATGTGTAGATTTTAGAGAGCTGAATAAGCAGACGGTTAAGGATTACTACCCGCTGCCATTCATTGACCAGATTTTGGATCAATTAGCGGGTAGGGAAAGATACTCATTTATGGATTGCTTTGCGGGTTACAACCAGATGGCAATTGTAGAGGAAGACAAGTTGAAAACAACTTTTATTACTGTCTTTGGTACTTTTGCATACCATGTGATGGCCTTTGGATTGTGCAATGCACCTGGATCATGGCAACGAACAGTAGATAAAACCTTTGGTGATATCTCCCCAGATGAGTTGAAGGTATTTATTAATGACCTGGGGGTAGCCACTGTAAGGGAAAGGATGTTGATTATCTTAAGAAAGTACTTTGAGCGTTGTAGACAATTTTGTATCGCTCTTAACCCACGGAAGTGTGTCTTTGGAGTGCCTTATGGGCTATTGCTAGGCCATGTAGTCAGTTCAGTAGGAATCGCAACTGACCTTGAAAAGATCAAGGTAATAGTTGTTATGAGTCCATCACGCACTCTGAAAGAGGTACATAGCTTTCTGTCATCGATAGGGTACTATCGGAGGTTTATAAATGCCTTGGCAGAAAGGACGTTGCCATTAACGAACTTATTATCCTTTAGCTGTCTATTTGAATGGAGCGACCCTTGTAAGGTAGCTTTTGAGGATGTGAAACAGGAGCTAGTAAAAGCATCAGTTTTAAAAGCACCTAAAGGAGGCGAAGTGTTCTATATATTTTCAGCAGCCACCATGCATAGTATCAGCTGCTATTTAGCCCAAATGTGGGAGAAAAAGTGGTATCATCCGATAGCTTTTGCTAGTCGAAAATTGGGCATATCAAAAATTAACTACATCTACATGGAGAAGTTGTGTCTTGCGATGGTCTTTGCGACTAAAAAATTCAGGCACTACATCCTCTATGAGAATGTAGTTTTCTATACGAAGGCGGAAGGGCTTTGATTGCTTATGAACAAGCTACAACCGCCTGATCGTCTGGCAAAGTGGTTAATCACTTTGCAGGAGTTCGATTATGAGATTAAGAGTAAGCCACCGAGGTTGCAAGGTATTGTGGAATGCCTTGTGGATTTCGGGGAGCCGAAAGAGACTTTGGCTGAAGGAAGTGATATTGAAGAAATGTTTAAAATTGATACAACTTCTATCCCATCTTGGTATGCTGCTATTACACATTATCTATCAACATGAGAGACTGGAGTTGGTTTATCAAAATCAGAAAAGAGGAAAATCAAACAACAGCCTTTGAAGTTTTCTTTGATCGCAGGAACACTATATCGGCAGGGTATTGATGATATCTACCTCTGATGTGTGATGCCTGACGAGGTTCCTTTCATCTTGGAGGAGTGCCATGACTCTACATGTGGAGGGCACTTTGCTGGACGGTTGACGGCACAGAAAGCTTTAAGAGCTGGATATTGGTGGCCATCCATCTTCCAAGATTCCTTTGAGTATGTTAAGAGATGTAATACCTGTCAAAGACATGACAACAGGGAGAATAGAAAACATCCACTTACGCCTATCATGGCTATCCTTCCATTTGAGAAGTGGGGCATTGACTTTATGGGTCCTATTACCCCGTCGTCTACTACCCAAAAGAGGTACATTATAGTAGCAACTAATCATTTTACAAAATGGTCAGAAGCGCGGGCGACGAGGCAAGACAATGCAAAAGAGACTGCAAGTTTTCTTTTAGAGCAGATTATCTGCCGTTTTGGTCCACCGAAGGAATTAGTGTCGGACCGTGGAACCCACTTTTCGAATAAGGTGATAAAAAGCTTGACTGAAGCTTGGCAAATCAAGCATAATAAAACGACCCCTTATAATCCTCAAGCCAATGGGCAAGTCGAAAGTACTAATAAGTAGCTTGTGGGTATTTTGTCTAAAATAGTCTCTGAGAAGAAACGAGACTGGGACAGGAAGTTGTATGTGGCAGTATGGGCGTACAATACAACGTTCAAGCGAGCTACCAGTCATACTCCATTTAAATTAGTTTATGGGGAAGAGTGTGTGTTACCCCTCGAAATCAAGTTGCCAACCATACAGTTTGCAATTAACCACTCTTTGGGAGATGAGGATTCACTCTTTGAGCAGTTTACGACCATAGCCCACCTAGATGAGCTGAAATTGCAGAGATTATTACACTAGGAGGTAGCTAAACGTCGAATGAAGCAGTTGCACAACCTTAAAGCAAAGAAGTATACCTTTAAAAAAGGGCAATTAGTTCTGTATTATGATGCACGTAGAGAGCTATTTCCAGGGAAGCTGGAACCTCGATGGGATGGCCCCTACAAGATTGTAAGGATAGGGAAAAATAAGTCTACGGCTCTACTAGCTGATTTGCAGGGAGTAGAGTTTAAAAATAAGGTTAATCTTAATAAGATTAAACCTTATTATTTCTAAGTATGCTAATACAGATAAATGCATTGCAGGTCCATGTTGGGATTGATTTGAGACTTGCAAAAGAGCTAAAAGCCGGTTGATGGGTTTGTTAATTCCTTATTTGGAGCACCCATATCTGGAGCAGAGATACCATTAAGGGAAACTTATCTGGTGGAGCAAAGGATACAAAGTGATTGAGCAAGAGGACGAAACCTTTGTGTGGGAGATCAAAGTCTTCTGTCATCATTGTTTATGTATGTTGACAAGTATCCCTGTTGAGTTTAATGAAGAAGGTGGGATAGAGCCGTCAGTTCATCCTCTCAACATGCTGAATTTTGATTATCATAATTACGAATAGAGGAGTTCGTGATGGCAGGCTGTGTAAACCCATTGTGGACGTATACATTATATTTTGACGGAGCATCCAAGGGCCCTAATAAAAAAGGGAGTGTTGAAGTAGTAATCCGAGATCCCCGACGTAGAGTTACGATAAAGTTAGCTGCTTATCTCGAGGTAGGATTCACTAACAATATGGTGGAGTATAAAGCCTTGATTATGGGACAGCATATTGCCAAACAAGGTGGTATTTGGTGGGACGTACACGGTGCAAAATCCCATCCTTTGTATGTGTCATCGAACTGCTATGACCCTACTTGAGGAGTTTGAGAGAGTTTCTTTTCAACTGATTCCACGTTACTGGAATCAGTTTGCGGATTCACTGGCAAATCTTGCTTATGAAGAAGACATTTTCTTCAACTGTGGTCCTAGTTTGGATATTGCTATCAATAATGAGACAGGACCCGGTCACTTGTGGGGAATGTTATCAAAGCATGCAATATATGGTAGACGATGGTTGATATGGGTGATGCAAAGAATAGCTGAGACCAATCTACCATTGTTATCCTGGACCCACAGGTTGATTCGACAACATGTTATGCGTACGCCTCTTGCTATATATGCAGGAGGGATGGGTCATAACCTTATGCATTTAGTTTAGGGCTATGAGCCTACTTTTCCTCCTTGGAAAGGAGCATATTATTGTATATCTATACTATTTCGGGGAGGGATGTGTAGGTGTTATTATGCTTTATTTCATTAGGCCAAGAGGGCCGATTAGTTTTGTAGTTAAATGTTTTATTTCATTAGGCCAAGAGGGCCAATTTTGCAAGGTTTTAAATGTTTTATTTCATTAGGCCAAGAGGGCCGATTAGTTTTGTAGTTAAATGTTTTATTTCATTAGGCCAAGAGGGCCGATTAGTTTTGTAGTTAAATGGCTTATTTCGTTAGGCCAAGAGGGCCAGTTGTATGTTTAGTACAGGTGCGGTTAATGGTTTCTTGTTTTAGGCTTGTGCTAGGCAGGTTTACAGAAGAGCTTGGAAGGAGCCTTTGTTGCACGGAAGCTTCTCGTGGCCCTATCCAGGTGATATCTCTCTTTTATGAGTACCGTGTTTTATGCTATATGTGTCTGTGTACTTGTAGGGGATTTTCTTTTCTTGTTGGGGACCGACGTCCAAGGCATGAAGTCCCAGGTTTAGGTTAGGTATGTCTGAGGGAGGTCTGAGTAGTCGTTGCCTCCTATAAAGACATTGCCAGGCATCATAAGACCTGTTTTAGAAAGTAGTCCTAGTGACCCTGTTTTGCTAACCTGCTAGGCAGCCATTCTAGGAGTTCTTGTTAGTTGTGAGGCAGTTAGAGAAGCCTACTAGAAGAAAAATAATGATGATAGAGAGAAAAGAAACCTTGAATATCTTAAAGATAATAAATATATACAAAGGTGTGTAAAAAGGGGTTCTAACCCCTATCAAAATAGGGGAAAAAAAAAGGAAAATTTATAAGCAGTTTATCATCGCCTTGCAAAGGCCTGGTAGGTTCCTGGGGACGAGTCAGACCCGAGGCCGATGCCTTGTCTTCCTAGGGGTGGCGTCTTGCTCGAAAAAAAGAAAGTAAGGAAGGTTGGAGCGAAAATAAAAGTGAGTGTCAGAAAAGGATTAAGTGTCGCCTTGCGAGGGCTTGGTAGGTTCTTGGGTACCGAGACAGGACCTGAGACCGATGCCCTGTTCTCCTTGGGTCACTACGCTCAGCTCCCTCCTTTTTACATGCCCGAGTATGGAAACATAAAAACCTCAAAGAAGAAATGTGCTAAAATAAAATACATCTTGCTCGTTCTTTTTAGTTTGGCCGTGTTGGAGCAGTTGGTTAGCGACTAGCTTCGAACCTTTTATCAGATTATCCTAGGCCTACTCCTTGTGGATGTCATGTCTTGGTTTTGTCAGGGGATAGGGTGAGAATTGTGCTGTGGTTTAAAATGTATCTATTTTGTATCAGCTTGATGCTTCCTTTGGTTGTTTTGTGCAGATTTGTTGTGGGATTCGACGGGCTGAGTCGCCCTATCCCGTGGTCACCAATGAAAATGGAGTTTTGAGCCCGGGATCTGCCTAAAATTTGCCAAAAAATCCAGAATTTAGGGGAAAAATATTTAACATCGAAGGCGGTGGCTCCAGCTAGGACGATTTTAAGCACCAAGTGAAATACGACTCTTAAGAGGCGCCCCAGCGACACTTGTGGATTTTTTATAATTCTTCAAAATACCATGCGGGTTCTCAGGAGCTGCCAGTCAATGCAGGAAGTCAAGCCGAATGCCCAGGATTTTTGAGAGCTCGATTTGGATGCTAGACGAGGGAGGAGCCAACAAATGGTCAAGATTCGAAGAGGTGGACCAAAGTTTGGCCAAAGTGGCATGTGCCTTTTGGGAGCCCCCTAAAATTTTATGCAACATGGCATGAAAAAAAAGCATGAAATCATGGAGAGAAGGCGTGGCAGGAAGGCACCGATTTTTGCGCTCTCTTGATGGAGATGGATTTGCCTGGCAGAAAACAACCTACCCAATCGATCATAGGGCTTGACTACTCCTTCCTTGCTGAGCATATTGCCACCCTTCGCACGAGCAATGATGGCGTGAATGAAGAAATCTGATTCTGGTATTTCTCTCTCCTCCCTCTCTCTCCCCTAAGGGGTTATTCTTGTGTGCAAGAGGAAAATGAAGAATGGTGAAGGAAAGCTGGTCCAGTTGGAACCGGATTGCTTCCGGGTTGATGTAGACATGAAGATTGCTGATTGTGAAGATGATGGACATTGAATGTGGGCTGACCCACAATCCCACAGCAAAACCAAAATCCTGAAACATGAAACCTAAGCGGTAATTCAATTTCTATGAAGAAAAAATGAGTTTTTATGCTATTTGATTGATGAAACATTGCTCCCATGGGCTGAATATTCATTATGATGTTGTTTTCTATGATTTTCAACATTTTATAATCTGAAAATTAATAAATCATAAGTGTTATGGCTGAAATTAATGTTATAAAACCCAAAAAACACACGTTTAAGGGGTAAAAATGGAGTTTTTGCAAAATAAATGGAAAATATGAGACATAATGCCTACAAAACCTGAAATTTTACTGTCAAGGAACCAAAGGGCCACAGTCCACAATCAATCTTAATTTTTAGTCATTTTTTATTGAAGAAAACAGAGGAAAAATCCAAAAAATGGTGGAAAATGGGTTTTAAATGGGAGAAATTTAGGAAACGGTAAAAGAAAAATTCCAAAAAATTACATATGTGTTTGTGCAGCGTATAATGAAGGTAGAGCACGAGGTTGGCCTCGGTTTACCCTTGTTTCTATGTTTCCGTTCATGTTTATTGCTTTCTTTGTAAGGAAACACACATAAAATGACTCTTTAACCTATCAACGAATGCAAAACATTAAACGATAGGGTGAGAGGGGAGTTTGAGCATCAAAATATAAATTAAAATCTGGTTTATGTGTTGCATCATGCCTATAGGATGTTGTTTTAAAATAAAGGAAAAGGCAGCATGAGCGTAAGGCTCAGTGTCTTTTCTATTTGCAGTACATAAACGTTAGCATGGAAATCATGAAAAGAATGGTTTCGCACAATGTACAATGCTCATTTTCTTCTGTTTGTGCACTAAACCATTCACATTATGCACTATGCATAGTTCATGGTATCAACGGAAAAGCTCCTGGAGTGCATAGCACTTATTTTCCTAGAAATTTGACCCACGATTGAGAGTGTAAGGTTATCCCTTGTGCCGTAGGATAGAGGGTCGGTTTCCTAAGGGACTGTTAAGTGAGGAAGCATGGTATATCTCCTGGAAATATGAGAAATATAAAAGAGAGGAGTTTGTGTTTGTTTGTGTTATATGTTGAGAAGCGCATCAAGGGGCCAATCCCTGCGATGTAGGAGAGCTGCATGGGACCGCGGTGTTTCTACCGAGAGGTTGCCTCCATGTATGTGATCGTGGTATTTATTGCCAATGTGTAAGGGTTCTTCCTCTGTGGAGTTTATAGAAAGGGGAACGTTGGACTACAGAACGATGAAACTATAAATGCATAGATTAGGCTTTAGTGCACTTCATACTTTAGCAATAGATAGACGCTCCTGGTCTGCGAGGCCGTGAGGGTGTGTTTGTTTGTTATGAGCATGAGGTCCGGCTAGTGCCATAGCCAGTGCCGGCCCATTTCAGGTCCCATCATCATGGATATGGTTAACTACAAATGTCCTGCAGCCATCTTTGTCAAGCTCCTCATTCTTTTCATTGACTTCACATCCCTTGATAGGTACATCATCAAGAAATGGAAGAGTAAGTTGTGGAATAAAGTCCCTTAAGACTTTGTGCATGGCATTCATCATATGGGCTAAGGAGTTTGTTGCACCTTGTGGTAGAGTGCACATGTGGACCAATCCAAGAGGTTTCTTCATTGTGGTCATGTCTCGGCTTTCTAATGAAAGCTGAAATTGTCATACCTTGAATATAGGTCACCCATAGAATAAATTGCTCTACCTGCAAAAGCTTCAGTAAACTCATCAAAAATTGGACCCGAACTAACATTTCGGATTGTGACACGATTAACAGGCTGTAGATCCTGAATAAATCATAAAGATCCATTTTTCTTGGGCACGATAAACCATCGGTTTGAGTAGGGCGCTGAAGAAGGTTCTAAAATTTTCATTCTAATCTTTTTGTTTAGAAGTTTTAGTAATTTGGGCAAATGCATCCTTGGAACAAGAATAGGGTTGAGGTTCCAAGGCACATGTGGGACCGTAAAAATGACCATAGCAGCCACAATATTTGGATCCACACAGTCTATTTCACTTGGTTGAAATGTAAAAGCTTTTCCATGTTTCATTAGCATTTGCATAAAAGAGTGTTTTTCAGCCGACGACATGAAAGAATTTTCACCTATTTTGAGCTCTTTTATACTTTCAAATGTGAACTTGTGACCAATGTTAGAAGGATCATGAAGACTTGGCTGATTTGCTGCCCTATCAGCCAGCCCTTCACTTTCAGGAGGCAGTGGGACTGCCACAAGTTTGACTTTCTTATCCACCATCTTGTATTTTGTCTCCACTTGCGCTTCAACCTTGTTGAGTAAACCAATGTCTTCCTGCTCAACAAATTCTTGAATTGTTTGATAAAAATCCAATGTACATACTTCTATGGACTAATTTTCTGCCTGATTTTCTACATGAGCAATTGCATATATTTCAGCCAATGTGTTAGTAGTAATCAGTCTAAAAAAAATGCCCGAATTATCTTCACTTTCAGCCTTAGTCATGCTTAGAAGAGACTTATAACAGCACATACTATTGGATGTACATACATACAAATTTGCTAGAGACACAGTTTCTATAGCATAAGGAGGTTGAATCTTTTTACATGACGCACTACTATAGCCTCCTTTTATAGTAGTGTAGCCTGAAAACCCTTGAATTCTCTGGCATTAGGAAGCACAAGATAATCACGCAGTCGATATCTATTTTGATGATGGTTAGCACACAAAGTAAGAAATTGGACAACTCGTTCATTATCCTTACTTTGAATTCGAGCATAGGAAGAACCGTCATTAAGAGCTTTTGTTTCCAAGCAGGCTTCAGAAATGTAAGGTTGCCCAAGAATGATATGGTAACTACAAGAGTCTTAAACAAAAAAGTGAAAATTGTCTTTCATGTCTCCAATAGTTACCTGCACATTAGGACATGCAGCATATAACTCTCCAGAAGAGTTGTTTGCAGCTCTCATTCGCCATCCTGGATCAACATCTATGGGCCATCCGCCACTTTCATAGAGACTCCTTGCCATGATGTTTATCTTAGAGCCATGATCTAAGAGTGCAATACATGGTGTTTCTTTTTCTCGAATTTTGACAACTGTCTCCATTGTTGCTCTTGCCCAATGCGTATGGCAGTAGTGACTGCTTGGTGATAGATGATTTTTTATGCCGAGAAGTGCTCAAAAATAGCTAAAAATTACGAATATCAAGGGAAAAATAGACTTTGTCGAAGGCAGGGGTGGCAATCAGTACGATTTTAAGTGGCAAGTCCCTAAAGCGCTAGTGCTAATTTTCATGGGAAATCAAAAGGTGGCAGATGGCCGAGCTAGAGTTTCCCTAGATGCAAAACAACGTCAGGAATCCAACGCAAGTCTCGGATCTCCATTCAGAGGTCGTTTGATCCCCCATTTAATCCCCGCAAGGTTTGGAGCTATGAAGCAGCTACTGGATCAGAAAGCCCAGAAGAGCATGACGGGGCCCAGCTTTGTAGATTTCAATGCCATGAAGCCACCCGTCCAGATGGATCTCGAATCCGATGTCGTTCGCCCCCTCAAATTTGAAAAATCCACTTGTCTGAAGTGTGAATGCAAGAGATATGAACTAGATAAGTTGATTAGAGTTTTAAAGCTCTAATTAAAAGAGCTTAAGAGCCACAAATCCCATGAAATGAAACAATAGGGGGGGTCTGTTTTTTTGCACCCCCTTTTTTCTCCCCTCATCATGATTTTTAGATCTGAAGAATGGAGAGGAATGCTCCTGGGCCTGGAATGCTTCTATCCTTTGCCCTCTATTGCCACAAACAAATCAATAAATGATGCACTAAGTCAAGAGATAAAAAACCAATCTTTCTCTCTCTTCCCTCTCTCTCCTGCATAGAGGCAATTCATGTGCAAGAAATCAAGAGGAGGGACTGAAGAATGCTTATCCGGCTATGATCGAATTGCTTCAAGATGAAGAGGAGGCTGAGGAAAGAAGTTCAGCACTAAAGAATGGTTGCTGGTTAGTTTGTGGGCTGCTCAAAATAATCATTAAAAAACCCACAACATGCAAGACACGCGGTATGCTTCAATTTTACAAAGAAATTTGATTGTTTTGTTATTTCATGGTCCAAATGTTGTTCATATGCAATGAAATTTTGTTTGAACCTTGTTTACATCATGATTGAGGGTTGTAACTATAGAAATACAGAACCCGTAATGATGTAGAGCCCATTATTAATGCTTTAAATCCTGTGAAATGTCATTTTTAATGGAAATTAGTGGTTTTTTTATTTTGAGTTGGAGAAAAGGGATGGAAATGGAATAAAATCAGAGAAAATGTTAAGTTTCATTCAAAATGATAAGTCAATACAAATAAATCAGAAAATACCTATTTTTCATGAATAATAAATAGAGAAAATTGGGATATTGACGCTAAAAAAATATGGAAAAATAAGATTTATGTGCGTGAATGTTTGGCAAGGTTAAAGCATGAGGTTAAGCCTCAGTTTGGCCTTGTCTTTTGTGTTATAGTTTGTGTTTATCACTTTTTACATACAAAAATGATACAAAATAACCATTTACACCTATGCACCACAGCACCACCTAAATGGTGAGGGGGGGGATAAAGTTTGTGTAACGATCTAATTGCTGAAAAGATACAAATTCTGATTTCCCTCTTTGTGCATAGCATTTAGGGAACATTCCATAAGTAAATATAGGTGACTACTAGCACGGAAGTTCCGGTGCTAGTCCCTAAAGCAGCACAGTACGTAACGCTTAGTTAAAATTCATGAAAGAGCTATTTTTCGCACCCCACATGGTTGTTTTTTTAATCATAAAATGGTTCTGCACAATTGTCATACACCTTGCATCAAGCATGCCATGTGGTATCTCCTGGAATGCATCGCACTTGTTTGATAAACTTTGACCAACACTGAGAGGATAGGAAACCTAAGCTGTAGGTTTAGATGGGTGCTTCCATTGGGAAAAATTTTGTGAGGCAAATCAAAATCTCCTGGAACGCTGAATTATGAAAGAGTGGAGTTTGTGCAAATGTCATATGTGTTAGTGACGCATCTTGGGGCTAATCCCCGAGGTGTAGGACAGTCGCACTGGAGCGACGGCAATCAGTTGAGAGGTGCTTTCCTATGTGTGTATTACGAGGCATTATGCCTATATGTTATGGGATCTCCCTCTGAGGAGAAGAAAAGGTGAACGTTGGACTACATATTGGATACAAACGCAAAATCGCCATAAGCATTTAGTGCAATGTGAGTTTTAAACACTCCCGGCCCACGAGGCCGTGTGGTGGGGTTGTCTGTCATATGCATGAGGTCTGGCTAGTGCCATAGCCAATGCTAGTCCATTTTAGGTCCCATCACTTGGAATGAACCGAGCCTCTTCCTCCTCATGCATGTGTTGTAGACGGTCTTCTTTTTGAAAGATGGGCTGTCCAACTGGTTTGGACCAGCCGACCATTACATTTTTAGCTTTCACTTCTTTAATTTTTACATTCATGTTTTCTCTATATTCAGCTTCAATTGCTACAATTAATTCTTTAACTGCTTCAAGATGAATTCCTTGTGAAGTCAGCTTCTCTTCATCTTGCACAAAAACTCGAAGAACTTGCAAAAAAGCATGCACTGTTTCTTCAGCTTCATCACCAACATATTGTCTTTTCCTTTTGATTACATTAATAATTACATCATGGAATTCACATTTGGCAATTCCAAGAATTTTTCCTAAGGTGAATTCAATTTTTCTTCTTAGAATTTGTTCTTCTAGGACTCGTTTGAGATTGGTTGCAGATTCCATGTCAGACTGCATTTTGTAGCCTGGCTACTTGCCTTTCTTCTTTCCTTCGGTCTTCTTTGTTTGTGGCGCATCTTCCATCTCTTGATCTAGGGTTATATTTTCAACAAGCTTTGGTTGTTTAGGCATTCTTCTAGTTACCCGCTTTGGAGGGCCAGAAGAGGAAGGCCCTAGTTCATCTTCTCTTCTTCTCTTCTTCTCTTTTCTTCAATCAAGACTTCTTTATGATTGATGTCAGCCAAATGTGCAAAGGCAGAAAAATTATCTACCGATTCTTTCCAACCAGTTATTCCTCGAATGCACTGACTGGCATTAGCCAAATCTTCCTTGGCCGCTTTACCATGTTCCATTTGATCTAGTTCCTGCATCCATACTTTAGATTGTACATTAGCTTTACATACTTTCAAACTTAATTTAGTTGGCTCAATTTGCAGTCCATAGGTAGCTACATCAATTGCTACATAGGCATTCTTTAGAGCTAAATCTTTTAATCTTTTCTTCATTCCACCATTCCCAAGATTTGGCTCCAGTGGAAGACCAGTTTCAGCTGCATGGATTTTTTTGTCTTTCCAAAAGAAGAGCTTCTGTGCTTCAACCTCATGGAAGGTAGAATGCTCCCTCTTGTCATATTGTTGGCTGTCGCACCAAATACAGCGCCTCTTAAAGCCTTCTCTCATGGGTCTTTGAGTTAATGATCATCCTCATTCTTCAACTTTGACATCCAACTTCTCTACTTTGGAACTAATTTTTGTAAGATTCAAATGAAGTTCATGCATGCTTTTTATAAGTTTATCCATGACATCATTTTTAGAAGGAATAGAAGAAGAAAGAGTTGGTTGATTAGTCAAAGGAATAGGGGATTTTGAAGGTGAAACAAGCTCCATCAATGGAGTTTTTGAAGTTGAAGTAGAGCCCAATCTTAGTCGCATCCACTCTCTTCGAGCAATCATGTTAACTACATCAACAGTAACATCTGTCCATGCAATCTTGACTCCTGATTTGAAGGTAGCATCTTCTAGGCAATCAGCAAGCTTTTCTTGCATAATGGGATCTATAGCCTTAAGGAATAATTCAATATTCTGACCTTCCATACTTTGTTGGTCTTCAACATCAAGTTGTCCAAATTTACTTTCAAATTCATGGTATAGAGCTGTTGTAGCTAAACCGTTGTTGGGTTTTTCAACCCATTCAATGAAACTTTTCTTCATCATAAGGCCAAAGTTTTCTAAGAAGAATTCTTCGCGTAGGGCTTTTTTGAATGCAGCCCAATCCGCATCTTGTTGGAAAAGACCATGGATTCTTTCTTGAAGACCATGCTTGGCTAGTCTGGCAAAATAACAGCTCCATGCATGTTGCGATACACCAAAGAAGAGCATTTTCTCAACATACAAATGAATGAAAACAAAGACATTTTGACCATTAAATTATTTTAATTCACGTCCAACTTCTTCTAGGGCCTTGATAGCTGTTGAATCAATATTCTCTTTTTCTTGCCTTTGTTGTTGTTGTTGTAACATTTGGATTTTTTGTTGTTGAGTCTGCTGCAGTATGCACACTAATTGTTGTAGAGTATCTCCTGAAGAATCCCCCATCTTGGAGTTCTCTTACACTGACCTTCACATTGGGTTCACCAATGTCGCAACGTGTAGGGTTGAAGGTCACCACAGGGGTTTGGCAAAAGAAGAATGTATGGGGGTTCAAGAGCTTAGACTCCAAAGATGGTAGAGATAAAAGAAGGGTTTAAGGTTTCAAGCCAAGTTCTTGAAGATAAGTGACAACAGGGTGAAGGTAGATTCAAGGAGAGGAGTAGACGGAAGAGAAGGGGTTCAAAGAGATTGAAGATGTAGAAGAATACTTCCAAAAAGAATTAGAAAATATAGAAGAATACTAACAGAGATGAAGCATGTCAATTTCTTCCTCTAACAAAATCATACCTTCCTCTATGATGCTCAGATCGCCAATCTGATCCTTCCAATGGCTCCAAAAGGGGGGTTAGATAACAGGACACCTGACCAAAATCCTGCTAGATCACTCCTTCTCCCACTTTCAGAGTGATATTCACTCCTTGAAAACAGCGATCGCGCGTCGCACGATTTTGCTAATCTCCCTTTTTACATAAAATCCTCTCAAATTAGTTGAAAGCTACATGATTTCTTTTACATGTCATCCTAATCTAGAAGTTGTCTATAGTTTTGTAGATTTTTTACAAGAGATAATATCTAGAATATTAAAAATTGACTAAAATCTAATATTTTTGAACCATGGACACTAACACTAATGTCTAAAATGGTATTGCCTCTCTAAATCTAAAAGGAAGCCATACTCTAGATTTTTTTACATGGTGTGCGCATAGCGGTACGACACCCCGCAAAATGTCCTTCCTTAATTAATTCCATTAAGAACGAAGCACAATCAATGCAATCACCCTAATATCATCTTCCAAGAAGAACATTCATTTATTTCGGCCATGGCAACTTGTCATTACAGACCCTTGCCATGCATTTACCATCAAACACAAGCACTTGGAATAATCGTCCAATTCACATCCCACAATTAGTTAATCTAATCAATCCACAAAACAATGGTATCCTTTTCCAAACATTGCAGGAATAGTTGCAATAACCTTCTGTCACGTGTTTGCTCTCCCCCTTGGGATCTAAGCGATTCCATGCAAAAATTACTTAACACTTCCTCCATTCGGCTATAAGACATATGTCGAAGTTTCAACATTGTTCAAGACACGAGTTCTAATAATCCCTTACTTTGATTGATAAGCAAACATTCTTGAGTACAAAAGCATCGGTCTTTCCTTTGACTTAGAGTTTCCTAACTCTTGAGCTGAAGGGGAGCTATAAGCTCTACCCTGAGACCTACGGACCACTTATTGCTCAAGTGTTTCAAACCGAGCGGCCATTGCTACCTCTCACATAGCCGACGTGTTGAGATATCGAGCTCCACTCCTGATATGCTAGGGTGACCACTGTGCATTTATGTCACTGACTTGTCAGTTTCAGATGCGGTTGGTACACCGCCCATGAATAATAGCTAGATGACAACTATCCTTATCTACTCTAGTTCGTGGCTCAGTTAGTATGCCACCTTAGTTAGTTGAGTTTGGTTTGAGACCCATATATAGGGTTCTTCTGTTTCTATGTACTTGAGTTCTTTTTTGGCTTACACAACTAAGAATAGGAAAATTGTTTTCAGCCTCCACCTGTGTGTGTATTCCCCCATTGTGCAAGCAAGAAAGCTACAAGTGAGACTCCTTCCTTCTCTCCCACAATCTTGACATGGTATCAAAGCCTTGTTCATGGTAAGGAGCTCAAGAAAGCAAACCAAGTTCACGGCGTTCTGGTAAGAGGACTAGTGTTGCTTTCATTTTTCTGGTTTGGGAGCAAGTCTCTGCAAGTAGCACAGCCGAAAAGTGCAGGAGTGCATTGTCTCAGATTGAGATGCCCTTTGCGGTGTGGTAAGAGGGTAGTATATGCTGCGGGATAGGACTTTAGTCCTTGGTATCCCTATTTTTTTTATTTGAGGCCATTTCGGGGCCTGTTTTGGAGGCGGAAGTTTTCTGCACACACTCAGGAAAATGCCCTGTTTTATGCTGTGCGACCACTATTCTACATGTCGGTGGAAAGTTACTGCAGGAATTACATCGTATGCCGTGCGCAAAGACATTGGGAGTTACAGAATCATCCTTGTTGCCTGTTGATGCAAAATCGTCACTAGGAAGTGACTATGTGGTCAAGTACCACTTTCATCAGTTTTGCAGATTTGCCCTTGTGAGGCTCAAGCTGTGTTTTTTGCAGTGACAGAATTTTTTGCAGTGTTCTGTAATGGCGTCTGATTCTCTTTCACAGATTGTCACTGAAAAGCTTGACAAGAACAACTTCCAAGCATGGAAGTTTAGAATAACGAATTTCCTTATGGAAAAAGGATATTGGGAATTTGTTTTTGCAGGAAATGAAGAAGAACCAGTTCTTCCTGATGTTCCCAATCAACAGCAAATGCAGGCATTTAAAGCATGGCATGAGAGAGCCAAAAAAGTTATGTACTGGCTGTCTATCAATATTTCAGACTCTATGATTGTGCATATTCAGGATGCAAGTACGCCAAAGGAGGCATGGGATACTCTGTCAAAAATGTATAGCACAAATGTATAACTCAAGCAAGAGTTGCACAATGTGCAAAGAGAAAGTATGAGCATCAATGACTACCACATGAAGGTGAAGAAGATCGCAAATGCACTTGCTTCCATTGGGTCGCCAGTGGAAGATAATGATTTAGTTTCCGTGACCTTGAATGGTCTAGGAAAGGATTATGCACAGTTCCGAACATCCATTTCCGTCCGTGAAAGATTTTCTGATTTTGAGGAGTTGATTGCTCTTCTAATTTTTGAGGAGCAAAGAAATGGTGGTGCATCTTCTTCAGGAGGAACTTCAAAAGAAGCTGTCTTCTACTCAAATGCTGGAAGAGGTAGAGGCAGAGGTAGAGGAGGCCGATCTGGAGGCCGTGGTAGAAATTAGAATATGCAGCAAACTCAAGAAAACCAGTCCTATGGAGGAGAACGTGGTAACTCTAGAGGCAGGGGGAGCCAAAGAGGTCATGGTGGATGGCAAAGAGGCCAAAATGCAAACAGTAATGTTGAATGCTACTACTGCGGTAAAATGGGTCATATGGCTAAAGACTGCTATAAAAAGCAGAATAACATCATGAGTGGAAAATTGCAACAAGGGAATTATGCATCTTCTAGTAGACAGGGTGATGATAGAAATGAGCATTTGTTTATGGTGCAGCACATGACCAATTCTGTGACAAGTGCAGAAGAAAGCAACGATGTGTGGTATGTTGACTCAGGTGCATCAAACCACATGACAGGTCATGCAGAATCAATGCAGGCTATAAGGAAAATGGAAAAACCAGGATTTGTGGAGACTGGTGATGATACTGCACATCCTATTGTGCAGATTGGAAAAATTCCTTTGTCTATGCAGGATGGGAAAAAGAAATACCTGTCGGATGTATTTCATGTCCTGAATATCACCAAGAACCTAGTTTCTGTTGGTCAAATGGTTGAGTAGGGCTTGCAGGTCAGATTTAATTCTCATGGATGCTTTGTTGAGGATATGAAAAATAAAGGTCCCTTGATAGCAAAAGGAAAGAAGAAGGGCAGAATGTTTACGGTGGATGCAAACATGCCTGAATTGAGTGCAGCAATATTTGCATATGGGACCAGTGTAGTTGCAAATATTGATATCTGGCATAAACGCATTGATCGTGTTAATGTACAGTGACTTAAATCAATGCAAGCCCAAAATATTGTTGCAGGATTGCCTAAATTCAAGGTTGCAGAAATGCATAAGGTATGTGAAGCCTGTCAGTTTGGAAAACACGCAAGAAAACCATTTCCTAGACATGTTCAAGAGAGTAAGAAGCCATTGGAATTAATCCACTCTGATGTGTGGACTACTAAAGCTGCATCTCTTGGAGGTTGTCATTATTTTGTCACTTTTATTGATGACTATAGCAGAAAAGTTTGGGTGTATTTTATGAAAAAGAAAAGTGAAATTTTTAGGCATTTCAAAACTCTTAAAGCTATGGTTGAAAAAGAAACAGGCCTGCAAATAAAATGCCTAAGGTCAGATGGAGGGGGAGAGTACCTCTCAAATGAGTTTGCAAGGTTCTTGCAGGAGCATGGCATAAAGCAGCAATATTCATGCAGTCATACCCCACAACAAAATGGAATTGCAGAAAGGAAAAACAGGCATATTGGAGAGGTATCTCATGCCATGCTCAACGAAAAAGACTTGCCAGATTTTTACTGGGCTAAAGCAGTTGCTACAGCAGTCTACATAATGAACAGGACTCCCACTACAGCAATACATGGAATGACTCCAGAGGAGAGGTATACTGGTAGGAAACCAGATACTTCTCATTTGAAGATTTTTGGTTGCATTGCCTATGTTCATGTGCCAGATGAGCTGAGATC
The DNA here is from genome assembly GCF_053477565.2 of Lygodium microphyllum. Classification (NCBI taxonomy): domain Eukaryota; kingdom Viridiplantae; phylum Streptophyta; class Polypodiopsida; order Schizaeales; family Lygodiaceae; genus Lygodium; species Lygodium microphyllum. The sequence continues at coordinate 82,627,444 of NC_141142.1, read as the reverse complement.
CAAGTTGGATCCAAAAGCTGAGAAGTGTATCGTTATTGGTTACTCTCTGCAAAAGCAGAAAGGGTATAGATGCTATAACCCTTCTACTCGTAAGTTTACAGTGAGCAGAGTTGTTGTTTTTTATGAGATCAGTAGCTAGTATAAACCAGTAAATGTGATTGATGATGTAGATGCACAAAATGGTAATGATGTACATAATTCACAGCAGCAGTCACAAAATATTAGTGGACCTGGAGTGTCCTCTAGCAGTGGTTCACATTCTTCGCCATGGACAAGTAGATTGCGATCAGGAGAATTTTCTCAAAGCAATGCAGATAGTGGTATGCAGGTATCACGAAAATGAAAAAAGAAGGTAGATTAGCCCATGTTTGATGTGAATGCAGATCACTCTTATGTGGATGGTGAATCCAATGGCTCAGAACAGAGCATTGATGATAAGTTGGGTATTCGTTCTATTGTTACACTTGGAGTAAGGACGACCAAGGATGTTTTGAGAGCACCTGGGAGTGAACCTACCTTGAGTAGGTCTACCAGAGCTAGGTATCCTGTGGATAGGCTGAAATATGATGGATTTACAGCCATTCACTATGCATATATGGTCAAAGTGATACAGGAACCAGAACCCACTTCTTTTAAGCAAGCCATGGGAAAAGAAAATGGGAGAAAGCCATGGATGAAGAAATGGATGCCTTGGAAGCAAATGCTACATGGGAATCGGTACCTTTTCCTAAAGATAAGAATGCAATTGGTTGTAAGTGGGTTTATAAGGTGAAGCACAATGCAGATGGCTCTGTGAACAGATACAAGGCAAGATTAGTAGTCAAGGGATATGCACAAACATATGGCATTGATTATGAAGAAGCATTCAGTCCGGTTGCAAGGATGGCAACTGTAAGAGCAGTCATTGCTATGGCTACATCAAAGGGATGGTCTTTACATCAGATGGATGTAAAGAATGCCTTCTTGCATGGTGATTTGCAAGAAGAGGTCTATATGGAGCAGCCACCAGGTTATGTGCATGCTGTTCATCCTGAGTTTGTTTGTAAGTTGAAGAAAGCCTTGTATGGCTTGAAGCAAGCACCTAGAGCATGGTCTGACAAGATAGGACAGTATCTTGTTCCTATTGGCTTTCAGATTTCCAAGGCAGATTTCTCACTTTATGTGAGAAAAATAGAGAAAGGTATTATGCTACTTGTCATTTATGTTGATGATTTGATTATGACAGGTGATAGTGATGAAGATATCCTTCATGTGAAAATGCTATTGAAGCAGAAGTTTGAGATGAAGGATTTGGGAGAGCTACGTTATTTCTTGGACATTGAGGTGATTAGATCACCAAGTGGGATATGGCTCTTGTAGAGGCTATATGGATTGGACATGCTATCCAAATATGGGATGACAGGCTGTAAGCCTGTTTCAGTTCCTTTGGAGCAGAATGTGAAGTTGAGCACAGATGCAAGTGAGCTTCTCGAAGCCCCTACTATGTACAGACGCGTAGTAGGAAGTTTGATTTATATGACTATTACCAGGCCAGATTTGAGCTATGTTGTTGGATTGGTAAGTCAGTTTATGCAGGCTCCAAGGAAACTGCATTTGGATGCGGCTAGATGCATACTCAAGTATGTGCTGTCCACATTGCAGTATGGACTATTTTATGAAACTGGGATTCATATACAATTGCATGGATACACTGATGCTGATTGGGCTGGTAGTATTTCTGATAGACGATCTACCAGTGGATATGTGTTCTCTTTTGGGAGTGCTGCAGTCACTTGGAGCGGTAAGAAACAGCCTACAGTTGCCTTGTCGAGCACAGAGGCTGAGTACAGGGGTGCAGCAATGACTACATGTAAGGTAGCTTGGTTGCATAAGCTACTTTATGATATGCATCAGCCTACAAATGGGTCAGTTGTCATTTATTGTGACAACATGAGTAGTATACACTTGGCAAATAACCCAATCTATCATGCTAGAACAAAGCACATTGAGGTGCATTATCACTATGTGTAGGAGAGGGTTTTACTAGGTCTTATTGATCTAGTTTATGTCAGCACAGAGGATCTATATAGGGTGGTTGATTCGTGATCAACAATGTGGGCATGTAAGGTGTCTTCAATAATGGAGATTCATATATTGGATTGAAGAGATTCAAGAAGCTTAGAAGAAGAAATTATCAATATGTCTCAAAAATTAAAATATGGATTCATGGAGGCTTCCCTACTTGAGGAAACATGAGTGGTCTCCATTTCTATAATTAGTTATATCTTACATTTTCCCAATAATGAGAAAAGTTGGCCTTTACAGGATTGTAGCTTTGCATTTGTGGGCTAGATCATTGGTTGGCTTAATTCTTGCTAGTAATAGTATAGAAAGGTATTGTAATTAGCACCTTTGTCAAAGATTACATCAGTTGTAATCTCTTTGGATGCAAAAGAAAATCGGATTGGGGGCCCTAGATACCAGATTTCAGACAAGGCAGCTGCAGGCATCATTTTTGCCCAAGATTTCACTGGTGGACTCCGAGGGACCCGATGCACCCTACCATCAAGTTTTCTCGCTTCTAATAACTCTAGGTTAGTTGCTAAATATATTTTTTTATTTGACTTTGTCATTCAAGACATACTGTATATAGATGAGTTTGCATCAAGGCAAGGAGGAGCTCAGCATGTGGATTGACGGAAGGATTCAACTTTGAAGAAGTACATTGGAAACCTTGTTTGCAGACTTGGTGGTCTTCCATAAGAAGTACTCACCACAAGGGCAAGAAACAATCATGAAAATTTGGAGCTTTGACCAAGTTTGGACCTTTTCGAGTGATACCTGTGACATTTAGCTTGGAGAAGTTGGTGCTAATCAAGCGGTCAAAGCTTCTTTACTTGTTTGACCAAACACGTGGCGGAGCAATGTGCATACTTGCTACATTAGGTGACCTTGGTAAAGTGTCAAATCCACTTATCTTTGAGAAAGAGTTGAAGGGGGAGCGCATCATTTTTGAAGCAAAGATGGAACTTATATTTTCATTGGAAGCTGGCCCCTCCTCTTCATCAATGAAAAAGCCAAGGAACCAATGAGAGTTCTTGTTGGCTATCAGCTTTTTGTATTTGCCATCACTATCAACCATCGCATATATTTTTCTTGATGAATATAAGATATTTTACTTTGTCCCTATAAATATTTATTTATTGAATAGATGTGTGCTTTGTGTCAGTGTGACGATAATGTGTAGTACGTGAATGACGCATTAACATAATCAAATTTAATCATGTCAATGTGTAATATCGCACTTGCGATTGTGTATAAGCAGTAACGTAACTCATATCCGTACATGTATTACTATTTTCGATACGTGCGTACATTAAACAAAAATTAAGAGTCGTGCATTTCAAGAAACAAAACAAAAAAACTTTACTCATTTATTTGAATTCAATAAACATCGCATGAGATATTATGTATATATATTCCAATGTGGTAGAGTATACAAAATTTTTTGGCCTTCCAAGACACTATGGTGCTATAACACTCATTACAAAACCTTGCATCATTAATATCATAACCTATGGAGGAGTCCCCTTGCCGTGTCAAAGCGCGAACATTAAAGTTCATGTCTTTATCTATGATTTTGACATACTTTGCATGGATGGCCGCTTGCTATGTATCATCAAACAAGTCGATGAGAAATCCCTCTACAGCTATTTGTGGGGCCTCCATAGTTGCAGCAATCCACCTTCCTACTGGTGGGACATCCCACACTCACGCCCAAAATCTTCCCATCCCTTTCAACTCCAAGTCTTGCATGACTTCTCGAACAACCTTATGAAAAGATCTTTTTGAGATGAGAAGCTTGTGTCCGCATTGGATTCTCCTTATCTTCCAAAGGGCAATAGTGTCCGATTTCCATCTCCTCTTCTTTTGTGTGGTGATCATTGTGCTCTATGGGAAGCACCTGTTGCTACACTAGAGGAAGCTCCACCTTGTGCTCTAGGTGGCGGGCATTGGTGTGAGGTCTTCCCATGGCCAAAATTGTGACATGCTTGCTTGGTGTGTGTCATGCAAGCTTGAGGAGGGCAAGATGGAGAAGATACAAAGGTTGGGGGTGTGAGAATGAAGGAAGCAAAGAAAGCAATATGTGAAAATGAGAAGAAGGATGAACTTTTAACCCATTTAAACCCAAAAACTAGGTTAATGCATCTTCATACGCACTGTCCATCGTGTAATCGTAAATCCATAACCTTTTATCAGAATGCGACGAAACTTCACACACCCACTTGTTAGGTGGCCAAGAGCCCTTTAAATTTAAAAAAAAAGAAATGCATGCAAACCCCTGGTTAAAGTCTAGAGTCTGGAGCCACTTTCCTAACGAGTGCGTGTGTGAAGTTTTGTCGCATTCCGATACAGTTTAGTATTTTAAAAATTATCTCAAACCAAAATTATGGATGGATTGATAATTGATTAATCAACATCATAACTACTAACCCTTAGAAACTTCACACCACATAGACTATACAAAGGTGTGGAGCTTTCGCTCAACCGCCAAGACCCACGGACCGCTTATTGTTCAAGCATTCCAAGCGATCTCTAATGGATACCTCTCACATAGCCGAGGTGTCGTCGATCCTATGAGTGTAGTGATCTTACCTTGATGCCGACATGAGTTGCCTTCTCTCTCGCACACACCGGTAGCTCCACGATCCTAGATGCTAGCTCAAGCATCCTCAAGCCTCCTCCATCTCCAAGATCCATCCACCATAGCCACGCGCGCAAGAGAAGGGAAGAGAAGGGAAGAGAAGAAGATAAGAGCTTCACCCTCTTGATCCCTCACTCTCACACACTCACTCTCTCACACTCTCACACTCCCTCTCTCAAGAGCACACACAAGCAAGAAGAGGAGAAGAGGAGAAAAAGAGAAGAGCTCTTGTTAGCCACACACCAAAGAATGAGCTTCCATTCAGTTTTTGAACTTTATATATACAAACCCTAAAATCCCATGGGCACCCATCCCTGTTTACATGACCGGCCATTATGGCAAGGTCCCTTTTTCTAATTCCCTCTTCTTGCTTCATGCCCTAAGCCTATACCTGTCTATTCTTTTAGAAGTGGCACAGGAGGGATCCTGGTGCTCTTTTACAAGTTTTTTGGAGTTTTTGAGGCACTTCTTATTTAAAATTATACTTTTGGCCTCGGCTTAGCTTTAGAGGAGGCCGCTTGCGTGTCTTTGCTCCTTTTTCATCTTCTTTCTGCTTTTTCATTCATTCTTCCGCCTTCTCAGCTTGGGCATTCTTCTACTTTCTTAGCTTGGGGTTAACATTACCCCCCTCCGAGATGGGTGCCAGTCCCATGGCACTCTTGGCGACTGTTGGGGTTTAAGAGGCAGTTGGCAAAGTAGTCGTGTAAGGCAGGGCCATGTGTAGACTTGGGTGCTCGTGGAAGCTTGGTAATAAGGTTTATTGGAGAAGCCAAATGGATAGCAAGTGTTTGACGGGGGCCTCCGAAGTCAGTGGTTGGTCGCCTTTGTGATGCTTGGAAGGAAAGGGTGCGGTGCTCTACCTAAGGGGGGTGTCTACCCTATTGTGTAGTGCATTGTGCTCGTGCTAGTGGAATGGGGAGTTGGGTCTAACCACATGCTAGCCTAGGTGATATCCCACGCTTGGGGGCCCCATTCGTGCAAGAGGTGCAGTGCAAGTAGCTTAGGGTGATAGGTCTAACCATAGGCGAGTGTGACCTCCCTAGGTATGTCCTACCCTTGATGGGCCCTAAGCGTGAAATGGGGGAGCAAAAAGGGCTAGGGGGTTAGGGGTGGAGCCAGCCGACCGAAGCCACCGGGCTAACTTGAGGACCTCTAGGTGCAGTGATCGTGCTTTACGTGGTGCTAAGTGCTTCTGTAAGTGAGGTGTTTTGTCCATTCCATGTGTTATGTTTCACTTGCTCTTCCTTGGATGGTTTTTCTTTTTCTTTTTCTATGTTCTTTTTTTTTTGAGTTGTATTACACTAGTAGAACGACAGCCTGTACGTAATCTTTCTCATCTGATTTAGGCGGAGAAGGGGGTCAGATGGATTTTTGCAAAAGTTGATGGCTTTGCATGTACCCTTTGAGGTTCATGCGGACGTGGAGGGAGGTGGTGGAAAGGAAGGGATGATTGTACCTAGTGAACTGGCTATCATTCATATCCTCTAGGAGAGCTAGGCAAAAGGAGGGGAGAAGGCTAGCTCTCATCATTAAACGCGCCATGGCATAGCTGTCAATGGTGTTAGGGTCAGAAAAGAGGGGAGACAAGCCACGCTCTTGTGGGATTGGGTCCTGCTTGAGTAGTAGCTTAAGTAACCTAAGATAATTACAGGTAGTTATAAAGGTTGGATCGGGGCATGAAGAGAAGTCTACGAGAAAACACATCATGGAATCATTTAGGCTTCCCGAGTCAAAAAGAAGGATATGTTCGAAGGAGGCAGCATTGGAGTTGTAGATGATGGGAAAAACTTGACGCTCATGGAGGGTGGCAACAAAATCCACACCCACCCTATGAGGATATGCCATGAATGTGGGGTCGTTCCTCTCATAGGGCAGGGTGTTACAAAAAGCCATTCAGGTGAGCATGCTAATGTCGCACACTTTCCTCCTCCATAGGGGTTGGCAGTTGTAGCCCTGTATAGTATGTGGTATTTCGAACACCTTGTCTTACCAAAACTCTACTTCTTCCCTTCCCCATAGAGTGGGGGTCCTCTCCCTTTCTTCCAGCCATTTTTGTCCCAATCGGCCACCAATCGTGATCACCTCTTCCATCACCTTGATCGGTAGGACCCTCCGCAAGCTACTAGGCATGAAGAAGCTGAAGGCGAATGAGTCTTTTTCTTTTTCTTTCCGTTCCCAAATCACCAACTCCGCATGGAATCCAGCAGGGAGGTCATCGAGGCATGGTGGGAGGGGTGTGGATGGCTGCAGGACCGATTTGGCTCTTAACTACTTCCTGGTTTCTTCAACTAATTTTCTCCATCTATTCCTTAGTGCGGCTTGTCTTTCCGTGAATGGATCAATCTGTTGCTGTTCTTGGACATGCAATGAGGGGGGTTGTGGGATTACCTCTTCTCTGATTCTCCCCATAACAAATTAAAGGTCAGTCTCCTCCCCTTACTAGTCTTCTAGTTGCGCTCCTTCTTCAAAACCCAGTGTGTCTAATTCCCTGGGGGTTAGGCCGGCTAGTAGTAGGTACTTCCATTGCTCTTCTAAGCTCAGCCTAACCTCCGCAGGTTGGGGTGGCATTTGTAGCCTCGCATCTAACACATTGCTGGGCACCAAAGGCTGTCTGGGCGGCATCTGCTTTACTTTTTGCAAGGATTTTTTCTTTCTCCACCAAAGCGAGGCACCGTGCCAATGTCTTCACCTGTTTCTCATTCTGCGTTGCCCATTCCTCTGCTCTTTTGTTCATTCCTTCCATGCTTTCCCCCTGCTTCTATGCCACAGTTACGAGCTTCTGCTCCTGGGCTTTGAGTTCCTTGCTCATATTCTCGTGCTCTTTCCTTCCCAAGTGTAGTTGATTGGTTATAAACTCGATCTCCTTTTGATGTTGCTCCCTCTCTTGCTTTCTCTCCTCCTCTTTGGCATTCAATTCCTCCATCATTTGCTCGATGTTGCCAGTTTTTGCCTCCGATTCCCCATCTTGCATCAGGAGGAGCTTATATTCTCGCTGCATCTGCACCACTTCTTGATTCTCATCCTCAAGAGTCTCGGTCTTGTCACTGGACCTCTCTTGGTCCTGGTGAGGGGGTGACCTGTCAAGCGTTTCTCCTTCTCCTTCTTCTGCATCTTGTGTCTCTTTCACTACCTCCTGGATGAGCGCAATCAAAATGCCTCCATAGGCAATAAACGAGGCCTTGGCTGAGGCCTTCTTTCTTTCTGTGGCCTTGGAAGCTGGGGACTCTCCTCCTATTGATGTGCTTCCTAAAGCCAATGCTTTAGTCGCGTGGTCGATGGTTTTGCACACATAATTGTTCCAATTGACTTCATGCAGGGTGTGAGCCGCTACATTCTCCAGCAGAGGCATGTTGATTCGATGCATTGAGGTGTTGTAGCGCTGTGGCTGGAGAAGAGCATGTGTACTAGTTTTGCTTGCAATCTGGCTTCCGCATCAGGGATGTCCTGGATGTTGATGCCGTCGTTAGTTAGCACGTCCTCCTTTTTCATTTTCAGCATGGCGTACATATCCCTCTTCTACTTCTTCTCTATCTTTGGCTCCAATCCCAACACCTTCTCCACCAAGGCAGGGGTTAAGCAAATCTATACCTGTTTGGCATTTTCTCCCCTTCCTACCATGATAGTGCCACACTCATTGGCAGGGTTGTAAGACCTTAGAAACTCCATATACTTTCTATGGCCAGGTTCTTGCGCAAATTTTTTGAGGTACTTGGTGAAGTTGCATTGTTCAATGACTCTCTTGGCCACTTTCTCCTTGGCCACCACACCCTCTACGTTGTGAATGGTTCGGAACTTAAGATGGCTATAGGCACGGCTCTCAAGAGTGATGCTGTATTACGCTATTTCCTCTTCCGTAAACAGAAGTCGGTGGATGCGGTCTTGCTGTGACATCTTTTGTTCCTGTCATAATCCCAAGTTTCCATTAGTGCTTCCACATTAACAATTCGCAAGAAAAGTCATAGTTTAAAAAGAAAGACTCTATATATTTATTGAATGAAAGCATTAAAGTCCCATCCAATGTAGAATCTTCCCTTCCGGCTTTAACTTTTTGCCCTTTATTTCAAAGTTCTCTTGACATTTTCCTACCTCACTCGTTGTTTACGTGTTTATGCGTTTTTCTTGATTTTTATTGGTTCTAATTTGATTCACCCTGATTTTCCTTGGTTTTTAATTTGATTCACCTCACTCCCCTTCCCCTCCTAGCTCGAGAAGAATCCTTCCTAGGATTGAAGGTTTTGGAGGTTGAGTACATTCTGCAATGGGCCTAGGAGTTACCGACGTAGAAACCAAGTGTAGAAATCGGAGTTGTACTCTAACTGAGCTGCGGGGTCGAGATCAAAAGGTCGAGTGCCCACATATGTAATGTAAGTGAAAACATTTGTTAGAAAGTCACCAGAGGCAACGCGGCTAGCAATATGTAGCCCTTCCTTAGTCAGTAGACGATCGAGGTAAGGGTGTCCCTTGATGTTCTCTTCCAGGGGGTGGTTGCAAAGAGTGGTTAACACTCTATACAAGGTTGGTACGACATAAGTGGGGTCGTACTCTACTATTTTGATTGCACGGCACTGCTCAGCATTTGTCATGACTCGGCACCCTTCTACTTCCCATTGCAACCTAAGAGTGTACCAGTGCTGCAAGAATGGGGATTCAGTCTCAGCAAGTTTGGATAATTCTGCAATTTCTTGGTCGGTGATGGTAGAAGTGGTTCGCTGATCATATGACGTGATGAGGTGTTGTTTGAGGGCTTACTCTTTAGAGATCTCGCTATTGAGCAATACAACAGTGGAGTTTTCTACCTTTGCGAAGGCGAGTTCAAACGTCTCCCAAGAACAAGGCATCGTACGAACTTCAGTTGCAAAAGGCTCAGGCAACAAAGCCTAAGTCCAAGCAGTCGTAGCTCAGAGCTAGCTCTCTGAAGGTGGCATCGAGCCATCTAATGCAATCAACCACGTCATCCCCTATATCTTCAGCTAGATCTGAGGCCAATATGTCAAAAATGATTTCCGCTCGTAGGAGGGTCTAAGACATGCTGGTGGTTGGGGTTTGATAGTACTAGAGCCTTTGACAATGGATAGTTGTGGTTGCGGGTGTTTTTGAGGCTGTGGTTGGGCGTCCTGGCTTAGGGTTGGGGAAGTAGTAGCTACTTCTGATGGACTACTGCCTTCAAAGTGGATCATTGTAGTCAAATGGGCTCTAACGGGTGATAGCTCATGTGACGATGTCTATCATTTGGGCCGATAGGCTTGTTCGACTCTCTTGGGCATGTGTGTGGATGAGCTTAATGGATGTGGGCCTGGGGAGCACTGCGCTTTATGGTTTTGAAGTTCTATGGGGCCAGGGGTGATCAGGCTTGGGGGTAGCCTACGAGTGGTGCCCTTTGTCATGTGAGCTTTAGGAATCCACATCCAGGCGTTCCCCTCATAGTAGCCTTGCGCATGCAGGAGGGCTTTAGGGACCCACCTTTGCCTGATTATGCGCCAATTTTTGTAACTGTGCCTTGGTGTCCTAGGTTTAGAGCTTCGGGTCTTATGAGGTTGTGTGTGATGACTCCTAGGCGGTGGTTGCAGCTGTTTAGGCCTCTATTGGAAACAAGGTTGTTGAGCCTTAGCGTTTGCTACCACGAGTAGCGGTTCTTGAGAGGTGGTGGGTGGTGGCTGAGCACTACCCTTCTCCTTAGATTTGGCTGCTAATAATTCTACCGGTGACTGTGCGGACTGTTCTATTACGCAGCCCTTGGTGAAAGCTATATCAATGCGGATGTTGCCTATGGTGAGGTGAATGCGCTGCAACTCATAATCAACGTTGCAACGAGTTTGCTTCTTGAAGGGTCGCCCTAGTAGCGTCTCCGTGCCTGTGTCCTTGGCGTCTGGCAACACATAGAAGATTATTGGTACACTCTCAAACTCGACAGAAATGGCGGTGGCCCTGCACTTACTGAGAAGTGCATACGAACGGCCCCCATATGGGCTTAATTTGGCATTAGTAGGTTGTAGTGGTGGTTTGCCAAGTTGGGTCCAATGATCGTGAGTCAAGACATTGAAGTCCACTCCCTCGTCAATTAAGGCATTGAAGACGCATGTTCACTTGGCTGATGTGTAGGTATGCAGGCTCCACGGTTTCCTCATCCTCGTCATCAATTTTGGTGATGGTGGCTACTCGTACCTTGACATGCGGTTCCAACATTGGTGGCTCATGCAAAGGATGCGTGGGAGGATAGTATTTCTTGACACAACTGCCATTAAAGAAGCCTATTCCCTCACCGTCTAGAGTCTCGAGCTCGACGTTGCGCATTCAGCTGATCGCATGGACTCTGAAAGGTCCAAGATCCCTAAACTTCATTTTTTGCTTATGCCCCTTAATTGAGTATAGGAGCACTAAGTCGCCTTGATCAAAGTTGCATTGCTTGACATGCTTGTCAAACTAGCTCTTGCGTCGTGCCTTCTCACATATGAGTGCATGAGTGGCTAGAAGGTGAGTCTGCGAGAGGCATTTGAGCTCAACTAGGCATTGTGTCCATGCCTCCTTTCCTTCCCATCGCTCCTGAAGTGCAATTCGCAGGCTAGGCACGAAGAATTCTATGGGGAGAATTGCTTCAGTTCTGTAGGTCAACCTAAAGGGGGTCTGTCTAATAGGAGATGAGCTATCACTTCATTCATGAAGTGTGTCCCCTGGTCAATGACTAGTTTGATGGGGCATCCGAATTGTGAGATCATATGCTCCCACAAGAACTTGGCAGTTGTTCAAGCATTGTTCTTTCATGTTGCTCTCACCTCTGCCCACTTCGTTAGGTAGTCTATAGCCACAATGATGTATTTGGCTTGAGAATACTGTGTAGCGGGGCTGATGGGTCCTATGAAGTCGATTCCCCATTTTTCGAAGGGTTTTCATGCAATGATTGGGGTCAACTCCATTTGATCCTTGTGAACTGGGGCCTTCGTCCCCACTAGCATTCGTCACAATGCTTAACAAATCACGCAGCATCACAGAACAGCATTGGCCACCATAGTTGAGACTACAACACCTTGTGGGCCATCGTGTCTCTGCTAAAGTGCCCACCAGCAATTCCACTGTGTGTCTCTGAGAGCACGTCATGCATCTCATGTTCGCACATGTATCTGCACAGCAATCCATCTTACCCTAAGCGATACAGTTGGGCTGCTATCAACTGGTAGGGTTAGATTTTGAGAATAAGTCGCTTCAACCTTGCCTTCTCTATTGGTTGTTCAAGCAGTCCGTGCTCAAGGACTTTGACTATGTCATCTGCCCAATGTGACATTAGATTGGCCTTGAATAAATCTCTCCCACTCAAGAGGTTAAAGAGGTGGGCATCTAGTAATTCATCGGTAATGCCTTCTCCAGTAGATTCTCCTATGGGGATGCATGACATATGATCAGTCATGTAGTGTTGTTTTCCCTTCCGTACAACCACAGAGAAGTCAAACTCCAAAAGTAGAAGGAGCCACTGAGCTATGCCTCCAGTAGTGCAAGGTTTATTCACTAGGTATAGCAAGGCTTGATGGTCCACAAAGAAGGTAAAGAGTGTAGCCAATAGATAATACCAGAACTTCTTTACAGCAAACATCATGGCCAAGCCCTCTCTTTCTGTCATCAAGTAGTTCATTTCTGTCTCCGTGAGTTGTCTACTAGCAAAGCTCACCGGATAGTCTAGGTTGTGCTTGTTGCCAGGTTGGCACAACACTACCCCCACAACAAATTTAGAAGCATCGATATGCACGTGGAAGGTTATGGTCCAATCCAGGGCTCATAGAATTGGTGCTGTGGTTAGATCCTTCTTTAACTCTTCATATGCTCGTTGGCAAGCTTCAGTCCATTCAAAGACAATCAGCAGCTTGTATAAAGGTTTGGCTATCAATGCGTAATTCAGCACAAACCGCTGATAGTATCTTGTATGGCCTAAGCAGCATTGAACTCCCTTGTAGTTGGTTGGGGGTGAAAGGTCAACAATAACTCTAACTTTCGAGAAGTCAGTGGCAATGCTGCTCTTTGACACACATGGCCGAGGATGCATCCATGCTTCACCCAAAACTAGCATTTCAAGGGATTCAAGGAGAGATGATATAGGCGACACCGCTCGAAGACTGCTTGGAATTTGTTTAAGTGTTCCATCCAAGTCGAGTGAATGCAAAGGTCATCGACAAAGACTTCCAACTTCTTGCGAAGCATGTCTTTAAATATAGTGCACATGAGACGTTGGAAGGTGGCAGGGGCATTAATCAACCCGAAAGGCATGACTATGTAAGTAAAGACACCCCACTCGGTGGCGAAGGTAGTCTTATGCTTGTCGGCAGGATGCACTTGCACCTAATTGTATCCTGAGAAGCCATCCAAAAAACTGTAGGCCTCCTTGCCCACCATTCTTTCAAGCATGTGCTCAGTGTATGGCAATGGATAATTGTCCCTTTTAGTAGCAGCGTTCACCTTCTTGTAATTGACGCACACTCTAATTTTTCCATTTTTCTTCATCACAATGACTATAGGTGATACCCAGTCCGTGTGCTCAATTTCGTAAATGAATCCTACTCTCATTAGCTTATCAATCTCTTCCTTGACAGCTCGCATGCTTTGGATTCATTGGGTATGGTCGATGCTTCACTGACGTTGCGTCTAGTGTCATGGGTATATTATGAGTCACTATACTCGAGTCTACCCCTTTAAGCTCTTCTAGGGACCATGCGAATATGTCTATGTACTCTCGCAAGAGAGTGATAAGACTCGTTTCTTCTTCCTCAATCAAGTCATCGATAATGAAGGCTGGTCGGGGTGTCTCCCCTTCCTAGGCTAAGTTCACCTCCTTGACCCTGGTTGGTCCCTCGATTGGTTCACTCGTTTGCCCTTGCCATTTGGCACCCAACAAGATCACTACCCTATCTCCTTTCTTGAATTTCGTAAATCGTTTAGGGAGATCCCGTGGTTTTCAATATTCGCCTGTTCGTGTGTCCCTGGGTTGGTTCGCCCTTCCCTGGGTGGACGGATAGGTCCCCGTTGATACGTCGGGTCTTGGGCAGCCTAGGTATTTCTGGGTCGCTATCCGAGCTTACCTCCGACTCAGAGTCAAACTCGCCATCTTCGCTAGAAGAGGGGATCTCCCCTAGTGGTCGTAGTTCAAATGGTGATTCTACCCTAAGTATTGGTGTCGCTCCTAGTTGAGCTAGGCCTTCTTGCTCAAGGTCTATGGCTCCTACATGTTCTAACCAAGCGTGATCACAATCCATGCGCATGCTTCCTCGCTCTATCCTGTAGACACTTCTCTGGCTTGGTATATCTCTTGTCATTGATCAAGGACTAGGGCCCAGTTGTACATAAGGTTCAAGTCATGCACCCTGGTCCATTCCCACTTGGATTTGCCTAAGAGATCCTGGAGTGGTTTGAAGTTTGCTACTTAATTGTCAGCCAGCTTGTCTGTTAAGTATTCTAGAGCCTCCTGGAGTTCTCTCTTATTGCTTGGCACTTGAAAGGTGACGGGCTTAGGTCTCCCAAGAAGGGTTCCTTTCATCATGCAAACTAGTACAGAGGGCGTGCCGTCAGTCATGCCCATCATCTTGATGGCTTGCTCATACACCTCTTGATCCAAGAACGGCAGGTCGACTGTAGCAAGGACATGCATCTAATCCCGCTCATCCTCTAGGCATGGGATATACTTGGTTAAGGACCCACAAGACTTTTTTACTTGAGCGTCACCCTTGAGCATCGCGGAGATGGCATCCAAGTTGACTGGTGAGGTCTTCCAAGTGTCCATCTCTACCCTCTTCCACCCTATTGCCTAAGAATATCAAGCTATTATCCCAATCTTTGATAACTCTGGCATTGCGCATCCAGGGTCGACCTAACAGGATATCGTAGTCCACCCCCTTCATGACTATAAAGTCGACAGAGAATTGGACACCTACGATTTTCACTGGCCAGTTTTTAAGTACCCCGAATGGCTTCACTCTCATGTTGTTTGCTAATGTGACATTAAACCGAGCGGTCTCAACAAGTAGGTTTCCCCAGGTTTGTAGTACTGCGTGGCTCAGCACACTAACATCGGCTCCTGTGTCTACAATCCCCTTCCTCATTGTGTCGCCTAAGGCTAGGACTGGTAACACTGCATACATATCGGTGCCTTCCCAAAAAGCATTAACATGCAAGGATTTTGGCAAAGAGTGTAGCGTTAGACTCGGTATTTGTGTTTCTGCATCCTGATCATGCACATCTATAGCTTGTTCTCGTGACCCCTCAACCCACTCATTGAGGTCTTGCCATAGGGTAGGATGCTGCTTAAGCAAGTCTCCCAGGCTTAACATCACAGGGGTAGTCACTAGCGTGGTAAGGAGGCTGTGGGCTGCTCATCCCTCTCCTATACCGGATTGTCCTAGCCAACGGCCATGATTGATTTGAGGGCATGCAGCATCAAGGCTTGGCCTAAGGGGTACTGCCTGCAGTACAGTTGCATCTCTTGACTTTGGTCGAGGGGGTGAGACCGCCATGTTCATGCTGGTGAGATCATTGATCTCATCCTCTAGGATGGGCTCGGCATCCCTTAAGTGCTCTTGGGCCTCTTTCACCCAGTCCTTCGCTTTCTCTATGGCCTCGAGTTGGAGCTTTGGATGCGGGTACACTTCCCTTTTTGGCCATCTTGGGGGCTGAAGTTTTTGCCTCTGCATTCGTGACCTTCTTTCCAATAGGTAGAGTTGTAGCACTCTCAGTTTTCAGTGCGATCTTAGCCTCCGATCTCTTCTTCCTTTGCCTGCGACTCTTCTTCCCTATCGAGGCTACATCGAGGTTGCTGGGTCCCGGTAGTGACATGCCGGCCTGCTTCGTCTGGGCATGGGTCATGACCCGCAATGGGATAGGTGTGGCCTCCCCATCAAGGTTCTCGACGCCAAACAGCCCCAATGGAACAAAGGATACGTTGGCTAAACTTGCGGAAGGTTTTCACTTTGGGCAATTGACGAAGAGATGGGTGATTTTGCACTCAACGCACCTTAGGTCAACTTTGTCTCTATTCTACTGCTCCCTCTCGGGGCAACATGATGAGACTTAACTCGGGTGACCACAAGTCCAACACATGATTGGATCATGCGTCTTCCCTCCTAGGCCTCTACCTCATCCTCTCCCCAATGCCATCACTAGTACTGGTCGATAGTCCATAAGGATTGCGTTGCCCTCATCATCGTGACAGACATAAGGGCATAAGTAAGTCTCTTCCTCATTTGGCTCTTCCACGTAGTGGACTGGAGCATCACTCGATGGATGGGTCACATACGGACTAGGCGGTCTAGGTATACCCGTAGGGTTTATGTCCACCGTATGGGTAGCTGGCTTAATGTCGTTAGGTGCAGGAAGGGCCAATGGGGCTCGCCTTTCGAAGAGTGGTTGCAGTCTATTCGCTAGGTAAGATTGACCATATGGTTGGGAGTACAGAAGTTTCATGGGAAATTTGCAATGCACAATGTCATGACCAAACTTGCCACAGTTAGCACAAGGTCTCGACCGAGGGTCTTGACACTCGGCCGGCAAATGGTTTCTGCCACAGTATACACATTGGACATGTGGCCACATTGGTTGTCTCCACAGGTCTTGCAGCTTGACTATCTCCATCTTGACATTAGCCACGTCTCTGTGGCCTTCCCCTTATCTTGGGATGATGAGGTTGGTCGTTCACTAGAGGCTGACGCTCTTTCTAAACTTCGCGAGATGGCTTCTTTTGAGTTGGAGCTCCTAGAGCTCCTCTCTTTTAGCTGATCATCAACTCTGATAGCTTCCTCAAAATCCCTAGCTAGTGTGTCTTGCTGCAGGCTCGAGTTGGCTGCCAAAGCCTTATATAGTTCCTCATTTCAAATTCCGCTGATGAACACAGTTGAAACTGCTCTTTCAATCGGTCATTCGCCTGTAGGGATTCTCTTGAAGAGGCTCCTCACGTGGGTTACGTAATCGCGAATGTCCTCCTTCTCTTTCTGCTTGACATTCATCAGTCGTACTAGCAGATTGTATGAGTATCTAGGCTCGACAAATCTCTTAATGAAGAGATTCTTGAGGCTATTGAAATTTGCTCGCTTTGCGACATCTAAGCTTGTATACCAAGTCCTACCCTTGTCACCTAAGTAGAGCCCAAATGCTTGAGAGTGCTGAGTTAAGTCGCTGAGGCCGTTGGCTTCGCAGACTTGCTTGAACTGCTCTACAAAGCTGTATGGATTGTCATGGGGTTAGTACTTGTCGAGCTGCTTTGCGATTATTGGGATTTTAGACTGGCTCTTAGAGCCTTGGTTTGCTCCTAACCCTGTCAGCAGTGAGGTTACCAATGCTGCAGCACTTTACTCTGCTACGGTGTTGTCTAACAATCACTTCATAAGAAGCTCGCTCAGCGTTAAGTCTCCTTCTAGGGCTCTCTCATGATCCGTTCGATTTCTATCAGCTAAGTTCAGCACTCCCTGCACCTCACGCAACTCCGTGCTTTATCTTTGACTCCTGGCTTGCTGGTCTCTATTGTATGCGGCTATGCTTTGCAATGCCTTGTGAGCTAGCTTTCTCTCTTCTTCTAAGTCTGCGATGATAGCATTTGTTGTCCAACCGCGATGCTCATACCGGGCGTGCGCATCATAGCTGATGACCAGTTGCTGAATAGCCTCTGGAAGATGCCTAAGTCGAGTTCCTTGTTAGACTTGCGGTCTGAGCTTTCCTCTGCCATAGTCGAGTTCTCGTGCTCTGCCAAGCTATCAATCAAGTTTAGTAGGTTTGTCAAATCCACTTGGTTTGCACCGCTTGCTTGGTCCTACTTCGCGTGTTGAAGGTTTGTCTCTGTCTATAGGTTCTCTCCTATTCTTGGATTCCTTGAGTGGCTTATCTGAGTGAGTTCCTTGACTTATTAAATACAGTCCTCAATTTATCTCCACTCAGTGCATGTGTTCTTTCTAGTGTACTTGTGCTCAATCAAGCTTTCAGTTTTCCTTAAGTGCACTTCAAGTGCAAAAATTCAAGGTGAGTGCAGCAAACAGCCTCTAAGCATCTTACGCACCCTCGCTTCATTTTGGGCCTGATAGGCTTTGCCGATCAATTCTCTGGTCATCTAGACGGGATTTAGGGCTTTTCGGTTATGTTGCCTTGCCGTTTTTGGGTCCAATCAGAGTTTTATGGCTCAGCGGGTTGCCTCTAGGTCTCTAGGTTTCTAGGCATCGCGACAGCCCACTCAAACTGCTAAGCGGCTGCTCCTTACAGTTTTGCCTATTCCGCGCACCAGAATCAAGTTCTGAGCGTCAAGAGTGCTTGTGACAATTTATGTTGTTGAGCTCCAGCTGGGTCAAGTCAAATTTTTGAAAAGTTGAGGCAAATATGCACTCGGCCCAACTGATCCGAATTGCAGGGGCCGAGTGGGTGACTCGGACGGGCCAAATCGCAATGGTCCAAGTACAAAAAAATTTTGCAGGCCAAGGTCCGAATGGCATCACTCGGACGGAGTGAGTCAAGTGTTGGGCCGAGGGTCGAGTCCGGGCCAAGGGCCAAATCGGTAAATGGGACCGAGTGGACTTCGGGCCGAGTGTCTAGTTGGTCAAAGGGCTGAGTGCCGTCACTTGGAGGGTCTGAGTGGACTATGGGCCAAGTGTTGATTAGGGTTTCTGGGTCGGGTGGGCCGAATGGCAGGGTCCAAGGGCCAAGTCTAGGACTGGGCCTAACAACAGCCGCTTGAACGGGCCAAACGCGGTGCGACAAATGCCGTGCCATGACAATTTCGATCAAATCTCACGATTTAGGCAATCACTCCAAGCACAAACTTCTAGATCCCAACTAAGGCACCAAGGGAATTGATTGGTATACCTAGGGTGAGCGGTAGGCTCTCCTATGACGAGATCGAATCAAATCTTTGTAGGGGCTCTCTCTCTCTCTGTCTGTGTGTGCAATAGTTGCAAATGAGCTCTCCCTTGGCCTCTTGGCTCTTAAACCCCTCCCAGGTAAGGCTTTGACTCTCCCAATCACTCACTTACCGACATTAAGCATCCCAAGCAATGACGCTAGAACGACTGCTAAGTTCTTATGGAAGCAAGTGATTTCACGATTCAGCTACCCCATTGAATTGGTCAATGACCAAGGCACGCACTTCATCAATGAAGTGATTGCGCATCTTCTGTCCACCTTCCTCATCATCCATTGCAAATCCTCGCCATACTACCCTCAGGAAAATGGCCAGGCCGAATCAATGAATAAGATTCTTGTCAATGTCCTGACCAAGGTCGTCTCTGCTTCATGCAGCAACTGGGACAACAAGCTGATGGAAACTTTGTGGGCTTACCACACAGCTTATAAAATGGCTGTCGGTCAAACCCCCTTTAGGCTGACAAATGGAACAGAAGCAATTCTACCATTAGAATTCTTCGTTCCTAGTCTGAGGATAGCGCTTCAAGAACGATAGGAAGGGAAGGAGGCATGGACATAATGCCTGGTTGAACTCGAGCGCCTCTCAGAGACTCGTCTTCTAGCCACCCATGCGCTGATATGTGAGAAAGCCCAACGCAAGAGCTAGTTTGACCAACACGTCAAGCAGCACGAGTTCGAACAGGGTGACTTAGTGCTCCTCTACTCAGTCAAGGGGCATAAGAAAAAAATAAAATTTAGAGGTCTTGGACCCTTCAAAGTTCGTGCGATCAGCCAAACAGGCAATGTCAAACTTGAGACACTAGACGGTGAAGGAATAGGCTTCTTCAATGGCAGTCGTGTCAAGAAGTAATACCCTCCTACGCATCCTTTGCATGAGCCACCGATGTTGGAACCGCCTGTCAAGGTATGAGTAGCCACAATCACTGAAATTGACGATGAGGACAAGGAAGCCGTAGAGCCCGCATACCTCCATATCACGATCACTGCCAACCAAACATGCGCTTTTAATGCCTTGATCGACAAGGGAGCAGACTTCAATGTCTTAACTCATGATCATTGGACCCAACTTGGCAAACCACGACTTCAACCCACCACTACCAAATTAAGCCCATATGGGGCCCACTCATACGCACTTCTGGGCAAGTGCAGAGCCGCCGTCTCTATCAAGTCTGCGCAATTGTACCACCGATTTTTTACGTGTTGCTAGACACTAAAGACGCAGGCACGGAGTCGCTACTGGGGCAAACTTTCAAAAAGCAAGCTCACTGCAATGTTGATTACGCGTCACAGCACATCCACCTTGCAATAGGCAACATTCGCATTGTTACAGCTTTTAGCAAGGGTTGTGCGACCTCATCCCGGGCCATAAAGCCACCGATAGAAACATATGTAGTCAAGTCTAAGGAGAGGGGTAGTGCGTGGCCGCCACTCCTCGACTTTCATAGACTGCAACCCATAGCAGCCAAAGCTAAGGCTCCACAGCCTTGCCTTCAATGAATGCCTAAACAGCCGCAACAACAGTCACCTCGGAGTTGACGCTCCTACCCTCATAAGACTAGAAACTCTAAACTTAGGAGGCCCAAACGCAGTTACACGAATAGATGCGTAATCAGTCAAAGATGGGTCCCCAAAGCCCTCTTGCATGCACAAGGCTACTATGAGGGCAATGCTTGGCTATGGATACCTAAGGCCCACACGGCCAAGGGCACCACTCGTACACCAGCCTCAAGCTTGATCATCCCAAAAACTGTAAAATCTCAAAACCACAAGCCGCAGAGCTTCCCTGACCCGCAACCATCAAGTTCATCCACACGTGAACCCAAAGAGTCGCCCAAGCCTATCGACCCATGCGACAACCACCTTCACAAGAGTCATCACCCACAAGAGCCGATCCGACTTCCCAAATCCATCCTGAAAGCAGCAGGTCATCACTCAAGGCTACTGCTAACCCAACCATAGTCCCAGCGACCCAATCGCAAGCTCAAGAATACTCACAACCGCAACTTTTCATTGCCAAAGGCTCAAGTCCTACCAAACCCCAGCCACCCGCACGACTTAGACCCTCTTTCGAGAGGAAATCCTTTCTCACACTAACAGCTGATTTAGTTGAAGAAACAGGGGATGACGTGGTGGATTGCATTAAGCGACTGGACGCTACTTTGGTGTCACTAGCTCTGAGCTACAATTGCCTGGACTTAGGCCTATTGGATGAATCCTTCGCAACCGAAGTTTAAACGATGCCTTATTCTTGGGAAACGTTTGAATTCGCATTTGCAAAAGCCGCTACCTCTGCTGCTGAATTGCTCAGCACTGAGATCTCCAAAGAACAAGCTATCAAACAACGCCTCATCACATCGTATGATCAGCGAACCACTTCTGCCATCACTGACCAAGAAGTTGCAGAGCTGTCAAGACTTGCTGAGATGGAATCCCAATTCTTAAGGCATTGGTACACTCTTAGGTTGCAATGGGAAGTTGAAGGATGCCGAATAATGACCAACGTTGAGCAGTACCGCGCTATCAAAACAGCAGAGTACGACCCCACATATGTCGTGCCAACCTCATATCGAGTGTTAACCACTCTTCAGAGCTGTCCCATAGAAGAACACATCAAAGGACACCCCTACCTCGACTGCTTGTTGACCGAGGAGGAGTTACACATTGCTAGCTGGGTCAACTCTGGTGACTTTCTAACTGATGTTCTCACATACATCACACAAGTGGGGATTAAATCCTCTGATCTAGACTGCGATGCTCACTTAGAGTACAACCCCCAATTCTATAATTGGCTCCTTCATAAGTAAATACTACGCCACCATGCTAAACGCCCTCACATTTCTAACTCTAAATCCTAGGAAGGATTCCTCTTAAGTTGGAAGGGGAGGGGGAATTAGTGAAATACATAAGCATATATTATGAAGTAAAGGGAAAAAAGTCAAAGTCTGAAAAGGAGAATCTACATTGGATCTTAACAAATTCATTTAAAAGCATAGAGTTTTTCTTTTTCAGCAAATTATTATGTCACAAGCACTATTGAAAATTATTGTTTATGACAGGAACAAAAGATGTCGCAGCAAGACCGTGAGCACCGACTCCCATTCACAGATGAGGAAAGAGAGCAATATCGCATCCACCTAGAAAACCGCACCTTTCGGCCAGCTTAAGTTTCGAACCGTCCACAACATAGAAGTTGTGGTGGCTAGGGAGGAAGCAACTAGGAGGGTGGTCGAGCAATGTAACCTCAGCAAGTACCTTAAAAAATTCTCACAAGAGCCGGACCACCTGAAGTGTGTAGAGTTTCTCAGATCATACGACCCAAACCAAGAATGCAGCACAGTGACGGTGGGTAGAGAAGAAAGTGCCAAGCAAGTGTAGGTCCATCTAGACCCAGCCTTGGTGGAGAAGGCATTGGGGTTGGAGCCAAAGACGGAGAGAAAACAGAAGAGGGATGTCTATGCTATGCTGAAAATGAAAAAAGAGGAGGTGCTCACCAATGATGGCATCAGCATCCTAGGCATCCCCGACGCAGAAGCTAGGCTGCAAGCAAAGCTAGTACATGTCCTCTTCTCCAGCCAGCGCTACAACTCCTTGATGCATCGAATCAGCATGCCTATGCTGGAGAATATAGCAGCCCACACTCTGGACGAAGTTGACTGGAACGGGTATGTACGAAAAACTATCGACCAGGCAGCTAAAGCATTAGCTTTAGGAAGTGTGCCAGCAAAAGTGGAGGGTCTCCAGTCTCCAAGGCTACAGAGAGGAAGAAAGCTTCATCCAAGGCCTCTTACATCGGGTATGGAGGTGTCTTAATGACGCTTATCCAGGAGGCCGTGAAGGAGGCGCAGGAGGCAAAAGAGGGGGAGGGGGAAACACCCAACAGATCACCTCCCCATCAACACCAGGAGAGGTCCAATGATAGGACTGAGACCGAGGAAGAAGAAGCAAAATTGAATTCACCTTAGGCAAAATTCTTGGAATTGCCAAACATGAATTCCATGATATAATTATTAATATAATCAAAAGGAAAAGACAATATGTTGGTGATGAAGCTGAAGAAACAGTGCATGCTTTTTTGCAAGTTCTTCGAGTTTTTATGCAGGATGAAGATAAGCTAACTTCACAAGGAATTCATCTTAAAGCAATTAAAGAATTAATTGCAGCAATTGAAGTTGAAGGTAGAGAAAACATGAATGCAAAAATTAAAGAAGTAAAAACTGAAAATGTAATGGCCGGCTAGTCCAAACCAATTGGGCATCCCACCTCTCAAAAAGAAGGTCGTCTACAACACATGCATGAGGAGGAAGAGGCTCGTTAGTTCATTCCAAGCAGTCACTACTCCCATATGCATTGCGCAAGAGCAACAATGGAGACAATCATCAAAATTAGAGGAAAAAAAACACCATGTATTGCACTTTTAGACCATGGCTCGGAGATAAACGTCATGGCACGAAGTCTCTATGAAAGTGGCAGATGGCCCATAGATGTTGATCTAGGATGGCGAATGAGAACTGCAAACAACTCTTCTAGAGAGTTATATGCTGCATGTCCTAATGTGCAGGTAACTATTGGAGACATAAAAGACAATTTTCACTTTTTTGTTCAAGACTCTTGTAGTTACCCTATCATTCTTGGGCAACCTTACATTTCTAAAACTCGCTTGGAAACAAAAGCTCTTGATGATGGATCTTCCTATGCTCGAATCCAAAGCAAGGATAATGAACGAGTTGTCAAATTTCTTACTGTGTGTGTTAACCATCATTGAAATAGAGATCAACTGTGTGATTATCTTGTGCCTCCTAATGCCCAAGAATTCAAGGGTTTTCGGGCTACACTATTATAAAAGGAGGCTATGGTAGTGCATCATGTAAAAAGATTGAACCTCCTTATGCTACAAAAACCGTGTCTCTAGCAAATCTATATGTATGTACAACCAATAGTATGGGCTATTATAAGTCTCTTCTAGCCATGACTAAGGCTGAAAGAAAATATTTATGTTATGTAAAAAGGGAGTTGAAAACTTATGACATGATGGCTGAAAATGAAGATATTTCGGGCATTATTTTTGGACTGATTACTACTGACACATTGGCTAAAATCTATGCAGCTACTCATGCAGAAAATCAAGCAGAAAATCAGTCCATAGAAGTATGTACATTGGATTTTTACCAAACAATTCAAGAATTTATTGAGCAAGAAGACATTGGTTTACTCAACAAGGTTGAAGCGCAAGTGGAGACAAAATACAAGACGGTGGATAAGAAAGTCAAACCTGTGGCAGTCCCACTGCCTCCTAAAAGTGAAGGGCTGGCTGATAGGGCAACAAATCAGCCAAGTCTTCGTGATCCTTCTAACATTGATCACAAGTTCACATCTGAAAGTATAAAAGAGCTCAAAATAGGTGAAAATTCTTTCCTTTCACCGGCTGAAAAACACTCTTTTATACAAATGCTAATGAAACATGGAAAAGCTTTTGCATTTCAACCAAGTAAAATAGACTCTGTGGATTCAAATATTGTAGCTCCTATGGTCATTTTAGGAGTCCCACTTGTGCCTTGGAACCTCAAGCCTATTCATGTTCCAAGGACGCATTTGCCCAAATTACTGGAACTTCTAAATGAAAAGATCAGAATGAAAATTTTAGAACCTTCTTCAGCGCCCTACTCAAATCTATGGTTTACCATGTCCAAGAAAAATGGATCTTTACGATTCATTCAAGATCTACAGCCTTTAATCATGTCACAATCCAAAATGTTGGTTCGGGTCCAATTGTTGATGAGTTTGCTGGAGCTTTTGCAAGTAGAGCAATTTATTCTATGGGCGACCTATATTCAGGATATGACCAATTTCAGCTTTCATTAGAAAGCCAAGACATTACCACAATGAAGACACCTCTTGAATTGGTATGCATGTGCACTCTACCACAAGGTGTAACAAACTCTGTAGCCCATATGATGAATGTCATGCACAAAGACTTAAGGGACTTTATTCCATAAGTTACTCTTCCATTTCTTGATGATGTACCTATCAAGGGATGTGAAGTCAATGAAAAGAATGAGGAGCTTGACGAAGATGGCTACAAGACATTTGTAGTTAACCATATTCATGATTGTGATAGGATTTTGACAAGGCTAGAAGAGGTATATCTTACCCTTTCTAGAGCTAAGTCGATTTTTGGAGTAGAAGAAGTCCTAGTAGTCGGTCATATATGTGGCCCCTACTATGGATGCAAACCTTCTCCAATCAAGATAGATGCCATCAACAGAATGCAAGAAAAATGCATAAATGTTTCAAAGGCGAGAAGATTTATTGGCATATATGTATTCTATCTCATATGGATACCACATTTTGCTCATGTAGCCAAAAATCTTTATCAATTATTAAGAAAATGCAAAAGATTCTCTTGGGGTGATGAGCATACTCTCACTATGTGTAAATTAAAGAAGCTATTAATTTCAGCCCCCACTCTCAAAAGGGCTGATTATTCAAATGGTCAACCCCATCATCCTTACTATGGATACAAGTCCCATTGGGATAGGATGGGCTGTTGGCCAAGAGGATCTTGAAGGTAATAGGTATGCAATTCGTTTTGGAGTAAAATTTCTCAATGAACGTCAAAGAAGGTATGCACAAGTAAAAAGGGAATTGTGGGGAATTGTAACAGCATTAAAGTGTGATCGTGAATACTGTATAGGTGCTTCCGTAGTGGTAGAAACTGATTGTCTTTCACTCTTGGGCATGATTGCCAACTGCTCTACACACGACATTGCTATGCTAAGATGGATTGCATATATTAAATCTCTCAACCCCGAATTAAAGCATATTGCAGGAAAGTTGAATCCAGTTGCTGACATGCTATCACGTGCAAGATATGACAATGAAGAAGAGCTTATGGAAGAAGATGAAGCTGAAGAATCTATACTTATTGAATTTCATTCCATGGCTACTAAAAATACATTTTCAGTTACTGCATATACTGGTCCAAAGCTGAAAACAATAGGATGGTCAACTAGAAGCCAGCATACTTATTGCATTGCTCAAGTTTTAGTTCGTTTCCTTGAAAAAGATTATGAAGAAGATTGGTTGAAGATCAGCCACCAATATTTGAGCACAATGAAGAAGAAAGAGACTTGGACTGATGAGGAGTTCAAGCATATCAAGAGGAAACTTATGGCTTTTTTCTTAAAGAAGGACATCTATGGAAGCATGCAAAGAAGAAGAAAGGAGCGTCTGTCCGAGTTTTAGGTAACAAAAGATTGCAACAACAGGTAATGAAGGAATTTCATGAAAGCCTATGGGCTGGCCATAGAGGCATATAGGGAACCTTTAGTAAAGTCAAAGAAAAATATTGGTGGCAAAACAAGTATCGGGACATAGTACATTTTGTTGAAACCTGTTATGTGTGTCAAATGTATTCTATGGTTAAGCATCGAGATGGGTTACAACCGACTTATCCCTTATCTATATATTATAGATGGGTTATTGATCTTGTAACCATGCCTAGAGGAATATGGAATATGCGGTATTTAGTGCTTGCAAAAGAGGATCTAAGCAATCAAGTTGAAGGCAAAGCCTTAACAACCAAATCCACTCAAGTTGTTTGTCATTTTTTGCTTGAAGAAGTGTTTTGTAGATATGGTTATGTGGATAAAGTAACTGCAGATAGAGGAGAGTTGGATGCTGATGAGGCACGCAACTTCTTTGCTCAATTGGGTATTAAGTTGGATTTAACATCAGCCTACAATCCTGAAGGCAATGGAAAGAGTGAGAGAGGTCATCAACCTATTCTCAAAGCTCTAGCAAAGTTTGTAGAGGAAAGGTCAAAGAATGGCCTAAAATGCTACATTTTGCATTATGGGCTAACCAGACTACTCACAGTTTAGTGACTGGCTATATGCTAGTTGAACTTATGCATGGACAACAACCAATTATGCCAATTGAAAAATCTATTCTCACATGGAGTCTTCTACCTTGGGAGGAAGGCATCAGTAGAGAAGAGTTGCTGACTTTATGCGTATGGCAACTAGAAAGAAGGGTTGAAGATATTCAAGTAGCTATTGAGAAGCTAAAGACAGCAAGACTAAAGAACAAAAGAAGATTTGATAAGCGACATCGACTTCGACCAAGAGCAATTCAAGAAAATGGATGGGTGCTTGTCTATGACAGCAGCTTAGACAATCAATATAGTGCTTCTAGGAAGATGGTGAAGCGTTGATTTGGCCCATATGTGGTAAAGGTCGTTCATGACAATGCCACATATTCATTGGCTAAATTGGATGGAACAAACATGAAGATACCCATAGCTGGAAAAAGAATCAAGCTCTTCAAATGAAGAGAAAGTTCAACATATGAGCTAGAAGACTTGAATATAATTCAAGAGCATGAAGACATAGAGGAAGAAGAAGAGGCAGAAGATGAAGATATTGATATGGTAGAAGATACGTCTTCTGACACTGCAAATCCATAAGACTTTGGCACATGCTACAGGATGTGCAAGTTGGGGGGGTGGATGTCGTGCCGCTATACACACACCATGTAAAAAAATCTAGAGTGTGCCTTCCTTTTAGATTTAGAGAGCCAATGCCATTTTAGACATTAGTGTTAGTGTCCATGGTTCAAAAATATTAGATTTTAGTCCATTTTTAATATTCTAGATATTATTTCTTGTAAAAAAATCTGCAAAACTATAGACAACTTCTAGATTAGGATGACATGTAAAAGAAAGCATGTAGCTTTCAGCTAATTTGAGAGGATTTTATGTGAAAAGAGAAATTAGAGAAATCGTGCGACGCGCAATCGTTGTTTTTAGGCAGTGAACATCACTCTAAAAGTGGGAGATGAAGAAGGAGTGATTTGGTAGGATTCTGGCCAGGTGTCCTAGTATTTAACCCCCCTTTTGGAGCCATTGGAAATATTAGATTGGCAATCTGAGCAGCATAGAGGAAGGTATTATTTTGTACATGTTTTTGTCTATTAGAGTTATATTTTCTCATAATGCTGAAAGAAACTGACAGGCTTAATCTTTGTTAGTATTCTTCTATATTTTCTAATTCTTTTTTAAAGTATTATTCTACATCTTCAATCTCTTCGAACCCTTGCTCTACCATCTACTCCTCTCCTTGAATCTACCTTCACCCTGATGTCACTTATCTTCAAGAACTTGGCTTGAAACCTTCAATCCTTCTCTTATCTCTACCATCTCTGGAGTCTAAGCTCTTGAACCCCCATACATTCTTCTCTTGCCAAAACCCCGTGGTGACCTTCAACCCTATGCGCTACGATAGCGTGCTCAGCCTTGTCCTCGAGACTGTAAATGCAAGGCTACTCTGCTTCGTCAATGTAGATGTTCATGTGACTCATCCACTAGTTTGGGTCAAAGTTTCGTATTGACTAATCCTCAAGGTTAGTTTAGAGCTAGGTTACCCTAGGGTAAGTAGGGCAAACAATTGAAATACTTGCTCATCTCACCTTAAAGTTGAACCATACGGTGAACATGGGAAGGAGAATGCATGTCTTAAATATGATAGCCTAGGACATTGTTCTAGGAGGAAAAGAAAAGGATGCATATGCTGATTGGCTTTGTGTTTGTCCACCTTCTCATGTCATCCAAAGGGCTCTAATGTGAATAAAGTTCACCCTACTAACTTTATACTAGCACACTATTTTTCATAGGTGCTAGTAAGATTTGGGTGGGGTAAGCTCACCCCATTGACCCTATGAACCATGGGTGCGATCGAGGGTTAGCAGGGGAGTGGGTCCCAACTCTACTTGTTAACCTTGGGTATGACATGTGTCTTATGATCTGCATACTACCTTTTTTTGTGATACTCTTTAGAGCCAGGTCATGCTTAGGGCTTGAGACCTAGGCGAGTCTAGAAAGTCTTGGCAAATGGAGGTGAGGCTAGTTACACACCAAATGACAGATGCCCACTTTGTAAGCTTTAACCAATCAAAATACCATTTAAAGGTTGGGCGTCCACAGTCCTTTACACATTGGAAAGGACATGACCTATTGTTTACCTGTTAAATAGGTGAACTCCCCACTGTTGGACGCGGAGTCTCCCCTGCCCACTTTGTAAAGTGGTAGGCAAGGGTGCACTTTTTGCATTTGCAACCAATCAAAAAAAAAAATAAGTTTATTACTTTTTATTTTTTAACAAACTATGTCCATTTGGTGTGTAAAGGTATGACGCCCACGTCTGCACCTAGTTTCAAAAAGTGCATGCCCACACTCTGGGCAGGGTTTAGTTGTCCATCACTTGGTGTGTAACCAGCCTAAGGAAGCAACACTTAACTTGTGGAAGCATTTGAACCCACTAAATAGCTCTTTTCTTAAGACTTCACCTTGTCCTTGTAGTCGTTCCATTTTTAGAGGGAGTACAAGAACTCCCACAAGCTTCATTACATGTCAGTCTATGAATATCTTTCTTTCTCTCTCTCTCTCGTTTGAAATATATTTTATAGCATTTATTTTTTAAAATATTATTTTTTCATTATGAAGTTGTGAGTTGTGGCAGGAGGTCCACAGAAGTGCGATCTACAACTTCATTACATGGTAGAATATGAATTTCTCTCTCTCTCTCTCTTTCAAAATGCTTTTTATAGCATTTATTTTGTAAACATTATTTTCGTATCATAAGGTTGTGAGTTGTGCCATGAGGTTCACACAAGTGCGAGCTATTGTGTGGCCTCAAGCTTTTTATACAAAGCCCCTCTATGCCAAGTCAATGGACTTATAGGCGTGGCGAGGCTCTTACTAGATACATTTCATAGTCTCTCTCTCTCTTTTATAAAAAAAACCGTGTTTTTGGAGCCTACCGTTGGAACTTACTTATTATTAGCCAAAATGATCCTAAATTTTGAATTTTGAAAGAAACGGAGCTACGCAACGTTCTGATTTGCGAGTCCGCTTATGAGATCCACTGGACGCTCTCTTTCTCTCTCTCTCTCTCTCTCTCTCTCTCTCTCTCTCTCTCTCTCCACTGGCCATACCCCCACCGGCATTTTTCCTTTGTGTGTGTTACCTCTTGGACCTGAGACTTAGATCATTCCACCATGAATGACCTACTGTCAAGATCGAGTGGGATGAGCTATGTGAATCTGCGCAAGGACAGAGTCAGAGACCTCGAGGCCGGAGGAGAAACAGAGATGGCCGACATGGTGCACGACGACAGAAGCTTCCTGCAGTTCCGGGAGGAGGTCGGCCCTGTCAGACAAGAGATGGAAAGGGTGAAGACGCTCTTGGCCGACCTGCAGAGAGCAAACGAGGAGAGCAAGATCATTACCCGAGCGGAAGCGATGAAAGCCCTAAGGCACCGCATGGACGCCACCATCGAACAGGTCCTACGCAGCGCCAAGCTTATCAAAGCTCACCTCCAGGCGCTCGACCAAGCCAACCTCGCAAACCGCAGGATCCCTGGCTGCGAGGAAGGAACCTCTGTGGATCGGATGCGCATGTCAGTAATGGTGGGATTGAGGTACACTTTGAAGAGCCTGATGGATGAGTTCCAGTCTGTGAGGCAGAGGATGATGGTGGAGTATAGAGAGACGGTGGAGAGGAGGTATTTCACCGTGACAGGCAAACATGCAGATGAGGAGACCATTGATCAGATGATCGACACCGGGCGGAGTGAGACCTTCTTGCAGGAAGCTGTGCAGGAGCAAGGGAGGGGCCAGATTCTTGAGACTGTGAGGGAGATACAAGAGAGGCACGATGCGGCGAAGGAGATCGAGCGGAGCCTGCTAGAGCTGCATCAGGTCTTCCTGGACATGTCTGTCCTTGTTGAAGCCCAAGGGGAGCAACTGAACAACATCCAGCATGCTGTCTGGCATGCTTCTCATTTCGTCAAGAAAGGCACTGACGACCTGCGGGCGGCCAAGGAGTACCAGTCCAGCTCGCGGAAATGGAAGTGCATGGCTATCATAATCTTGCTCATTGTCATCATGATTGTGCTTGTGCCAATTCTGGTCAAGGTTATACCATCTCATAGCTAAGCTGCAAAGCGTTTGCAGTGCTTCTGCGTGGGAGCTTGGGGCCTGAACCGAGCTTTGTGAGACAGATGGACAGAGAGAGACCGACACAGAGACCTCTCCCTTTGATACAAGCCGCATGATATGTGGGGCCTGTTCTAGTAGCTTGGTCTCACACCATGGTTTGTTACAGTAAGCTCTACAGGCAACCTTTTGCTGTCTGTCTAAGAGTCTTGTTAGGATCCTCATACTGCGAGTTTTGGTTTCTGCTTGTGACCAATCTCATTGTTACAAGCTGTTTTGTCTGTCATTTAATTGCAATTACTATCTTTTTGTTTGGCCAGATATTGCTTTGATATCTCGTAATTACTAAACGCCTAGCGAGACGTTGCCGTGACTCCCATGGCTTTCAGTCTTGCTTGTGTATGTCGGAATTGAAATTTGAATCTATGTGACTACAAAGACTCGGATATGAGAATCGTCTTTTGAATCAGGTTCACCTTTGCCACACAGTCCAAGGCAGAAACACTGCTAAAATCCGTCCACCAAGCTCCAAAATAGCTCGCTAGCTCAAGTCTTGAAAACATTTACTTAAGTGGCAACCGGGGGCGTGATTCAGTGTTGCCAGACAGAGGCATGGACCCCTTTCTGTTTCACACGGAAAGTTATGCTCTTTGTTTCCACTCCAGTGTATCAATGGATTCTGTTCTTTTGGTAGATATTCTGCATGTCATGCGACCATGGCCCTGGCTAATCTCTTAAATTCCTTCCATGTGATGCATGGCATTTACTAGTGCACCATCGAGACGAATTGTTAAAGGCGGACAGACACATCAGAGTTTTTATCCTACAAACAGTAACGCCCACTGACATCTGAGTTTTTATCCTACAAACAGTAACGCCCACTGTATCTTGTCCCGTTGCCCGGATGTGTAACCAAACCAACCTTAGTTAACATGCACTGGGTGGTGGTTCACATTTTCCTTTTTATAAAAGCTATGTGTGTCTTTTCCTATTTTCCCTTCTATTTCTATCTTAGAGGTAGGGCAAAAGTATCAATACTTAGGCTTTTTCTACTCTCCCCCATTGCAATCCTAATTATGCATTGGAAGGGGTCATCATTTCACTACCAATGCATGTGCCTCATGAGATTGCAACGCTTGCAGTCATGATCAACGCTAGGGGGTCATCAAATGATTTTGACCTTGCGGTCATGACCAACGCTAGGGGTCATCAAATGATTTTGACCTTGGTTTGTTTTAAAGGATCCCCCATCTCGTGATGATCCTCTTGTAGCGTTCTTGTATTTCTTTCAATGTCATCACCAATAAGCAAAGGGGTTGTTATCACTTTGATGGGGTGACCTCCCTCCCCTAAAAGCCTTTAACTTTGGAGTCACCACCAAGTGGTTCATGGCTTATAACTATCACAAACTAGCATGTATCACTTAGTGGAGACTTGTCGAGCCTAACACACTAACTATCGAGACTTTCAACAGACTTCTATTGTTTCAAAAGCTGGTACTCGCTTCGGTGACAATCTCTCACCTTCTCTCAACACTTCACTCTAACTAACCAAGCATCCTTCTCTCCAACCCAAGAAAGCAAGAACATAAGACTAGCTCGAGTTGCACTGAACTCATCGAACTTACCTTCTTGCATTTGATGACTCGAAGGCTCGAAGATGGTTCCATGACCACGATCAACATGATCCA
Source organism: Lygodium microphyllum (assembly GCF_053477565.2). Taxonomy (NCBI): domain Eukaryota; kingdom Viridiplantae; phylum Streptophyta; class Polypodiopsida; order Schizaeales; family Lygodiaceae; genus Lygodium; species Lygodium microphyllum. The sequence continues at coordinate 82,595,210 of NC_141142.1, read as the reverse complement.
CTGTTATCACTCCTTCGCATCCACCACCAAGCACACCAAGTCAAAGGGCTAGAAGAGAAGACGAGAAAAGTAAGACGATGACGAAGACTCAATCACTCTCAACACAATGGAAGCAAGGTGATATATTAGAAAGATTGAATAGAAAGCTTGAGTAGTTACATTGATAGAACTTCTGTAGCATGGATGTGCCAAAAGGATTCCATACAATTGACACCTCTCATCCTTCTAGACTAAGAATTAGGGTTTGTGCTACTTTTGTATTTTGCTTTTAGGATTTGCGCCCCTTTTGTGTTTTAGAGTTTGTATCCTTTTTGCGTTTAGGGTTTATATCCTCCCTTGGGCATTCTACCCAATTTGTTGGGCTCTAGGCCGGTCAATCATCATTGCATACTTCAACCTTAGCCTAATTAGACCAAGCCTAAGATATTCTAATCACAAACACATGCGTGCAACCCACGTAACACTTGTGGATACGACAATTACAATTGCGGGTGGAGAATACAATGTGCATGGGAGTGAGCCTGAAATAATATATCCATGATGTTATAAGATCCGAGATACACGCTCGACTTTCTTATATACTTTATATATATATATATGGCGAATATTATGCTGACACAAAGGGAGAATAGATGAGAGAAAAGAAAGATGTAGAGAGAGATAGAGAGGTAGAGAAATCGGCAACACACTAGGGACTAGAAGATGGGCCAGTCCCCTCCTTGTGGAGTTATATTATTGACAAGGAGCAAGCTCCTACGTTACACATAAGCCAGCTCTTACTTGTAGATCTTGGAAATAAGATCACGGTTCCTTACACGGTATACAATCGGCTAATACTTGCACAACTTGGAAGTTGGCACCTTTTGATCCTTCTTGAGTCTCCTTCTCTCCTACACAATATGTGTAGGGCTCTCCTCTTGGCGCTTGATTTCAGCAAAGCTTCTGTAGTACTTGCACCTTCTCTTCTCCTCTTGGAACTTGACTTGAGCAGAGCTTCCGCAGCACTTACACCTTCCCTTCTCCTCTTGAAATTTGATTTCAATAGAGCTTTCACAACACTTAATTTCAATAGAGCTTCCGCAGTACTTGCACCTTCTCTTCTCCTCTTGGATGCATGCAAAGTGATGCTTCCTTTTCCTCTCCCACACCCAAGGAGAGCCTCCTCTTTTATAGGCTTTCAAGAGCATCTCTTCATGGAGAGAGACTTGAGTTGATATTCATGCAGGATGTGATTGTTCCATGACCTACTCTGGAGCACTAATTTCGAGATATCTCTTTGGGCATTGTTTGGATGAAAAAACGTCCAACACGAAAGTTGTAGATCTTGTTGTTTTCGATAACTTACTTGGCCCATTTTTAGATATCATCTTTCTGTCGCAAGATATTTTAAAAATGGATTCACCATGTCTTTTTTAAAAAGAACAGCTTCTCAAATTGTACCCTTAACTTGTGGTCCATGCAACCACCTTAAGGAGAGTTTATTAAATTGCCTTGGGCCTCAACCTTAAGATTGATTTCCACACAAAAGCTTGTGTCTTTTTAGACCTTAGAAAGAGAAAATTACTTCTCTTCTCACTTCCAGAGAATCACCTCTCTTGTCTTTCTTAGTGAGAGAATTACCTCTCTTGTCTTTCTTAATGAAAGAAAAGACCTTAAATCTTGACTTATAAGGGAGATGATGACCCCAAATGCAATGCTCATTACACACAAGTAAATATTCCCAAGTGTCCTCGGATGCACACATAAATACATATACACAATGCTAATGCACTTCCTCTTCTTAGAACTTAATCCATCTTTATTTATGTGTAACTCCTTGGTTCTTGTGTACACTCTTACACTTGGCAAACACTTCTTTTCCCCTTCATAACTTGTATTGCCTGTACTAGATATCCCCATCACAGTGCTCTGATCACCCCATTAACTGATGCACTAGGAATATTGGTCTCTAAATGGTCTCATGGCCATGCTAGATCATCATCAACACTTAAAGAAAAGTGAGTCATTAATTTATTGACATGAATTTATTAAATAGAGAATGCATAATAAGCAATCAATTTAGTGACATCCCTCTGGCTTCTAAACAGTTGACCTCAATTGTAGAGGGGATACATAGTCCTTAAGAAGATCTGGAAAGTCTTGTAGTTCTCTCTCAGTCATAAATTGAGTGTCCAATGGGGTATAATTCTTAAACTTAACCAGATACTTTCGTAATACCTTAGTTGACCTTAGAGTATTGTCTTGATGGTGTTAAATTCTTTCAGACATAAAGAAATCTTCTTTTTCTTCTATGTCAAGTAAATCTTCCTTGATTGGTTCCATTGGAGGTTCTCCAATATAGGGATGTAGCAAACTTATATGGAAAGCATTATGAATGTTCCAATGACTTGGTAGATCCAAACAAAAAGTCACATCGTTTATCTTATTTGTGATCTTGAAAGGGCCATAATAGAGATTAGAAAGCTTAACCACTTTACCCTTTTGACATTTCTGCTTCTTTAAGCGAGCTTTCTCAGACTTAAGAAGAACATGTTGTCCCAAATTGAGATCTAACTTATGACGATGCTTATCAGCTTCGCGTTTCTGCTTCTCTTGTATTCTTTGGATAGCAACTTTTACTTGAGTGAAAGTTGTATCAATGTCTCTAACAAACTCATATGTTGCAAAGATCTTATCCTTCGTAAGAAGGATGGGTGGTAAATGAGGCTTACCATAGATGATCTCAAAGGGTGCCTTACCAGTACTAGAGGGCACCGTATTATTGTATGCAAACTCTACTAAAGGCAAACACATTTCCCATTCTCTTTGATTATTAGAGATATAGGATTTCAAAAGGTCTAGAACAGTAGAATTAGCACTTTCACTCCACCCATCCGTTTGAGGATGATAAGAAGATGAAAACTTTAACTTTGTCCCGAGGTTCTCGAAGAGAGCTTGCCAAAAGAGGTTGGTCATGCGGGGATCTGGATCACTTATAATGGACGTAGGCATGCCATGATGTTTGAAAATATGAGCAATGAATAGCTTAGCCATATGATTGACTTTGATTGTCTTTCGCACAGGTATAAAGTGAGCTTGCTTACTGAATCTATCAATGATAGTCTGGATTGCATCCTTGTCTGCTTGTGTGTGAGGAAGCTCCATGATAAAGTCCATGGCTATACTTTTCCAAGACTCATTGGGAACATGTAATGGCTTCAATAGACTAGGTGTTTTATGCATGTCATACTTTACTTTTTGGCATATCTTGCACTTGCGGACATATCTTTCAATGTCAGATCTAAGAGTGGGCCAAAAGAAATATATTTCTAATGCTTGAGTAGCAGGTAGAATACCTCTATGTTCAGCATATGGAGAAGCATGTGCTTCATCCATTACCTTGTGTCGCAATGGTAATGCTATGCAAATTGCTTGATGATGATACAAATAACCATCTCAAATTGAATAAGGTGTAATTGACTGACCTAAGTTAAGCTGATCCCATATGGTTGAGAAGTCGGAATCAGTTGCATACATTTTGGGTAAATCCATGAACTCGTTATGGTAAACAATTGTGATTGCATTCACTCGAGGTTGCCGTGATAGAGCATCTGCTACCACATTCTTAGTTCCAGATGTATGAAGGATTTGAAAACGAAACATAGATAAGAAATTTTCCCAACGCATCTGTTTCTCTTAGAGCTTCTTCTGAGTGAGAAAGTATCTTAGACTTTGGTGATCTGTTTTAATAACAAAATCTACACCAAGTAAGTAGTGTTTCCATACTTGAAGACCATGTACCACTGCCATAAGCTCTTTCTCATATATTGGAGCATGTAGCTCATGATCCTTGAGGCGTCGGCTCTCAAATGCTACTATATGATGCTCTTAGTTAAGCACAACTCCAATGCAATCCCCAGAAGCATCACAATGAACTTCAAAAGGTTTTTGAAGATTCGAAACTATGAGAACTAGTTCTTGAGTCACAAGAAACTTAATTCTTTCAAAGGCTTGTAGTTGCCTTGATTCCCCAGCAAAAAGGCATTCGCTTCTTAGTAAGGTCATGAGATGCAACATACGCAAAATCTCGTATGAACCTCCTATAGTATGAACATAGATCCAAGAAACTTCTAACTTCATGTACAGAAGTAGGTGTAGGCCATTCAATAATGGCTAGAATCTTCTTAGGATCCATTCTCACCAAATTGTGAGAAACAATATGGCCCAAGTAATGAATTTTTGAAAGGAATAATTCACTCTTCTTAGCATTGACTTGTAGTCTATGCTTGCGAAGCTCTTGGAAAATAGTAGATAGATGTTTTCTATGCTCTTCTTCAAACCATGAAAATATTAGAATGTCATCAAAGAAGACACATGTGAACTTTGAGTGAGGTTTGAAAATTCTCTCCATCATTCAATTGAATGTGGTGGGTGCATTAGTCAAACCAAATGGCATGACTAGAAACTCGTATAGTCCAAATGTTGTACGAAAAGCTGTCTTATGAACATCTTCAAGTGCTATCCGTATCTGGTGATAGCCGCTCTTGAGATCAATGTGACTAAAGATACTAGCCCCTTGCAACTTATCCAAGATATCATCTATCCTTGGGATAGAAAAACGATTCTTGATTGTGATCTTGTTCAAAGATGTGTAGTCTATGCACATACGGAAAGAACCATCTTTCTTTTGAACAAGTAAGACTGGAGAGTAGTATGGAGAAGAGCTAGGTTGAACTAACCCTTTTTCCAATAGTTCGTTTACTTGTTTTAGGATATCCTCTTGTTGACTTGCACTTACTCGGTAAGGTGGTGAACTGCCTGGGATAAGATCAATTGTGTGATCTTCCCGGCACTTCTAGGAGTGAATCACTAAGACAATCTTCATATTGTTTAAAAAAATCATATCTGGCTTGATCAATTAAAGAGAGGGATTCTTTTATAAAGTCTGAAACTTAATAGCATTAGTTGGTATTGTGTGTTTATTAGAGGCATCAAGTGCCCTTGAGTCATTAGCTTCTTTTGACTCTCTCATAAAATTCATGTACACAGAAATAGCTTTCTTCATTTCTTTAGAAATGCTAATATGACTAACCATTGGCACATGCCAATCTCCAGCATTAGCAATGCATACTATGTACCGACCCTTGAATTGAAATGCAAGGGACTTCTTAATAAAATCGGAAAGAGTTCTAATCTTATAATGCCAAGGCATGACTAAGATAACATCATAGTTACCAATGGTGCAAGTAGGAAAGATTCTTGGTCGCAGTAATCCCCAATTCTAAGATTCAACTTCCCTTGGATAGGAGTAGAATTGGTTGTAAGTCCTTCAAATGCCAAACTTGATCCAATTGGTGTTCCCAATCGATTCGGTGGAATTTGTAGCCTTTCAACAGTATCTGTTGACACAAAATTATATGTGGAACCTAGATCAAAGAGTATCAAAACTCGTTGATTGTTGAGGGTCCCCCAACCCTTTAAGAGTTGTATTTTCTTCTCATTTGAATGAGTATTAGCTTGCACATCTAGAATAGAATTTGAGGATGGCGGAGGAGGATCTTTAACCACATTTGCTTCCTTCCTTTTTTGAGAACAATCAGGCTTCATATGCCCTAACCCACCACAAATAAAGCACCTTCCTTCCTCTTTGTACTTTTGTATCTTAGAGGGTGAGAGATACTTGCGCTTCTTCTCATTATCCTCTGGCTTTGAATATTGGTCATGGGTAAAGGTAGGTATTCTTTGATTAGTCCTGTCTCTTGGTTATCATAGAGCTGCTCTTGTCTAGCTCTATAAGAACTCATCTCCAACTTTCAAGATGTACCAAGTGCATGCAAACTTTCAACTATGATGGTAGACTCCATCATGCGAGATAAGGTTTCATGTGGATACACCTTCATGGTTCTGTGTAAATGAGGGAGTAGGCCAGCTTCAAACTTCCTTTTCTTCTCTTCATTGCTGATCTCTATGAAAGGAGTAACCTTGAGAAGAGTAGACCAAAACTTGTCCACATAACTAGTGACCTTCTCATGCTCTTTCTGGCCTAGCCAATCAACACCATATTGGAGAATATGGGAATTTCCCATAAGTTTGGGACACATGGTCAAATCTTTGGATTTGTCATAACTTGAATACTATAACTCCAAATTGAGCGCTCTATAGCTTAATAGATTCCATTTTTCAAGCGCTTTCCAATGATAGGTCACATCATATGGTTTTGAGAAACTTATGAGCATATTATCTGGGTGCCACTTTTTTAGTATTCAAAAAATGGGAATTGGAAGATTCCCAAACTCACTAATATTGTGTTAATCCCACTCCTTCTTGACATCATTCTCAAAATCAGGAGGCAAGAATTGAGCATAAAAATTCTTCTTGAACTTTTCCCAAGTCGTGGGTTTCTTTCCCTCCAAAATGAGAGTCAACCACCAATTGCTAGCGATGTCTTTCAAGTGCATGCCTACATGCCTTAGCTTGGATTTTTTTGAGAAATTACCATTAGAAAAAGCAACTTCAAATTGCCTTACAAAGGCTAATGCCTTAGCAGGATCTCTCTCATCGGAGTAAGAGAAACTTTATATCCTTATCCCCGGACTTGAAAGTCTTAGTCTTCTTAAGCTTGCTCCTCTTATGGTCCCTCTTTGTCCGTTTGCGGATTGTACGAGACTTAGAATCAAGAGAGTCGGAACTAGAAGTTGATGAGGAGGAGGAGGAACTTGAGTAATTAGGGGAGTAGCTAGTTACAAGGGGAGATTACTCCATCCTTATTTGCCTCACTCGAGGTGAGGTCTTTTTACTCTTCTTGACCCGAGAGCCCTTCTTCCTTCTAGGAAGCTTCTCAACAATTAGATGCTTTGCACCTTCACCATCAATTGGTGCAATGGTGTTTCTTCCAGTATCACCATCTTTTGGAGGATTTGGTCCTTCATAAGTAGCTTCTTCCCTTGCCCTTAAGCTGTCAATCAATTGACATACTTCGGGAATTTCCAACAAGCTACGATACTCTGTCAATTGAGCATGTAATTGCTCACTTGTAGGCACTTCATCAATTGCAATCTTTACCTTTTTCTTGCAAGGATCATCTTTACTTTGAGAAATGCAAAGAGACCTACTTTGATATCAATGTTATAAGATCCAAGATACACGCTCGACTTTCTTATATACTTTATATATATATATATATATATATATATATATATATATATATATATATATATATATATATATATATATATATATATATATATATGGCGAATATTATGCTGACATAGAGGGAGAATAGATGAGAGAAAAGAAAGATGTAGAGAGAGACAGAGAGGTAGAGAAATTGGCAACACACTAGGGACTAGAAGATGGGCCAATCCCCTTCTGGTGGAGTTATATTATTGACAAGGAGCAAGCTCCTCCATTACACATAAGCCAATTCTTACTTGTAGATCTTGTAAATAAGATCACGGTTCCTTGCATGGTATACAACCGGGTAATATTTGCACAACTTGGAAGTTGGCACCTTTTGATCCTTCTTGAGTCTCCTTCTCTCCTACACAATATGTGTAGGGCTCTCCTCTTGGCGCTTGATTTCAGCAGAGCTTCTGCAGCACTTGCACCTTCTCTTCTCCTCTTGAAACTTGATTTGAGCAGAGCTTCCGCAACACTTAGACCTTCCCTTCTCCTCTTGGAACTTGATTTGAGCAGAGCTTCTGCAGCACTTACACCTTCCCTTCTCCTCTTGGAACTTGATTTCAGTAGAGCTTCCACAACACTTGATTTCAGCAGAGCTTCCGCAGCACTTGCACCTTCTCTTCTCCTCTTGGATGCATGCAAAGTGATGCTTCCTTTTCCTCTCCCACACCCAAGGAGAGCCTTCTCTTTTATAGGCTTTCAAGAGCTTCTCTTCTTGGAGAGAGACTTGAGTTGATATTCATGCAAGATATGATTGTTCCAGGACCTACTCTAGAGCACTAATTTTGAGATATCTCTTTGGGCATTGTTCGGATGAAAAAACGTCCAATACGAAAGTTGTAGATTTCGTTGTTTTCGATAACTCACTTGGCCCGTTTTTAAAGATCATCTTTCTATCGCAATATATTTTAAAAATGGATTTACCATGTCTTTTTTAAAAAGAACAGCTTCTCAAATTGTACTCTTAACTTGTGGTCCATGCAACCACCTTAAGGAGAGTTCATTAAATTGCCTTGGGCCTCAAACTTAAGATTGACTTCCACACAAAAGCTTGTGTCTTTTTAGACCTTAGAAAGAGAAAATCACTTCTCTCCTCACTTTCAGAGGATCACCTCTCGTCTTTCTTAGTGAGAGAATTACCTCTCTTGTCTTTCTTAATGAAAGAAAAGACCTTAAATCTTGACTTGTAAGGGAGAGGATGACCCCAAATGAATGCAATGCTCCTTACACACAAGTAAACATTCTCAACTGTCCCTAGATGCACACATAAATCATTAGGGCCAAAAACGCTTCAAAAATTGCACTTGTAAGAAAGTGATTAAGTTGCTAATTAGTTGAGGTTTAGGAAGAATAAAACCTCTAAATTTGGTTGTCCAGATGTGATTGATGAGAGAATATTTGGTTCATTGAAGAGGTCGGCCATTAATTGCCCTCATCTTTTAATCCAAGTCAGGGGTCACCTTTTTGGCCGTTTTTGTCTTGGAACTCGAGAGATTTTGTATTTTCGAGATTTTCGTATGAACTTCGCATTTCTCTGCTCCCGCGTTTTCTTTCTACACACTATTCTCTTTTGCCATTCTTTTTGTTGCACTTGCTTCCTATCACTGTGAGATTCTTGCTCTGTTCATTTGCTAGAATGTCTAGCAATACTACTTCAAATAACACAGGCGCAAGCACACGTAAATACAAGCTAACTATTCAGCTAGATCCGATTTACACATCTTGGAGAAGTATACATCATCGAGTATTGATAGATGAGATTGAAGCCAACAGGTTGCGAACACAAGGAATGAAGCATATAGATTTATGGGTGGACGAAAAGATTTATCCCAGGGATCCTTCTACAGGTAAACCACCTCCTTTTTTCAATGTCCATGACTATATAAGATATGTTGGAGAAGGTTACAATGGGATGCTTGGCTACTGTATGAGGTTATACTCTGCATCTTACACATATATAGCTCAAATGCACGAAATGAAAAAAGCACTAGAAACTACACAAACAAATATTTTAGAGTTGGCAAGTCAGATTGATATTTTGAAAAATGTTAACAAGTCATTGCAGGATAAGCTAACACGCTTGAGAGAAACTCCAGTAGGATTTAGAGAGAGGAAGAGACCATTAAAAAATATAACCAACTTGTGTGAGAGAGCAAAGAAAAGGAGACTAAATCTTACAAAGAAGTATGTCTCTAACATATTAGGCATCAATATCCGAGAGAATGAGGAAAGAATCAAACTTTTGAAGGAAACCATGAATAAGAAAGATATTTTGAGGATTCTTAAGTCACCCGAAAATGCGGATTTGAGAGGTCCAACTCTCAAAGAGTTAGTGAAGGACTTAAAAGGCACGGTGAAAGCAAATGAAATTGTAGAGACATGTGATACTGTGGGTATAAGTTGAAAAGGTTATCGTGCTATCTCTGGATTATGGTTTAAAAATCTTAAACGCAATAGGGTAACTATATTTGGATTGCCCCGAGCCCTTGCAGTTTCGACTGCAAGAATTGCCATGAATCGCAAGATTCCATATGTTTTTGGAGATTACATTCACATCGAAAGGTCTATGTCCTATGAAAAACAAAAAAAATGCAATTTTTTATTACAATGCGTTTAACAATATATGGGTTGATCTAAAAAAGGTGCAAATTGCAATGGTTCACATGTATAAAATCACAGTAGAAGAAAGTTATGGTGTTCTAAAGTTTGCCTTGAAGTTGGATGAAGCACAGATTCAAAAGGGACAGAAGATGGAAAGAATTAGCGTTTGCCTCATGAACATGGCATTGGACCATAGCAACGGTGAGGGCCAAGCTCCATTGCATAAGATCCAATCCGAGATGGAGATTTGGTGGATTGGTGCAGCCCAGGTACCAATTGAAAATCATCAAACGTTGAAATGGTTATTCAACCATACAGGTATTCCAAATATCATTAAGTCTCAAAGTGAAGGCGAAATGTTGGTAGTTGATGGGGTTGGTAATTTTAATGTGGAATGGCATATGAGTGCTGATTTAAAAACTATCAAATGTATGCTTGGAATATGTAATGGTGCAAATGCAAAATATCCTTGCATTTATTGCATGGAAAGTATCGGATCCAATGATTGGAGTAGTTTGCGACCAGTAAGAAGAGCCCCAAATAGAGACTCTATAGATTTGAGTAAATTTAAAAACATAGAAGACATCTAGGATCCCATTCTTTCAATCTCTCTTAAGAATGTTCATATTTGTACTTTGCATGCAGAGATTAGAATAATCGATAAGCTTCTCAAGTTACATCTTGACTACGCATATTCCATTAAGCCATTATCTTTATCATATGAGTGTATTAATAAATGCGAGGCATTACTATCAAAAATGGGATTTCATGGGGGCCAAGTTCACTTGAGAAAGGATCCAATACTTTCAGGAAAAACAAGAGATATCTTGGCCGATGTCTCTATGGGAGGCTCAAAAGCTAGACGATTCTTAGGAAACCATTCAGGAAAGCAGGTGAATGCGACTTGGGAGTGTTGGAGAGAGCTATGTGAGATCACAACAAATGTTGGAGGTCTAGATACACCTTGATGTTTTTCTGAAACTCCTCAGGCAACATAAGACAACATATACATATGCGGAAGAGTTCAAAAGATCAATCACAAAGCTTGTTCAGGCGATAAAAGAGGCATGGGGAGAAAAAGATATCACTTTTTATCTAGTAAAGTAACAATTATTTAATATGGGCTTATTTTGACAGGTTTTTCAATTGGTATAAAATTAGTGTTACTTTGTATTGCAGCATATTCTTCATATTCATGGACCTTACTTTGTGGAGGAGCATGGCCCCTTAGCAACTTATAGTAACCAAGGCATGGAAAAATCCCACTATCAAGCACGCACAAGTTATTTTCGAAGCACAAGGCATGGGGGAGGAGTTACAAAAAGCAATGCTTTGGAGGAGCTATTCAATTGGTTTTTTTGACGACAACTTCAAAGAATGCAGATAAAAGACGGCAATGACACATGAGCAATCGCACTTTTATATATAAGAAAGAATATATACAAAGCTAGTTTTCCAAAACTCTCACATTCTCTTCCTCCTCAGGAATCTTTCCTCTATAACGTAGAAATTTTTTTCTCTTGTAGCCAGCTATAGATTTTACATCAGTTCGGTTTGCAGCCAAGGCGTAGAATGTGAACACCAAAAAGTATCCTACTCTAGAAGCAGAGTAACCTAGACCGTAGCCAAAAATCCTAATTGCTGCAGTATTTTCCAAAAACATTACTTTGTGGGCATTATATTGTCATCCTGAGAAACCTAGAAGCCTTGTAAGAGCTTTAATACAAAGTATGGGCCATGTTGCATCCTCTGAGAAACTACTATGAAGTACTAAAAAGGAATCAGGGTCAATCCTAGCCAAGTAGTGGCCGAGTGCAATGTCTTTCAATGTACTACCACCAGCTCTCGATCCTTTGCCATGTCCCAAGAAGTTATCTGTATCAACAATCTCCAACTGCAAATAAAACCCATACTGAATGAGCGTGAAATGCAAACCTACCAATGTGTAAAAGAAAATTCAAAATTATCTTACCACTTGATTTTCATCGTACTCCAATTTAACTGGATTCCATAAATTTATTGATGATGATGTCTCATTGGTATTAATCAATTCTTTAACATATTCAGACTCCTCTCTTCCAAAATTGGAAATCCCAAGTTGGCTTTGAATGCGATCGAAGTCCTCATCAGTAATACTCAACTCTTTCTCTACTTCTTTGGCCTTTTCAAAACAAAGAGAGAGGGCCTCACCAGCATCAATAAACTTATCGTCTAGAGTTTCTTTATCAAGTTTGAGTATCTCTTCCTTTGATTCATTCTCTGTGTCAATTATCCCATTTGCAGCATCAGAAGCCTCTGCAATAATTGATAGACAATAATCTTCCTTGAGATTGAAAAGTTTTTGAATATCTGATAGTAAAATGTACTCCTTGTCCTTGAAAGGTATAGATGGTAGAGAAGGAACAGTATGGTGAGAACTCTCATCAGTTGGAGGGCTTGTATCTCCTTGGCTCTCCTCAATGATAGTCTCAGCTTTGAAGTGAGCAACATCCAAATTCTCAGCAATAGAAGCCTCAAAATCTGCATCTACAACCTCCTCTGTTTCCTTTTCATCTGCCAGATCATCTAACATGCAAAAGCTGGCAGACTTTGCTCCTTCCAACTGTTGCTCATCAGCTTTCACAGGATATTTGACAAGGGTGAAAACAATAAAAGCAGCAGATTTTCTCATCATCTTGCAGTTTTTGGAATGAGTGGAGCACAATATGTCTCTTGCATAAAACCTGTCCAGAGAGTGGGCACCACACTTCTTAGTAAACACTGACTTTTCATTTCTTGTTGACCCAATGGGAACATGGACATATTCATTTGTGCCTACTTCAATAGAAGGACCTGCAATATTTTCAAACTCCAAAAAGTCCTCCAAAATATATTTTTTATAAGATTTCAAAACATTGTCAAGGTCCCAATCAGGATTAAAGACATTCTTCACAACTCCATAGAAAGAGAGATCCATTCCATTTTGAAGGATAAAATCAAGAAGCCTCTCTGATGGAGTGATATCAGTAAGCTCTGATACTCCTTGACCTCTCATTACCGACTTTCACTTCCCTGGAGATGTGCTTGGCATTCTCACACTGGTGGCAGAGCATGGAGAAGAAACAGAATGCAAGGCTCATCACATGTTGATGCCCTTGAGCCTTTTGAAAGCCTTCTTCTTTTACCAGTTCCTGGCAAAACCTTGGAGCCTGGAAATTCTGTGGGTTCAGACATGTTTCCAACTTGTGCTGATACGGCGCGATAAGACTGAAACGCTTGACACGGATGTTCCTCCTCACGCCGTATCGGTGATTCCAACAAGCAACTTTGCCAAAGGGCCGCAACCATAAGGACGCGAGAAGAGAGAGCCAGAATCAGTGATCACGCAACCTCGGGCACTATGAGCTTAGGAGGCACGCCAAAGGAAGACTCTGCAGAACACCCAAAACGACACGAACAGACGAAAGCATAGAAGACAAACACTCGCTTTCGCGTCGTATCAGGAGAAGAGATAGAGGTCCACAAAGAAACTGAAAAAAGCCGTACGGATTAGGGACACCCCCTTATGTAGGCACGCAATAATGCCACCTGGCACTATCTGTTGGGCTTCGACACGTGGCAGTAGCCGTTGGCCAATACGTGGCCGACAAACACGTGGCAAACACATGGACCGGTCGTTAGTCGACACGTAGCATATGCACGATATGCACGGACACATGGCACAATCAGTGTCAGACATGTGTCAGATAGTTGGACATGTGTCAGACTTGTTTCTACATTTTTGGATACTACATATGAGAATCTTGCTGATCCTCAAAGGCCTTATACGTTTCTTCTACAAGAAGTTCCATTGCAAAGCGATGCGCATTCTTGTGGATGGAGAGTTATATCAAATATTTGCAAAACAGTGGATTCAAAGTTGTTACAAATAGAAGGAGTGAATGTAAGTTAATTTCATTTGATGTTTGTGTAACCCTTATCATGATTTCTTTTCACTAACTTATAACATTTATTCTTACAGTGTAGAGACTATCATGATTCATATGTTTGGTGGATAAGGAGGAGATGCATTGAGCTGATTCTGGACAAGGCAATCACACCATATGATCGTGACTCCCCTCTTCCTCCCAAAACTTCAATGGCCAAGGGCACAAGCAAGGGAAAGGGCAAGGAAAAGGGTAAGGGCAATGGCAATGGCAAGGGCAAGGGAAAGGGCAAGGGCAAAGGCAATGGGACCATTGTTGCAGAGTCTTAAAAAAAAGGAACGCCAATGCTTTCTCCTCTGAAATTTGATCCATCCCCTTTTAAACCCCAAGAAAAGAGACTACCTGTAAAGGTGAAATTCTTTCAACAATCAAAGAAAGGCCCTGTGAGAAAAAACATCTTTGAAGAAATCAATAAAGAAGCCACAAAGCCAACAAAGGAGAAGGCAGCAGATAAAGAATCAAAAGAGCAAACATAAGCATACACGAGCCTTATTATTTTGGCTTTGTACATTTATATGACATTTTTGTACCTCATGGTGTAATGAAATTTTTCACTTATAAATCGAATGTAATGTACATTTTATTTATATACATTCGAAAGGCAACTTGCTTTTCGTGACTTTCTTTTCCAGTTCAACAAAATCCTAGGGGTCTATGTAATCAAATGAAGGAACCATGTATTCAACAAGTGATTCATGTTGTGTATCACATGACTCAATGGAGGTTAGTTGCACCATTCCTGCATCTCTAAGATCTTAATCATTATAGCCCATACAATACAGGTGATCAATCATCGGGCTTCTAGTTGGGTCCGAGGCTAATAATGTGAGCTCCTTACCCTGGCTAGAAATGGCCAAGGCATCGGTAGCGATTCCCATCTGCTTTGAGTTTGTCCATGTCATCTGTGCTACTAGATGACATAGTGCAGATGGCCTATTGATAGAGCCATTGATGTATTGACTATGTATGTTTATAGGCAGCTGCATGGAGCTTAGGTTGGTGTTCCTTATGAAGGGAATTTGGCAGGTCTATAAGCAATTGTTGTAGCATCTCCTCATAAGCTCTATTAGCCCTCTCTTCAACCTGTATGATAGTAGTAGTTAGACCCATTTCAATTGTATCGCCCTGTGAAGGCTATCTTCATCTATGCTTGAATCTGATGTACTTCTGCTAACTCCTTGGTGAGAGCTTTTGACCTTACCTTTTCCTCCTCTAGCTGGACCATAAGATCTACATTTTGAGCACGAGTAAGCTCTTCCCTTTTTTCTCATGATCTCAGCTTTCTACAACAATTGTTCTCTCAGCACCCCTATCTCCCTATTGTTCTTTGCAATAGGGGTTTGTAAGTCATGTAATTTTTTGGCTAAGTATCACAAAAATTCCTGATGTGCCATTCTCTCTTCCTTGTACTTCTTCTACATCTCCAACCTCTCCTAGATTGCGCACTCTTTGTCATGTTTCAGCTCCTCACACAATATCTCTAATGTGCCAAGACCACCCAAATTCACTAAGGTCCTTCTCATGCATTCCTTTGAACTAGTTGAAGTCTCCACAGTTTGTTGCTATGAACTAGAAGTGATTGTCACCTCCTCCTTGTGTGTACTATTTTCCAACTGAGTGCTTTTTGCATACATCGTCTGAGGAGTGGTTATGAGTATCTAAAAATCTCTCGGACCAATCATTGAGTGTTCTTCCAAAGACTTCTCCACTCTTTTGTTGGACTCTCTTGTGCTCCTATCAATTTCTTCATCAATTCTCTATGAGTTCAAGCCATCATTTTTGTCACTTTCATAGGTCTTGTGCATGGTTGTGGTCTTCATTTTTGGGAGTACTTCCTTCCTGTGTGGCACTTCCTTTGGTGAATCCTTGATGGCGAGGTGGTGCTCTTTTGGGTATCTTTATTTTTGGCTCATCATCTTAAGTGACTATTTGGTACTTAGCTCCTGTTCCTCCCTTGGTCTTTTGTCCTTCACAGGTGACCTATCCCTGCTACGATTGGAGCCACTTGTAACAACTCCGAGAGTCCTAGAGCTATAGTAATAACCTTAGTGAGAGGTGATCATGCACAACTTAGCCTCAGTAAAAGTGAGCTACTCATTAGGAGGTTTGGAAAGAACCACGTGTACCTTGGAGAGGGTCTCACAAACTTGTTCTAGTCAGAACTTATTCAAATCCTCCTCAAGTATTTTGTCAAATAAATATCCTCCATGAAGCCCTTGGGGATCCTTCCTATTTGAGTGTTGTTCTTGTTGTAAGTGAACAATTGGTGGAAGACCTGTGGTGTGGCCCTAAGATCCTCCTCTTTAATGGTCAAAAAAAGTAATCCATATGACCTGACACTAGGCTTATCATTCCATCTTTGATCCACAAGAGGAGTTTTATGGAGTTTACCTTGTTTCCCATTCCCTTGGTGGAGACCTAGGACTCGTTCTATCAATTCCGGAGTGAGTGCTACTTCCCTACTTTGTTGTTCCTTACCTTCCCTATACCCTTTCGCACTTGTTCTAGTTTTAAAATCATAGTTTTTCACAAAGTTGTAGCAAGTGGAAAAATGAATAGGTCCATTGGTTGCTTGCACATAGTTGTTTAGCCCACATTTAGCCACCAACTCCCTAACTTTAGGATACCTGTTGACAATATTTTCCAAGTTAGAAATTTGGCAAAACTTTAAAGCTCCTAAGCTCCGTAAGTTGGTCTCTAGATTAAACTCCTTGCATTTCTCTGTTGTGAATATTCCCTTGTCCTCATAGTGAGACTCCTCAATAGCCACCAATGTAGACATCTCGGATTGTGAACCTGCCATTTGTGTAATCAAAATAAGACCATATCTTGAGAAATTTTCAAGTAATCAACACAAAAAAATACAAAATTTTAGGTAATCAACACAAAAAGTACAATAAGAGCCACACCTTTGCCTTTTTATCAGAAATGCCAAAATTGAGTGGTCCAATTTCCCCCATGCAAACAAAAGGACTAGCAAGCTTCCTAGCTTGTAGGTGCAACAAGCAAAGGACTAGGGAAGGTGTCAATGCAACACCAAAGAAAAGAAAAAGAAAACCCAAAGTGATTATGCACAAAGAAAATCTAAAGACAACTAAATGACGGGTAAAGATGCAGAAAGGGGGAATAGGCACCAAGTGGGATTATACTCCAATTTTGTGAATGCATCTAGGTCAAACGGGTCGCATTGCCAACCTACACAAATAAGTAGTAAAATCTATGAGTAAGCAAGGACCAACAAAATGGCTGGACACATGTAGTTCCTCCTCTGTAAGAATCTTATTAAATAAGGGTTGCAAATTGGAGGGCATGTCCAGATCACGAGCCAAAGTGATAGCATGGAGTGAAACATTAGAATGATATGTAGGATCGGCCTTCTGAAGGGTGCTAATGGCATGCCATTGCTTAGCATTGATCATAAGGTGACTCCCAATATGAGGAATCTCTAGCCAATGGCCATACCAATGTCGTAAGAAAGGACTAGAAGTGGTTTGTTTGGTTGTAAGGTCTGCAATCTCAACGCCATCATCACATTTGGTCATTGGGGCATAAGTCAAGATGAAGTGGGAAGGCTAGAGATGCTGGTGAGGAAGAGTCTTGGCATATTCAACTTGCACTAAGAGACTTTTGCAGAAGAAATGTTCATTATCCTTCCACATGGGATTCCAACGAGTAGTAAGGTCAAGTGCCTCATCATCATGGGCAAGGCCGAGGTCAATCATATCAAATAATTTTGCAAAGGTGGTAACATAGAGTCGAATTGGAGTAACCAACTAGCTTTTTAGGAGTTGTCCGTCGTGGTGAATTTTGATGTCATGCCCCTTATGAGAGAGTGACAAACGAGCAAAGGTTTAATATTAGAATGTGGATCAAGAGAGTGGTGGAGCTAATTTGAAGATGAGGTGGAAGCAGGTCCCCACATTCATGTTGGATTGTAGCTTGGGCTACTTGATCCAATTGGTGGACTGGCCGTGAGAGCATGGCTGAGGCGGATGCCTCACAAATGAGTTGGAGGGTTGTGGGGGGGGTGGAGAAATAGGATTTTGAGGGGGATCCAAAGCGAAAGGTGGAGAGATGGGAGTTAGAGGGAGACAAGATAAGTGACTCCTTAGGAAGTGGTTGGACAAGTGGGACATAAGGGGATTTAGAATCTAACTGTATATAAGATGGCACGACTGGGGGTAGAGATGAGCGAGAAGCTTGTGGAGAGGAAGTTTTGGCCTAAAGCATTTGTGGAAAAACCTTGAGAAAAAGTGACAGAGAACAATTTAGATCATTTGGGAATCCAAATGGAGGTATTTCCCTCCATTGGCTTGAGGATAGTATGGAGACGCCTTGCGATGTATAATTAGAAAGGTAGAGCGCAAATGCTCAATGACCTTAGTGAGAAAATGAGTCCCCTAATCACTAACCAACTCAATAGGAAGCCAAAGTGAGAAATAACTTTTTCCCACAAGAACTTAGTCATTGTATATGTGTCATTCTTGCGTGTGCATTGGGGCCTTAGTCCATTTAGTCAAATAGTTAGTTGGCCACTATGATGTAGTGTGCTTGGGAATACTAGAAAGTTGGAGTGATTAGCCCTACAAAGTCAATCCTGCATTTTTCAAAAGGATGTCTAGCAATGGCAGGTGAGAGATCCATCTTGTCCTTGCAAATAGGCAGTTTGGTGCACTGGCACATGTCGTAATGCTTGACAAAATGTGTGGTGTCCTTGAACAAGGTGGGCCTGTAAAACTTTACGTGCTATAGCCTGACCATCAAAATGTCCACTAACAATGCCTCCATGGGCTTCTTGGAGCACACACTGCATGTCATGTTCACACATGCATCATTGAAGGAGATCATCCTACCCTAGTCAATAGAGTTGAACAGCAATCATCTGGTAGGGTTGGGTCTTAATTAACAAGTGAGTGAGACGAGCCTTCTCAATGGGGCGTTCAAGAATTCCATTCTCTAAAATAGCAATGATAGCATTGCCCCAATGGGGTGTGAGATCAGCCTTGAATAGTTGGGCCTCTTGTTGAAGTTGAAAAAAATGAGCATTGGGTAAATTATCATCAACGCCTATTGCCTTGTCTCACTGGTCAATCAAGATATGTGACCTGCCATGTAATGCTTCTTTCCTTTCCGCACAACCATAGAGAAATCAAACTCAAGCAAAAGCAACAACCATCTAGCAATTTTTCATGTAGCACATGGCTTGTTCACAAGATAAAGCAGAGCTTGACAATCAACAAAAAACATGAAGGGGGTGGCAAGAAAATAATGTAAAAACCTCTCAACCACATAAATGATTAGTAGACCTTCTTGTTCAGTGGTGGTGGAATAATTCATCTCAATCTCATTGAGTTTCCTACTTGCAAAGCTCACTGGAAAGTCCATGTTATGTTCACTAGGGGTTGGCACAAAATAGCTCCAACGGAAATTTTGGATTGGTAAGAAAATAATGTAAAAACCTCTCAACCACATAAATGATTGGTAGACCTTCTTGTTCAGTGGTGGAATAATTCATCTCAATCTCATTGAGTTTCCTACTTGCAAAGCTCACTGGAAAGTCCATGTTATGTTCACTAGGGGTTGGCACAAAATAGCTCCGATGGAAATTTTGGATGCATCAATATGAACATGGAATGTGATTGTCCAATCAAGGGCTTGTAAAACGGGTGCAAAGACAAGAGCCTTCTTTAGGGCCTCATTGATGCCAGGAGGCATATTCCACGGTGGATTCCGTGAGGTTTTACGGTGGATTCTGTAAACTTAGATGACCGGGGCTCATACGCAAAGAGGATTCTTTGTGCGAGAAGTTGATGGGGACGCCTGTCCTTTTCGGGCGTTTTATTAATTTAGTGTGTACATGGGTGATTCCATAGCGGGTGATTCCGCAAAATGCATATTAAATTAATAAACGTTTATGAGTTTAGAGTGCGCACTCGTAATAAATTAAGGTTAGGATTTATTTCTAACCAGTTGATTTATTTATGTAGCTGAAGACTGCTAGGTATTCACTTTTGTCGGTTTAATTGTGTTATTTTACTAACGATTGTGAATGCTTCAGTTGATGTGTAGAGATAGCAGCAGTGGCGGAGGAAAGCATTGGAGTCTAGCGGGTTTTCGATCTTTGGACTATATTTTGATAGGCGCCACGCCTATATTTTGTTATGTCTATAGAGACATCGATTATTTATTATTATTTTGTATGCGCTTATGCGCCTGGATATGTTATTTTTATTTGGACATTGAGATTGGGCGTGCCAGACTCTTTGGGCACCGTCCATTAGCTTTATTTTCCTATTTTTGGTAGAAAGCAAACTCAAAAGCTAAAAGCTTGTCATATTTTTGTAATTGGGCTATTTTTTGAGCAAAAAGATTGGAAATATATATTAAATACATGCTTTGTGAAGTGCTCACACAAGGCATGGGGGAGATTGAACCCAATTTGTCTCTTGTCTCATGTCGTGCTTGCTTTTACATTGGTTTTTGTGCTAAAAAGTAGAGTACTTTGTTCTTGGGGACCTTTGGGAATTCACTACGTGAGCTACCTGCGTCCGATCTGCGCACCAGTGGTATCAGAGCGGAGCAGAGATCAAGGGCTTCCAATCGCTACCAATCTCGGGCGAAGGCGGAGCTCCAGGAACAAACGGCCTCTACAGTCAATCTCGTCGCGAATCGTCGATACAGGCAGACTTCTGGCGATCAAGAACCCCTATTTCTACTATCAGATCGCGAAGGACCACTCTCTGTCGGCGGAGGACCACTCCCTCAACTCCATGAACAAGTCGTGATAAACAGTAAGAAAGCCATATCTCTTTCTTCAAAAAGCTTAGTTTAAAAGCTTAATACAAAGCTTAAGAAGCTTATAAGCTTCATAATCGTCGAATCGATCAAGAAGAGGAACTCCGAAAATTTCGCGCTGACAAAAACGCCCCCCCCCCCCCTCACGATCAGAAAACGGCGGCCAGTTTAAGCTTATTAAGCTTAAGCTTAATAAATTAAGCTTAAGTCATCAAGCTACTCTCAAGTCAGACAAGGCAGAGAAGTCTGTAAACTCCGGGTCCTGCGCACCAGAAGTCAAGTTTCGCAAGTCGACTCTAAACAAGTCCTGCTAGTCCTGCAAATCGGCTAAGTCCAGCAAGTCAACAACCCTGCAAGTCTGTTAAGTCTGCAACTCTGCAAGTCAGACTAAATCAGAACTGACTAACGCTCGAAACTCCTAGAAGACTTGTTCGTTTGCAAAAACTCTGAACTGGAAAGTTGTTCGCAGCAAGCTGTTTTACCTATCTACAAGTTCGTTGAAGTACTTTCAGCAAACGGAGACAGAAATATTTCAGAATTTCTGAAAATTGAAGAAAAAAATACCCAAAAATACATAGCCTTGTAACCCCAAATTTGAGCTACGCTCATCCCGCTAACTGATTTTGAGTGAGAAAGGTTTGTTGAGTTTTACAGGATGACTACCCCACATATGGATGATCCTATGGCTGAAGATGACCTACCCGAGCCTACCATGGAACAAAAGCTGGATCTTATCATGTTACAATTGGACGAAGAGCGAAGAGCTAGGCAAGCCTTGCAAGCGCAATTGACAAAGCTACAAGGAGCGTCCACTGATAAAGAAGAACCCCAAGCTGAAGATCTGATTCGCCGTACCATCGACGCCACTCTTGAAGCACAAACCATTCGCAAGGAATCCAAGATAAGTAAACGAAGTTTCAAGTTTCGCACTTTCAATGGCATAGGAGAAGGAAAGACTGTTTTATCATTCATTAGCCAGTTTGATGACTATTTCCATGAGGAAACTTATCCTGAGAAAGATAAAATCAAGTGTGTTACTAATCATCTGATAGATAGAGTATCACTTTGGTGGACTGTAGTCCGCAAGAGTATAGAATGTCCTGCTACATGGGAAGATTTTAAGAAGAAGTTCATGCAAAATTTCCTTCCACCGCAATTTCATGAGAAGGCAATCAAGCAATGGGATTTACTCCAACAGCGCGACCGTGAGCCTATTCCACAGTATACAGAGCGTTTTTGGAATGCACTCCTACAGCTACGCATGCTTGAAGACGTACCAGAGACGACACATAAGCGGAAGTACATGTCTGGACTTCTTGGACATTACTACGCTGAGGTGAATATGTTCAAGCCTGCTACCCTTGAAGACGCCATCTCCTTAGCTCACGACACTGAAGATAAGTTACGTGGAAGAGATCGACGACCACAGCCATTCCAAGCAAACGGTAATTATGGATCTAAACAATTCAATTCCAATTTCAGAAGGTTTAATCCAGGTCGTTTTTCATCACCATCTTTCCGCAAGAATTGGCCTAAACCACCCGCATTGACCAATGCCCCTGTCCTACAATTGCCTGACTTTAATAGACCATTCTTTTTAGTTGTGACCGATGCTAGCGGATCAGGAATAGGAGCCGTGCTAATGCAAGACAACCATCCAATAGCATATTCTAGTTCTAAGCTGAAACCCTCTGAGCTTAAATATTCCACTTATGACAAGGAACTCTTAGCAGTTGTACAAGCATTGAAACAATGGAAGCATTATTTAATGGGTTCAGAATTCATGATAAAGACTGACCAGCAAAGCATTAGACATCTGCTTAGCCAACCCCAAATTTCTGACCGCCATACCAAATGGGCTTCATTCATTCAAAGTTTCCATCCTATCATTCAATACCAACCTGGAAAAGAAAATGTAGTTGCTGATGCATTGAGTAGAAGACCTGCAATTCATAACATTTCTATCATATCTTTTGATTCTTTGATTGCTATGAAAGATACATATCACCAGGATATTACTTTTCATTCTGATTGGCAAAAATTAGTTCAAAATAATTTCATTCCTGTTGATTCATTGTCATATAATGATGGATTCATGTTCTTTGAAAAGAGACTGTGTGTTACTATTCCATTCCGATCTTTTGTTTTGAATGAAATTCATTGTTCCCCATATCAAGGTCATAGAGGTATCATTTCTACATTACGCATGTTAACTGAAGATTTTTATTGGCCGCATATGGATGCAGATGTGTCTAATTTTGTTTCTGAATGTCTGATTTGTCAAAGAATAAAGAGACATCATGGTAAACAGTATGGACTATTAATGCCTTTATCTATTCCATCTAAACCTTGGGAACATATATCTATGGATTTCATTACTGGCTTACCAAATACTAAATCTAACCATGACATGATTTGGACAATTGTAGATAGATTTAGTAAGCAAGCATATTTCATTGCATGTAAGAAAACTTTAACAGCATCACAAGCAGCACAGTTATTTTTGAAAACTGTTTTTACTAACCATGGATTGCCGAAAGTGATTATTTCAGATAGAGATTCTAGATTTTGTAATAATTTCTGGATTATACTGTTTGCAAATTTAGGCACAAAGATTGATTTTTCATCTGCATTTCATCCAGAAACAAATGGACAAACAGAAGCTACAAATAGCACCATTTTAGATCTTTTACGTGCATACACTATCTCTAAACCTCAGACATGGGATACTCATTTACATTTATTACAATTTGCATATAACAATACACCGCACACATCTACAAAGAAAGCACCTTTTGAAGTTATTTATGGACATAGATTATCTACACCTGTTGCATCTTTGTCTAATAGAATACAAAGTGCCGATGATATTGCTGTTATGCATAACACTATTTTTGATGAAGTAAAGGATATGATTGCTAAAGCCCAACAATCATATACCAAACAAGCCAATAAGAAAAGACAAGCCATGAATTTCAAAGTTGATGATTATGTTTGGCTTAGAATAGAAAAGCGTAGACTGCAAAGTGTAGATAGACATCCAGTTGTCAAATTAGCCCCTAGATTCTACGGACCATTTAGAATCATTCATAAGATTAATGACAATGCATTCAAGTTAGAACTGCCATCTCATTGGAAAATTCATAATACCTTTCATATTAGTTTATTGAGACCATTTAGAGGACAATTACCTATCCACCCTGTCTATGAAAACCCACCTTTACTAGAAGAAGAGACTGAAATCCTTGAACCAGAAGCCATCATAGACACTGATTACATGACCACTAGAACTGGCCGAAGGTACTCTAGATATCTCGTGAAATTTAAGAACCATCCTGTAGAAGAAGCACAATGGATGCACGCTAGAGACCTAAATGCTTTCCCCACTCTGTTAGCTCCACATTGAGCTAATAGCAATTGAGGTCAATTGCTATCCCACCCCAGGGGTATGATGCCAGGAGGCATATTCCACGGTGGATTCCGTGAGGTTTTACGGTGGATTCCGTAAACTTAGATGACCGGGGCTCATACGCAAAGAGGATTCTTTGTGCGAGAAGTTGATGGGGACGCCTGTCCTTTTCGGGCGTTTTATTAATTTAGTGTGTACATGGGTGATTCCATAGCGGGTGATTCCGCAAAATGCATATTAAATTAATAAACGTTTATGAGTTTAGAGTGCGCACTCGTAATAAATTAAGGTTAGGATTTATTTCTAACCAGTTGATTTATTTATGTAGCTGAAGACTGCTAGGTATTCACTTTTGTCGGTTTAATTGTGTTATTTTACTAACGATTGTGAATGCTTCAGTTGATGTGTAGAGATAGCAGCAGTGGCGGAGGAAAGCATTGGAGTCTAGCGGGTTTTCGATCTTTGGACTATATTTTGATAGGCGCCACGCCTATATTTTGTTATGTCTATAGAGACATCGATTATTTATTATTATTTTGTATGCGCTTATGCGCCTGGATATGTTATTTTTATTTGGACATTGAGATTGGGCGTGCCAGACTCTTTGGGCACCGTCCATTAGCTTTATTTTCCTATTTTTGGTAGAAAGCAAACTCAAAAGCTAAAAGCTTGTCATATTTTTGTAATTGGGCTATTTTTTGAGCAAAAAGATTGGAAATATATATTAAATACATGCTTTGTGAAGCGCTCACACAATGCATGGGGGAGATTGAACCCAATTTGTCTCTTGTCTCATGTCGTGCTTGCTTTTACATTGGTTTTTGTGCTAAAAAGTAGAGTACTTTGTTCTTGGGGACCTTTGGGAATTCACTACGTGAGCTACCTGCGTCCGATCTGCGCACCACTCATAGACATCCTGGCATTCAACAGCTCCATTCCCACACAACCAAAACATTATAAAGTGGCATGGCAATAGCAACATAGTTCAAAACAAAGTGGTGATAATAGTCAATATATGCCCAAGAAAGCATTGAATATGCTTCAGATTGGTGGGGGGTGGAAGCTCTATAATAACCTTGATCTTGGCTATATCCGTGGCAATGTCATTCTTGGATACAACATGTCCTAGAATAATGCCATGCTTTACCCAGAATTGACCTTTCAGCCGATTTTGGGAAAGCTAATATTGCCAACATCTTTCAAAGACACAGGGCAAAGCTTGGCTAAGTGCTCTTCCCAATTGTATGGACATAGAGGTCATCAACAAATACTTCAAGCGACTTACATAACATGTCTTTAAAGATGGTGCATGTCAATTGTTGAAAGATTGATCTTGGGTGGGCAGTTGTGCGCCAAGCTTAATAGTATATCTTCCAAAGGTATTAGGGCTAATTGTGGAGGCCAAGAGAAGTGTGCTATAGATGCCAGGTGGTTATAAATTGTCATTGGCTTCTTTAGTCCTAATTTTAGCTTGTGCCTCTTCCACCCAATTCTTTAACTTTCTACTTATCTTGAGTTGATGCTTAGGGTCAAGGTATTCACCTACTTTGGTTGATGCATCCAATTCAGTGTGTGGAATAGATGTAGATTGTTCAACACTAGAAGCAACTATAGGAATTGAGAACTCCTTGTCACTCTTGAGCTTGAGAGCAACACACTTGGTTTTCTTCTTTTCATTCTTCTTTTCAATGATAGAGCTAGTAGACATAGATGGGCTAGCCGCCTTGTTTAGCTTGCACTTAGGTAATGGCATTAATTGGGATGGGAATCACATCCTTATCTTTCAGCATTTCTATTGCAAAGAGAGTCAAGGAAACAATGGGCACTATAGCTTTGCTAGAGCTAGCTTTCCACTTTGGGCAATCAGAATACATGTGAGAAATTCCACACTCCTTTGATCAGCTTCATTCTCCTTTGGTTGTTCTTGTTTTTGCAGGCACCATGTGGATATGTGACCGGCTTGCCCACAAGTCCAACATGCAAGAGTCTCTTGGGGTTGTATCAAGCCATGCCCTCTACCTCATCCTAATATCATGATTGGGATCATTCTATAGTCCATAAGAATCAAACCGTTGGGCATAATCATAATCTTCGGCAGGCTCTTCAATATAGTGGATGGGGCATCACTAGGTGAATGAGTTATGATAGGTCCCAGAGGTTGTGAAATACCCGATGGATTAATGTCAGCTCAAGGAGCTACAAGATGTTTTTTGGAAGGAGAAGGAAGGGCCATCTATTGAGGTCTTGGGTATGGGAGCCCATGATTGGCATATGGCATAGAATAGGAAAGACACCCTAAGGTCTCGATATGTAGATGCCTTGTGACCTCGAGGAATATACTATATGTATATCCTCTACATCATGTGCATTCAAGGCCTATTTATAAATATCCTTATCTGTGAATTTTTCATGAATAAAACATAACCCTTTTCTATTCAATTTGTAAATAACCCCTTTATGTTACACCCTTCTATATGTAAAAAATATATAAAAATGGTATTTTAAAAATGTCTTATTCTGAACCCATGTGATGCACACATATATTCATGAGTAACTTACTCGAGCTTGTGACCAAACTACCCACAATTAGTGCAGGTCCTGCTCTATCGAGAGCATTCAGATGGTAAGTGATTGCCACCACAATGGACGCACTGCACATTTTGTCAATAAGGTCAATTCTGCCTAATGAGTTGATGGTTTTCAAGAGCTCTTGTTGTTATTTCATTACATCGGCCATGAGATTTTGAGTTGGGGTGTTACTTATCTCGAGTTTTCCTCTAATAGATTGGGAGTCAGATTTGAGGCCTTTTCCTTTCTTGTCACATGTTCTCTCCTTTTGTAGGTCTTCTATGCGGATTGCTTCATCTATGAATCCATTGAGATTTTCTTGATCTAGCATAGAATTGCAAGCCAGCACCTCATAGATCTTTCATCGCAGATACCCTTGATGAAAGCCTTCATGAATGCTTTAACATGTGGTTTTTGAGCTAGTGGGATTCTCTTATATGTTAGACTTCAAGCTCATTTATCTACCTTCAGTTATGACTGTACCCAACACTTAGGATGTCCAATTGTACGACACTATGCGGACATTGAATAAGTGGGTGTTTTAGGACTTAGCTGTCTTTGGTGTGAATGGTCCTCGAGACCTTAGGTTGTACTATTCACTTTAGTTATGTGCGAGAATGGATAATGGAAAGTAGTGAGAGCAATTGCTCTACACTGTTACTCCAACTCTCTGTCTCTGTCTTCTGACTTTGAACATGGTATCAGAGCACCCATGAATGGGCTCACTGGTGGAGTGCATGCGGAAAGAGGACCTAAAAAATGAAGTGCTAGGGTTTGCAAAGTGCAGGGGCTGACTGCCATTACCTGTCATTTGTCTCTATCTAGGTATGTGTTGACATTCACCTATCTTGCTTGAAGAAGAGGTTGCCTAGGCTTGGCTGGAGCATTTTGAGGATCTCATTGGACACATTGGAGTGTGTCATTGGCATCATTTACATCGATTGTTGCTGCTGCTAAAAGCATCCCTGCAGCCTATGTCTTTGTGCTAGATCTGGAAATTGCCTGTTTGGCTAGAAATCATGCTCATAGGCATCAACAAGGCACTAAACAACTTGAAGACCTACTCTACAAGGTACTTTGAAGACTCCACATGCTAATGCTTGCCTAGGAGGTGAGATATGAGCAAATGAGGAGGTGAGATATGAGAAAATGTACTACTGTACAAGTCTAAAACAGAGGGTTCACTACTGTAAACAGTGACTATTCAACAAGTACTTGACATTGGGTAAGAGCTTGAAGCTCCCTAGCATGCTCAAAAGGGTCTGTTGGAGCATAGACATGTTTATGAAGGCATACGTATTGAATGCTGTGCTTATAAATTGAAGTTTGGTGTCAAAAGAATTCAGATTTGTGAGTTCTTGACAGGCTAATTTTGTCATTCACAGTCTATAACAAGCATTCATCTACACTGGAAGATTACATGTTTTTTTTAATTGGTCTTGATGACGTGTATGACATTGGATATGTCTGCAAAATTGTTTGAGGATTAACATGACCATTGGATGCTCTTAGAAACTAAAATTTGGATCAGAAGACAAATGCATTGACACTCTATTGGATGGTCATGAAGTATGAATGCATTGTCTGATATTGCTCTTGAAGACAGGACAATCCTAGAAGCTGTCAGGTTCATGTATTGATTCCCATGTATGGTGGCATATGCCTGTGACATTTTGAAGAGTTTGGTGGACTAAAATTCATTGTCTTTGGCTAGTTTTGCCTGGCTAAAATTTGTAGCAAGTGTACCTTGCTCTTGTACTTGCCGTAAAAGATGTACTTAGTGTCAAACTGACATGTCTGAAACTCCATATGCAAAGATAAAATTCTGACCTGCTGTAAGTGTTTTTGAGGCACGTACACTCCATGTTTGGCTGGAGAAGCTGTTGGTTACTGTTAGTTTCAGCTTACAAACTGCTTGTTTGTATATGAACAGTTTGCATAAATACATGCTGGTTATGCATTGAATGCAGTCCATATATGTAGCCTGCAATACCTAGGTGATTGCCAAGTGTTAGGAGATATATGTACCACTATTTTCAGGCTGGAATAACTGAATGTCTGAGTACATAGAGTGCTGAAAATTGTTATAAACAGTTGCAAGCTGAAACTGAACTGTTAAGAAGAATTGGTTTGCAGGTAGCCAGACAGGGTCTACAACATGGCAAATGTAGAAAGGACAGACAATATTACCCAAATTGTGGGGGAGAAGTTGGACAACCATAACTATGCCATCTGGAAGTTTAGAATGGAAAACTTCTTGATAGATAAAGGATACTGGGAGTTGGTGATTGGAGTCGAAGTTGAACCTGAGCTCCCAGATTGACCTACAACTAATCAAAGATGGTTACATCGAGCTTGGATAGAAAGAGCTCGCAGGGTCTTGCACTGGTTGTCTCTATGTATATAAGATGTCATGGTAATGCAGATAAGGAACTGCAACTCTCCTAAGGATGCTTGGGACATCCTAATCAAGTACTATGGCACAACCACAAGTGCCAGAAAGATACAGTTGAAGGAGAAGTTCGACAACATGGAGAGAAAGAGCAGATCCATACAGGATTATATCACGAAGATCAAGACCATTGCAGATCAGCTGGCATCTATTGGTTCACATGTTGAAGATAAAGACATGGTTGCTGTGACTGTGAATGGCTTGGGGCCTGAGTATAAGTCTTTTGACATTTTTGTGTCTATGCAAGCTGAAATGCCTGATTTCAATGAGCTAGTTGCATTGCTTATCCATGAAGAGGTTAAACTTGGCTTTGGCTACAGGGTCAAGTAGTTCTAAAAACAAGGATGCGATTTTTTATTCCAATCAATGCAGTCGTGGTAGCCATGGTAGAGGCTATGGGTCTGGCAGAGGAGGCCAATAGACTGTATCCTATGGAAGTAACAACCAGCAGGTATTGAATGCAAGAGGTGGTGGAAACTTTAGAGGCAAGGGGAGATCTAGCCTTGGAGGCAAAGGCTCCTAGCAGCAGCGCCCATCTGACAATCCGAATAAGGATAAGGATTGTCATTACTGCGAGAAATATGGGCATATTGCCAAGGACTACTGGAAGAAGGAGGGCAATCAGAAGGGCAAATAGCATGGACATTTTGCTACGTCTAGTCAGGCAGATGATGCTTCAGGTGATAGACTGTTTGCCATGTAGTATGTAAAAGATAGGGCTTTGAAAAATCCACTGATGATGCAGTTTGATATATTGATTCAGAGGCATCGAACCACGTGACAGGTTTACCCAAGTTCCAATACTCAGATATGGTCATGTATGCGATGCTTGCCAATTTGGTAAGCACTCGAGGTTGCCATTTGTCAGGCATGTAAGGCAGAGTACATGTCCAGTACACTTAGTGCACTCTGATGTTTGGGGGTCAACCCATAATGCATCTATAGGAGGCTCAAAGTATTATGTGATATTTATTGATGATTACAGTCGCTATGCTTGGGTTTACATTCTGACGACAAAGGATGAAGTGTTTGCTATTTTTCAACAGGTTGAAAATGAATTTAAGTACTATATCTCTTGCTTGAGATTACATAGCAGTGGGGAGTATGTGTCAAATGAGTTTGATAATTTTTTGGCTAAAAATGGCATATGCAGGCAGCTTACCTGCAGCTACACTCCTCAGTAGAATGGGATAGCTGAAAAAATAACAGGGTTTTGATGGAAGTTGCTTGTGCCATGATGAATGAGAAGAAGATGCTACTCTATTATTGGGCTGAGGCTATTATGACAGCCATGTATATCTTGAATCGGACTCCCACTGCAAGTATTCATGAGATGTCACCATTTGAGAAGTTGTATGGCTATAAGCCGGATGTAAGTCACATGAAAGTCTTTGGCTGTCTTGTGTTTATGTGCACATTCCAGATGAGAAAAGGAAGAAGTTGGATCCAAAAGTGCATAAGTATGTTTTCATTGGATATTTGCAGAAGAAGAAGGCATACAAATGCTATGATCCCTCTACTAGGGAGACTTTGGTGAGCAGGGATGTTATCTTTGATGGGATGGGCTCTTGGTATGTATCACCGGCTACAGTACCATCAAATATGCCTTCCACTCATGTATCTACAATTGATTTGTAGCACAACACTGCTATGACAGGTCCTAGTGGTCAGACATTATCCCCATGGACATGGAGATTGAGTAGCTCACCGTCCATTGACACTAGTATATCAGTGAGGGGGAGATATGATGTCTTGGACAGCAAAGGAAAAGAGAAAGCTACTGAGGATGCATCTGGTATGATGACACCTAGTAGAATGACTTTTGGATATGAGTTTGCTGACACTTTAGACAGTGAACTTGGTATTCCGACCTCTATATACCTGGCAGGAGGCAGAGAAGGTACATTCTGCCTCATGAGAGAGGGGAATTGAGCAATGTACCACAGCCTAGACGATCGCAGAGAGTCAAATATCTTGTTGACAGGTGGACGTACAGTGGCTACTCTGCAAAGCATTATGCTTACATGACAAAAGTGATGGAGATCAAAGAACCATGTACATATGTTGAAGCAGTGAAAGATGAGAACTGGTGTGCAGCTATGGATGAAGGAATGAATGCCTTGGCTGAAAATAAGACATGGGATCTTGTGCCACTACTTGAAGGGAAAAAGACCATTAGCTGCAAATGGGTCTACAAGATCAAATGCAAATCGGATGGCAGTGTTGAAAGGTACAAAGCCAGGTTGGTTGCTAAGAGGTATGCCCAACAATATGGACTTGATTATGAGGAAACATTCAGCCATGTTGCCAAGATGGCAACCATATGCATTGTGATTGCTTTGGCTGCTGCTAGAGGCTGAAAATTGCAATAGATGGACGTGAAGAATGCCTTTCTTAATGGTGAGTTGGCAGAGGATGTCTATATGGTTCAGTCGGAAGGGTATGTACACCCTAATTTTCAGCATTATGTATGCATGCTGAAAAAGGCATTGTACGGGCTAAAGCAGGCTCTGAGAGCCTGGCATGCAAGGATCAGTAACTACTTGCAGAGCTTGGGATTTGTTGTTGATAGGGCTGATCACAGCCTATTTACGAAAAATACTGACAGTGGCTTAGTAGTGCTGGTCATATATGTTGATGATTTGATTTTCACTGGTGATGATGACTTGGGCATATAGCATGTAACAAAGATGCTGAAATCTGAATTTGACATGAAGGACCTAGGAGAACTGAAGTATTTCTTGGGCATTGAGGTAGTTCCAACTAAAAATGGTTTATGGCTGATGCAGAAGGACTATGCCATGGAAATACTGAAGAAGTATGGCATGGCTGAATGCAAACCATTGGATACACCTCTTGATTAGAACGTCAAGCTAGACATGAGCACTGGTAGAGGATGTGACTATGTACAGGCAGATGGTTGGCAGTCTGATTTACTTGACCATCACTAGGCCGCCTAGCTTGAGCTATGTTGTAGGGCTCATAAGCCAATTTATGCAAAAGCCCAGAAAGCCGCAATTTAATGCAGTTAGACACATTATGAGATGTGTTAAGTTCACTATATATAGATTATGGGTTGTTCTATGTCAAAGATAAGCCCTTGAAACTGATTGGATATACGGATGCAAATTGGGTAGGATGCTCATATGACCATAGATCTACTAGTGGCTATGCTTTCGGGTTTGGTAGGGCATGATCAATTGGAGCAGCAAGAAGCAGCCTACAATTGCTTTATCAAGTATTGAGGCAAAGTACAGGGGTGCTGCATTGGCAACATGTGAGATTGCATGGCTGCTCAAGCTTATGGCTGATTTGGATATACAAGTGGATGCTCCAGTGACCTTGTTATGTGATAATCTGAGTAGTGTACTCCTAGCTATGAATCTAGTATAGCATGCCAAGACAAAACACATAGAGGTACACTACCACTTCATATCAGAGAGATGGTTCTTACAGAGAGAGTTGATCTCATGCATGTGAAGATTGATGAGCAGGTTGCAAATATCTTTACCAAGTCTCTAGGTAAATATAAGTTTAGTGTTTTTAGATAGCTGCTTGGTGTTCAGATGCTTTCTTGAGCTTGAGGGGGAGTGCTAGACTTCATGTTCATCTATCTGTCTTTAGGTATGACTGTACCCGACACTTAGGATGTCCAAATGTACCACACTATGTGGACATTGAATAAGTCGATGTTTTAGGACTTAGCTATCTTTCATGTGAATGGTCCTTGAGACCTTAGGTTGTACTATTCACTTTAGTTATGTGTGAGAATGGATAATGAAAAGTAGTGAGAGCACATTGCTCTACACTGTTACTCCAACTCTCTGTCTCTGTCTCTGACTTTGAACATTATAGAGGCCTTTTGATCAAGACACATAGTCTCACATGCTCTCTTTATCGTGTTGTTGCAAAGGAATCCTTCTCTTCATCAGCATTGAGGCCAGTAAACCAAGTATGACCCTTCTCATCCATGTAAAGCCCAAAGGCTTGAGCCTGCTTGGCATCTCCTATAAGGTTATTAGCCTCGCAAACTTGTTTGAATTGCTCTATGAAGCTATATAGGTCATCTCTTGCATAATACTTGTCAATTTTCTTGACCACTAGGGTTACTTTGGTTTGATTTCGCTGGATAGGTGTGTTACCCATCCCAGTTCAATAGTGTTTGTGCCATATGAGCTCCTAGAGTGAGCAAATCCGTGTGATCAAAGAGCCTGCATTGGATGAGGTTAGTTAGGGTGTCAGTGGATGATTCTCTGAAGAACTACAAGAAATTGTTTCTGAACTACAATAAGACTGTTCTTGAACTACAGGAAGACTGTTTCTAAATTGTAAAAAGTTTGTTCATGAACTACAGGAAAACTATTCCTGAACTACAAAAAGCCTATTCATGAACTGCAGGGAGTTAAGCACTTATAGATTGCATATAGCATTGAATACCTTAGTTGCAAATATGGCAAATGCTCAAGTCATTGACAATATCACTCAAATTGGGAGAGAAGCTTGATAACAAAAACTTTGCTCTATGGAAGTTGTGATTGGCAATATCACTCAAATTGTGGGAGAGAAGCTTGATAACAAAAACTTTGCTCTATGGAAGTTGAGATTGGCAAAGGCTATTGGGATTTATGTATAGGAACTGAAGCTGAACCTAAATTGTCCAAACGAAATCCGACACACGAACAATGGAGAGCTCACCGACAGTGATTGGAAAGAGCTAGTAAAATATTGCATTGGTTTTCTTTGTGCATTTTTTATGCAATGGCTATGCAAATTACCAATTGCTATTCCGTGAAGGATGCTTAGGATGAACTCATGAAGAATTATGGTAATGTCACACATGCAAGGAAGATATAGCTGAAGTAGTAGTTCAACAACATGACTAGGAATTTCAGGAGCATTCAAGCATACATGACTAAAATAAAGACCATAGTTGACTAGCTGGCTACTATTAGATCTCATGTTCCAGAGGATGATATGATTGTAGTGACATTGAATGGGTTAGGCAAGGAGTATAATGCATCTGATATGTCCATTTTTGTGAGAGCAGAACCCCTTGATTAGGATGAGTTACTTGCACTGCTACTACATGAAGAAGTAAATCTTGGCTTAAATACAAGTTCAAGCACATCTCAGGGCAGAGACACTGTCTTTTACTCTAAAAGCAAGCTAGAGGTGGTAGAGCTCGTGGAGCCTTAAGGGGTTGAGGAGACACTCGAAACACACATGGATAGCAGAAAAAAATGCTTGGCATAGCTTAAATACATAAGGACAGCGAGGAACTGTAGCCTTTAGAGGTAGGGGGAGATCACCTAGAGGAAGAGATGGCTCCTAGCAGTCGCATGAGCAGTCTAACATGGATAAAGACTGTCATTATTGTGGAAGATATGGGCATACCTCAAAGGATTTCCTTAAAAATCAAGCTAATATGAAGGAAAAAGGCAGGCAACATGGACATTATGCATCTTCTAGTGGTACTCAAGATGACCAGGGAGATAGACTGTTTGCTATGCAGCACGCATCAAAGAATGCGCCTAAGCAAGGCAAAGATGAGAAATGGTACATAGACTCAGGAGCATCCAATCATATGACTCCTCATGGTGAATGGTTTGATGAGTTAGTGTTGGAATATCAAGCTCCTATTATTCTCATGTCAGTATGTATGACCAACATTAGCTGTGTCCAGTTGTATCAACAAAAGTGTGGGACATTAAATAAGTTGGTGGTCTTAGACCCAATGTGAATGGTCCTACTGACCTTAGTACTATTGTATACACTTACTCTATGTGTGTGGTTATGGGACAATGAATGAATGGAAGAAGAAGAGAGCATGCTTGCTCCTCACTTTGTCTCTTCCTCTCTCAATCTCAACATGGTATCAAAGCCATGCTAGGTGGGCTCTCTAGAGTAGGAGGAAGTCAAGAAGACTTGTAAGGGTTGAAGATCAGATTTTCTCAAAGACCAAACAAGCTGCCATGTTTTCTCCAAGGTATACATTCGTTCATGTGAGGCTCTATGCTTCATGGCAGTGGTGAAGACTTGTCTGGGACACTTTGGGAGCATCATTGAGCACATTTGAGTGCTTGACAATCATTATTACCACCGTCACGTGCTGCTGGAAGAGCCTAACAGGCTGCATGAACCGCGCATGTTTTCAAGCAGAATGCATCTGCTGTACTCCATGCTAATACTTGGTCAAACACTGATCTATGGCTTATAAACAAGCCTTGGCAAGGTTGCTAAAGACTTGTGGCATGCTAATGCTTGACTGGGAATGAGATATGAACTGTGAGATTTGACTACAGATCTGAAATCTGTCCAAAACTGCTGTAGACAGAGAGTATTCAGCAGGTACATTACTTTGGAAAGAGCCTTGAGCTCATAGATATGCCCAAAAAGAGTCTACTTAAGTGCCTGTAAGCTGAAGATTACTGATCAAGTATACTCAGATCTAAAGCATTTACTTGGTTGGAAAACTGTCATGAATCTGTAGACAACAAGTATTGTTAACACTTGAAGCATTACATGACATTGTTTCGTTCATGTCAAATGTATGACTTGGGATATGCCTACTGAATGTCTGGAGGACTAAGACAAGCATTAAATACTACTGAAAATTGAAGTCTGGAGTTGGAAATTAATGCAATTACATTGTCTTGGCTGGGTACAAACTGTAAATGCAATCTATGACTTGGATTTGTGAAGACAGGATGTCTATGGTTACTCGAATGCTCATGTATTGAACCTAACACTTCAAAGTGAATGTATGATTTGAGGCTATTTTGGAGCTAAGACAAGGTTTTACTGAGCATTTGCTGACTGTAATCTATGAGCAGGAAGTTTGACACCTATACTTGCTGTCTATGCACTGATTTGTGCCCATATGGTTATGTTTGGACTGCTACATGTACTAGCAAGTGCCTATGAAGGTTTGGGACATGTATGACATGTATATGATTCAGTTTTGGCTTTGAATAAGCTGCTGGTCCACTAACAGTTTACAGTTTTTAGACTGTATGTATTTACCCTAGCAGTGAGGTTGCAGGAGTTTAAGCTGAAGCAACTCCAAAGCATATGTATTGACTGTTATTTATGAGTTAGACCACTGGTTGTGGACTATTTTGAGCTGTCATTGGGCTGAAATACCCTGGTTTTTTACTGCAATTAATTGCAGAAAACTATCATAAACAGTTGAGGATTGAACTTGGTCAGTCATACTTGTTGGCTTGCAGGAAGTCAGGCAGTGACTAAATAGTGTCTAGTACAACATGGCTAATGCAAAGAGGAATGAAAACATAACCCAAATAGTGGGGGAAAATCTTGACCGTAACAATTATGCCATATGGAAGTTCCGCATGGAGAACTTCTTAATAGGGAAAGGCTATTGGGAGTTGGTGAGACTGGAGCAGAAGCTGAACCTGAGCTCCAGATCGACCTACAGCTGATCAGAGATGATTACACCGAGCTTGGACAAAAAGAGCTCGTAGAGTCTTGTACTGGCTCTCTTTATGTATCTCAGATGCCATGGTAATGCAGATAATGAACTGTAGCTCTCCTAAGAATGCATGGAACATTTTGGTCAAGTATTATGGCACAACCACAAGTGCGAGGAAGATACAGTTGAAGCAGAAGTTCAACAACATGGAGAGGAAGAGCAGATCTATACAAGATTATGTCACGGAGGTTAAGACCACTGCGGATCAGTTGGCATCTGTTGGTTCACAGGTTGAAGATAAAGACATGGTTGCTGTGACTTTGAATGGTTTGGGGCCTGAGTATAAGTCTTTTGACACTTCTGTGTCTGTGCGGGCTGAAATGCCTAATTTCAATGAGCTGGTTGCATTGCTTATCCATGAAGAGGTTAAGCTTGGCTTGGCTACAGGATCTAGCAGTTCTAAAAACAAGGATACAGTTTTCTATTCCAATCAACGTGGTCGTGGAAACCGTGGTAGAGGCTATGGATCTAGTAGAGGAGGCCAGCAAAATGTATCCTATGGCAATAACAACCAGCAGGTATCGAATGCAAGAGGTGGTGGAAACTTTAGAGGCAGGGGGAGATCTAGCCCTAGAGGTAGAGGCTCCTAGCAACAGCAGCATCCATCTGACAATCCGAACAAGGATAAGGATTGTCATTACTGCGGGAAGTATGGGCATATTACCAAGGACTACTGGAAGAAGCAGGGCAATCACAAAGGCAAACAACATGGACATTTTGCTACGTCTAGTCAGGCAAATGATACTTTAGGAGATAGACTGTTTACCATGCAGTATGTAAAAGACAGAGTTGCTGAAAAATACACTGATGATGCAGTTTGGTACATTGATTCAGGGGCATCGAACCACATGACCCCTCACAGTGATTGGTTCACTGATATGGTGGTTGAAAAACATGGCCATGTTTGTACAGGTAATGACACGCAGCATAGCATTGAGCATAAAGGCAAAGTGTCTCATGTGGTTCATGATGGCAGAAAGAAAAATTTGCATGATGTATTGCATGTTCCTTCGATTACGAAGAACTTACTGTCTGTTGCGGAGCAGAACTTGCAAGTTAAATTCAATAAGCATGGTTGCTTTATTGAAGAGTTTGGCAATGGATGCAAGTTGATAGCTTGTGGCCACAGGAATGGCAGGATGTTTACTCTTGATGCTACCTTGCCAGAGCTAAATTCAGCTATGTTTGCCCATGGTTCTGGCACTATTAGATACTTGGAAATTTGGCACAAGAGAGTGGGGCATGTAAATTTGCAAAGGCTGCAAATTATGCAGAAAAAGTAGTTTGTTACAATATTCAAATATTGGTCATGTATGTGATGCTGCTTACTAGTTTGGTAAGTAGTCAAGGTTGCCATTTGTCAAGCATGTAAGGCAGAGTACACGTTCATTGCAGTTAGTGCACTCTGATGTTTGGGGACCAGCCCATAATGCATCCATGGGAGGCTCAAAGTATTATGTGACATTCATTGATGATTACAGTCGCTATACTTGGGTTTACACTCTGAAGGCAAAGGATGAGGTGTTTGCTATTTTTCAGCAATTTAAAAAGCAGGTTGAAAAGTAATTTAACTGTTATATCTCTTGCTTGAGATTAGATAGCGGTGGGGAGTATGTGTCAAATGAGTTTGACAACTTTCTAGCTGAAAATGGCATACGTAGGCAGCTTACCTGCAGCTACACTCCTCAGCAAAATGGGGTAGATGAAGGAAAGAACAGGGTCTTGATGGAAGTTGCCCGTGCCATGATGAATGAGAAGAAGATGACGCTCTATTATTGGGCTGAGGTTGTTATGACAGCCATGTATATCTTAAATCGGACTCCCACTGCAGGTATGCATGAGATGACACCGTTTGAGAAGCTTTATGGCTATAAGCCGGATGTAAGTCACATGAAAGTCTTTGGTTATCTTGCTTATGTGCATATTCTAGATGAAAAAAGGAAGAAGTTGGATCCAAAAGCGCATAAGTGTGTTTTCATTGGATATTCGCACGAGAAGAAAGCATATAAATGCTATGATCCCTCTACCAAGGAGACCTTGGTGAGCAGGGATGTTATTTTTTATGAGATGGGTTCTTGATATGTATCACCGGCTACAATGCCATCAGATATGCCTTCTACTCATGTATCTACAATTGATATGCAGCAGAGCACTACTATGATAGGACCTAGTAGTCAGACAGAATCCCTATGGACAGGGAGATTGAGGAGCTCACCGTCCACTGACACTAGTATGTCAGTGAGGGGGAGATATGATGTCATGGACAGCAAAGGAAAAGAGAAAGTTACTGAGGATGTATCTGGTATGATGACACCTGGTAGAATAACTTCTGGATATGAGTCTGCTGACACTTTAGACAGTGAACTTGGTATTCCGCTTGTCTATACGCCTGGCGCAAGGCAGAGCAGGTACATTCTGCCTCATGAGAGAGGGGAATCGAGCAGTGCACCACAGCCTAGACGCTCACAGAGGGTCAGATACCCTGTTGACAGGTTGACATATAGTGGCTACACTACAAAGCATTATGCTTGACAAAAGTGATGGAGATCAAAGAACCAGGTACATATGCTGAAGCAGTTGAAGATGAGAACTGGTGTGCAGCCATGGATGAAGAAATGAATGCCTTGGTTGAAAATAAGACATGGGATCTTGTGCCACTGCCTGAAGGAAAAAAGACCATTTGCTGCAAATGGGTCTAAAAAATCAAATGCAAGTCGAATGGCAATGTGGAAATCTATAAAGCCAGGCTGGTTGCTAAGGGGTATGCCCAATAGTATGGACTTGATTATGAGGAAACATTCAGCCATGTTGCCAAGATGGCAACCATACGCACTGTGATTGCTTTGGTTGCTGCTAGAGGGTGGAAATTACAGCAGATGGATGTGAAGAATGCATTTCTTAATGGTGGCTTAGCAGAGGATGTCTATATGGTTCAGCCAGAAGGGTATGTTACAGTAGATGGATGTAAAGAATGCCTTTCTTAATGGTGGCTTAGCAGAGGATGTCTATATGGTTCAGCCAGAAGGGTATGTTCACCCTGATTTTCAGCATTATGTATGCAAGCTGAAAAAGGCATTGTACGAGCTGAAGCCGGCTCCGAGAGCTTGGCATGCTAGGACCAGTAACTACTTGCAGAGGTTGAGATTTATTGTTGGTAGGGCTAATCATAGCCTATTTACAAAGAAGACTAACAGTGGCTTGGTAGTGTTGGTCATATATGTTGATGATTTGATAATCACTGGTAATGATGACTTGGGCATACAGCATGTAATGAAGATGTTGAAATTTGAATTTGTCATGAAAGATCTAGGTGAATTGAAGTATTTTTTGGGTATTGAAGTAATCAAGGTTGAAAATGGTTTATGGATGATGCAGAAACATTATGCCATGGAAATGCTGAAAAAGTATGGCATGGCTGAATGCAAACCATTGGATACACCCCTTGATTAGAATGTCAAGTTGGACATTAGCAGTGGAGCTGAAATTCAGGATGTGACTATGTATAGGCAGATGGTTGGAAGTCTGATCTACTTGACCATCACTAGGCCAGATTTGAGTTATGCAGTTGGGCTCATAAGTCAGTTTATGCAGAAGCCCTGGAAGCCACATTTGGATGCTGTTAGGCGAATTATGAGATATTTTAAGTCCACTGTAGATTATGGGATGTTCTATATGGGAGATAAGCCCTTAAAACTGGTTGGATACACAAATGCGGATTGGGCAGGATGCTCATATGATCGCAGATCTACGAGTGGTTATGCTTTTGGCTTTGGAAGTGGCATGATCAGCTGGAGCAGCAAGAAGCAATGAATGGTTGCATTGTCTAGTACTGAGGCATAGTACATGGGTGCTGCATTAGCAGCATGCAAGATTTCATTACTGCTCAAGCTTATGGCTGATTTGGATATTCAGGTGGATGCTTCAGTGACCTTATTATGCGACAATCTCAGTAGTGTACTCCTGGCAACGAATCGAGTATACCATGCCAAGACAAAACACATAGAGGTACACTACCATTTTATCAGAGAGATAGTTCTTGCAGAGAAAGTAGATCTTATACATGTGAAGACTGATGAACAGGTTGCAGATATCTTTACCAAGTCTTTGTGTAAAGATAAGTTTAGTAGTCTTAGACAGCTACTTGGAGTTCATCAGATGACTTGAGCTTGAGGGGGAGTGTTAGAATATCAAGCTCCTATTATTCTCCTATCAGTATGTATGATCGACATTAGCTGTGTCCAGTTGTACCATCAAGTGTGGGACATTAAATAAGTTGGTGGTCTTGGACCCAGTGTGAATGGTCCTACGGACCTTAGTACTATTGTATACACTTACTCTATGTGTGTGGCTATGGGACAATGAATGAATGGAAGAAGAAGAGAGCATGCTTGCTCCTCACTCTGTCTCTGCCTCTCTCAATCTCAACAATTAGTAGCAGGGTCTCATGGATTTGTATATATTGGTGATAATACACAACATGATATTCAGCATACAGGTGTGGTTTCGTTGCTCATGCCTGATGGGTGGCAAAAAGAAGAAACTACATGATGTACTACATGTACCTTCTATTACCAAGAATTTATTGTTAGTTGGATAGATGGCAAAATAGAATCTACAAGTCAGATTCAACAACGATGTTTGTTTTATTGAAGAATATGGCAATAGTTGTAAATTGATTGCCAAAGGCAAGAGAGATGGCAGAATGTTTACCTTGGATGCATCTATCCCAGAATTGAAGGTAGCCATGTTTTCCCATGATAATGGAGTAGTTTGAGATGTAGAAATCTAGCACAAATGCATCGGTCATGTTAATATACAGAAGCTAAAAAATATACAGCATAAAAAGAGGTTGTACTTGGCTTGCCGAAGCTCAAGCACACTAATCTTGGACATGTATGCTCTGCTTGTCAGTTTGGGAAACAAGAGAGATTCCCGTTCATGAGAAATTTTAGAAACAATCTCGGCCTTTGCAGTTGATACATTTGGATGTATGGGGTCCTACCCATAATGCGTCTTTTGGTGGTGCCATGTATTATGTATCCTTGATTGATGATTTCAATCGATACACATGGTTGTATATTCTGAAGCACAAGGATGAGATGCTCAATGTCTTTAAGGACTTTAAGAAGCATGCTAAAAATGAACTTGGCTATTATATCTCATGTTTGAGATCTGATGGAGGTGGAGAATATGTATCCAAAGAGTTTGATAGGTACCTTGCTAAATATGGCATAAAAAGGTAGCTCACATGCAATTATACACTCAACAAAACAGTGTGGTAGAGAGAAAAAATCAGGTCCTTATGGCGTTACCAAGGCAATGCTTAATGAAAAGAATTTTCCAAATGCTTATTGGGCTGAAGTAGTGGTTACTGCAATTTATGTGCTGAACCGAATACCTGCAACTAGGGTTCATGATTTGACTCTGTATGAGAAACTATATGGACACAAGCCTGACATTAGTCACCTAAAAGTATTTGGTTGCATTGCCTACGTACATGTGCTTGATGAAAAGAGGAAGAAGTTAGACCCAAAAGCTATCAAAAGTGTTTTTCTTGGCTATGCACAGGAAAGAAAGGCTTACAAATGTTATGATCTGTCCACTCGGGAAACCTTGATCAACAGGGATGTAGTTTTTGATGAGCTGGCCTCATGGTATAGTAATACAAATGCACTGGTGTTTGATGGACCAGTCAGCCCTATTTATGCTGAAAATTATCCTTTAGCTAGTACATCTATGAGTGGGCTGACAAGTTATGGTTGATCTACTGTTAGTCCTTGGACAGGATGACTCCGCATTCCTGCTACTCCATCCACTGACACGGATATGTCAATGGGGGGGGATTGGATAAAGGCAAAGAAAAGATGTTTGGCGATGTGAGTGGCCCACTTATAGCTAGATATGAGTCACCTAGCAATGATAATCTTGACAGTGAATTGGGCATACCATCAATTATGACACCTAGAGCAAGGCAAAGTAGCTATGTGCCACCTCATGATAGACCCAGAATGCACCGCAGCAGTTGAGGAGGTTTGAAAGGGTTAGAAAACCACTTGATAGGTTGGCATATAGTGGGTATTCGGCCAGAAATTATGCATATATGACTAAAGTGTCAGCTACAGAGAGCCTACAAAGTTCAATGAGGCAGTTACATATGAAAATTGTTGTGATGGATGAGGAGTACGCAGCATTGGCTGAAAATGAGACATGGGAATTGGTCCATTTGCTTGAAGGCAAAGTACCCATTGGTTGCAAATGGGTTTATAAAGTGAAAAGCGAGTCAGATGGTTCGTCGGAAATGTATAAAGCCCCGGCTGGTTGCAAAGGGATATGCACAATAGTACAGCCTAGATTATGAGAAAACTTTCAAGCCTGATTGCCAATATGGCAATAGTGAGAACAATTATTGCATTAGCGGCTTCTAAGGGCTAGAAATTATGGCAAATGGATGTCAAAAATGCTTTCTTGAATGGTGACTTGCTTGAAGAGGTGTATATGGAGCAACCTGAGGGTTATCTATACCCTAACTATCCAACATATGTATGTAAGCTAAAAAAGACCTTGTATGGGCTAAAACAGGCACTGAGAGCACAGAATGCTTGCATAAGCACTTATTTGTAGTAGCTTGGTTTTCAAATAGGTCATACAGATCACAGCCTTTTTACAAAGAAGATAGAGCATGGTTATGTTTTTCTAGTGGTTTATGTCGATGATTTGATTATCACTAAAGATGATGATCATGAAATTGCTGAAATTAAAGCAATGTTACAAGCTGAATTCAAAGTCAAGGATCTTGGTGAGCTGAAGTACTTTCTCAGGATTGAGGTTGTGTCTACACCTCAAGGTATATGGTTGTTGCAAAAACAGTATGCTCATAATATGTTGCTGAAATATGGCATGATGGAGTGTAAAGCCATGGAAACACCATTGGATCAGAATGTCAAACTTTTAGTTGATGTTGGGGTTGAGATCAAGAATGTATGTACAGATAGATGGTGGGCAGTCTGATTTACCTTACTACTATTACCCATCCTGACTTGAGTTATGCAGTGGGGATGATTAGCCAGTTTATGCAGAAACCTCGTAAGACACACTTAGATGTAGTCATGAGGATTATGCGGTATGTGAAGGGTACTACTGATTATGGGTTGTTTTCTGAGCATGGGAAATCATTCGACTTGATAGGTTATATGGATGCTGATTGGGTTGGTTGTGCCTATGACAAGAGGTCAACCAGTGATTATGTTTTCAGTTTGAGCAACAGTATGATCAGTGCTGGAGTAGTAACAAGTAGCCAACCGTTGCTTTATCTAGTACAGAGGTAGAATATAGGGGTGCAACCTTAGCGGCGTGTGAAGCAGTTTGGCTTGTGAAACTGCTACATGACTTGGATATACAGTTGGACAGCAAAGTCACATTGCATTGTGACAATCTCATTAGTGTGATGCTGGCTAGCAACCCCGTCTATCATGCTAGATCCAAACACATAGAATTTCATTACCATTTTATGAGGGAGATGGTACTTGTTGGAAAGATTGATCTACTCCATGTGAAGACAAAAGATCAAGCAGCAGATATCTTTACCAAATCACTTGGTAAAGAGAAGTTTGTGCATTTCAAGGAGCTACTTGGAGTATAGTAGTTAGCTTGATCTTGAGGGGGAGTGTTGAGAATCAAGCTCATGATCAGTATCACCGACATGACCATCTTCACACTTTGCCATGTTTCATTCTCAAGAAGTTTAATCAATGTGAAAATCTTTTGTGCCAAAGTTTACTTGTGTCCACCCTAGTGGTGGTTGTAAGAGCACTGAGCTCATATAGATTGTTCCTTCTTTCTCATTTGTCGACAACTTTCCTAGCACT
Organism: Lygodium microphyllum; assembly: GCF_053477565.2. NCBI lineage: Eukaryota > Viridiplantae > Streptophyta > Polypodiopsida > Schizaeales > Lygodiaceae > Lygodium > Lygodium microphyllum. The sequence continues at coordinate 82,550,902 of NC_141142.1, read as the reverse complement.
GTTAATAATTTTTGCTCCTATCTTATAGAACCTCACCTCATGGCCAATATCAATTATAGAAGAAACTGATAGCAGATTTCTCTTAATCTCTAGAACATACAATGCATTTGAAAGATTCTTGAGTTCACCATTTTTAATAACAAAGGAAATAGTATATGTGCCATCAATAGGACATTTTGCATCATTCCTAACCATCACAATGATGGATTCTTGTAGAGGCTTCATAGAACTATATAGACCTTTCTTGTTGGTCATGCGATGGGAGATGCCACTATTCAATATCCATGAGTCAGTGATAGATATTTCTTGTGCCAAAGAAACACACTTCCTCAATGGTTGCCATGAATAATGCTTCAGCCTATTGGCTATCTCCTTTCCTTTAGTCTTCATAGTGCCATTCTTTTCATATATCTTCTTGACATGGAAACCTGCAATCGCATGTCCTTTCTTCTTGCAATAGAAGCACTCTCCTTGAAACTTTTTCTTACCACCCTTCTTCTTCTTATCACCATTGGTAGAGGAATCACCTTTGCCTTTCACCTTGGCAAAGAATGTAGCATCTTCACTACCGCTACCTTATAGGGCTATAAGCCTCAACTCCTCCTCCATTAGTAGTGCATAAAATTCCTTAAATATCAAAGCTTGGGGTCTCACCTAAGTGTTTTAGGTCAATTACCAATCCATTAAACTTTGGTGGACAAATCCAAAGACACCTCTGATCTAGCTCCTCACTAGTCTTTTTATCCCAGTGCTAGTCATCTGGTCATACAGATTCTTAATTCAAGTTATTAATACTTTAGTTGTCTCTCCTTCAATAAACTTATATACTGCTAGTTGAATCTCCAAGTTTTGAATCCTTTTTTGATTTCATGTTTCATACTAACTCCTTAGTACATTCCAAGCCTCTGATACCTTGGTTGTATATGCCGAATCAAGGTCAAGAATCAAGGTCAAAACACTATCAAAAAACTTGTAACTAAGGCACACAATGCATCTATGTTCCTTTGTTTCCAAGCTCGTAGAAAACCTACATTTGGAGAAATCATAACACCCAAACTTGATGGGTTGGGGGTGGGTTATGATTTTGGGTTAGTCCCCAGCATTGGCTCTAGAAGCTCATAAGAATCAAGGATGGTTGTGATTTTAAACTTCCATAAAGTATAGTTTATACCATCTAACTTGCCTTTGCTGAAGATTGATGGACAAATCCTTAGTGTTTGAATTGTCGATACAGTAGCAACAGTAGCTGATGTGCCAGCACTTCTACTACCTGGTGATGTAGCAAGGTGACATTTCTCATATTTGCTATTGAATCCCTTACCTCTCGCGTACTCTTCAATCCTTAGAGCCCCCTGAGCTTTGATACCATGTAGAAATTATATAACACAGTGAATAGAATCTAAGGACGAAGTAGAGAACACACAATAAATATGAGAAGAACATAGATTTCTTTAATTTCAAATCAATTGATACAAAGATGACTCTGTCTACCCATGCACTTCCACTTTGAAGCTTAGATGGTGATCTAGACAAATGATAGGTGAAGAGCTTAAGGGTAGTTGGAAGAACTTTGATTGGGTGAAAGATAGATTGATGATGGCTTTAGATGGGTCTTCCTTTTATAGCCTGGAAGTGTAGTCTGGTTAGCATGTCCAATCATATTATGAATCTTTCCTAGTCAACTGTGGAATATTCTAGGGAATATTATATTCTAAAGAATATTTACTTGACCATCGAATCGGGGGCACTACCCTCGAACGCCCATCAAGGCCTAAGACCTCCTAGTTAGGGGCCACTTTCGCAGTGCCCAAACCCCAAAATAAGGATCCCTGATAACCCACATCATCCCACAACTCGATGCATTGTGCCTCCGGTCGCTAGTAGCATAACTGCTCTATCAAACCCAAAAATTAGATCCACAAAGATGGCCTTTTAGCCATGCAATCACTTAGACCTCATCTAACATACAAGTCATGACCCAACCAATGTCCATGCTCACACATGGCTTCTCCTCATAATGGGGGCCTTACAATTTTAAGTACCATGGATCATTGGTGGCACCTTACAAGGGTGGGGCATTGAGCATATCTAACATGTATTTATAATGTACTTCGGCTTCGTGGATAATATGACACTTGTGTCTAGATCTTTTCTTTCTCACTTTACATTCTGATTTTTCTTTCAATGGGAGACACTTGTATTTATTTGGTAGAGCTTGATACTTTAGAGACAATGGGGGTCTCTTGCTACACATTTATATGCTCTGTTGATATACGCATACATTGATCTTGTAGATACTAATTCTTGTGGGCTGATTTACATTTGAGCATTTGGATACCTGGTATCTATCATTATCAATGGTTGTCAATGGTGGATACTTGGCATGTATCGGTTGTATACGTTTATGTATTTGATACTCCATATGCTTTGAAAGCTTTTGGTACTTGATTGCTATACTACTAGTTGCATTCAATATATCCTAGATTGCTACCCAGATATTCCTAGCTATGGGAGCTTACTTCATTGGTCATTTGCTTTCTAATTTATGGTCATTTAATGTAGTTTTATGGATAGTAATATTGAGTACTGTTCATAGGTGGTTTCTTTGAGCACAGATGTCTTGTTTGAGCACTCTAGTAGTTGTTGTTTGGAACAGCTATACCCTCTTTTGTTTTTGCCCTCTTACCATTTTGGCATATTTTTGGGGCTATTTTGTTGTAACTATAGTAGCCCATAGTCTTGTATTTTGCAGTCATTATGGTAGATGCTTCGAATACATCAGCCAATAGTGTGATTTTCAACATTGAAAATCTTGATGGTAATAACTTCCAATATTGGAAGATGCAAATATGGTAAGCATTGATGCAAAAGAAGCTAGTTAGGCCATTAAAAACCAAGGATATAAAGCCAAAAGATTGGGATAGATATGATTGGGATGAGCTTGATAAGTTATGTGAGTCTACTATCATATTGTCTTTGTTTAAGCAAGTGTATTTCAATGTTATCTATACCAAGGGTGATTCATATGATTTATGAAGGAAGATCCTTGATCTTAATGACAAGCAAAGTCCCGCATCTTAGTTGTATTGGTTGAAGAAACTTTTGGACCTTTGCAAAAATGAGGGCATCCCTATGTCTACTCATTTAAACGAGTTCCACTCTATTTTCAACTAGCTTATGTCATAGAACATCAAGTTTAAAGAAAAGTTTTTGTTATTGCTTGTCACACTATTACAGTTATGGAATAGTTGGTTTTAAATGTAGTGATGTATAGTGTGCTTTACTTACCGAGGAAGTAAACATGAAGAATATTGATGAAACTGACACTTCTTGTGCACTTATTGGTAGAGACAAATGATAATAATAACTGTGGTTGAGACTCATTGTCCAATAAGGGCAAGTCTCAAACTCGTTGACAATCCTGTAATAAGTCCTGCAGTCATAAATCCTCTTTGATATATCATTATTGTGGATAACAAGGTCACATTAGGCTATAGTGCCATAAAATATATAGTGATAGAGATGTAATGAGAAAGGCAAGGGAAAAGTATAGGAAAATGCAAAGTCCACTAAGATTATACCTAAGTGTAGCGTGAAGATAGAGGAGATAAATGCTTTGGAGTATAGTTTTGATGATTATATTCTTGCAACTTCATCTCTTAATACTACTCAGTTGATCTGTGTACCGTCCACCTACTTATAGTGTTGGCTTCTTGATTCAAGGACTTTATTCCATGTTAGCCTCCATCACCATTGGTTTCATAGCTACCATATTGTTGCAGGTTCTATTAGATTGGGAGATGACACTTCATTGGATATCATTGGCATATGTGATATTAGACTCCAATTTGGTACTAGTGCTCCTTTTGTGCTTCATGATGTACGTCACGTCCTAGTTTTTATCAAAAGCCTTATTTCAATTGGATAGTGTTGAGATATTTGCAATCGCACCTACTTCAGTCCCTTTGTAAGGAGCAGTGAGGGCTCAGAACTAGAATCCCATATGCACAATAGGAGAAAGTGCTACCACTCAATTCCTATAAAGCATTGTACTTCCACTCTTTTTCTAATGCAATGATAGTACTCTTTTCTTTCCAGTAAAGTGTCTATGTCAATGTACATACACAAGATTGTGTTTATGAGTCCAAGTCTCAATCTTGGAACCTAATTCACTTGTATGACAATTTGTCCTTGTCTGGGTCAATGTCTTCATGAGTTTCTTCTTTCTCTTTTAACCTCCATAGTTTCCGCATTTGCCATGCTCTAGATCCTACATATTTTAACAGATAGTTGGATGATGATAGGTACCATGTATCTTTTGGTGATTCTTCATGAAAGATCATCCATAGTAGAATTTTTTTCCTAGAGGTGCTAAGGTTGATAGCCTCTATCCTTTGCTTGTTTTTGGGTTTGCTGACCATGACTTGGCTATGACTAATCTTTCACATGTAATCTTTATGGCATTGTCTCCTTGAGCACATGTCTTTGAAAGGAATTAAAGTATTGATCCATTTGTAGTATCTCCTATCCTTGGACTAGTTTTAGTGTCTATGGTTTGACAATGGGGGTAAATTTATCTCTAAGGCTAAAGCTATGTGATGAGAGGGGTATTAAGCATCAGCTAGCCGTCCCATATAATCCATCCTAAAATTATATTACAAAGTGCATAAATAGGACTATTCAAGAAGGAGTCTATAATATTCTTAGTCAGGTAAGGTTACTCCAACACTTTTGGGCTAAGGCAGTTACTACTATCGTGCATCCTATACTCACTAATGCCATGCATCTCATTAATAGATCCCCATGAAATGCTCTTGATGGTAGAGTTATAGAGGAGGTATGGTTTGGTAAACCTCCCTTGTGTGTACACTTGCGAGTCTTTAGATGTGAGGCTTTTTACTATATTCCCAAGGACAAGTGCAATAAGTTGGATCCAAAGTTTATCAAATGCATCTTTCTTGGATATGGGGATATAAGTGAGGTGGACTATTATCTTTAGGATTTGGAAGATCAGAAGATTATCCATAGCCATGATGTTATTTTCTATGAGGAAAAGATACATATGAGACTAGAGTAGGTTATTGAGGTATGTAGGGTGATCTTTTAATAGGAGCCTCCTATTACAATACTAGTCCTAGTGAGATGACCTACTACAATTGTTAATTATATAGTGGCCCAAGATTCGTCTCTTGAGTAAGATCATGATGTTGGACAAAAAGGGCAGGCTGTACATGCCTATAGTCAGTTTTGAGACATTCTACTAGAGCTTCACGTTCTCCTAAATGCTATGAGTCCTGTGTGGATTATGTCATGGTGACAAATAGTATTGAGACACTTACTTATGAGGAGAAAATATGTAGAGGTGATTCTCATTCTTGGGAGAGGACTATGTAGTCTAAGTTTGATTTGCTACAAAAGAACCATACATGAGACTTAGTTTCCTTGCCTAATGGAAAGTGTACATTGCCATGCAAGTGGATGTAGAAGTTGAAGAGTATCTTTGGTCACCCTAAGCCAATGTATAAGGCCAGCTTAGTTGCTAAGAGCTTTAAGTAGGAAAAGGAAGTTAATTTTGATGAGATATTCTCTCCTATGGTCAAGATGACTATCCTATGCTTGGCCTTGACCTTAGCTGTTCAGTTGGGTGCATGAGGACATTTATATGCAACAGCCTAAGGGCTTTATGGAAAGAGGTAGGGAATACCTAGAATGTAAATTAAAAAACATTCTTTATGGGCTTAAGTGGGCATGTAGGAAATGGTTCATGTGTTCATAAGGATATTCCTATAGTGATATAGGTTTGTGTCTATACACAAAGTAGACATGTGATGGTAGCCTTATTATCTTGGTGCTTTATGTCGATAATATGCTAATTGTTGAGAGTGTTTACATGTTGAGCTAGATGCTTTAAAGACTCATCTCAAGAAGAGCTTTGAGATTAAAGCTCTTCTTAAGCCATGGGACAAGTCTCATACATGCTCCATATGCACATTACATGCAACTATTCTAAGAGACTTCTCTACTTTCTCCAAAAGGACTACATTCACATAGTACTTGAGTGATTCTATATGTAGGATGGTAAGCTTATTGGCCGTCCTTTACCTTTTGATGTGAAAGTTAGTTTGATTATCTGAAATCAAATGATGAGAGAGCTGAGATGGCCAAGGCTCCATATGCATCCATAGTAGGCAATTTGATGTATGCCATGATAGCCACTTGTTCTAACATAGCATTTGTAATGGAAGTTGCCGCATTATATGGCTACACTTGGTAGGTGACATTGGGATGATATTAAGGATATCATGAGATATCTTAAAGGCATGATCGATATGTGCATTTGCTATGGAAGCCAAGATACATGATCCATAGGTTACAATGACTCAAAATTTACACGATATGTAAATAGTAGAAAGTCCACCTCTAGGTATGTATTTACCTATGCTAAATATGAAATCTCTTGGATATCCAAGGTGCAAGAATACACGGCCTTGTCTAGTACTAAGATTGAGTACATTACAATCACTGAGACTTACAATGAGACCCTATGGTTAGGCCATTTGGTTGCAGATCTCTTGGTATGACTATGACTCTTATGTTGCATTCGAATTCGATGAGTGTCATTTATTTGGCATGTAATCTGGTCTTCCATGTGAAGGAAAAGTACATTAAGGTGCGCTATTTCTTCATTAGAAAGATGGTAGAGAACAAGTCCATTAAGCTTATCAAGATTCATATGGATATGAATCTTGCAGATTTGCTTACTAAAAGTCTCCTAGTGGAACATTGTAGTGCCGCTACGCGAACACAGTGTGAAAAACTCTAGAGTGTGGTTTCTTATTGATCTAGAGAGCGAATACCATATTAGCTGTTAATGTCAGTGTCCTTAGTGTGGATGGTTCAAAAATATTAGATTTTTGGACAAATTTAGTCAATTTTTGATATTTTAGATATTATCTCTTGTAAAAATCCAAAAACTATAGACAACTTCTAGAATAGGATGACATGTATAAGAAAGCATATAGATGTCAACCATTTTGGGAGGATTTTATGTAAAAAAAGGGATTGGCAAAATCGTGCAACGCACGATTGTAGTGTTCAGGCAATGAACAGCACTCCGAACTGGGAGATGGAGTGATATGGCTGAATTCTAGCCATGTGTGCTCGTATTTTACCCCCCTTTCGAAGCCAATGGAAGCATCAGATTGGCGATCTGAGGTATTGTTTTATGAATATTTTTGTCCACAAGATTTTATATTCTCATAATGCAGAAATAAATTGACATGCTTCACCTCTATGAGTATTCTTCTACATCTCCTATTTCTTTCAACCCCTTTTCTTCCATCTACTCCTCTCCCTGAATCTTTCTTCACCCTGTTGTCTCTTATCCCCGCGGTAGACTTTCAACCCCAAACGCTCCGACAGTGGTGAACCCGATGTGAAAGTCAAGTCTGTAGTAGGTGTGTAAAGATGGGGGATTCTGCAGGCTCAAGTGGTGGTGATGCTTTACAACAGATGATTGATTTGTTGCAGCAACAACAACAACAGCAATTGTTGTTACAACAACAGATGCAAACTTGGCAAGAAGTAGAAAGAATTGATTCCTTAGTTGTGAATGCATTGCAAGTAGTGGGACAAGAATTGAAGCAGTTTAAAGGACAAAATGTTTCAGTCTTCATCCGGTTGTAGAAAAGATGTTGTTTCATGGGGTACTGCAGTATGCATGGAGTCGATATTTCTTCCGTTTGGCCATGCATGCATTGTATGATCAGATTGAAGAGCTATATAGAAGAGATGCTGATTGGGTAGCTTTTAAGAAAGCTTTGACAGAGGAGTTTTTTTTGGAAGATGCAGGATTGGTAACTAAAAAGACATTTATAGATTGGATTGAAAAGCCTAATAAAGAGCTGGTTACTACAGCTTTGCTCCTAAATTTGAAAGTCAATATACGTAGTTGGATGCGATGAGCAGCAATCATCAGAGAGTCAAAAAGTTGATTTGTTTCTGAAGGGTGCAAATCCTGTTTTGCAGAAGAAGCTAATTGATTTTTTAGAAGATACCTCTTCTGAAACGGGGCTGAAGTCGAATTGGGCTAATATAACTGAGGCAATGCATATGTTGGTAAAGAGAGAGTAGATGAAATTAAGATAGGGTACAGGCACCACACCTGCTAGTGCTCAAAAGGGGACTGAAATTGCAACCAAGGCGCCTGTAGCTATAGCAAAACAATCGGCTATACACGTTGGTCTAGCTCTTAAAGGTGATGCTATGGATGAATTAATCAAAGGCATGCGTGATTTGAGGTTGAATTTAACATAAATCTATACAAATGTCAAAAATTTGGATGTCAAGGTAGAAGAGAAGGGTCGGGCAATAGCCCAAAGGCCATATAGAGAAGGATACAAGAGGAGATGCATTTGATGTGACAGTTTACAACATGAAAAGTGAGACTGTACAACCTACCATGAAGCGAAAGTAAAAAGGTTAGTATTTTGAAAATATGGAAAATACATGCAACAGAAATTGATCTTTCAATGGAGTCAAATTTTGAAAATGGTGGCATGCAGAAGAGGTTGGAAGATATGGATACAAGGACAGCATTTGTTGCCATAGATGTAGCCACATATGGGTTGAGAATTGAAAGGGCTGATGAAGCTCGTAAAGGAGGCATGAATGAAGCAAAATCTCACGTTTGGATGCAAGCATTAGATTGCATGGAAAAGGGAAAAATAGCAATGTCTGAATTGGCTGATGTAAGTCAAAGTATACCAGGGAGAACATGATGGAGTGCACCAATGGATTGATTTTCAACCTATGCTTATTTGGCTAAGGTTCATAATCAAGAAGCTCTTATGGAAGAAAAGAAAAGAAGAGATGAGGACACTAATAGTCCTTCCTCTTCAGGCCCATCTAAACAAATAACATGAAGTAAAATGGAGCAACAGAAAGAGGCTAGAAAAACCATACATAAGCATAGTATGGAGGATGCATCTCAAGAGAAGAAATAAGAAGGGAAGAAAAGGGGCAAGCATCCCGGTTACAGGTTACAATCAAATCTTGAGACTGCCACAAACCTTAAAAAGGACTTGGAAGATTGCATACTTGATAGTACAGTGGAATTCACACTTTGGCGAAGTTCTTGGAATCGCAAAGTGTGAATTTCATGATGCAATCATTGATATGCTGAAACAAAAAAGACAGTTTGATAGTGAAGTTTTGCAAGCATTGATGTAGGTTGACAAAGACATAGAGAAACATCTTCATAGGGAATATAATGATGCATGTAATGTTGTTTTGGAACATGCTAATGCTGAAAATGGGTTAAATGGGAGTGTAGACAGCAAGCATGTGGCTGAAAATGGTAGTATGGGCAGCACTAAGCATAGAGAGAAGGCTATGTATAATGGAGATATCCATCAACAAGCACATGAAGAAGAAGATGCTCATTTATTCCAAGCAGTCATTATTCATGAACGCATTGGGCTCGTGCTACAACAGAGACAATTGTTAAAGTGGAAGAAAGAGAGACACCTTGCATAGCTCTCTTGGATCATGGTTCCAAAATCAGTTATGGCACACAGCTTATATGAAAATGGAGGTTGGCCAATTGATGTAGATCTTGGATGGCACATGTGTGCAACAAACAATTCATCAGAGGATCTTTATCTGGCTTGTCTGAATGTACCCATGACTATGGGAGATGTTAGGGATGAATATCGTTTTTTTGTGCAAGATTCATGCAGTTACCCAGTGACTTTGGGACAGCCCTATATTTCGGAATCAAGGCTGAAAACAAAAGCCTTGGATGATTTTTCTTCATATGCTCGGATTCAGAGTAAAGACAATACAAAGGTAGTACAGTTTCTCATTGTTTGTGTGAATCATCTCCGCAATCGGGATAGTAGGCTACGGAATAATCCTATACCATCTAATGCACGAGAGTTTAAGGGTTTTTAGATAGCACTGCTATAAGTGGAGGCTACGGCAATGCCTCTAGGAAGATAATTATGCCTCCAAGAAAGAGGGAAACTGTGTTTGTGTCTGGATTGCAGGAATGGATAGCATGTAGTCTTGGCAGTATTAAGAATATTTCAGCCATGTGTAGGGCTGAAAAGAAATATGTAGGATGGGCGAAAAATGAGCTGGAGACATATGGTTTGATGGCTGCAAATGAAGGTATTTCAGGGATTTTTTAGGGCTGGTTGATGTTGACATAGTGGCTGAAATTTTTGCAACAAATAATGCTGAAAATAGGGCCAAAAAAGAAGTTATTTATGTTGACACTTTAGAGATATATGAAGTCATTCAAGAGTTTGTTGAGCAGAATGTTATGGGCTACAATATGGACTGCAAAACAGGACTGAAGCAAGGGTGAATACAAAGTACAAAACAATTACAAAGAAGGTTAAGCCTGTGGCTTTGCCTTTACCACGTGAAAATGATGGGTTAGCTAAAAAAGTATCTCAATACGTAGTTTGTGGGATCCACATGGAGTAGGACATAAATTTACAGCTGAAACTTTACAAAAGCTAAAAATTGGTGATACAAGCTTTCTTTTGCTTGCAAAAAGAGCTTGTTTCTTGTAGATGTTGACAAGGCATGGGAAAGCCTTTGCGTTTCAGCCAGATAAAATTGGATGTGTTGATCCGCCGACCATAGTTGCACCTATGGTGATCTTTATAGTACCTCATGTGCCATGGAATTTAAAGTCTATTCCAGTACCTCAAGCATATTGGAATCGGTGGTTCACTGTTCCAAAGAAGAATGGTTCTTTGAGGTTTATACAGGATTTGCAATTAGTTAATAAAGTCACCATAAGGAATGTTGGATCAGGCCCGATAGTGGATGAATTTGCAGAAGCATTTACAAGTAAGGCAATTTACTCTATGGTTGATTTATGTTCAAGATATAATTAGTTCCAGCTTGCATTAGAAAGCCAAGATATCACTACCATGAAGACATTGCTTGGATTGGTTAGGATGTGTATGCTTCCATAGGGAGCAACCGATTCCGTGGTACATATGATGAATGCTATGCATAAATTTTTGAGGAAGTATATTCCTCAATTGACCTTACCCTTTCTTGATGATGTGCCGATAAAAGGGTGTGATATCCATGAGAAGAATGAAGAGCTTAATGAGCAGGGATATAGAAGATTTGTGGCTGATCATATTGCTGATTGTGACAGGATTTTGAGCCATCTTGAAGAAGTGTATTTGACTCTATCAGGAGAAAAGTCGATTTTTGGAGTGGAGAAAGTATTAGTTGTTGGGCACATGTGTGGACCATATGGAAAAAATCCCTCACCAGTAAAGATTAATGCCATAAGTAGGATACAGTAGACATGTTCAATTTGAGGTGAGAATATTTTTGGGTGCATTTGTCTTTTGCTTGATATGGATTCCGCATTTTGCTCATGTGGCCGAAAGTTTATATCAGCTCTTGAGAAAAGGGGAGAACTTTTGGTGGGGGAAACAGCATACGAAGGCAATTTAGAAGTTAAAGAGCTTATTGATTTCAATCCAAACACTAAAGAGAGCAATTATGAGAATGGACAGCCTATTATTCTCACCATGGATACAAGTACAATTGGCATTGGTTGGATAGTGGATCAGGATGATGCTGATGGGAATAGGCATGCCATTCAATTTGGAGCAAAGGTCCTCAATGAATGATAATAGTGGTATTCTCAAGTCAAAAGAAAGCTTTGGGATGTAATGACAACCCTTAAGTGTGATAGAGAGTATTTTATGGGAGCTCATGTAGTGGTAGAGATTGATTGTCTACCTCTATTGGGCATGATAATGAATTTCTCAACTCCTGATATTGCCATGTTACGCTGGATTGCACATATAAAGTCATTTAACCCTGATTTTCAGCATATTGCAGGTAGAGGAAACCCTGTGCCAGATATGCTTTCATGAGTAAGGTTTAAAGATGAAGAGGAGCTGATGGAAGATGAAGAGGATGATGTGATAGGTGCCGAAAATGACTTTATGACAACAGGGAATAAATATACATCTGCTGTTACTGCAGGTACAACTATTGTAACAGGGATTTCAACACTAAGAAAAGAGCATACAACCATGGAGAAGAGATGGGCAGTAGAGAAAAAGCATCATCAATGTTATGCTTCAATGAGAACACAATTTTTGGAAGAGTTGTATGAGGATGATTGGCTAAAAATAGGCCAATATCTCAGCCTCATAACTAAGAAGGCTGAGTGATCTGAAGCTAAATTCAAAAGGATTAAAAGAAAATCTTATGGGTTTTTCTTAAAAGACCGATATTTATGGAAGCATACAAAGAAAAAGAGAGGAGCTCCAGTACATGTATTGGAAGATAAGGCTTCTCAACAACAGGTGATGTAGGAGTTTCATGAAAGCTTGTGGACTAGACATAGAGGAGTTTGTGGCACATTTTCTAAGATTAAAGAGAAGTATTGCTAGTAAAACATGTATAAAGATGTGAAGTATTATGTGAAATCGTGCAATGTCTGTCAGATGTATTCCCCGGTAAAGCATAGAGATGGGTTGCAACCGACCTATCCATTGTCTATGCATTACAAATGGGTAGTTGATTTGGTTACTATGCCTACAGGTTTATGGAATACGAGATATATTGTGCTTGCACAAAAAAACTTAACAAATCAAGTGAAAGGACAAGCTCTTAGAACAAAGACTACTCAAGTAATTTGTAAGTTTTATTGAAAAAAATTATATTGCAAGTATGGTTGTGATGGTAAAGTGCTTTTACAGATAGAGAAGAATTGGATATGGATGAGACTCGTGACTTCTTTTTACGATTGAGTATCAAGCTGGCTTTAACTTCAGCCTATAATCCTAAAGCAAATGGCAAAAGTAAAAGAGACAATCATCCTATTATTAAGGCATTAGCAAAGCCATACATGGGCAAGATGAAAGAATGGCCAAGAATGTTACCCTTTGCTTTGTGGGGGACTGATAGGACTACTCATAGTGCAATTACAAGGTATATGCATGTTGAATTAATGTATAGACAACAGCCAATCATACCAATTGAGGAGACCGTTGCCACTTCGAGTGTTCTACCATGAAAAAAGGGTTTGAATATAGAAAAGTTGTTGGTCCTACGCATTAGGTAGTTAGAAAAAATGCTTGAAGATATTGAGATAGCCATGAAAACGCTAAAGACTACAAGGACAAGAACAAGAAGAGGTTTGACAAGCAACACAGACTTCGACCACAAGCTATACAAGGGAACTAAGTGTTGGTTTATAACAGCAACGCCTGGAAAATCAACATAGTGCTAATCGGAAGATGACAAAGCGGTGGTTTGGTCCATATAATGCTGCCTATGCATTAAAAGAGATGGATAGAACAGCTCTAAAGATTCCAGTGGCTCGAAAATGTATCAAACTTTTTTAACATAGGGAGTCTTCAACATCATATGAGTTGAAGAAATTGAATACTAAGCATGAACATAAAAATATAGAAGAAGAATAAGAGATAGAAGATGAAAACATTGACATGGCAAAGGATACTTCTGTAAGAAAGCAATCAACCATGGAATGAAATCTAACTGAAATTGAAAATTAACTAAGCTACAACAAAGAATTAACAAATCTATTGCACCAAGACATCATCATCATGTATTAATGGTTGGGGATTCAAGAATACATGACGACCATGGCTGAGTGCTTCATAGGATAAGAAGAAGCTAACTCCAAGAAGATGGTAAAGCCAAGATTATTGAATGATCAAAAGATGTCTTGCCTTTGGCCTCTAGTCTCTTTTGTTCTAACCCTCTTTCCAAACTTAAGGGCTGTTCACACATGTACATATAGGCTAGGGTTGAATTTACAAAGGCTGGAATTAATCCAAGGTGCAAATATTAATGTTGTATTTTCCTTCATGACAAACCATCCCGTCCTGAAGATGGTTTTGTCCTCAAAACCAAGAAGTAATGGACTAAATACAAGTTAAGGATGATAGTAATCATGCACATTCATCTTCCAAGTGATAAGAAAGCACTATTCATGAAAAGAAGACCTTTTTGCATGCCAAACTGTGAGAAAACTGGCTGCTGTCCAAGCAGGACTGATTCACTAAAACTGCCATAACTTTTGATATATTGGTCCAAATGAGGCATATGAGGTGTAGAAATGAAGTATACACTCCCAAGCATCACCCCATAACATCAAAATCAAATTTTGATTAAGTCAGGATAGTTTTATTGTCTACAGAAATTTCATACAGCAAGCTATCTCTACACAGTCACTACATACTGCATCATATATCATCCTGTAATAACCAAGGAAAGTTACTGACATAAGTGGATGGTTGCCAAGAAGACTCTTCAATGGGCAAATTCTTCCACTTAATGAGATACTCAATGAGAGTACGATTTTTGAGAACTTTCTCTCTCTTTCCAATAATGCTTTCAGGTTCATATATGATCACTCCTGCCTCATCCAATGGTGGTAACTCTTCCAATACTTGTACATCGGGCCCAACATACTTCTTCAGCTGTGAAACATGGAATACATCATGTATTCTAGTAGAAGATGGTAGCTGAAGTTTATAAGCAAGCTCTCCAATTTTGTCCAAGATCAAGTATGGCCCATAAAACCTATGAGCAAGCTTATTGTTCCCACCCTTTAATGAAGCATAATGCGTCTTGGGCACTTTGAGAAATACCCAATCTCCAACCTTGAAGTCTAAATGTCTTCTTTTCTCATCTGCATAGACCTTCATTACCTCTTGTGCTTTCCTTATGCTGTCCTTGCATTGCCTCATGAGCAACTCCATTCTTTCCAACTCTTCCTTTGCTTGTGGGTTGATGTCTTCATGGAATAAAACTGATGGAAGTTGGACTTTATACCCATAAAGAGCTTCAAACAGAGACATCCCAATGCTCATGTGGTGCATGTTATTATAGCAAAATTCAGCAAGGTGGATCCAACGATCCCATGAAGCTTGTGTGTCATGACAATAATGCCTAAGGTACACTTCCACCCAATGATTGACTCTCTCCGTTTGCCCATCAGTCTGAGGGTGATAGGCCGTGCTAGGAGTGAGGAAAGTACCCATAGATGAGAATAGACTTTTCCAGAAGTTGCCCATAAACTTCGAATCACGGTCTGATACTATTCTCATAGGCATACCATGTAGTTTGAACACACCTTCCATAAATTGCTCGGCGACTTGCCTTGCTGAAAATTGGACTTTAGTTGGGATAAAGTGGGCTGATTTGGTCAATCTATCAACTACCACATAGATATTGTTCCATCCATGACTGGTAGTAGGCAATCCCGTTATGAAATCCATGGAAATATCTGGCCATTTGCCCATAGGTATGGGTAAAGGCTGAAGTAAGCCGGTTGGTAATAGAGTGGAATCCTTATTTTGCTGACACTCCAAGCACTGAGATACATACTCTTTAACATCTTTCCACAGACCTTTCCAATAGAAGCTTTGATGAACTCTATCAAACGTCTTGAAAAGGCCCAAGTGACCAGCCATTGGCGATGAATGCATCTCTTGAAGCACCTTCAGCTTGAATTTACTGCTGGGAATCAAGTACACTTTACCCTTAAACCATAAGAGGCCATTATGCACTTTAAAATTAGGAAATTCAACATCACACCCTTGCTGTAATTTCTGTAAAATATGGGCAACATGCTCATCAAGCACAAATTCCTTTTGGATGTCTTCAATCCAATCCTTAAAGATGGTAGACACAGTAGATAGACTGCATGCCTACATTCTTGATAATGCATCAACCACCACATTATCCTTGCCAGCCATGTATGATATTTCAAAATCATATGATTGCAAAGTGGCCAACCATCTCTTTTGCTTGGGAGAAAGATTGGGCTGCGAGAGAAAATATCTCAAGACCCTATGATCGCTTTTGACTTTGAAGTGTGTCCCATAGAGGTAGTGGTGCCATTTCTTGATTGCATGTAAGATAGCAAGCATCTCCTGCTCATAAACATGCATCTCTCTCTCTTTGTCATCAAATTTTCTGCTCTCAAATGCAATGACACCATGCTCCTGTACCAAAACTGCCCCCAAACCTCTACCACTAGCATCTGCATAAATGGTAAAAGTCTTGGAGAAGTCAGGGCAAACTAGTATGGGTGCTGAAACAAGCAATTGCTTCAGCTCATTAAAGCTCTTGTCAACAATCTCATCCCAGAAGAAGGCCTCCTTTTTCAGCCGATTGGTAAGAGGAGCTGCAACATGAGCATAGTTCTTCATAAACCGTCGGTAAAAGGATGACAAACCAAGGAAACCTCTTAATGAAGTGGCATTGGTTGGCGTAGGCCATTCTTTGACGCACTGAACCTTCTTAGGATCCACTTTGATTCCATCTTCTCCCACTATATGACCCAAGTACTCAACTTCATTTGTCATAAAAGAGCATTTAGTGGCCTTGGCAAACAGTTTGTGTATCCTCAATATGTCAAAGACCTCTTTTACATGCTGCAAATGGTCTTCTTTATTCTTGCTATAGATCAAAATGTCATCAAAGAATACCAAAACTGTTTTAAAGAGCAATGGCTGAAGTATCTTATTCATGAGAGACTGGAATGTGGCTAGAGCATTTGATAACCCAAAAGGCATAACCATAAATTGGTAAAGACCCCTCTCCGTCCTGAAGGCTGTTTTAAATTCATCCCCTTCATTTATGCGTATTTGATTATATCCCGATCTCAAGTCAATTTTGGAGAACACCTTGGCATCCTTCAATTCATCTAAGAGATCATCTATTCTAGGTATTGGATACCTATTCTTGATAGTGACCTTGTTGAGATCGCGGTAATCAATGCACATTCGAAAGGAGCCATCTTTCTTCTTCACAAAAAGGACTGGAGAAGCAAAAGGTGATTGGCTTGCCTTAATGAGACCCATTTCCAAAAGCTCTTTGACTTGGCGTTCTACCTCTTCTCTTTCCACTTTGGAGAGGCGATATGGTGGTTTGTTGATGGGCTTTGTATTGGGCAACAAGTCAATGGGATGATTCACTTCTCTTTTGGGAGGAAGAGAGGTAGGTGGCTGAAAAATATCATCATATTCTTTCAGCAATTTACAAAGACATGGGTCCATATTGTTGGTAGGAGAAGAGGGCTGATCCTCTTCAATCTTGGAAAGAAGAATGGTGAACATACATGCCTTTGCATTTATCTCTTTCTTAACCTTCTTGGGACTGATCATCTCCATTCTTTTCTTTTCAACTCCATGTAGTGTTACTTGTTGTCCACACCATTTAAACTCCGTTTCCATGTTGTTGAGATCCATGGTAAATCTGCCCAAAGATTTCAGCCAATTGCAGCCAAGTATTATATCAATGGGACCCATTTCTAATGCAATTAAGCTCACCGATGTAGTGCACAATGGGGAAAGGGTGATAGGTACATTTGGACAGCATTGATTGCTCTTCTCAAAATTTCCATTTGCCACTTGGATTTTGAGTGATGTAGACATTTCATGCGTATTCAATTTCAGCCCATTGAGTGACTTAGCATTAATGAAGCTATGTGTACTTCCCGTATCAATGAGTATATGAGCGGTCCTTCCCTTGATTTGACCTTTAAGGCGTAGGGTATTATCCCCTCTTGAACCACTCCATGCATCACTTGATATGGCACATAGCGATGGATGTAAATCAGTCCATGAATCATCCAAATAATGACCGCCCAGGTCAAAAGGAAACCCATCCATCGGATCATAGAACTCATCATGGACATTCTCTTCATTTTCATGCGCCTCTTCTTGAGTTGTTGTGACATCAAGCTGAGCCAAGCTTCCTTCAATAGATTCAACATTGGAATCATCCTCGATGATCATGCTAATCTTCATATTTTTGGCCCTGCATTTGGACTTATGATCGGGTAACCATTTCTCTCCACATTTGAAGCATAGTCCTTTAGCATACATATCTTTGAGCTTATCATTCGATACATGTTTGCCTTGAGTAGGGGCTGAAGTTTTGGCACTTATATCAGTTCTCTTTCCATCAAATCTATTTTCAGCATTAGGTCTGAAATTACTACTTTGTTTTGACCCAAAAACAATAGGAAAAGTGGGTAACTTGCTGTAGGTATTGCTGAAAGTATTTGATGGCTTCCCAATATGCTGAAAATTAGCTTTAGCATGCCCATAATGGCCTGACGTCCTTGGGAACTGCGTAGACTGAAAAGAATGCCCCGTTTTGGCTGAAAACCCTTGTATTTCTGCCCATAACGTTCAGCCAATTGAATGGCAGCTTGTAGGGATGTAGGATTCATGGCTCCAACTTCGGAAGAAAGAATAGGTTCCAAACCAAATATGTATTTATTCAACTTGGCACTATCGGAGACCCCATGAACATACATCGAAAGGTTCAAAAACTGATTTGAGTACTCTCTAACTGAGAGACCACGTTGCTCAAGTGCATACCACTTCTTCTCTAACCGCTCTTTTTCAATAGGGGAAACAAAGACTTCAATCATAGCATTTTTCAATGCATCCCAAGACAAGAAGTCAGGTCCCATCCTCGCCATATATCTCCACCAAGTGTGAGCATAGCCTTCTAGATGAAGGGCTGCAAATTTTACTTTGGCATTCTCGGGCCTTGGGTAAAGGGAAAAATACATCTCTAACTTGTCAAACCACTTCTCCAACTCCGTGGGTGAAGGGTTCTCTCCCTTGAAGTTTGAGATAATTATTTTCTCCTTGTACTCTCTCTCGTATTGAGGAGGTTGTCCGTTATGGTGCTGCTGCCCACTATGGTGTTGTGGCCCAAAAGAATTGCCAAAAGATCCTTGCCTAGGATATTCATTATTTCCATGCCCTTGTGCATAAGGAGTTTGCTGTCCATAATGCATACCATGACTTTGTGGCTGGAAATAATGTCCTTGAGACTGAAAGTATGTGTTGCTCACATTGGGAGGTTGTCCATGCATAGGTGAGTTGAAAGGTGGTTGCTGCCCATTATTTTGTTGATTCCAACCATGATTTAACATGGGACTTGGCCTATTGGGCTGCACTTGAGTAGAGAAATTATGTTGTGGCTGTCCATAAGCATTTGGGGCTGAATTCACATGTCCATGTGGCTGCCCATAAGAGTTTGGGGCTGAATTAACATGCCCTTGCTCATAGCCACCAACATTTTCTTGAGGGTAAAATTGCTTATAGAAAGAGTTGCACCCATGGATGTCTTCATCATGCTTTGAGTTTGTTTGCACTCTCTCTTGAGGATCTTGCCCATGTGGCTGAGAGTGACCCTTTTGTTGATGAAATTGTGGCTGAAGTGAAGTGGGCTGAACAAAATCCTTAGCTTTAGATGACTCTACAACTTCAAATTGACCTACCACCTTAGAAGTAGGTGGTTTAGGTGGTTCTTCAGCCATATGAGGATGTGGGACATTAAGACCAGCTGTAGGCAACATTTTCTCACCAAGAAGTGCTACAAGCTTGTTAATACCCAACCTCATACCCTCGAAGCCTGATTTCATATCCTTTATGTCGTTTGACAATTGTTGAAAACTGTTTGAATTCATTGAGATATAAGACATCTCTATGGGTTGATTGGTAGGGCAGTGGGTGAAACTTGCATCGACCTCTTTGTTCTCATAATGCATTCGGTAAATGGCATCTTGAGAAGTGTCATGTTCACCCCTTTCCTGTTGATGTTCACCCCTTTCCTGTTGATATTCCTTCAATTCTTCATTGATAGTATCCAAAACAGGGTCTCTCTTCTTATTCCTAGCCATGGGTTGATTTCTGTCCTGAATTTCCTACAGTAGAAAAACTTAATTATCTTCACTTCTAGAGATCCAAATTACGAGGTCTTTGGCTCTGTTCGAAGCTTGAAGAGTCCTCTATCCAACGAGCTATCAAGTGCAGAAAATGGATGAGTATAGAAATTTCTGTAAGGGATTTTATGTTGTTGTCTGAAAATTCTTGCAGGCAGTGAATACCCTGTTCTAGTCAATTAATGACTTGTACCATCAATACCAAGCATGTACCAACTTCATAACCCTGTAGAAGAGTCTCATACATCTGCCCATACTGAAAATGACCTCTGTAATCAATAAAATGACTGTCTAACTCAATGTAGACTGCAATCTTTAATGAGGGTATGCATACATACTCTGTCCCAAACTTTAATGCTGAACCATAGTGTCTTTACCATAGGATGCATACATTTTATTGTAGCCATATGTCTTCATACATTTGCCATACATTCATGAGTACCATATGTTTGCCAATATCTCAAGAACTCACTGCCCATAAACTCATGCTGTAGGCTGATTTCAAGTGCCTTTGAGATTTGTACCTGCACCTAAACTTGAAAATGCGTGGGATCCGAGACCCGAGGGGTTTGCAAAGTTCCCTCTCGATCCGGGTTGCGCTCCCCTTCAAGGTCCTCATCGGTAGGGGAGGGTCACCTCTCTTTTGTCCTATCAACTCGCCCGGCATCCACTTTTCCTCGTGGGCATGTACATGGCAAGTGAATTCTAGCTCTAAAAATCAGTATGATATGCATGGAATAGGAAGGAAATACAATTGCCTTTCATTTGCCCTTTCATGATATGCAAGATTGGATTTGAAAAGGCTGAAATGTAAATGAGAAATGGAGAGGTATTTACCTCAGCAGTGACTCACTGCTTACAAAGCTTTTCTCACTTACCAATTGGGTAATGATTTTCTTATATGATCAAGAGGCAAAATAGGCAATCAATTTCATGTCAGGTTTAGGCAATAAAGATTGAGTAATGAAGATCAAGAAATTACTGATTTCAGTAAATGAAAGTAGATGGGTAATGCTCATTCATTATGGAAGAGTTTGAGACATTTAGAGATGGCCATTTCAGTAAATTGAAGAGGTTTAGTAAAGACAATGACTGACATAACCTATCGGCTTCATGTAATGCATTAGGCTATGAATGAAAGCTTCATTAATCCTCTTATTTCTCTTCAACAATTGGAAATGAGATCAGCAATTGAATGTAAAGAGAAATTAAGAGTGATTAGAGTACCTCATTTGATTGATTGGAGAAGAGTATTGTTGATGGAATGACCTTCAATCCATAATGCTTGACATAGGTGAGTTGAGCTTGATAATCCTTCTAAAATCAGTCCAAGAGATCTTCAATCTTCAAGAATAATCCCTTCCTTGATAAGCTTCAGCTTCATTAATCCCATGAAAGCTCCATGACTCCATGAATGCTCCAAATGAGGGTTGATGAAGACCGATTACCTTCTCTACTTGAAGTAGGTTGCAATAGGTAATAGAGAGAACTTCAATGTGTCCAAGAGATCCCGAAATTTGAGAGGAAATGCCAAAATTTAATGGCATACAAGCTTCATGCTGTCCATTGAATACCTAAACCTCCATTGGCTTCAATCGCCTTCAATGTCGGTCCAATGTTGATGGATTCTTGAGGGAAAATGATTGAGGAAGCTTCAGATATGCTTTGCCCACAAAAGCCCCATGATTTGCTTCAAAAATTTCAGGAATCTTTGATGCTGTCCCAAACTGCCATAGCCAGGGTTTTGAAGAAGAGGGAAAACTCCAAAATGGTAAGAATCTTGAAGAAGCTTGTGAGAGACCTCTTGCCCAGGGTTAGTAGGATCATTAGCAATGCTCAAAGGCCATCATATCTCTGAAAATTCCACGCAGTAGGGGAGTGTGTGCAGGCGGCGCAAACAACGTGAGGACATACTCACGTATGAAAAATCCAAAACAATGCTAAGTAGCTATATTAGCTACTCCAAATGAAGCTCCTGAAACAGGGAAGAAGGTCATGTAATCCATTCTCATGATATGAGTGAGAAAGAGAAGATCTAATCTTGTCTTGGCCATGGATTCTTGTGGACAGCTTGAAGAAAAAGAGAAGAAACCCTTGTTTCATGAAAAGTAACTCTAACTTTTCCTTCCTCTAAGTCCTGTAACCATTAGTTTGTCCACTTACCCCAATTTTTGGCTCAAATCTCGATCACATCCTGCTATTTTGATTGGAGCCCGCCATTTCTTCCATTAGTAATGCCAATAATCACCATCTTCATCCTTGTTTGTAGCAAACCTTCACATGTAACTCCGGTTTGAAGCCTTCCTGTCCTATCAAGTCCTGTCACTCAAATTCCTAACTATGGTTTGCTCTCCCTAGCCTAGGAAACTGAATCTAGTACTTGAAAATGACTTCTGCAAGGATCTAAGCTACTGCTCTGATACCAATGTAAGAAAGCAATCAACCATGGAATGAAATCTAACTGAAGTTGAAAATTAACTAAGCTACAACAAAAAATTAACAAATCTATTGCACCAAGACATCCTCATCATGTATTAATGGTTAGGGATTCAAGAATACATGACGACCATAGCTGAGTGCTTCATAGGCTAAGAAGAAGCTAACTCCAAGAAGATGGTAAAGCCAAGATTATTGAATGATCAAAAGATGTCTTGCCTTTGGCCTCTAGTCCCTTTTGTTCTAACCCTCTTTCCAAACTTAAGGGCTATTCACATTACAAAGGCTGGAATTAATCCAAGGTGCAAATATTAATGTTGTATTTTCCTTCATGACAACTTCTTCTGACACTGCAGATTTGTAAAACTTTGGCACATGCCGAAGGATGTGCAGATTAGGAATGGGTGAATTTTGTGCCACTATGCGAACACAGTGTGAAAAACTGTAAAGTGCAGTTTCTTATTGATCTAGAGAGCGAATGCCATATTAGTTATTAATGTCAGTGTCCGTAGTGTGGATGGTTCATTGCAAGTGGTAAATTCCTAGAGGATTACATGTACATGCACAATCTTAAAGAAAACAAAAAACATCTTCCTTAAGCATTAGAAACATGGATTTTAAATGCAAGAAAAGTGCTAATTGGTCCCCAAGGCCTTTACTCTTGTAAGTGCAATTCACCAATATTCAAAATCAAGTGTTGGCAATATAATCGCCTTTGATGCCTGCTAGCGGTGGTTTAGCATGTTTCACTCAAGGCCTTCAGATAAGCACTAGACATCATTCTCATAATTGTGGCCATCATGTCATCCATTCCATGCCCAAGCTTTAAATCGACACATGTCGTACGTGTATGTCCCTGTGTATATATACATATGCATAGAGCAGGCCGGATTGACATAAACAAAGAGAACAGCGTGCAGCAGCTTTCTAAAATGTTCAATTGAGACAAGGAGTGTTGCTATGTTAATGACACACGAGGGCTAGGAAAACGCCATTTGCCTCTGGGCATGTTTGGGACTGACTTCCTGTGGTAGCTTCCCTTTCTTAACCATTTCAGGTGATGAATCAAAAATACCCCTAAATGGAGACCTGACTGGTGGTAAACTTAAGCCTGTGGCAGCAAGACATTGCAGACAATGTAGAACATTTTTGGTTGGTTATATGCCTATACATCCCATTGAAGGGGCTGACATTAACCCATGTATCACATTCTTTCTCCAAATCCTTGAGCATGCATGCATGCAGCAGCCTCATTCAGTTTGAAAGACTGACCCTGGGTGGCATCTGAGAATGGCATACTTATACTCAGGAAGCCAGCAGCTTGTCAATGGAAATGCGCAGGGATGCCTGGATGTCCTCGGGGTTCATGCACAGCATTGGAGGGCGCGATGGAGGGGGTGAAGGGGGCATGGGGGGTACAGGAGAGTCACCTTGGAGGATGCTCAAGACAAGGGACATGGGTGGGCGCTGCGAGGGGTTGGGCAGTGAGCATAGCAGCCCCAATTGCAACACACATTCCATCTCCTTTACATCAAAGCATCCTTTGAGCCTCTTGTCAGCTGCCTCAATCACCTTCCCTTGCCTCTCTAGTTCCCATACCATATCCACAAGCACTTGCTCCCCCTCTAGTGCCCTCTTGCCACATGCTACCTCCAATGCCACAATGCCATAGCTGAACACATCAGACTTGGTGCTCATCTTGCCATTTTGTACCACCTCAGGAGCCACGTACCCGAATGTGCCTTCCAGCACCATGCATTCCTCCCCCTTCTTATGCCTGTATACAAGCCTGCCAAGTCCATAATCCCCCAACCTGGCATTGAAATTGTTGTCCAACATGACATTGCTGCATTTTACATCCCTGTGAAGGATGGGGCAGCACTGCTTCATGCTACTCGATTTCACACTGCCAAATTCATGATCCAAGCCCTCGTGCAGATACATCAAACCAGCAGCAATGCCACTCACTATGTCATATCTCTGAGCCCAGGACAAAGGCTCATACTGGGCAACTCCAGTATCAAAGAGAAATCCCTCCAGATTGTCATTGGGCATAAATTCATAGACAAGCATGAGCTCCCCCTTCTCCAAGCACCATCCTTGCAAGGGGACCAAATTGCGGTGCCGTATGCTGCACAGAACACTGACTTCCTGTAAAAAGTCCTGAAGCCCTTCTTGGGGTTCTTTTGCAACCTGTTTCACAGCCACAACCGCCCCAGAATCCACAAGCACCCCTTTGAAGAAACTGCCCAGTTTGCCCTTTCCCCTCGATAGCCTTTGCCTGTCAGCAAAACATTTGGTAGCTGCATAGAGCTCCCTGTATGTGTATGGCCTGGGGTTCATATACCCGGCTAGCTTGGAATCATATTCTTTAGCTCTCCTGAAGTAGCTGTGTGGAGTTCTCTTGGAGGAGATTATCCATCTAGAAAGCAAACCAATAGACAGTACAAGTGCTAGAACTAAGCACACAATAAGCACCACAGTAGCTCCCTTTTTACCTCTATGCATTCCCGCACCATCATCGGCAGATGGGACTTCAAGGCCCCAACTTGAGAAAGTCCATGACAAAAGACTGTGAGCTTCATTGCTGAAACCAGTAGAGGCAGAGAACCCAACATACATGTACTCATTCAGTACTAATGACAGGCTGATGTTAACATCGATGAGCGGTTGTATTGGCTCTATGGAATCAGTGCTGATTTTCACCTGCAAGTTATGCAGGGCGCCATCATACTGAATCCATGAAGTGATGATAGACCCATCACTGAGCTGGACACCTACATTGCTTGCATTGTTATAGAAGATGGAGGAAACATTCCCAATATCCAGCCCAACATGGTTCCCATTTGGGTCATGGATGTCAGGATTCTGCCAAGTATCAAACTCGACAGCAATGGTGTGCAGGTTTGCACCGCCAACCGAGGGGGCAGTGAAGGCACCGAGCTGCTCCCCGTAACTGCCGACAGTGACATTGTCAGGTGCGACGAGGAAGGCAAGGCCATCCCCTTGATAGGAGCTGTTGATGGTGTAGATTTGGAAGGAGAAGGAGGTGCTGAATGAGGCCATGCGACCAGTGCGGGGGTCCAGCATGCGGACAGGCATGCGGCACAGGAT
Organism: Lygodium microphyllum; assembly: GCF_053477565.2. Taxonomy (NCBI): domain Eukaryota; kingdom Viridiplantae; phylum Streptophyta; class Polypodiopsida; order Schizaeales; family Lygodiaceae; genus Lygodium; species Lygodium microphyllum. The sequence goes on along the minus strand of NC_141142.1, from coordinate 82,525,572 downwards.
ACGGCCAGCACTGTCATTGGAAGCCTCATCGGACGGGGTGGTCTTGGTGAGCTCGATGGTGCCATGTCTCTCCACTGCATCTCCCAACAACAGGAAGTTCGAGTAATCATCGTTCGGGTAGGAGAAGGAGGTACCCTGACCCTGTGCTTGCCCAAACAGCACATGCAGTCCTAGTATCATGGCTACAAATGCAACCTCACACACAGACAATGCCATTGTTGTACTGAACAGGGGCTGCGCTAGGAATATCAGACACAGTGGAGCTCTCTTCTCTGACAAAATTGAAGTTGCAAAACTGGTCAAAGTAAGAATACAGCCTTAAGTTTTAACCAAGTGCGGATCTGTCAAAGGAGGCAACAAATGAAGTATACCTGGGGACAAAAGCAGAGCTCCGAAAAGGCAACCTCACGCACAGGAAATGCCATTGTAGTGGTATCAGGAGTCTGAGCTAGGACTATCAATTACGCGAGAGCTCTATTCTGTGACAAAAAGAACTGGTCCATGTGAGAATGCAGCAGCTTACACAAGTGATCATCTGTCAAAGGAGCAAAATTAAATATTCCTGAGCACCAGAAACATGCCATTGGTGTAGTGAAGAGGGGCTGAGCTAGGAATGTCAGACACAGTGGAGCTCTCTTCTATGACAAAATTGAGGGTTGCGAAACTCATCAAAGTGAGAATATAGTCTGAATGACTCTGAAACTGGGGACAAAACAGAGCTCTGAAAAGGCAATCTCATTCAGAGGAAATGCCACTGTAATGGTATCAGGAGTCTGAGTTAGGAGTCAGGAGTCAGGAGTCAGGACTATTAAGTGTAAGAGAGCGCTGTCCTCTGACAAAAAAAAAAGGTCAATGCGAGAATGCAGCAGCTTACATAAGCGATCATCTGTCAAAGCAGCAGAATTAAGCATACCTTGAGCACAAAGACAGCGCTCCCAAAGCTGCATTGGCGAGAGAGAGAGAGAGAGAGAGAGAGAGACGACTCATGAGCCTTGCCCTTGTCTAAAGCCTGCAAGGATGGTGCCTTTCAGTTGTGGTAGGTAGCGATCCTTGGCTAAGCAATAGCTGAGTTGGGTGGGACATGCGCAGTTGAATTTGGGGAAAAGCATTCACTTTTCATGTTTTCACCATGGATTTGACAAGGCGCCTCTTTCTTTGACCTTTTTAATGGAAGGGATAGGAAGTTTGTACCATCCCTTGAAAGCTTGCGTCCTCCCACACCTTTGCTCACTAAGAGTAGGGCCATGTGTAGGACACTTGCACCATTCCTTGAAAACATGCGTCCTCCCACAACTTTGCTCACCAAGACAAGGGCCCTGTGTAGGTTTTGTGAACTTGTGAGGGGCCGATCTTTAACTTGCGAATGCATGTCTGCGAGCAAAAAACGCCAAGCCACGCACAAGTCACTTGACTTGCACATGCAATTTTTGTGAACGAAGGTGGCCATCCCTACATAGGTATGGCTATTCTGTGTACACATCAAATGCACATGAATCCTTGCACACAAAATGGAGAGAGAAAGCCTTCATCCATGGGAGAGAGAATGTTGAGAAAGGAGTAAAGGAAAGGAGAATCGAATGGAAGAATGCCACATCATGTTAACTTCCTACAATATTTTTTAAAAATAGTGTGGATTATATTGGGGGTAAAAAAGCAAAAGATTACAAGATGATCAAAGAGATGTCGCAAGGCCCTAAGCAATATCACTCATTTTTCTATAGAAAATCTTGAAGATCCAATGCTTAGTTTTGAGGGTCTTAAGCATAGCTAGGCATTCAACTCTTAATTGATCAAGGCCATCTAGCTTGGAGGCATCACTGGTACCAAAGATCAATCTATTTCTCTTGTTCCATAGGAATCTTAAAGTCATTGTTGATACGAGATTGATGAGCTTCCAAGTGCTGTTATCTAGGCAAAAAAGGCTACCACCATACTAAAGATGTCACCCAGGTTAGCATTTCTTAGCCATCTCTTAACTACTCTCCAAACTGAAGAGACATGGAGGCATTCCTAAAACAAATTCTTCTCAATTTCTTCAATCCTCCCACAAAATGGGCACAATGGGGATACGTTGACCTTCTTAGCAAGATGGGATCGTAAAGAAAGTTTCTTCATCACTAGCTACCATCTCGTCACATTTAATCAAGGGTGGCGCCTGAGGCTCTTTTTATTTTCATGTTCCAAGTGTATGCCTTTGCCATGGGACATTTGTTTCTTTGCTTCCTTAGAAGGTTGAGGGCAATGGCTAGAGAGGGGGCCATAGGTCATGTGCTATCTTGCAGTTGACTAATTGCTTCCCTCTTGGACTACTGAGGTCCTTTAGGACCAAATCATCCTTCCTCACAATCAAGATTGGCCAATCCTCCTTCCGTAGGAGAATGGAGCTGAGACATTCCTTCTTCTTATGGGTTAGTTGATAGTGGTTGGTGATGCACTCCACCATTAGCCATTGGGCTCCGTGATCATCCCAGATGTCCTTCCAGGCTATAATTCTTCTCTCATGTAGAGATCTAGCCATCTTAGCATCCCTATGGACCGACGCTTGGGGGATCATAAGAAAATGGTGAGATCCAAATGCTTCTATTGAGAGCAGAATCACCAATTTGGAACGAGAGCATTTGTCAATGCTTTCATTGTCAAAGCACTGATCAATGCAAAGAGGAGGGGGGCAAAACCCTTGTCTAATTGACCGCCTTAAATCAAAGGGTTGAGAGAAGGAGCCATTGATGTTTATTACAACAGAAGCGTTGTGAAAGAGTAAGGCAACCATATTGATGAAGATAGGGCTAAATTTCATGGTCGTCAACACTCCTAGCATGAAGTGTTGAGATATTGGCAATCACACCTAGCTTAGCCTCTTTGTATGGAGCAGTGTGGGCTCAGGATGCAGAATCCCATATGCACAGTGGTGGAAAGTGCAACCCAGTCTATCCCTATAAAGCATTGTACTTGCTCTCTTTTTTTTAATGCAATGTCATAGTACTTTTGTCCTTCAGTAAAGTGTCTGTGTCATTATTAACACACAAGATTGTGTTTATGAGTCCAAGTCTCAATCTTGGAACCTGATTCACTTGTGTGATAGTAAGTCTTAATGTCTATGTCCTATCCTCATGAGCTCACTCTTTCTCTTTCAACCTCCATAGCCATGTCCTAGATCCATGCATTTTAACATGGTATCAGAACCCAGTCAGCCATGGCCTAGCTCATCTCAGCTTATTTCTCTACTCTTCCAACTCCTCTTCATTCCATTAGCTCAAGTCCAACAACTGAAGGTCTCATCTTCCACCTCTATCTCCACTTGACCTTTCTTGGTAGCCATAGCCAACCTGTACCAACCCTGCTTGGAGCTTTCATATCTCTCAAGCTAGGCCATATCTCACTGAGATTCCTTCTGGAGATATCTTCCTTTGCTCAGGATAGTTCTTCCTAGCACTTCAAATGCTAGCATTGATCTATAGCTCCAACATTGCAAAAATTGGAGCTCGTTGTTAGCTAATCTGCGCCTGACTCTGATCGTACCACTAGGGTACTGCTTGCAGGGCACGATTCTCACTGATATCCTGGGTCAACTAGAGCTTCATACCTAGGCTACCTCCCACTAAGAGGGCTTCCCAAATGATCACCTATATGAGCTGCCCCAACCAAAAAATTAGACTCTTTCCTGAAAACCCTAATCTGCCATAGCTCATTTTCACTGAAGCTCTTTTTTACTTCATTTACTCACTGATTCCAACACACTAAAGGTCTTGTCACTCAGATCTGAAGGTCCTAGCATCAAAAGGAGGGGAAGATTTGGATTTGGAAGAACTTGAAGGATTTTGCAAATTTGGAAGACTTAAGGAAGAAACATAGTGTCCATTGACACTCATCTAGTGCTCTTAGCACTTGTGTCTTTTGACGCATCTCTATCAACTCTTCTGCTACTCAAATCTAATAATTTTGAAGTTGATTTGCTACTGTCTCTACCACTCCAACATGGCAAAGACTCTCCAACTGTTCTATTCAACGGAGTCGGGTTTCACACCTAGAAAACCCGCATCAAACTAGGGCCTATGGATCATTACCAATGGACAAGAAAAAAATCCATAGGATGCAACTCTTGCAACTACTTGGCAAAAGAATGATGACAAAGCACATGCCATCATCAAATTAGAGTTGGATGACAACTACATCCATCATGTAGATGCCTGTGACACATCCCATGACCTTGGGATAGATTAGATACCTTATTTGGTGCATAGTCCAAATCCTCAAAGTATGGTTTACTGATTGAATTCTTTCGACTTGATATGAAACCTAATACATCCCTAGCATCTCATCTGAACTCCATGGAAAGTATCCTAACCCAACTTGCAAGGATAAATCTCAAGATGGATGAAGATATTTGTATTGGTGTGTTGTTAAAAAGCCTACATCATCCTAACTATAATAATGTGTCAACTACATTAATCAACATGCCTAGTCCTAAACTGGTTGACATTAAGGCCTCCCTACTAGAAGAAGAAAAGAAGATAAAATCCAAAGAAGAATCAAGCACCTCTAAAGATGAACAAATGTTATATGTTGATAATAGGTACAAGGGCAAGAAAGATCAGTTGGTATATGACTTCTACAAAAGGCCACACAAAGAAATTATTTCATGCTAGGAAGAGGTCTCAAAAGGCCTATCTAGCTATTGTTAAAAAGAAGACCATGGAGCAAAGGAAGAGGAAGAAGAAGAATACCACCAGGAGAAGGACAAGCCTCATTAGTCCTTCTACTCCTATTCTGATAGACTTTTTTAGCCTTGTATTGCCTAGCCCTAATGCTTCTGACATAAGCTTGTAAGCTCCTCATATAACCTTGTACTACAGCCATTGTATACTTTGTGAGGCCCCTGTTACAGCCTCTGGATGTCCACCATGTCTTTGCTACCCACGCTTAGCCTTTTCTGCGACAACCTCTAGTGTTTACCATGTTTGTAGTTGTGATATGTCCTCCACACCAAAATACTATGATATTTCGAAGTGCAAGCTCAAAAGAGGCTAGCTCACTACAATGTGAGTGCCCCAAAAAGTAAAATGATGGCTAAAATATCATCAATAGTCCGAAGCTAAGATAAATGCACAACAACCAACCAAGATACTGTCAATTGCAAGACCCAAAACTAGAAAACCAAGTGTTCATCATAGGCAAAGATAATACCAAAATAGTTGGAAGCATCCTTTAATGCACCCTAATTTTTTTGTAATTCTTTTAGGAAGTTTTCGATTGTTAATCTCAAACAAAACAACCTCCAAAAAATAGTTCCAACTCAATAAAGCTTAATCCAAAGGTTGCAAATATGGTATTCCTGTGATAAAATAGATGTGATGTAGCTTTTAGAAGACCCAAAAGCATGACAAAAATGGAAAAATATCCCAACGCCTCAAATTCATCAAAGCGTATCATTTTCGTCATAAGCAACCCTCATAAAACATCTAGATAAGTAGTAGAATTTAAATACCACTATCTCAACAAACTATCAAGTCTCTTTCTATTTCCTTTTCTTTGTAATCCAAATTGTAGCAAGCCCTACTTAAGCCATGTGCTTTTGGCAAGAAAACCTCCTTTTTCAAAATGACAAGTGCTCCCTTGCTTAAGCAAGCCTTGAGAATGGTGAGGTGGATGGATAACCATTTAAGTTGGTAGGTCAAAAGTAAACCAAATGTGACATATTAGATGTGCTCAAATGCCTATTTAAAGAGGCATAATCTATGGAATAAGGTATATCTATTTTCTTCGTTCCATCAAACTTATGTCTCTTCTTGTTTACTACCCTCCATGAGTATCATATCTCACATGTGGTATTAGGGCCTCATCCTTGAGACTATGAGGTTGTGAGGCATCCATTGCTATACATAAGCTAGAGAAATCTGTGAAAGAGATGTTGTTAAAGAGATTAAAGGCTTTCACTTAAGCAAAAGGTATTAAGATTCATTTTTTCTAGCCTGCTCATTGTCTCATTTCACTTGAATTGGAGGGTAGGGAAAACTTATCTACAACCACTCAAAGGCTAGTTTAATGTTCAATACATCAAAGTCCTTGGTCTTCATTGCCTGGAAGAAAGGGCCCTACTTTGAGGGGGTTGTTTGTATCAAGTACAAGGCATGCTTTTCAAGATAAGCTAGGGTACGACAACTTGTTCCATAATCTCAATACATGCTTTTGCAACAAATATAGACACAAACAAGGAAAGAAGAGCCTATTTGTGCTGATTTGAACATTTAAAGCTTCAATTTGGTCAATCTGCTATGGAAGGATGTGCTCATGTTAATCCTCATCATTGTCAACAGACTTTTATCCTACTTGGTTTTTGTCATTCAAAAAACCTGCACATATCTTGAAAAACTTATCTATAAAATCTAGGTTTACAAAATAGAGAATCAAAAGTTCTTTTGTAAGCTCTACTTTTTCCAAGAAGACTATTCACATATATAAGAATTACTATTATGTAGGAATTATTTATTTTTAAAGATAATCTAAATGATTATTCCTACACACAAGCATCTATATTCAACAATGTAGGGACCTTCCAATACAGATGAAGTAAACATGGAATTTCCTCTTCTCAAGATAACCTTGCAACAACAAATTTATATTCTCTAACATAATTTGAATGAAGTTACCAAAGTGCTTCAAGAGTAGGAAAGGCAATAAAATCTATTTGTGAAAGATGAGGAAGATTTCATTGCTCACATTCTATAATGTTTTTTAAAAGCACAATAAACTAAGAAATATTACAAAAGCATTTGCAAGTCTTTTTAGCTTTCTAAATTTGATGGAAAAAAATGATAGAAATTTTGTTTTATCTTTGAGCTTGTTTGATATCTACTTCAATGGAGAAGCTTTTTTGGAAAAGAAAAAATCAAACATGCCACCAATTATCAGACGAACAAAGCATCGCTTTAATAGAATGTTCTTCATTGTAGTATTAATCAATCAAAAATATGGAATGAGTTTCAAGAACAAGTCAAATAATCTTTCATTCCACCTCAACTCCACCTTCATGGAAGGTGAAATTGGGAAAATAGAATGTGGGAAGAAGGCAAAAGCATGGCTATCTATACTAGGAGATTTTGACAATGACTTTTGCTATTACACATGCTTGAGGGAGTTCCCAAGAGTATGTTGTAATGCAAATATGAAGACGATCAACATCAAAGCTAAGCTAAAATCCCTCAAACCTGATTCAGTTCTTGATACTATTTTCTATTTCCATGATGTTGAGAAAGATTTCCAAACTATCACTGAAATTCTTTTGGACCAAACTTGGCCCTTCAACAATAACACCAGCAGCCCAAAGGAACCCTTCAATCCTTATCGCATTAATCCTTTTCTAGCCAATCAATCTTCAAACTTCCAACCAAAAAGTAAAACTGAATAAAAGCATGAAGATAATAGAGTAAAGCATCAAAATGCAAACCTCAATGTCCAATGTAAAAGTTTCAAGTCTACTTGCTATCATTGTGGATAAGTGGGTCATTTCTAAGTGAATTGATGAGTGAAACTACGATCCAACAATAATAATACCACGTATTAGTTGCACAACGTTGGGAAGGTACTGGATTACACCCCCAATTGGACTATGGATTCCTTACAATAGGAGGTATCAAACAATGCTTATAAAAGATTGTGATATTACTTACTATTTTGCACATAGATGGTGGCTCCCATGATTTTATTCCTAAAAAGTTAGTTAAGTGGTTATAATTAGAGACTAGTCATTTGGTATATACAAAGTCAAAGTTTGTATTTCAAGGCATTAGATATAATGGTATATGGGAAATCAAAGGGCTAGAAATCTCTACGAGCTGATATAAAGAAATGTGCAACTTTCTAGTTGCACCTCTTCAATAATCTAACATTATATTGGATATACCTTTTAGATATCGGTACAATCCAACATTGATTATTACATATACACTGACTTTTGACTTTCTGGGCCAATCTATTTCATTGACTGGTGACATTGAAGCTAAATGGTTTCTCCTAAGCACACAAGAGCTAACTGAGCACTTAGAAAAAACAACAAAATTTATGCATGATTTTTGTCATTGAAGTTGAACCTCTTGAATCTTCTTTTGGAGTGACCACTTCATACAAAAAGTTCTTGGATTCATATAAAGATTGATTTGCTTATGATTATCCATCTGAATTGCCACCACCATCTTGTGGAGACCTAGATCACAAGATAGAACTTTTTCCTGAGGTAACTCCATCACACAAAGCTCCATGTAGAGCTTTTTCATGGGTTGATAATTGCGCAGAGGTCCATATTATAGATAAATTTTGTTGCACTAAAAAGAAATACAAAGATGAGTGACTAAGTTGCTAGATAAAGGTTTGATTCACCTCGGTTCTTCCTTGTTGGGTGCACTTCTCCTTTTGATTGAAAAGAAAAACATAACTTATAGGATTGTTTAAAAATCTATGTTTAAAGATCGATTTTTCTCAACTTTCCACCTTGAAACCAACGGCTAGATTGAAGGGGGAGGTGGAGAAACCTATATTTGACCTTCTTAGATCCTTCACAATTCAACATCAAACAATTGGGAAGAATACATACCTATCCTACTATTTGCTTACAACAACACCCTTCATTCTACTATTGGTGGAGTACTTTTGAAGTTGTCCATGGAAAGAAATTACCCATCCCTATGACCAATATAGCTATTGATGTTCTAGTTTTGCTAATACTTTAGCTAGTGACCATGCAAAAATTTTAGAAGAAGTGATTAAAAAGATTTAGCAAACATAAGTGAGACATGTAGTTCATGCAAAGAAAATGTAGGACCATTACACTCCAAGAAAATGATTTAATTTATTTACATACTAAAAAGAGGAGGTTGAAAGCCAAAAAAATCCTAAAATTAAACTTGTTCCAAGATACTATGGGCCATTCCATATTGTTCATAAGGCCAATGATATACATTCACATTGGGCATTTCTCATCATGGGCAAAATCAAATTCATTCCACATTAGTTTGTAAACCTTCAAGGAAATGCCACTGACTCCAATTGTAGATGACCCTCTATTGATAGGGGGAGAAGAAGTTCTAGTACTCAAAGTTATTCATGATCATAACTAGACCACCACTAGAATTGATAAAACAATACCATTGGTATCTAGTTAAATACAAAAGGTATTTTGTTGAGAAATCCTAGTGGATTCAGAAGTCCATGCTAACTTTGACTTATGATTATCTAATAACCACCTACCACTCACAACTACATTAATGTCTGACATGCACAAATTCACTATATGGTGTAGTGTTATGTGAAAATCCATAGCTATTCTATTTTCATAGGGTATGTATAGATTCGCAACATAAGATAGTACATTTACATTTTGATTTTTTCATTGATGTAGTGCGGATTCACTACATGTGACAACACTAACATGTAATTTACTAGCGAAGTAGTTTTGTTTGTTTTATCGATTGAGGACAATTGCTTTTTAGCCCTAAGGCAATGTTATGAAAATTGCTAAGAAAATAAGATAATTTTTATATATTTATTTATTTTATGAATTTTATTTGTTTATTTGTTGCATAATTATGAAATTTTTATGTGTGGGCCCATGTGTGACACTAATCGCATTGTGCTTGATAAATAGATGGTAAGGAACTAATGTGTTTTGTGTTGTAGTGAGCATATTATAAGGTAGAGTTAGGAATATTAATATTTTTAAGTAGAGCTCATCATAGCATATGAGTTTTATTTATTTTTTGACACTTCACTAGCGTGGGATTATTATATTTTTGTAGGAGATTCTTATCAAAAGATTATTCTATGTGCATGCATATAGATTATTTACTTGGTTTGTGCAAGAAAGCCTAGAAATACTAAAATATTATTTTCATTGTAAAAATCTTAGAATAGGTCTATAGCTTGATATTTCTAGGCAAAAGCATGTTGTACGAAAAGAGAAAAAGCAAGACCCAAAAGGGGCGCCCTTTCAATGTATTTTGAGCACAAAAGCTAATGTAAAATCCATAAATACATGCATGGGGATGTGCTCATTGATGTGTGAGGGTAGATTATAACCATTGATTATGTCATGCATTCTTCCTCTATTCTCTTCTCTCTTGCAGTTTGTGAGTTGATTCAATTTTCAATGAATCTTAGATATTGTATGATGGAGGACTACAATAACATCAATCCCATGCTATATGGCAAAAAAATTTAATTGATTTATGGTGATTTGAAATACTAACAATTATGTAGTATGCATATTGATAGATACTAAATTGCTATATATTAATTTTGACATGTCTTAAAAGGTAAAAGGGCTTGTATGAGCTCATTTTTCATAGAGTACTAGTTTGGCTATATTCGTGTCATGCTATAGGGGTATGGGCTCTTTTCCCTAATTACTTTATTATTATTATTATTTGTCCATCCTATTGAGCATGAGGGGGACCTACGCTAGAGGTCACTTAACTTCTACTTTTGCTCTTTTGTCTTGTGATTGTGAGGGGATCTATCTATTAAAATGCAACTCTAACACCTTGGGACAAAGAACTTGCATACATTGCTCATAAGAATTGAGGTAGTTGTCAGGTGAATGGAAATTTTTAAAGAAAAATATATAAATTAGCAATGGTTGATAGTTGTATATTAGCTCGATAGTGCCTGTAGATCTTGCTTGAAAATCAAACAATGGCACTTATAATGCTCAAATCCAAATCCCCATCTTGGATGGTACACTCATTCAAACAACAAAACAATAATGAAAACAAACATATAGGGAGATGGGTATAACAACTTGGGCAATGTGATACTACCTAGTTTATTTTGCAAGGGCTTGTGAATTTCAAGTGTGTGTACACTCTCAATGTACGAATTAGTTTTTTTTAACTTCCTATACACATAAGCCAAGAATTCCCATCCTTATAGATGTGATTTTACACGAAACCACATGAAGTTCTTTACATTTTAAAAAATTTACATTCAAATAAATTTAATGGGGTACAATGTCTTACCTTCAATTTCCCAAGACAAGATCTAATTAAAATGTGGGATATTCTTGACCCAACTACGAGGAGCTTCATGCACATCCTCTCAGTCATCCATCATTTTTCTTGAAAATTGGAGCCTCTAGTCTGTACTTGGCTTCCTATGCACCCTGTTCAAAATCACTCAATGTTCTCTAAAATTAGGAGCCTCTAGTATGTGATTTAGTTCTTAGATAGAGAAAGTCACTAACTCATCTTGACTTAACAATACATGACAAATAAGGTAGGGGGAGATCTATTGGGCTTCACTAGTCACTAAGACACCCACCTATTTAGGCAAAAATGCAAGTTTAACCATAATGCATAATATGTCATATGATTGGCCCTTTGTGCTAGTTGAGCTTTGAACTTGTGCTTCTAAGATACACCAACAATTTGATTTTTCTTACTTTATCACCTTATATCTTTGGATTGTCTTTATTAGTATCTTAATTAATTAACACACAAGTGAGGGATTTGTTAGTGATTTAGAAGAATTAGTCAACTACTTGAAGATTTATTTGAAGAATTTCAATTCTTATTTGGGTGTGTATACAAGGAATTGCATGTGTAAGGACTTTTAAACTTTGCTTCTTATGATATCCTGAGCTTAATGCTATTAAGGTGAGTTAGAGAAGATAGTACGACACTATATAGCAACATAGAATAACATTACATTTTGGATCAAAAGTAGAATTTTCCAAGTGTATTAAGTAAAAGTGTGATATAATTAACTCAGTTAAGTATTGTATATAATGCATCTCATCATCATCACTAACATAATATGACAACAAACTATTAGTATCGGGGAAGCTATTATATGTATATCCTATACATCATGTGCATTCAAGGCTTATTTATAAATATCCTTATCTATGAATTTTTCATGAATAACACATAACCCTTTTCTATTCAATATGTGAATAACCCCTTTATATTACACCCTTTTGTATGTAAAAAATGTATAAAAATTGTATTTTTAAAATACCTTAGTTTGAACCCACGTGATACACACATGTATTCATGAGTAACTTACCCAAGCTATAAGTGAAACATTGAACATGAGGTTTCTCATCATAGTTAATGACATGACAATCAACCAACTCAGCTAAGCATTTTACATAAAGTTACACATCATATCTATAACATGATAGCAAACTATAAGTGAAGCACAACTCTGATCAACCATATACCATTCAATATGTCATAAGTTTACATTGTAATCACAATCTCAAAATGCATTCAATATGTCATAAGGTTACATTGTAATCACAATTTCAAAATGCATTTAACATGTTATAAGGTTACATTGTAATCCCAATCTCAAAATGCACTCAATAAGGTGTGATCATTCAAATACAAGAATCTCATATTTGAGATTTAAACTTTAGCTTTCTCTTTTAGTATCACAAGATGTGCTTACGTAAATTGATTAGAACCTAACATAATGATCTAGCTACCCTAGTGGATGATCCAACACTTTCACATCACAAGAACATAGTTGAGACCCATTGGGAAGAAGTTAAGCACATGATTAATCATTTTGTCTTCATAGATATGGAAGTGTTGATAGACTCATTCTGGTGTCTCATAATTCTCATTAATTTGTCAAACTAATAGTCATAGTTTCAAACTTGACAATTCATCCACCAAGTGGTATAATTTCTTATATGAGCTCCAAACTTGGTCACCCATTACTCAAATATATTTTCCAAAAGGCATACAAGGTTAGAGTGTTTTACTCAATAGCCTAGTTAAAGTTTGTGTGAAGTTTAAGAAGACTTTACCCCAAAGCCTTGATAATGCTATTGTGTGCTTATGCTTATGGTTCTAAGTTGTAAATAAGTATTCAACTAACTTATGATTCTAATAGGTACTTTGGAAATAGATCCATCATTTTGTCAACTAATTATTAGATCTTGCCATATTTGGTAAGGTTCAAGGCTATCACTACTATATGGCTTCAACCACAAAGCATGTAATTAGTTGAGGGTTTAGATCCAATCCGATGTGATGCAAAGGTGAAGTGTATATTTTTGCAATTAGAGGTGAAGATTTGTGTATGATGACACATGTAACATCCTATTCCCCCAAACCATGAGGTAGATATAATAAACTCTAATACCTAATTCAATTTTCCTATATTTATCAAGCTTGGAACAATGAATATTTGTAGGTAGCATTTAGTTGGAATGAGTAAGATGTAGCTCGTTATTTCTTAAATTAGCTTGATGTTTTCTTTATTCTCTTACCTTCAATGGTGATTCTCCTATTTTGCTTCTTAATCACCTCATACGGAATGTTTTCTTTTACAAACCCTCCCTTAAAAACTTATTATAATTTGGTGACAAACCCCTCAACTTGAGAGATGACTAACTATATGCTTAATATATTTATCTATGATTTTCTATCGACAAGTATAATTATATTGTTAACAACAAAATAAGAAGGCAAGTCAAAGGTATGATAGGAAAAGTCAAAGAGGTCAAGGAAAAGTCAAAGTCAAAGTGCCAAATTTGTATTTTTGAGGATTATTATATTTTGGGATTCATTGGATTACTTTGGGCACTTTTACTTCTTAAATGGACAATTTATCTTTATTATTGTATTGTTCTATGAAAGTTGACTTAAACCCATGCATATTCTAATATTTCTTGAAGTTGTATTTACCACAACTCAAGTTGCAAATTTTGCCAACTCGTAATAAATTGTGTGGGTTGTAGCCATGAAATGTAAATGTAATAGTCTAGGATAGGTCTAATTAACCTAAGGTAGAAGCATGCATCAAGGGAAGATCGACCAAGAGCCCACAAAGTGGGTACGTCACCCAAAAAGTGGTAGAAATCCTAAAATGTAAGTTGCAATGAAACCCTAAAATGTAAATTGTAGTGAAAACCCTAACCCTTATTCATATGGGGTCTTACCCTACCCCTAATCCTAATTTTGGACTATATAAGGTGAGAGGCCATATTGTAATCATCCATGTTGATGTCTCCATGTTTCTGAAGCTTTGTTAGTGTAATATTTGAGTAATTATTCTCCTTATTTTGTTATTCCATCTTGTGTCACCATTGTTTGAGAGTGAGTGAGCAAGAGTGTGTGTCAACGAAGGGACTTGGGATAGTAAAGCTATTCTCCATCTCTTTATTTTCTTCTTTTTGCTCCTATTCTTGGTAAGAAATTGAGTTTGAGGTTGTGAGATTGTGAGAGAGTGTGGGATTTGATGAGGTGAAGCTTTTATCCATCTTCTTCTCTATCTTCTTTGTGACATGGATGCACTTGGTGGTGGATACAAAGAAGCAGAGGGAGCATAGCGTTGGGATTATGGAATCATCTTTGAGCCTTCAAGCTGCACAAAAAGGCAAGTTGGTCAGTTCACTACATCTTAAAGTTAGTCTTGTGTCATTTGCTTTCTTGAGTAGGAAGAAAACATGCATGGTTGGTTAGAGTTTGGAGTGTTGATATGACTAGGTGAGAGATAGTTGACCCAAGTATTTGAAGCTTTTGAAATGATAGAAGTCCATATGCCATGATGTTGTGTGTTTAGCCTAACATTGTGGTTCTATAGGCTGGTTCTACCATCGAGGCTATTACACTCTTACCATGTGACGAATTTGGAGACTTGATGCTGGATTGTGGATTGGATCTAGTTATCATAACTTGTAAAGCATGCTTTGAAATTTGTGACTTAGTTTGAAGAAGTAGAAAGAAAGATTGAAAGATTAGGTAGCGTAGGAAAATTCAAAATACATACAAACAAGACTAGGATTAGGAAAAACCACAAAAAATGCAAAAACACCAAAAACACAAAAGAAGGAAAGCAAGCCTCCTTCTTTGTCATGAGGGCACATTAGTTAGGCTATAGATTTTAAAGAAAGATTTAAAAAAACAAGATTATTACTATAAGTAAGGCAACACAACCTATTCCCTTATTTCCCCCTAATACCTATTGTTGCGATTGGTGGGCAAGTGTTTTAATGTAATTTTCTGATTGTCTTCCTCACACCTTCAAGAGACGATGTACAATAGCAAACAAGAGCCATCAACATTGACTTTATATACATATAAAGTCTCTAAGCATCATTGACAAGGATTGAGGTATGGATGTTGTTTATCACTTTAATTGTTATTGAGAAATTCCTTTTGGTTGCGTAGTCTATTAAATTGTCAGGTGAAACCACCACATTGCATGATTGGGTTCACATTGGCCTACATAGCATTAGTGGAGGTTGTTGTAGCAGGGGTTTCACTATAGGTAGCATTGTTGTTTAGGGAGAGCAAGGTTGGTTGCACATTTGGTCCACTAACTAGGCCTTATGATTTAGGTTTTTTGTTGAATTGTGTGCATAGATGTTATTGGCCTCGAGTCAGGTGTTGTAGGAAAGTTTGTGAAATGGTTGTGCTTGACCAACATGTGCACTAAACCATGATAGTTCATGGCCACTCTCTCACACCAACTTGTCTATGCACTCGATTGGCAATGTCTCAGTCCTTGTTCAATCTCCACTCATGTGCATGTTCTCCAATTGGCACTTTGCATTGTAGGCATGGCACTCATACACAACATAGTCATCATCAACTCACCTAATGCATAAGGCACTTGTTCACACCATAGAGCACTTAGATACTATTTGGTTGGCATCATGCACTTGTGTACACAAAAAAAACACTTATGCACACTCCACATGCCTCAATCACTTGTCCACATGACTAGTGTTCACAAAAAACATTTTTCCTAGTAGATACAAAATTGTTAACTTAAATTTTTGAAGGGGTTTTTGAATCAAATTGCATATATTTGCCATTTTTATAACAAATTTTTGGAAAGTTTAAAGTTTTAAACCTTCTTACTTAAATTTTGAAGGTTTTCAAAAACTTTTGCAATTCATTTTACATTAAATCTATGTTTTTGGTGAATGCTGCACATGACCATATAAGCATTTGGTTGCTTAGAATTAGAGTTCATGCTCATGCACTATTATCATAGTATTTTATCAAAACTCACTTTGAAAATAAGTTTAGTTGATTTTATTTATTTCTCACACGATCTTATATGACTTACCACATGAGCTGCATGTGTGATACTAGTCACATTATGCTTGGTAGATAGATAGAAAGAATACTAATGTGTTTTGTGTTGTGGTGAGTAGATTATTAGATGGAGTTATGTGAAAGTATTATTTTGGGATGTGCATTTTAATGTGTGAAAATTATACCGTTTATAGCGTAGAAATATCATTGAAAATTATATGCTACACATCATGGAAATATTCTACTCTGGTAGATGCTTACAACCGTAAGTACTTTGCATGTGTACATGCATAACTGATTTTTTTAATATGTATTTATTACAAAAAAACCTACAATGATTAAAATATTATTTTTGGATATAAAGATATGTAGAATAGTTGTGTCGGATTTATTTTACTAAAAGGAAGTCATGCAAGAAAAGGAAAAGCAAGAATACAAAAAGGTGACTTTAATGTATTTTGGGCATAAAAGCTTAATACAATTAATAAATACATGCATTGGGGAGGTGCTCACCCATACATGGTGGATATGATACCCAAAATTGTGTCCTGCAAGTTTTGTGGAATTCTTTTCTCTCTTGCAATTTGTTCAACTTGTATTTTACTAGCAATTTTGTATATTGTATGATCAAGGCTAGTAATGTTCATGTTAGTGGTGCGCAAATTGGATGTTGGATGCATATGTTGCGAGCGCCAGAAGGTCCCCAAGAACAAAAGAACTTTACTAAAGCTCATAAAACAAGAAGAAAAATTTTCACGACATGAAGAAAAGAGACAAATTGGGTACAATCTCCCCCCATGCCTTGTGTGAGCGCTCCACAAGGCATGTATTTATAAATTTATTAATCTTTAAGCTAAAAAATAGCCCAATTTTACAATTAGCATGCTTTGGCTTTTGTGTTTACTTTTGTCCAAATAAAGAATAAAGTAGTTGGGTGGCCCAAAAGTCAAGATGTGCCCAAATACAATGTCAAATAATGAAATATTTAAACCGAGCACCTATGCGCATACAAAATAATAAATATTTGTCAAGCGCTTCAATAAATATTAGTGCCATGCCTTTAATGATAAGGCGCACACCTATCAAAAATGATAATTTTTTCTAGGTAATCTAAATACACGCCATCACCCAGTGCTTGCCAATGCCACCATTGCCTGCTCTACACATCAACTAAAGCATTCACAACTATTAGAAAATAATAAAATTAAACTGATAAAAGTAAATACCTAGCAATCTTCAACTACAAAATAAATAAATAGGTTGGAACTCTGTCCTAACATTAATTTAATACGAGTGCACTCTAAACTCATAAACATCCATTAATTTAAATATGTATTTTGCGGAATTGCCCACGTGCACATTAAATTAACATGACGCCTGAAAAGGACAGGCGTCCCCATCAACTTCTCTCATAAGGAATCCACCTTGTGTACGAGCCCCTGCACATAAATATAGTTTTACAGAATCCACCGCAAAACCTCACGGAATCCACCGTGGAATATGCCTCCTGGCATCAGTTAGAGCATAGTGATTGGTGGATGTGTCAACATTGAAGAGAAGGTATCCATCCATCTTGAAGGCTTCAATATCATCATCATCAAGGTATGTTTCACAAATCACTAATAGCAAGCTTTTCACAGAAGTCTTTTGTATAGTGTTCATGAAAAATATTTTTGGTAGCCAATACAAAAACCTTTAACTCAAAATTTTGAAGGGAATTTTAAATCAAATTGCAAGCCATGTGTGAGCACGAGTCCTGACTTGTATGTCAAATGAGGTCTAAGTGACCGAATGGAAAAAATGTGATCTTTGTGGATCTAGTCTTTGGGTTAGATAGAGTAGTTATATTGTAGTAACTCGAGGCACAATGTATAATAAAGAAAGTATTTCTTGACCGATTAGGAAAGGTTCATAATATGGTCAGGCATACTGACTAGACTACCTTCCTAGGCTATAAAAGGAAGACCCCTCTAAAGCCATTATCAATCTATATTCTTTGACCCAAATAGAGTTCTTCCAGCTACCCTTAAGCTTTCGCCTATCATCTGTTTGGATTGCCATCAAAGAAACACTATGGAAGCACATGGGTAGACAAATCCATCTTTGTATCCTTTCATTTGAAATTAAAGTAGTCTTGGTTCTTCTCATATTTGTTGTGTGTTCTCTACTCCTTGCTCAGATTTTGTCAGTTGTACTTTGTAATTTATGCAATACATTCCAGAGTATATAAATCCAATTAGTATTCAATACCCATAATTGGGATCACTAAGTGCCTGGCCAAAGCTTAAATGCATCAAGTTTCGCTCATCCAAGCCTCAAAGCATGTCATAAGCATATGCAAGCATGTAGATCAATGCTAAGCATCACCATAGCTAAGCTATTCTAGTTCAAAACATCCCAAGAGGCACCTCAATACATTACCATGAAATCCACCAATGACTCGAGCATTAATGCATGAATGCATAAGCATAGATGAGCTCCAACAGTGTCGGGACCAAAACTGGGCGCTCGACATTGGCTCTCTAGGGCTCAAGTTGAGCCTCTAACTCAAACAAAACAACCCCACGGCCTCATGGCTAGGAGTATCTAAGAAATACACTACCCTAACTTCTAATTTAGATATTTGCATTTGTATAGTTTGTAGTCCAAAAGATATCCCTTCCCAAATTCCTTTGAGGGAGTCGCTACACATATTGGTGTTATACACCACACGTAAAATAGACACAGGGAGCACCCCTCAATTGATTGCCACAGCCCCACCACTGGGGCTTTCCTCTGCAGCTCAGGGATTGGCCCCAAATTGCACCGCTCATACGTAGAACACATACGACACATAGTCCTCTCTAATAACCAATCATTCCAGGAGATATAATATGTTCCTCACTGCACACTCCCAACGAAACCGATTGCTAGTCCTATAGCTTAAGGTAACTCATACTCAGTGTGGGTCAATATTTATGAAGACAATTACCATGTATCCAATATGATGCCATGTGTTGCGCGTTGAATGCAACGCAACCATGAATGATCCATAGTGCTCAACCATTTTTATTTATTTAAATTGGTATTGTGAAGGCGTGAAACCATTTATTTTCATGCTTTCATTCTATGCATAATTGATGTGTTGCATAGGGTCAGCACCAAGCACACTCATGCTACTGAACCCTTTAACTTTTAAAACACGCATGTCTTATATACCATATCAAAGAAAATCAAATTCAGCATGTAATCATCGCTTAGTACCCTCTCCTCTCCCTACCGTTTAGAGTTGTGCATTCAGTTGTAGATTTAGAGATCATTTTGATTTTTTTTTCTTTATAAAAAGTGATAAACACACACTTTTCCATAAAGATCGGGCCAAATCGAGACTAAACCTCATGCCTCAGTCTTATCATACATTCACAAACATAGATGTGATTTTTTGCTTTTTTTTAACGCAAAAAAACTTATTTTTCTCTATTTTTCTATTTATTTATTGATAAATATTTATATTTTCTAATTTACCAATGTGGACAAATTAGGATTGCTATGACTTATTTTCATACCACATTTCATCCCATGGGAACACCATAAACACAACAAAACCCCCAAAATCCATGATTCCCCTTAAAATTGTAATGTTGTGATTTTTTCATGTTTATGAAAAAATTATTAGATGACTGATTTTTTCTGATTTTCGTAACATTTCTAATAGATCACAGTCATGAAAACAAGAACAACCATTTTCAACCATTTGCAACCAAGATCTACCATAAAATGATGAAATCTATCACTTACTCATAAAATCGCACTTTATCTCGTACGCATCTCGTGATTGGAAAGCCATTGACACTTTCCAATAGCTACTAATGCTCCTCCAAACCTCGATCTATGCTCCTTCACACTCCAACATCATCTCACGATCCATATCTCTCATCTTAGCCCACCCCCTTCTCTCACAGATTAAAGCATGAAAACACACGTCAAGAGGAGAAAGGAGAGAGAAAGACTAGAAATTGAGAATTTCATTCAGTGCATCAAATGATGCACGAAGACATGCGATTTGAAGCGAAGGAAATTTGCATCCCAGCCCTCTCTTGCATCCCCTACATTTGCCTAATCAGAAATCCAATTTTTTTAAAGAAATGAGGAGGCATTGAAAAATTGCACCCCCTCCCCCCAATTCATTGTGATTTTTGACCTTAACCCTCTTAAACAAGTCATTAAGCTTAAACTTTAACATAATCAATTCACAAACTGAGTGTTCACACTGCAAATGAAGTGGTTTCCAGCATTTTGGAGGGGCAAACAAGCTCAAAATGGAGTTCCGACTGGACAGACAGCTTCGTGGCATCAAAATCTATCAATTTGATCATCCTTACACACTTTTCGACTCCTAGATCACATAGCTACTCTAGAACGCCAAACTTTGAAGGGATTAAATAGGGGGTCAAACAACCTCCGATCGATGAACAAAGACTTGCATTGGATGTCTAGTGCCGAAATCCACCTAAGAAAACTCCAACTTGACCATCCACCACCGTTCAAATTTCCATGAAAATTTGGTCTTTTATGCCTCTTGCTACTTTTGCACTTCAAAAATGGGTCCCAAAATCCAACTCTCATGGCAACCAAATGATAGGGTGACTCAGCCCATCAAATCCCACGAATTGATCTGCACCAAACAACAACCATAAAAAGCATCAAGCTGACACAAGAAAGATACTCAATAAAACATATCACATCTCTCACCCTACCCGCTAACAAAATCAAGGCATGAAACCCACGAGGGATAGGCCCAGCATAATCTGATAAAAGTCCAAAGCTAGCTACTAACCAACTGCTCCAGCATAGCCTGACTAAAAAATATATCAAAGAAGTCATCCTGAGTGGTGGGCTGAAGTATCTACCTACCTTAGGACAACTGGACCAGGAACCCCTACTAGGTGACGACTCCTATAGTCTGGTCATCATACATTTTCATTTTTCTTTCGAGGTTTCCATACTCTGGTGGGTAAAAAGAAGGGAGTTGAGTATAGTGACCCAAGGAGAACATGGCATTAGTCTGAGGTCCTCACTCAGTATCCAAGAACCTACTAATCTCTCGCGAGAGGTAACATTTCAATCCTTTTATCTTCCTATTTCTTTTGAACTGAGATGTCACCCCTAGGAAGACAAGGCATCGGTCCCAAGTCTTACTCGTCCCCAAGAACCTACTAGGCCTTTGCAAGGCGATGAACAACTACTCTTAGGATTTTTCTTTCTTTTCCTTTCTATTGTAAGGGTTAGAATCCCTTTTTACACACCTCTGTATTTTTATATTTTAGATATAATCATGCTTGTCTCTTCTTTTTATTTTGGTAGGCTTTTCTAACTCTCATACTAGCATGGACTCTTAGAACAATTGCCTAGCAGGCTAGCAGAACATGGTCACAAGGAATGCCTTCTAAAAACAAGTCTTTCAATGCCTGACAATGTCTTTACATAAGGTAGACAACTACTCAAACCTCCCCTAGATATACCTAACCTAACCCTACGACTTCATGCCTTGATTGCCGATCCCCAACAAAAGAACAATTCTCCCCAAGTACATAAACACATATAGCATAAAAGAAAAGTACTCATAAAGAAAGAACATCACTTGGACTTGGTCATAGTTGTACACAATGAAGGTTCGAGTTGCCACAATAATAGAAATTGATGAGGAGGAGGAAGAGGCAGTAGCACCTACTTACCTGCGCATAATTGTCATTGCGCAACAAACACATGCTTTCCACGCATTGATCGATGAGGGAGCCGATTTTAATTTATTAACTCACAATCATTCGACTCAAATTGGCCACCACCCACAACTACAACTCACCAACTCTAAACTTAGCCCATTTAGGAGCCGATCGTATTCCCTTTTAGGAAAGTGCAAAGTCACAACCTCTATCGAATCTAAAAGCATACCTCTAATCTTTTATGTGCTGCCAAACACAAAAGATACAGATAAAGAATCATTGTTAGGTCATTTAAAAAGCAAGCACATTGTAATGTCAACTACGAGTCACATTATATTCACCTTACTATCGGCAATGTACGACTAGTCACGACTTTTAGCAAGGGCAGCACGGCTCCATCAAAGCTTGGAAGGCCACCAGTAGAGAAACCCACCACCAAGTCTAAGGAGGGAAATCGAGAATTGTCACAACCCACCATGCCACACCACCATCACACCGCTGAGATCAAAGCTAAGGCCCTTGAACCACAATCCAATTAGGTGCCTAAACATCTAGGACTTCCACCTAGGAGCATGCAACCACGACCTCGTAAGCCGAGGAACTCATACTCAAAACCTAGGAGGAAACGAAGAACCTATGGACACTGACGAACAGTCAAGCCGAGATGGGTCCCCAAGACCTTATTGCAAGTGCAAGGCTATTACGAGGGCAATGCCTGGATATGGGTGCCTAAAACCAAGAGGGTCATTGGTACTATTCAAACACCACCCTCAAACTCGACCACACAAAGCCGCACAACAAATCAGGCACTAAAGCTGAAAAAAGCTCAAGCTGCGAAGCCCATAGAGCCCAATAGCATTAAGCCTGCAGAGCCTCAACAAGTCTATCAACTAAAACCGCAGCAGCTTGCTGACTCCAAACTGACCCAACCTAGCACTGCTAGTGCCCCTAAATCCTCACAAACATCTGGCAGCACACCATCAGAATCTCAAACCATGCTTAGCGCACAAGAGGCTAAACCACATACTTAGGAGAGTCACAACTACAGACGTCAGTCGTTGAGCTGTCGAGTCCAGTCAAACCCCAGCCTCCAACAGGTCTTAAACCCTCTTACGAATGACAATCGATACTTACCTTAGCCATAGATTTAGCTGAAAATACCAAGGATGACTTATTGGTTGCCTTCGGCATTTGGATGCCATATTTACCACACTTATTAAAAGCTATAATAGATTAGACCTAGGTCTTTTAGATGAGTCTTTAGCAACGAAGGTACACGCACTGCCTTGCTCATGGGAAGAATTGGAATTTGTATTCATTAAGGCCCCCCAAGTAGTTGAGGAACTCATTGTCACCGAGATTTCCCGCAAACAAGCACACAAGCAAAGCATCATTACGTCTTACGACAAAGGGCACGGTCCTTGCCACCGACCAAGAAATTGAGGAGTTGAAACAACTGGCTACCAATGACTCCTCTTTCTTACGATGATGGTATGCTCTTCGACTTCAATGGGAGCAGAAGGGCTACCAAATCGTGACCAACATTGAGCAAAAACGTCCAACCAAGACCTTGGAATACAACCCAACTTATGTAGCCCCAACCTCCTATAGGGTGTTGACCACCATCGCAACCGGCCCTCAACAAGCACATCATGACTCACCCCTACCTAGATTGCATTTTGACAGAGGAGGAGTTACACATTGCCAGCAAAATAGGCTCAGATGATTTCCTAATGGATGTCCTCACCTACATCACTTATGTAAGCATCCGACTTGTCGACACGAACCACTATGCTAACATGGAGTATAACCCGAACTTCTACTCTTGGCTCATGCACAAGTGGAACACTGTGAGATTGCACTGAATGGTCTTAACCCTTCAACCTCTAATCCTAGGAAGGAATTTTCTCATTTCCAAAGGGGGAGGGGGTAAGGTGGAAAAACATACTTACTTTAAGAAAATTCTCATGGACCTTCATTGGATTGGGAAAATTGTTTACTAGATTGTGCAAATTGTGCAAAAAATTTCCCTTTTTGTACTTAAGCTTTTCATTTTTCTATAAGCGCACAATCTCTCTCTACTCGTTATCTTAAGAAAACTAATGGTGAGTTGTGATTTATAACAGAGACCCACAATGGCAAGCAGGAGAAGAACAACAAACTTTCGTTCTCGAAAGAGCAACAAGCTAAATATGGCCTCTCAGTGGAGATGAGGGCCTTCAATCAATTCAGGTTTAGGCATGTCCTGAACTTGGAGGATGTGGCCATGGAGGAACAGGCCATAAAACAAATTGTGAAAAAGCAATGCAATCTGCAGAAGTAAGTCGGCCAAGCAATGGACTATGAGAAGTGCGCGGAATTCCTCCGACGAACTTTCAACAAGGAACCGCAGCAGCATAATGGTGCATCAAGAAAATGAAACCTGCCAAGTGGAGATCGAACTGAGCCCCAAGTTGGTGTAGAGAGCATTGGGCTTGCCCAACAAGGACGGCCCAAAAGAGATGTATATAATATGCTAGGAATGCACAAGATCCTAGTCCACACCAAAGATGGCATTAGTCTCGTAGACATCCTAGATCTAGAAGTCCAGTTGCAAGCAAAGATGGTCCATGCGTTGTTCTCCAGTCATAGGTACAATGCGCTGATGAGCCAAATCAAGATACCTATGTTGGAGAGCATTGCAGCTGAATCCCTAGACGAAGTAAACCTGAATGGCTTTGTGCATAAGACAATAGAAACTTCAGCAAAAGCACTAGCCACAAGTGGAAGATCGGCATGTGGAGAATCCCTAGCCTCCAAAGCAAGGAAGAAGTCATCGTCGAAGGCCTCAACCATTGGGCTTGGAGGGGTATTAATGGCCACAATCAGAGAGGCTTTGGGACAAGCGCAAGAAAACGAGGGAGTTGGCGAGACACTAGACAGGTCCCCTCCCCACCAAGAACAGGAACAATCTAGTGAGAGGACAGAGAGTGACGAACAAGAGAGTAGGAAGAAAGAAAGAACAGACCTGCAAAGAGCCTGAAGAGAGTCTAAAAACGCTAAAGACTAAAGAAAGAGAAAAGAAAAGGAGGATGCAAAAAGGATAAAAGAGGAATCCAAGAGGGCTGAAGACGAGAGAAAAAGAAAAGGAGATGCCTATGGTTAGTCAAATGGCTCCACCAAATATTGAAAGCCAAATGACAAATTCTAATGTTGTTCGAGTGAATCAACAACCAACCCCCAATCAAGTGGTTAGGCCAATGGAACAACAGGTAGATGATCGCAGAGTCAAGTGCCTCGAATGTCCGAAGTTAAGGATATGATAAAGCACTATACTAACATGATCACCAAACAATATAGGCAAATAGCTATTGATGTCAATTTCCTTAAGAAGCAACAAAATTTTATAGGGAGTCGACACCCACTGAAGAGGGTACCCCCTCAAGATTCAAGTGTAAGTAGTGTGGCAGCCAACATTTCCCTAGGAATTGTCCAAATGTTAAATGTGGCATATGCAGAAAGTCTGGCCACTTAGCTAGTACATGTTGGAGGCAAATTAGCTCTCTCTAGCAAGGAAGTAAACAGCCAGGTCTAGTCAACCATCAAGCACAAGGGAATAATCTCTAGCAAGGTGAATGACCAAAACAAATATTGTAAAGAGGGAAGGCTACTATAGAGGAGTTTCCTAGTGGTAGTGGAGTTAGTCTTATTGAAGTTGTACATGTCAATGGCACTAAAGTTTCTAATCTATGGGCCATTACAAGAGGTCAAAAGGGTAGAGAAGGTGAGAAAGACAATATAAAACCTGTCGAAGGAAAATCCTAAGTAAGATGATAAGGGGATGCAAGTGCTTAATCCTGACATGGAAGGTGGACCTCTAAAAGTTGTTGATGGTAAAGCTAACACCAAGAAGGATACGGAATTGCCAAAGAAGAAGACAAAAGTTAAGGAAGAAGTACTAAAGCCAGTTCAAAGGCCAAAGGAGAGAATGGTTTGGTGGGAAAAGAGAGCTCTTACTGGCTATCATGAATTTGACTTAGCAAGTTCTCTATAGTAGTAGTAGATGCTTACCTTGAATCTCCTTAAAGTGAGAGAGTTCCTTTATCCTCTATAGAGATAGATACATTGGAGGATGTAGCTACTAGTGAGATGCCATCAAGTGACAAATCCAAAGGGGGTTCCACTATACAGAGGATATCTATCAAGTAACTTTGAATGAGCCAATAGAGGCTCAGGAGAGGATAAGAGATGTGAACGTAATTAAGTTGGACCTTGGTATGTTGAATGATTCACATCCAATTAAATTAGGGTCCATGCTCAATTTGGAAGAAAGGAAACACTATGTGTCCTTGACTCAGGAATTCAGCAACATCTTTGCTTGGAGTTATGACGAGCTAAGAGGTATTCCTTCTAGCTTGCTATTCATACCATTCCCCTAAAGGAAGGTAGCCGTCTTGTGCATCAAAAAGTAAGGCATATGCCTTTCGAACTAAGGGATGGACTATTTGAGGAGTTACAAAAATTATGAAAAGCTAGCCTGATATTTTTAATACAACACACAGAGTGGTGTTTGCCAGTTGTTATCAGAACAAAGAAGAATAATAAATTTTGGCTTTGCGTAGATTTTAGAGAGCTTAATAAATAGATAGTTAATGATTACTACCCATTATCATTCATTGATAAAATCTTAGATCAATTAGCGGATAGGAAAATCTATTCATTTATGGATTTCTTTGTTGCTAGATACAAGCAAATGGCTATTATAGAGGAAGATAAGTTGAAAATGACATTTATCATTGTCTTCTGTACCCTTGCGTATCACATGATGGCCTTTGGGTTATGCAATGCGCCAGGGTCTTGGCAACGTACAATTAATAAGACTTTTGGTGAGATCTCTCTAGAGGAGTTAAAGTTTTCATTGATGATCTAGGGGCAACCACAACAAGGGAAAGATAACTAATTATTTTAAGGAAATATTTTGAGTGTTACATGCATTTTTTAATTGCTCTTAATCCATGAAAGTGCGTCTTTGGAGTGCCCTATGGGCTGTTACTGGGCCATGTGGTTAGCGGGGATCATGACTAACCCTGAAAAGATAAAGGTTATAGTCACTATGAGTCCAACAACACATACTCCAAAAGAGGTACACAACTTTATGTCTCAGTGGCGTATTATCACAGATTTATCAATGCAATGTCTGAAAGAATGTTACCATTGATGAACATGTTATCTTTAAACTATCTATTTAATTGGAGGGAAGCATGTCAAGTGTCCTTTAAGGATGTGAAGTAGGAACTAGTGAAAGAACCAGTCTTAAAATCACCCAAAAGAGATTAGGTCTTCTATACATTTTTAGCATAGCCACAATGCATAGCGTTAGCTGCTTTGCCCAAATTTGGGAGGAGATGTGGTATCATCCAATAGCCTTTGAATGGTTTTCATGACAAAGAAATTCAGGCACTATATTCTTTATGAGAAGGTGGTATTTTATACAAAAGCAAAATAACTTGGACTATTGATGAACAAGTTATAGCCACTTGACAGTTTAGCAAAGTGGTTAATCACTTTGCAAGAGTTTGATTATGAGATTAGGAGTAAGGCACCAAAGCTATAGGGCATTGTTGGATGTCTTGTGGATTTCAAGGAGTCAAGGCTGAAGGAAGTGATATTGTAAGTTTATTTAAAATTGAGACAACTTCCATCCCTTCTTGGTATGTAGATATAATACATTATCTATCTACAAAAGAGGTTGGGGCTACTCTATCAAAGTCTAAGAAGAGGAAGATTAAGTACCAAGCACTACACTTTTTCTTATAACAGGTGTCTTGTCTCGGAAAGGTGTGGATGACATTTGTTGTCGTTGTGTAGTGCTTGATGAGGTACCATTTATTCTTGAGGAATGTCATGATTTAGCATGTGGAGACATTTTAGTGGATGTCTTATCATCCAAAAAGCTATCTGTGTTGGATATTGGTGGCCATCGATTTTCTAGGATGCTTTCAATTATGTTAAGTGTTGTGATGTCTATCAAAGACACGATGCTAGGGAGAATCATAAGTGGCCACTAAACCCTATTTTAGTTACATTATCCTTTGAAAAATTGGGTATCAATTTTATCAGACCAATACACCCTTCATCGAGTACGTGGAAGCATTATATCATTGTAGTGATAGACTACTTTACAAAGTGGTCTAAAGCTCGAGCAAAAATGAAGGATAATGCTAAGGAGACAACCAATTTTATTATGGAGCAGATTGTTTGCAGTTTTGGTCCACCTAAAAGGAGTTAGTGTTTGATCGAGGGACACACTTCTTGAATAAGATTATAGTAGCCTTGATGAAAGATTTGAATATTAAACACAATAAAACCACTAGATAATCTGCAAGAAAATGGTCAAGTTGAGAGTACAAATAAACAACCTGTAGGGATCTTATCCAACATAGTGTCTGAAAGTAAGCGAGATTGGGATAAGAAATTGTGTATGGTGGTTTGGGCTTACAATATGATGGTTGAGAGAGCTAGAGGCCACAGCCCATTCAAGCTGGTATATGGGGAAGAGTGTGTCTTACCATTGGAAATAGAGTTGTCCACTATGTGATTTGCTCCCAATAATTTGTTGGGTGAGGCAGAAGCATTGCAATAAAGATTTATTTCTCTTACACATCTTGATGAGATGTGATTGCAGGCTATATTACAGCAAGAGGTAGGGATGAAGAGAATGAAAGAGCTTCATGACCTTGGGGCTAAGAAATATAAAATTGTGAAAGGTCAGTTGGTGCTATACTATGATGCTCATCGTGAGCTATTTCTTGGTAATATACTATGATGCTCATCGTGAGCTATTTCTTGGTAAACTAGAACCCAAATTGGATGGGCCGTATAAAATTGTCCGTAGTATAGGAAAGAATGGTTGTACAACCCTTTTAGTAGGTTTGTAGCGGGTAGAGTTTCAAAATAAAGTTAACTTTAATAGGTTGAAGCCTTACTACATGTAAGGACTGACGTCGACTTGGTGCCTATGCAAGTCCTTTCTTGATTCATCTTTAACTTGCAGTAGGTACCAAGACAATCGAATGGGAAAAATCATTCCTTATCTTGAGCTTGTGTATTTAGAGCAGTGTTACCACCAAGATTGGGTGATCTAGTGGAGTAAAGGTTATTAGGTTATTGAGTAGCAAGATCAATCTTTCATGTGGGATATTAAGGTCTACTGCCACCACTATCATAGAATTCTGAGTAGCATTCCTATCGAGTTCAAGGAAGGAAGGATTGTGCCTATAGTGGGAGCTCATGCTCATCTGCCAAGACCTAGGGACTACTTATTGCTTCAACCGAGCACAAATGGCTATCTCTCACCTAGCCAACGCACCTTCAATCCTACCTATGGGGGTGTAGTGAGCTTACCTTGATGCCTGAATGAGTAGCCTCCTCTCTCAAGTAAATTGGTAGCTCCATCCTCCAAGCCATACATGAGACAAGAAAAGAGAAGAGAAGAGAAGAAGAAGAGAGGAGATGATGGAGAACTTCTTCTCTAAGATCCCTTGCCCACCAAAGAATGAGATTCTCATTCACTTTTTGAGTTTATATACAAGCCCTAAATCCCTTGGTGCACCCATCCCCTTTTTTACATGACCGGGCATCTTGCCAAGGCCCTCTTTCCCTATTCCCTTCTAGTTGCCTTATCCCTTCACCTATGTCCATTTAGCCTTTACAATTTACATAGGACGTAGCCTGGTGCTCTTTTATAAAATGAATTACATCGTGCCCTATGCTTTCCTTGCTAGAGCATCATGTGCACCTTACTAGAATATTTGGTATACCTTGCTAGAATATTCGGTACTCTTCTACGTTTTTTCTGAGCTTGCCTTCTTCTACTTTTCTCGCCTGGGCAGAATGAGCTTCTCTATTCACTTTTTGAGTTGGGCTTCCTCAAATTTCCTCTGCTTCTTTTTGGGCTATATGGTCCGTTACATGTCTATAACATTACCCTCCTCCTATATGAGTGCCAATCTCATGGTACTTGTGGGGTCTGAGGAAGCTGATGAGGGTTCGGTGAGTTGAAGGGTGGTCATGTGAGTCAATGATGATGGGGCCTTGTGGGGTTTGGTCATGGGGAGAAGCTGATCACGTGATCAAGATGGTAGAGGCTTAGAGTGGATTGAGTGGATGACAAGGCCTCTGAAGTTGATGGTTTGCAACATTTGTATTTACGTGTAAAGAAAAGAAGGTGCACTACTTGGGGGGTGTCTACCTTACCATGTGGTGCATTGTGCTCATGCTAGTGGAATTGGGAGTTGGATTAAAATCCTAGGTGTTATTCCACACTTGAGGACCCAGTTCTTGCCTAAGCATGGTGCGGTGAGTGTGGCTTAGGAAGACACATCTAACCTTAGGTGAGGTTAACCTCCCTAGGTATGTCCTACCCTTGATGTGCCCTAAGTGTGATGCAGGGAATAAAAATGGGCTAGGTGGGTTAGGGGCAGAGCTGGCTGATCGAAGCCACCGGAGGCACCTAACTTGAGGACCCCTAGGTGCAGTGACTGTGGCCTACATGTAATGAGATGATTCCTTTGCTTTCTCTTGTGATTTTCTTCTCATTATCCCTTATTCTTTTCTTTTCTTTTCTCTTTTCTTTGTCTTTTCTCTTATTGTCTTTTCTTTTCTCTCCTTTTTTTTTTTGAATAGACAAAAATCTAGCCTTTATCATCAGAGTCATGAGAGGGAGAAGTCAGGGGCTTAAGAGATGTGTTAAGGAATCTCCGGCTTTGCATGTATCCTTTGAGGTTCATTCATGCTTGGAGAGGAGTATTGGAAAGAAATGGATGATTACAACGAGTAAAGTGGCTATCATTTATATATTTTAAGAGAGCTAAGCAAAAAGAGGGAAGGAGGGTAGCCTAGTCATAGTGTAGTTGTCTATGCCATTTGGATAAAAAAAGAGTGGTAGTAGGCAGTACTCTTGTGGTGTAGGCTCTTGCTTTAATAGTACCCTAAGTAGTCTAAGATAATTACATGTAGTTAGGAAGGCTTGGTCTAGGCATGAAGTGAATTCGTTAAGGAAGTGGGCTATGGAGTTGTCATAAATCTTGCAGCATGAAAGTGAGGGCTTTCTCAGGCTTGCTAGTGTTGACATTGTATATTCTAGGTAAGTCATATCGACCGTGGATGTCTAGATTGTAATCCACTCCTACCCTTCTTGGATATGGCATGAAAGTAGGGTTACTTTTGAAGGGTAGGGTGTTACGAAATGACATCTAGGTGTCTGTTTTACCTTCCCATATGCACCTC
Organism: Lygodium microphyllum; assembly: GCF_053477565.2. Taxonomy (NCBI): domain Eukaryota; kingdom Viridiplantae; phylum Streptophyta; class Polypodiopsida; order Schizaeales; family Lygodiaceae; genus Lygodium; species Lygodium microphyllum. The sequence goes on along the minus strand of NC_141142.1, from coordinate 82,494,554 downwards.
CTCCACTTGGATTGGCACTCATAGCCCTTTTCTATTTTGGGCACTTCATAGACTTCATTCTCCCAATAGTCTGGAGCCTCTCTTCCCCATTGGGTAGGATTCTTCTTTGTCTCAGAGGTCCACCTATCTCCCAACCTCCTTCTGACATTGATCACCTCTTTCACCACCTTGGTTGATAATACCCTGCTCAATGTGGTGGGGAATTGGAAATCAAAGTCAAACGATTCATGGTTATTCTCTCTTTGCTCCAAGAATATGAGTTCAATGTTATAGTTTACTAGGAAGAAGTCTTCTCTTAGTGGGATGGACACTACTGGCATTACTGTTGGTTGAGCATTCAACCTTCTTCATGCTTGCTCTAGCATTTTCTTCCTCTTCTTTTTTAGCTCAGCTTTCTTGGAAGTAGGGGTGTCCACCTACTATTGCTCTTCAGGTTGTGGGGAAGGAGGTCGTGGGACTAGCTCCTCCTCTTGTTTTCCCATTTAAAAGTGTTCTACCTCTTCCTCCTCCATGTGTTCCTGTGGTGCTCCTTTGGTGAATCCCGAGGCATCCACTTCTTGCATCATCAAGCCTACCCTCAACAAATAGTTCCATTGGTCTTGTAGGCTTAGGTTGACTCATGCTACTTGTGATGGCATATGTAGCCCCTGTCTCAAGGCCCTGTGGGCAATCCCCATCTTTCTTTTCAATCAATAAACAGCCCCCCCTTCTTCCGTTTGGGTGACATCCAAGATAGTGTTGAGGAGGGCGCGTTGTTGGGTCTCTAAGCTCACTTTCTGCCCTGTTCTCTGTGAGTACCTTGTCCTCTTCTGTATGAGCTAGACGGTGCACTAAATCTTATACTCTTCTTTCAATTTTGATTGTCCATTCTTCTGCCTTATTTTTCATTTCTTTGAAGCTTTCTCCCTGCCTTTGAGCTAGGATCATCAGCCTCTGCTCTTGTTCCTCAATTTCCCTTTTTAATCTCTTCTACTCCTCTAGCTCTGAGGCAACCTTCTTCTTCAAATTTTCTATGTCTTTTTTATATCCTCGTGCTTTCTCCCCTCTCGTTGCTTCCAACAACTCCATGGCATCCTGGACATTTTTCATCTCCCCTTGTAGCTCTTTGTACATCACTACTGGCTATTCATTCGATCATTGTATGCTCATTAGAGCCTGTGTTTCTTCAGGGACCTTTGCTTGCCACCTTTCTTCTCCTCCTTCCTTGACCTTGAGCTCCTCCTTTAGCTCATTTATTTCTCTTTGAGACATGGCCAATTGGCAGGTTCTTTCTAGTTGCAAGGCTGCCATAGTCTCATTTTTTGCCTCTAACTTAGCAACATCTATTTTCTTTTCTTCTTTTTCTCTCTCGAGCTGTGACAGAAGTTCCTTAACAAAGTCATCATAGTTCGTGAATCACGACAGTGTGGTGGGGTTAATGGTTGTGGATGTTTTAATTTTCTACCTTTTAGGACCCTGCCTTGACTCAGCATCCCTGTTGCTACCGGTCTCTTTGTCCCTATCACTGGAACTCCTTCACCTCCCTCCTAGGACATTCACATTGGGAGGAGTTGGCAAAACGGGTACATTCAGAATCATGCTTCCCCTCCCATTGGAATTACTTGTGGGTGTCCCTTGACTTCCATTTGTCAATGCCAAATTACCTCCAGGAAGTAGACCCGCATTAAGATTTGCTCTAGAGGCGTAGGCCGCTTTAACCGTGACTCTACCTCCTCTACATGTATAATGGCAATGTCTATGTCAGCCAAAGCCACACTATGCAACTGCACTTGGATATTGAATTCCAACCCATGCAAGAAGTATTGCAATTGAGCAACTGCTGGGATAGGAATATATGTTTGTACCTTATGAAACACTTCCTTTAGCTTCTTGGCATAGTCTTTCACATTCTCAGGAGGTTCTTGGTGTGTTATATTCAAAACACACAACCATTATTGGCCACCTCTTTCACGAGCATACTCACTTTGGAAGGCCATGTAAAATAGCTCAATTGTAGTTATCGTTCCAACCTCTAGGCTATGATACCATACTACATCCCTTCCTTTTAACATAATTAGATATCATAACATTAACTTCTAGAACTCACAAATGTGAAGCTCCACATCTTCTTCAGCTAACCCATTGAAAACGGATAAAGGGAACCCTAAAGCTGGCAGATCTAGAGTCCTTGCAGGAATTGCAATGGGTTACACCATGGTGACAATTGGATTCGCAGTAAGAGTCTAAACTGATGGGACTACTATCCTTAAAGTGGGCTAACCAACTAGAAGAGGGGAAGTACTAGAGCTTCCTCCTCCACCTAGAGGACTACTTGTGGCACTTGGGTTACTAAGGAGCATCTTCACAATCTTAGAAAATGAGAATAGAAGCTTTAAATACTAGCTCATCACTTTATCTTCATCAGCAATCAATCATGCATTCGGGAACCAACCTTGACCCCATCAACCTTCAAAAGAACCTGAATCTAGTAAATAGATTGACAAAAGGAAAACACCTTAAAGTATAGATTGATCCTTTGTATGCCAAACTAGAACCAAACAAATGAGTAAAAGATATAATTTTTTCTGTATTGCTGCACATAATCATCCAAAAAATCTTGAACTTCAACCTTCACAATCAACTTTGATTAGCTTCACCTTCAATCTTCTTCAATAGCAACTTTATCATCTCCTCATGACAAGGATAATACACTCATAACACACATATCGCAGAACATAGAACACAACACCCACAAATACACAACAAAATGTAGTCTAAATGGCACTAGTCCCCAAAAATGGAGAGCTAAAAAGAAGGAGAATTTTCATTAAAAAGATGGTACATCCAAAGACTACACCATTGCTATGCAAGATGAAGATATTTCTTCTTAAACTTCATGCTAAGCTTGAGACGATCTAGGATTTTGCTTTCATCCACAAAATAGAGAGCTATATTCTCTGAAGGAACTGCAAATAACACATCCTTTCCAACAAGATAATGAATATGGTAGAAAATGCCTATGCAAAGTAATACATCACATCCATCTGAGCAAAAATCACATTCTCATTAGAATTTATTGTCAAATTTGAAATGGTATTTCAAGTGTTCAGATTGGACTGTTTATGCATGAAGGCAAGATACCGACAGAAATGTGCAACAAGACGTACAGAAGTATCTTCAAACTAAGCATGCATATGAGAAAATTAGAGATAGGAGTTCGAACATGCTGAAGAAGTCTCCCAGGACCCAAGAATAAGAGACCGGTCCTATCTCACAAAATCGTATAAATTCCACTGCCATCAACAGAGGATGTCATTATCAAACCCAAGATTAGTATCCAATACATACCCGAGGAAGAAGATTGATATATTCTGAGGTGGAATAGGAATGAGGATAGAACATTGAAGAGGTGGATATGATAGACCATAAAAAGAGGGGAAGTGTAAGGATAATGATGTTGGAAATGGATAAAATGATACTAAAAAGGCTTTTAAGTGATTCTAAACAAAGGCTAGAAGGAATAGGAGGAACAATAAGAGAAGGATCTGTAGAAGGAGAAGAGATAGTAGAACCAGCAAACAATAAAAGGATAGGGAGTAAAAACTGGAATATGAGAGAATGAAGCAAGGCTAGAAGATAAAAGAGGAATGGAATCAGGATTAGTCGTAAGAAGATGAATATAAGAAGAAAGGCGAGCAGTAATGAGGGAATAGGAAATATGATCATGGGGATCATGAGGATAAATAAAACAATGAAATTTAAAATTCTAGAGGAACTTAGTAAACAAGAGATTATTAACAATGTATTGCAACACTTTAGCACGCAACTATTGGATATCAAACTTATCAAAAGTACTTTTTTGAGAGTGTGGACCCATGACAACATCATCCAAAGGAGGCTGCAATCAACTCCTCTACACCAGGATGTGCACTAATGAAAATTTTGTAGACCGTCCACTTTACACTCTGAAAATGTTGATCCATTTTAGCCAGGAGAAGGGTTGTCTAGTTAAACTTAACCCCCTCAAGGATTCTGACAGATACATGAATAGTTCCCTGGACAAACACTTGGATGCAGGCTTGCCCACCAACATGAATCAATCCTGGGGAAATTGCCATAACTACTTCCATAAGGGAGAGGAAATATATGCCACTGATACTCTTGAGCTAGTGATAGCTGTATTCGCTACCAAAGGAGTAGAGATCTCCTTCTGCAACAAGGAAAGGATCTCTGTAATGGATAATAAATGATTACCACTAGGCACAAGGGAAGCTGCAAAAGGCAAGAACAATGCCTTGTTGACAATAGTAGGGATAAATAGAACTAATGGCCATAAAGCAAGCCCGAAAGCTTCTTGTAAGTCTCCCAAAAAGAGTAGCACAACTTCATATCCATTGGAGGGAATTTTAGGGGCTACAAAGAGATGAAGACTAGCCTTACGAATACAATCGGCTTCCAATAGGAGAGAATAGTCATGGACTAGAAGGGGAAGATGTTGGATCACAAGCATAGGAGTATTAGAAGGTGCCATTCAAACTATTTAAGCCTTACGAATACAATCAGCTTCCAATAGGAGAGAATAGTCATGGACTAGAAGGAGAAGATGCTGGATCACAAGCATAGGAATATTAGAAGGTGTCATTCAAACTATTTAAGCAAAAACATAAAAAACCAAGAAAACACAGAAGGAAATTCTTCCAAAATGCCAATAAACAAACCACAGCCAAGATAGGAAAAAAAACCTTAAGGGAAAGAACAAGACTGACAAACTAAACCAGACAACCCCAAGCAATCCACAACCTATGGAAAATTTTAACATGACCTATGCACATGTGTGATCGAAAGATTCATGCTATGCAAACAAGCAGGTACCCTAATCCTTGGTAATCAAGCAGTCCAAATAAAATATACTCAATTCACACTATATCCCTGACTCGGACTTAAGCAAAGAAACTATAACACACTCATGACAAAACCACTGATAACAAATAGGACTTGACCAGATGACCATTTGATTGATAAACCCCAACCTCGTAAGCGCATGTCATCAACCTAATGTGCGGTTATGTGGGTGAGAACTACACGAATTCCTTTTATGCGTGAAAATATTACTTTGTATTTTATTATTAAATTATTCATTAATGCATGGTGAATCCAATTACGTAATCCAACCCCATTCAGGCACTTAGATTGAACTTTCGTCTCTATTAATGCAATTCCTCGTTATAAATTATATGATGTTTAGCGCAAAACGCATGCATGTGTGACAGTGGGGGTTCATTTTATTTACAAATTAAATGTGTCTACAATGCATGTGTGCGTGCACTATGGACAATCATGGCTAAATTTTATTTTACAAAATTATGTGGATTATTGTGCCATGTGCTTGTGCAACTACAAGGGTTCCTTTTACAAGTTAATGATCGATTGATTTTAATTTAAAATTTTATAGGGTGCACTCTGTTAATTTTGTGGGTGCAACGGTCAAGTTAAGTTTATTTACAAATTACATGTGTGTTATGGTGCATGTGAAGAAGGGAACAGAAAATGGAACCTAGTAATGTGTATATGGCACTTGTAAAGTTTGATGACACAGTGGGGAAAAGAACCAGTAAAACTCCCATGTCCAAAAAAAATCCACAAACAAGAGTGTAACAGGCCAAACACAAAGAATTGACTACCTAGACAATGGTTTAAAAACCCTAATGGCTAATACCCATCATTCAAAACAATAAGAGGGTCTGGTTTAGTTTGTAAATCATGGTTTTGTTTTTCTTTTTCTTTCTTGTTGTTTTGGTTTTTAGGTCATGTTTTACTGTGTTTTTATACTACAGTTTGTGTTTGGTTTTTTTAATTTTATTTTAAATTTTAGGTGTTATGTTTGTATTGATGTTTATTTTCTTTTCTTCAATCATGATGTTATGTTGGTAAAAAGAAATTAAAAATAGGAGGAATTTAGGTAAGGAATTGTGTTGGAATTTTTTTAGACTTTTTAAAGCTATTTGATGGATTTTTTCATGAATTTGACTAATTTTGATGAAATTTTACATTTTAAAAAATTATTAAAATTTCCCCTTTTGGATGAGTTGTCCCAAATTTCAACATTTTTGGATTTTTGTGTAAATTTTCAATAAATTTTTCCCATTTCATTTGATTTTTTAATGAATTTTTAGGTTTTTTGGGTGTTTTTTAAGAAGTAATAAAATAATGATGTGGGTAAAAGGCAGATACCAGTGACACAGCATGTGAACAACAGGCTGCATCTAAACAATAGGCTATGTGTGAACAGCAACAAATCCACCACTCAAGGAAGTTCACACCCGCATCCTTGCATGTGAACAAGGGCTTATATGGCATGCACTCACGAACTAGAAAATCCACACGTGAATAACCACAAAAGAACAAACACGCACAATCCACACAAACAAGGCGCGTATGAACATGAGAAAAACGCCTACACAAAGAAGACAGAAGGCACATGACACGAGCTCAGACGCGAACAAATGAGGGGTATTTGGGTGGGGGAGGGGGGGGGGGGGAGAGAGAGGGGTTGGAGGGTGGGGGAGATAGGAGGCATGGGAAGAGGCGCGACTAGTGAACGTGGAGGGAAGGTAAGAAGGGTGGGGGTAGGAGGTCTAACGGGCTGGGGGGCAAAAGGAAGAGTGTTGGCTGCAGCGAGGAGGAGAAGATCGTGGCCGCCATCGAGGGGAGGGAGGAAGAGCCAAGGAGGAGAAGGGAGAGGGAGAGGGAGAGGGAGGAGTAGAAGCTATGGCACATAAAGAGAGAGAGAGAGAGAGAGAGAGAAAGAGAGAGAGAGAGAGAGAAGGAAGGAAGGAGAAGGGAGAGGAGAGAGGGACGCATACGAGAAGGAACGATTGGGGGGATTTTTTAAACTTTTTTAAAGGTTTGGTTTTTTTTAAAGAATCGTAAAAATTAAGCGTGCCCCCCATCCCCTGTACCAATGTGGGACGGTGGTAAAAAAAATTTATTGTGACGAGATCGAATGGGAGCAGAAGAAGCAAGCGTAGACTGAATGCGACACGGTGGACACCTGATTACGTAGGACGAGGTGAAAACTGACGTTCACATGGAAAAATGACAAAAACGTAGATAAAAATACAGTGAAATTGTAATAACATAAAAATCGTCAATCAAAACAAAGTGTAAATAAAAGAAAAAATGTATGGGCCAAGGTGCCACATAAGCTTATCAAGTCAAAAACACAATTTCGATATGAACAGGACTTGTTCACATGGAAAAAATGAAAAATAAAACCTAAAAACATAATTAATAATTAATAATAATAATTTGAAAAGTCAGAATGGAATGCAGCAAGAAGGGAAAATTGTTGAGTTGATGAGTTGGATAGGGCTATCAAGTCAAAACATGGTTCCAAAGACAAATGGGATGGTTTGCATGGAAAAACTATATAAACATGCAAAAATCCAAACAAACCGTCAAGTGAAACAAGGGACCAAAAAAAGAAAAAATATCCAAGAAATGGTGATAGACAGAGTTGTTAGGTCAAAATGCAATTTTCATTAAAATAAGACACATTCACATGAAAAAAGATATAAAAATGCATAGGAAAATACAACTAAAAATTAATAATGAAAAATCAGTAAGTCAAAATGAGCAGGAGGAAAAAGCAAAAATGTCTGAAGGGATAACATCTCGAGGCTATTTTTAAAAAATGCCGTTCTAATGAGAAAAGAGTGTGTTCACATTAAAAAAACATAAAAATCGTGTAAAAATAAACCCATAAACACGCGAAAATAAATAGCAACCAATCCATGCATTGGAAAGATGGGCCATAAAAAGGAAAAGTATTTTAGAAAGGGGGAATATCAGGGCTATTATATCAAACTACCATTTCGATGCAAAAAAGATGCGTTCGCATGGAAACACCTTGGATTCGCAAAAAATTCTTCAAAAATTAATATATGATGAATCAAGGCTAGAAACAAAGGGAACTAAAAATGAAAAGTGGCCTTTTTGAAGGGATGAACATTGCTGGAAGGTCTGATTGCAATTTTGGTAAACATAGAGTGCATTCACATGGAGGATAAGCCAAATGTTAAAACAACTGAAAGGGCAAGAGAAGACAAGGGGAATGGGTTAGAATAGGGTAGGTGGGTGAGGAAGATACCTCAAAAAGGCATTAAAAAAGCAAGATATCATGTAAGGATCAATTAGTAGGATATTCATGAATGTATGCAACTGAGACATACAAGGACATATCCCCACACTTAAAACATGAATAGATCGGTTTGACTAATCAAGAGAGACCTAACAATTGACCATGACCCATACCCTTGCGTCCCCACACTTAAGACATGACATAGACATAAATGAAAATAAGAGGTAGGGTTAGAAAAACTTGGCCCATTCAGTTGTGGTCGATGGAGATTGTCATTGATATGTTAGGGAGTCAAAGTCGTCCATAGGAGGTACTATCGTGTGCCACAACATGCTTTCATTAGGGCAGGGACCATGTAACAGTACCTAAGAAGGTAGTATTGCTGATGAAGAATTGATAAACTGTCGATGGCAAAGAATACAACACTCAATCTCGACGATCACTCATGTAGGGATGATAGATCAGTCACTCGCCCCATAACTCACATCGCTCAGAGAGAAGTGGAATGGGACCCATATCTCATACCCCTTTTAGAAATTGATAAGGAGAATGATGTAGAGGAATTATACCAACGTACACAATTAATGGTGCATATGTGCATCCCAACCCGTCTAGCATAAGTGCAAGAAGAAAGGCTAGGGAGCCTTATAGTGCAGTGCATAGAGCATAGTAATGTGTCTTGTGATGATGACAGAGGCATGTGTGGATAGGGAAACAAAAATGTATCTGATTTCCAATATGGTAATGCCCCTTGAATCGCACCTCTCAATTGATTGAAGAAAAATCAGCCACACGAAAATCAATCACACTCAGTCCCCCCTCTATCTTGCACTTAGTTAATGAATACAAGAGGGCAGCCTGATTCCTGACACACATTGATTTAATCCTTGCTACCACTTGTGCAAAGGTTATATACCTTATGTTAATTGATTGTGCAATAGTGCATTCCGCCCTATGTCAGCATACATGCAAGAAGGAAGCTAGGGAGCCTTATAATGCTGTGCACAAGAACATATCGTGCTTTGTGCATTGAGAGGCCCAACCGGTGGGTGCAACACTCCATTCACACATCTTACCTCTCATTTGAACTTAAAGGAAAAGGACTAGTCACTCACCTCATCCTCTATCTAACACTCTACTGATAAGTACAAAAGGCATCCCATACACACATCCCCATTATGATAGGATGAGAGCACACATTACTCAACGGGTTGTCGATGAAGATCGGTGTTGGATTATTGATGATGTTAAACAATATCTGTTGATGTAAAGAGGCATACCCAGGAAGGTAGCCTACAGATCAAGAACTTATATTGGAATAATATAGAAACATGTCATCTGAAGGAGTCAGATGCTTTGCAAAGAGTCGCAGGACACAGCACACCAAGGGAGGCAGCTTTGGAACTAGATCCTAGAAGATCAACTGAAGAATTAGCTAATTTGGACTTTGGGATGTTACCACCTTTTTCGCATGCAGCTTCCCACCCAAGGGTGTCTGCCACCTTTTCTCAAAGCAAGACTTGTTATGACATGGCATTTCTTCCTTTTCTCCCATAATAATTTTTTTTCTCTTCTTTGTCTTTTTCTCTACATTTGAGGATGTTTCCACCTTTTCTCAAAGAGTAGTTGGCATGACAGGGACCAAAATCCTTTTCTCCCATAAATTTTTTTTTTTCTTCTTCTTCTTCTTCTTCTTCTTCTTCTTCTTTCATTCTTTTTCGTCACATGGCTAGAACATTACTTATCAGAACTATCCATGCACCACTACAGGATTAGACAAAAAGGTAGCAGAGTAGGGACGGGAGATGGGACTAAGGGGATAAAAGGCATGAGCCATCTCGTCAAAAGAAAAATGATGGCTACCAGTAACAATATGCAAAGCATTGCCAATCAACGCGCAAGGGATGAAGGGGCTATTGGCAATGATTGTTAGGATTCCCACGGAGGGTAATACTTCTTTAGGCTATAGCCATTGATTAGGAAGGGATCCTTAAAGGCATCCACAGCTTGTATCTCGACAGAGTAGTTAGGATTGACAGCAAGTACCTTGTAGGGACCCATCCAACACTATTGAAGCTTTTTTGAGAACTTGCCAAAGTGCAAATCATAAGTGAGGACTAGGTCACCTTCTTTGAATTCTTTATGCTTGATGAAACTATCAATGTAAGCCTTTCATTGAGCTTGTGTGGCTTCCATACACTGTAAGGCCATTCGACATATTTCATCCAAATATTCCAAGTGTAGAAGATAGCATTGTAGTGAATCAATATCTCCCAAGCGTTCGGTGATAGCCACTCACAGAGAGAGTAGCTCTAACTCAATAGGAAAGACCACTTCTGTGCCATACACTAGATGGAAAGGTGTCTATCCTATAGCAACCTTATAAGAAGTTTTGTACACCCAAAGGGCCTTTGTAAGTCGTTCATCCCAATCACAACGATGTCTATCAATTGTTCTTCTCAAGATTGAATAGAGGATGTGATTGGTAACTTTGACTTGGCCATTGGCTCTGGGGTAGTAGGGTGTGGACTTGCAATGACGTATCTTATAAAGCTCAATCAGTTCTTCCATAATCTTGTTGAGTACCTCTATTAGTGACCAGCTCTAAAGGACTACTAAAGCAAGTGATGATATTCTGGTACATAAATAGGGTCACACTATTGCCATCATCTCATTTGAGAGCTTGGCTTCACCCCGCTTCGTCACATAGTCTGTATAGACCAAATATATCTGGTTCAGCTTCCTTCTAGTTGGCAGATGGATGGAGCCAATAAAGTCAATGCCCCACTTCTCGAACTACTTTAGGGGAAGGATGGGTTATAGTGGCATAGCACTAGTTTGGTGGGCTTTCCTGTACTGACAAGCATTACAGTGTTCGTAGTAGTCATAGGTATCTTTGTGTAATGTAGGCCATCAGTATCCTGTGAGTAGAGCCTTTCTGGCTGTCGCTTCTCCTCCAAAGTATCCTCCATATGGCTCATCATAGCATGCTTTTAGAGCTATCCTAATCTTATCTCCTGCAACACATCTTTGTAGCACTTCATCTTTGCATCTCTTGTACAAAGCACCACCTAACAGAGTGTAGGGGGCTGCTTCGAGCAAAAGCTTCTTCTTCTCATGCGGTTGGAGATGCCAGGAGGATAATGTTGAGTAGCTAGGAGGTTGGCTATATATGCATACCATGGGGTTATAGTTTCAACCAAGAAGAAGAGGGAAGCATCAAGAAGGTCTGGGTCATCCTGCTTCTCTTCGTCACTCTAGGGGACTCATGACAAATGATCAACCAAGGACATGGGAGCGACTAGGTTTGGTAACCACTTGAAAGTTGAACTCTTGGAAAAAAAAGAGCCACCTCATCATTCGTCCTTTCAAAATTGCCTTATTCATAAGAAGGACAACGCCTCATGGTCCACATAAAATTTGAAATGCATCGACAGCAGTAGGTAATGTCAGAATTCCTCCAAGGCAAATACCATTGCAAGACACTCTAACTATGTCACTGTGTAGTTCCTTTCTCAATCAATATGGCTTGTATAGTAGATAGGTTGGGTCTAACTTAAAGGAACATTTTTAATATAAAATTTCATCTAACCCTTTGATGGATACATTAGTGTGCACATCAAATTCCTTCTTCCAGTTAGGAGGTTGCAAGATGGGTGCTTCAATTAGTCAAAGTGTTGAATGCTTTGTCACAATCAGTAGTCCATATAAACTCTGCATCGTTTCTGAAGAGCTTATGCAAGGGAGTTGGCTTTGTTGCAAAGTAAGCAATGAACCATATATAATAGCTCACATAGCCAAGGAATCCCCTCAACTATTTGAGGCTAGTTTGTGCTATAAAGCTGTAATCTCCTCAATCTTGGCAAGGTCTGTTGTTATCCCTTATACATAGATAATGTGGCCTAGAAGAACTCTTGAAGAGACTCCAAAGATACATTTGTTGGGTTTGAGAGAGATCCCATACTCTCAACATCTATCAAAGCATTACTCTAGTGTCCCCAATGCTCATGGATTAGGCTATAGACACAAAAGTCATCCAAATATACCTCAATGAAATCATATAGATGATTTTGGAATGCGATCATCATCACTCTTTGAAAGGTAGCAAGAGCATTACAAAGCCCAAACAGCATTACTCTGTAAGCATAGTTTTCCCATTCTATTGTGAAGGTTGTTTTGGGTTGATCTTCTTCTGTGATATGGACTTGATTATATCCATTGAATCCATCCAATAGGGAATAGAGCTCATGTCCAGCCATTGTGTCCAATTGTTGGTATGTGAAAGGAATAGGGAAATGATCCTTCTTTGTTTTGGAGTTTAGCTTTTGAAAGTCCACACATATTTGCAGCTTTCCATTATTCTTGGGTACCACCACGATGGGCAAAGCTCATTCACTATTGGCCCGAGGGGTCCACTAGGGTTTACCATATGGTACCACATGAGTGTAAGGGAGGGGGGTTATTTAAGGGAAGGAAGGTACATTTTATAAGGTAAGGTCCCATAAATAGGGGGTAGATAAGGGGTATTTTCATATATTTCTTGCACACAGGTGACATCTCTTATTACTACTAGTGAATCCCCCATGATTATTGGCCACGGGATAGATAAAATCTACTTTAAAGAGCTTCAACAATTCAACTTTCACCAGGGGGCTGAGTAATTTGGATTCATATGCCTCTGACTTTGCCTCACAGGTTTGGCATCAAGCTCTAGGTCGATGTGATACTAACATACTGCGGGATCAATCCCCTTTTTAGATCATTATATGACCATGCAAACACATCCAAGTACTCCTTCAATAGGTCATGTAGGACTGACAACTCCTCTTTTGAAAGACTAATACCCACCTTCAAGTAACATTCAATACCATCTATATTCACAAAATTTAATTTCTTTTCACCTTCTACTTCACAGATGAAGGTCCCACGAAGTACTCGTGGGTATAGATCTAACTCCTTCAAGGGAGTGGCCTCCTCGTTTGATGCTCCACTACTGAAAGTGACTTCTTCTTTCCATGGGGACTCTATTGACTCTTTGGGATGCTAAAATGGCATCATGGCTATTTTGAATTTTATAGGAGAGTTAATTATATCTTGACTCTCAAGGACCCATCTTCTGAAGATGCCTCCAAGAACATCACATAACAGGAACCATCTAAGTTTTTCTTAAGCTACAGAATTGGTTTTTGTTGGCAAGGTGCATTGTCATCATCCTTTCTTGAGAAGGGAAAATTAGGGCGACAAGAGCCACTACTAAAGGAATGCTTATTCTACTTAATCCATTTCTTATGGATATTTTGCCTATGATGCGATGCATTTACTAATCTAAAGGGTATCAAAGTCATTCTGTCTAACACCATGGGATCTTCAGCTTTAACCGTTACTAGAACTTCGTCCTCATTAGTATTCTCCTGGGATTAGATAACTTCTTCCATGTTACTTTCATTGTCTTCATCTTGACTTTTGTAGTGGGAGGTCACGCTCAACCGCCAAGACCCACGGACCGCTTATTGCTTCAAGTGTTTCAAGCCGAATGCTAATGGCTACCTCTCACATAGCCTATGTGCTCTTATGCCTACCGGGTGTAGTGAGCTTACCTTCATGCTGATCGAGTTGCCTCCTCTTCCACACACTCCGGTAGCTCCACGATCCAAGTGTAAGCTTCACGATCCTCCCGCTCCAAGCTCCAAGCTCCATTGCCGTGAACAAGATAAGAGAAGAGAAGAAGAGAGGAGAAGATGGAGAGCTTCTCCACCCCACGGTCCCTCACCCTCACACACTCACTCCCTCACACTCTCACACTCCCTCTCTCAAGCACAAGCTCAAGCAAGCAAGAACAAGAAGAAGAAGAAGAAGAGGAGAGCCACTTTTGGCCACACACAAGAATGAGCTTCTCATTCACTTTTCAACTTTATATACAAAACCCTAAATCCCTTTTGGGCGGTCATCCCCTTATCCCCTTTTTTACATGACCAACCGTGGCCTAGGCCCTTTTTCCCATTGCCCTTCTATCTTCCTAGCTTCCTTCCTACCCCCCATCTACCTTTACAAATTGCACGGGTGAGAGCCTGGCACTCTTTAAATTAAACCATGATGCTCTTGCACTCTTTTACAAAAGTATTGATTCGCGCTTTTTCTTGTGTGCCCTTTTCCTTTATTTAGGACTTTTCTGCATTTCTTGTGCTTCCATATTTTTCTTGGCGTGCCTTCATCTGCCGTTTCACTTTTTCCTTGACCTTTGTCTTCTGCTTTAGCTTTTTCAGATTTTTCGCCTTGTTCATCTAATGGTTAACATTACCCCCTCCTAGACGAGTGCCAGTCCCATGGCACTCTTCGTCGAAGGTAGCATGCGGAGCTTGCACTGAAGACGTGGGTGGCAGGGACATTGGTGGTTGTCGTGGAGAAGTGTTGGTGGTGGTGTGGAGGAAGGTCGTTGGGGGCACATTGGTGGTCTAGGTGGCTGGTGGTAGGGTTGTTCTTTGTTGGGGATTTGGCACATGACGATTCTTGGCGGGCTTGCAGGACGATAAAGGATAAGAATTCAGAGTTGGGTGTCGATGAAGAGTGAATGATACTGTTATTGGAGTCTTCAATACTTGCAATTGAAAATCTCTCATAGGTGGTCTCTCCCTAGGGGGTGGTGCTAGTCTTCTTATCATGCACAAGACATATTTTGATTAGTTTGGGAGACAAGTCGACTCTAAGCAAGCCTGGAGTATTGTCCTGCACTTGAGGACCCAAACCATGTATAGGTTATAGTGTGAATATTAAGTGAGTGCACGTGCATATTTAGGTATTACTTAGTTAGAAGACTGTCGGCCTAGTTCCTTGTATAGCAATGGGTCAGTGAAGCAAGGGGCTAAGTTAATGGAAAAATTTATCGATGAAGACGGGGAGTACACTTGAAGATTGCTTGAGACATCATTATGGTCTTGTCGAGGCAATGTAGCATAATTGAGCTCCTTGATGTCTTAGCTTTTGGTAGCTAGTGGCTACTTGTAGTGCTTGAAAAGTATGGTGTACTTTTTCATTGTCTTTCATGCCTTGCTTACCACTGTTGATTGTAATGGCATTGAGATGGAGTGCAAAAGAATTGTGCAAGTGGTTCAGGGTGACAAGTCTAACCATAGGCGAGGCGAGCTCCCTAGGTATGTCCTACTCT
The DNA here is from genome assembly GCF_053477565.2 of Lygodium microphyllum. NCBI lineage: Eukaryota > Viridiplantae > Streptophyta > Polypodiopsida > Schizaeales > Lygodiaceae > Lygodium > Lygodium microphyllum. The sequence continues at coordinate 82,479,273 of NC_141142.1, read as the reverse complement.
TGATGTGCCCTGAACAATTGTGGGGGATGTACAAAGGGCTAGGGGAGTAGGGACGGAGCCAACCAACCAAGGTCACTGGACGTACCTAATTTGAGGACCCCTAGGTGCGGTGTTGTGATCGTGTGTGCTTCTTTTTTTTCTTTCTTTCTTTCTTTCTTTCTTTTTTTTTTTGGGAAAAAATGAATACAATCAATGCCATACATTGAGGCTGTTAGCCTTTCATTTGGATTGATAAATGTTGGGATCCAAAGGCTATGAAGAATGGATATTACAGAGATGATTGTGTCACCAGCCTTGATGCTAGAGGAACTGTTGTTGAGATGAAGAGATACACTTGAGATTTTGCAAACCTCGTTGTAACATGTGAGACATCAAACAATTGAGGTAGCACTTGGAGTGAGATGTGCATGGACAAGGGCAGAGCATCTTGTGAATTGAATTCTAGACGATGAAGAGACGTTCACCCTTGTTGAGAGTGTGGCTCCTGCTCGAACATAGAGTTTGGCCAAGAAGGAGGAGGTAATCGATGATTATGCTTTGGCCATGCTCAGTTGCAATATGTGCTTTCTGCAGAGGTGTCCTTGAGTTCTCATCCAGTGGCACGTCCGTCATGGCTTTTGTTTCTTGGTATTCCTGTCACTTCCTCCATAATGGTTCTTTGTGGGGTTGGTGGTCTTGTGGTGACTTGGATATTAAATGCTTTTAGGCATTGACCTGTGTCATTCTGCATTCACTTGGAAAGACGTGAGAGTACATGCAAGTCACATGCTTCGACCATAATGAAAATGTCCAGCTAAACAAGACATCGCCAACCTGAATCCCTTAGTTTTGACTTGATGCGTATCACCTGCACTTGGTCATCATTGCTCATGGGGTGTGTTGGCCTTTGCTTCTTTTGGTATTATTTACACAGTCACAAAACACGTTGTTTATTTATGTACATGTTCATGAAACCATGTCACTCCGTGAGGATAAAAACCAATTGTAGAACTCAGGATTGTACTCGAGTGTGGCACACATATCTAGCTTCTGTGGTAGCCTACTTAGCAATAATAAATATTTGGCAACATCGAGTAGCATGGTGCCTTGTCTGAGTCTACTGGAAACATGTAGCTCCTCCTCAGTGAGAACTTTATCAATCAAAGGGCTCTCTAGGCTAGTTCCAGCTAGGTCCATACCTCGAAATGTAGCTAGAACTCGAAATAAAGTTGGTGCCACATAGGTTGGGTCTCTTTGGGACCGCCATTTGGCCAGTCGCTCCTCTGAGACTGTCATGACTTGGGCTCCAAGTTCGGCCATTGTAGCGCGGTTTTCAAACCAACATTTTTCAAATTGTCTTCTACCCTCTGATTGTCGCTTTAGTTGCTCTATCTCTAAGAGATTTGGCTGGCAGATCATTTCATTAAATGTCACGGTTAAGCATAGTTCGTCAGCCTCCTCGTCAGAGATGAGTCGCATGCGTTCATGTAAGAGCTTGTCATAATGTCCGTCAAGATATTCTTGCTCTTCCCACGATAGCGAATAAGGCAAATATTCCTCAAGCTGCTCCCTAGGGAATGTGCCCCTATCTGCATGAACATAGACACGTGCAAAAAATTTCAGTTTAGTGTCCCACTCGGTCAAGCACTCTGCCACATCTCTATGTTCTATGAGGGCTCGCTCGTTTGCTATCTCATGCAAAGTTCTAAGGGTTTCCTTAGGCTTTAGCATAGCTGGGGGCTCAGGCCTAGATGAGCAAGATTGATCAATGTGAGGATTGCTTATGCCTTCGAGGTTTTCATGTTTCTCCTGAGGCTTTATGGTAGTTGTGTCATGGTTCTCCTCGAATTGACCGGCGTGGTCTTAGCATCCTGCTGTGACAGTGTTGTATCCACTCTTGATTGATCAATGCGAGTTTCTCTGTCAGTGGATTGAGTGTCACAAGCAACAGTTGATGGTAATTGTTGCTTTGATTTATCAGAACACATGGATGTGTCTAAGATTTCAATGCTGTTAGGAGAGATGGCAATGGGTTTATCTATGGATGAACCAGACGCTTTGTTCATCATCTCTTCAGTACTCTTGGTCCCAATCTTCTTGTCGTCTGCAAATAGCTTGCAACTGTCGTTGTTTTCGTTGTTTTCTTCTCTTTCTCTTGGGCACTAGAGGTATATCCTTTAAGGACTCAGGATCTTGAACTAGGTCAGTACTTGATGTGCTTGGTTGGGCCTTAGCATTCTCTTTCTGTGGCATGTCGTCATGGGATTTTGCTATGGCCTCACTAGGTTGAACAGCCTTGCTAGGTTGCGAGGGTTCAACTACCTCTCTTTTTGGAGAGTCTAGCTGTCCAACTAATTCTCCTCTGTTCAGCCCCGCATTCGATTGCATTAACAGTTGCTCCTAGTTAGGTATTTGCTCTAGATTTTTGTCCTTATCTATTAGAACCTGTCTCCATTGCTTCTTGTCAAGGTGAGTGTTGTGTTTAGAGTTATTGTTCTCTTGCTCTGGAGGTTTGGGTCACTCTAGTATAGAACGATGAGACGGTTTAGGGTTTTTGTCATGTAGGCTTGGAAGAAACCAATTGAAGAAGTTAGGGTTGTATTGATGGGAAGCATAGAGATCTAGGATTGCAGGGTCTTGAGTGAGGCAGAAGACATATGCGCTGACATCAAGTACCATGCTCCCTACTCCTAAACTGCTAGCCACGTGTAGATCTTCTTCTAGAAGCACTTTATCATACAAGGGATGTTTTTGGACAGTGGTAGAAGCTGGACATCATGGGCATTTGCCAACACTCTCAATGAGGTCGGGGCAATGTACGTGGGATCATGTATTGATGTCCAAAGGGCTTTCCTTTGCTCAGTAAGTGTCATTAGTTGGTGGCCAATTTTGGCTGACTGGAGCACCAATTTTGTGCAAAGGTACCTTGTCCTTTCCCTTTTCGTTTGATTGCTTCAAGCTTTTCCTTGTTTGTCTCACATAGAGCTGTATAAAATGAGGGTATCAAGTGCAATTCTCTAGCTGTGGCTTTTGGGATGTCCTTCATGACTTCTTCAACAATAGCTGCATAGCATAAACAAACATATTGCTACTCATACCAAGTCAATGGTTCAGCTATGAGCTTTGTGTGCTCTGGTGTTGGCCTTCCGATGTCCACATGGACGTATACACATGTGATGGCTGTCAGCTTGTGATCAAGCTTCACCATGCACTTCATCTCTGGTTCATTGGTCAGATGCGCCATTTCTTTGGCCAAGTCTTCGAGAGATTTATCCTCAAGCCTAGGCTTTAGGTGTTTTGGAAGGATTGGAGGTTTCAAGGATGTTTGTTGTGACATCTCTTCCAAAGGTGAATTGCTAAGGACATGTTCCACAATGGGTGTTGTCATGGCCAAAGGTTGTGATTGCTGTGGTCCCTGATTGGAAGTAGTGGTGGCTAGTTCAGTGGACTGGCTACCATTGGTAGACTGCGATGTCAAGTCCTTAGGTAGATTAGAAGTGGTCGTGTCTTTTGTTACCCTTTGCGCATTCACTTGTGTAGGTTGAGCAGCGGCACGAGGCTACTGCTGCCGTGCTTCCCGTGTCCATTTAGGTGAAGAGGATGTAGGAGACTTGGGACTCCTACGTGGGCTTGGCACTGACTGGAGAATTTGCTCGTGATTGTTAGACGATTCTATCATTAGCTTTGTTGAGCAATCAGCCTTATCATGAGCAATGTTGTGCCTGTGGTGCTCATTATCCTCTTGGGAAGTCAAAGGCTCCTTGGGCACTAGTGGACCTTGTGCACGCTCGACAGTTACCTATGATATCTACTTGCTAAGCACGCTAGGCAGAGGATCTAATTTTTAATAGGTCATGTTTGGTTTCTTGATTTCAATCGTGAGGGGCTCAATCACTCCAATATTTTTGGTTCGAGACTTGGATTTTTGTTTAGGTTTCCTCCTACGCCTCTTTGCTTTTGACATAATTTGGGCTTCTGGACAGAGGTGGTTTAACAGGGGGTTTTGGTACCCAAATCCATCGGTTGCTTGCATAATACCCTTGAGCACGAAGCAACGCCTTGGATATCCATCGTGGCATTGTGCTAGCTCTCCATTGATGCCTTCGTCTATAAGGTTTGGGCTTCTTTCATGGTCTTCTACGATATTTGTAAGTCCAAACCCTATCCTTGGCCTTGTCTCCTAACCTTTTTGTTTCAAGTATGGCCTCACTCACTGGTTCTCTCCATTCAACCTGCGCTTGTATCAACTCTTTCCACAACTCCTTGCTCTCATTACTAGGCTTGCTTGGTATGTCAGAATGCTCCTTGCCCTTCCCTTGAGGTTTGGTGAGGTCACCCTTACTAAAAGTCGTGATTATCCTCACACCTGGTAGTGTTAGGTGTATCCTCTGTGCTATATAGTCGACTTCACACTTCATTGCCTTTTTGAAGGGCCTTCCTAGGAGGATTTCCTTTCCACAATTCTCGCTATTTGGAGGAACATAGAACAGGACTGGCAAGCTTTTTGTTTCAATAGTTACAAGGATTCTGCACTTCCCTAGAAGTGCTTGTGGGTGTTCCCCGTAAGGATTAAGGGTTGCATCAGTCGGTTTGAGCTCTGGTTGACCTAGTAGAGTCCATGCTTCGTAAGTCAAGATATTGAAATCTGCTCCTTCATCAATGAGAGCATCAACACTATGCTCTCTTTTTGCAGTGAGTTTGACCCTAAGATAAGCAGGTGGCACTATGTCTTCATCTTCCGGGTCGGTTTACAGCTTCAAGCCTTCTGATACATGCCTTTGAGTCTCTAACTGCACAATCAGACATGGATTCTCTACTGAGGTCTTGGGTCGTCTGTGCAGCACTACTCAAGGTACATCTATCATCACGACTGTCATGTCTAATCATCCTCGCATTGATAGCTTGATGATGTTGCATTCTGCTTCAATTAGACGCAGTTTGAACACAATGTACATGTGTTCTTGTGGTGTGGTCTTTTTTCCCTTGATGGCTAGATTGGCCCGTCGAGGTTCTAGGGCCTTTGTTTGTCTTTGTTTGGGTATGGGCTTCTGTTTGCTGCTTTTCAAGTGAAGATCTATGCTTGTGTAGAGCCATTACTACACTAGTGCCTAATCCAGAGGACCTATTGCGGCGTGCGTTTTCTCTCCAGCCTACTGAGGGAGGTGCGGAGGGGGTAGAGCCCCCTCTACAAGGGTCCGGGGGGCAGTCCCCCTCGGCTTGAAGGGCCATCACGGTAAATACCATGCATGATTGGGAGGACCTCCTGTAGCTAATTTTTGAACTATTTTCTTTGGATTTACGCCTAGTGATAGATCTATGATGTGCCTTTGGCTCTATACGATTTTTGGAGTCTATTTTGGTGGTGGCAACTCAGTTTTTGGCAAAAATGGGATTCTAGAAAAATTGCAGTTTTTGGGCCGAGTCCCAAATTCGGCCGGTCGAGAGCCGAGGGCCGAGTGGGCCGAGGGCCGAATGGGTGTGGGCCGAGGGCCGAGTGGGCCGGGCTGAGGGCCGAATGGGTGTGGGCCGAGGGCCAAGTGGGCTAGGTGGGTCGAATGGGCCGAGTCAGCCGGGCCAAATGGATCGCTTGAACGGGCCGAGTCGATGTTAGGGCTGAGTTGTCCGGACCGAGGACCGAATGTGAATGGGCTGAGTCAGCCAATCGGGCCGAATGAGTTTTTGGGTCGAGTCAGCGGGGCCAAGGGCCGAATGGGAGCGGTGGGCCGAGGGCCAATTCTGGGGTTCAGCCCAGAATGGCCGTCACTTGGAGGGGCCGAACGCAGCGCAGTTTTGGCAAATTTAATGAATAATGCTTTGTTTTTTATGATTTTGGTCTTGAGGGGTCGCACAAACTTCCAAAATGCAAGAATAGACATGAATGAAGGATTCTATACCCCTAGAATAGGAAATAACCTCCAAAGTACAAATCGGTAAGCCAATCAAACCCTCTTTCCCTGTTTTGACAGCAAAAATCCTAATGCTTATTTTCTTTGTTTTTCTTTGTTTTCTCCTACTCTAATGCATCCAAATTACAAAGTAAATACCTACACTACTCCATCTCACAACATAAATCTCAAAAAAGCAAAAAACCTACTTGCCAAGGAGATCGAATACCATCTTCAACCCCCTCACTTCCTACCTATCTCAAGCATCGGTTCGGGGAAAACCCTACTTCAATGCTCGATGTGGAGTGGGCAAGCACTCAAGGCTTGAATCCGTTGGTCCCGGCAACAGAACCAAAATGTAGTGGGAGCTCATGCTCAACTGCCAAGACCCACGGACCGCTTATTGCTTCAAGAGTTTCAAGTCGAATACTAATGGCTACCTCTCACATAGCCTACGTGCTCTCATGCCTACCGGGTGTAGTGAGCTTACCTTCATGCCGATCGAGTTGCCTTCTCTCCTGCACACTCCGGTAGCTCCACGATCCAAGTGCAAGCTTCAAGCAAGCTCGATCCTCCCGCTCCAAGCTCCAAGCTCCATTGCCACGAGCAAGAGAAGAGAAGAGAAGAGAAGAGAAGAAGAGAGGAGAAGATGGAGAGCTTCTCCATCCCACGGTCCCTTACCCTCACACACTCACTCCCTCACACTCTCACACTCCCTCTCTCAAGCATAATCTCAAGCAAGCAAGAACAAGAAGAAGAAAAAGAATAGGAGAGCTACTTTTGGCCACACACAAGAATGAGCTTCTCATTCACTTTTCAACTTTATATACAAAACCCTAAATCCCTTTTGGGCAGTCATCCCCTTATCCCCTTTTTTACATGGCCGACCATGGCCTAGGCCCTTTTTGCCATTGCCCTTCTATCTTCCTAGCTTCCTTCCTACCGCCCATCTACCTTTACAAATTGCACGGGTGAGAGCCCGGTGCTCTTTAAATTAAACCATGATGCACTTGTGCTCTTTTACAAAATTATTGATTCGCGCTTTTTTGTGTGTGCCCTTTTTCTTTATTTAAGACTTTTCTGCATTTCTTGTGCTTCCATATTTTTCTTGGCACGCCTTCGTCTTCTGTTTCACTTTTGCCTTGGCCTTTGTCTTCTGCTTTAGCTTTTTCAGATTTTTCACCTTGTTCGTCTAACAGTTAACAACTTTTATCCTCATCTTCAAGACTCTGTCTTGGTCTTTGTATAGTGCTCTATATGAGAAAAAAAAACTCTCTATTATATCCTCTACTTTTGTCTCTAGCTCTACTATGGCTACGTAATAGGAAGAACAGTACATCCATGCCTCTATCTCACTATTAGACATTATCTCAAAAGCCATTATTAGTTCAAGAAGCAGGTATTCACCCATAAATATAAGGACTTTGCTTCTTTTGAGAGTTGGCTTATCGTGCCTACTATCAAGGACTATGCCTTTGTTTTCTTAGAAAAGATCATTTTAATGGCTTCTTCCTCTATTGATGTGCCATCTGTTACTTCATTGGAGGATTTTGTTAAGACTTCGATGGAAGTGGATCCATTACCTTTTTATGAACCATACAACTTTACGACCACCTTGTTGGATCCTCTGTCTAAGGTTAGGATTCTCCTAAGAACCAATATGTTCATGCTCATGCTTCAAAGAGCCATGGTCTTCCCAAAAGCAGAGGGTATAAGGTCTCGTAGGAATTTGGTTTTACCATCAAATAGGTTAACCAATAATCTCATCCTGTGAGAGTTGTCTTCACATATGGGAGAATATCCAAAGGCTTAATTCTACTTTGATGTGTGAGTCTAATAAGCCATTGTGTATGATGCATACCTTGCAGGCCTAGATCCTTCATTGCCACATATGTCATTATGTTCAATGATGAACCTCCATCAATCAATGCATCTGCTATAAAATATCCTTCAATTTAAATGCCAATCTTTGGGATTGCAAGATCCAAAAAGACATTAGCCACATCCACTTTTTTCATAGGCTTTGGGGCTTTATTAGACTTGGGGGCAATTGTAGAAGCAATTCTTAGGCCTCATCATCTTGTCAATGTCCTTTTAAATTTCTTTCAGCAACTAGGGGACATCATTAGCAACTATTGGAATGTTAGGTTTTGTTTGAAGGTGTCTAGGTCTTTGACCAAGTCATACTCTTTAATAGAATCCATGGGCTTCTCCAATTGGCTAGGGAATGGGACAACACACACTTTTATCTTTCCTTTTTCCTCTAGAAGTGGCAATATTTGCCTTTCTTCTATCACTGGAGGTACTTTTGTGTCCTCTATCTCTTGGACCTTTGGTTTTGTCTCTGTAATAAATGTCTCTATACCCTTACATGGTACTGGATTGCTATGTATTATATTGTTATGTTCTATACTATTCTATTTCTCTTTTGGAAGATTGAACCTCACTATTTTGATAGAGGGATTGTTCTCTTTAGGAACTATAGCTTTCACAAGACCCAGACTAGGACAGAGTCTTTGTAGTGTGGCTTTCTCCTTTGCATCAACTGCATAAGGGTTTGTAGTCCATGGACCTTCAAGGGTTTGGACAATTTGGTGAGATATGTCCCTTTTCTCCACATCTATAACATGACTTTTGATCTCTGGCCACTACCAGCAGTCTATCGTCCTCTATAACTCTGAGAGAAAAACCTCTTTGGGCCAAAATTAGGACCGAACTCTCTAGGCTTTAGCCTGATATCTTGGGTGGTCATCTTGGATTCCAACAAGTTGAAACTTGCTTCTTCATCTTTCTTCCTTCTTTCATGCATCTCCTTTAGAGAGAAGATATCTTCTATATGGTTTTTCCTTAAATAGTACAAATAGAAGGTCCATGGGTTTTTTGATACATTTAGTGGCTAAATGTCTTGCCTGATGACACTTTCTGCACCATATATTAGATTGCATAACATATTTTCCACCTCTTCTAGGACTGGATATGTTGGTAGTATTCACCTTTAATGGCTACAGTTGTTCTGTAATCACATCCATTGACTCTTTCTTGATGCTTGCAACTGAATTGGAAAAATAATCCTTCAACTTTTCTCCTCCTGGAGTAGTCATAGTAGGATTTTGGGAAGCCTCTGTAATCAGTGCATAGATTGGTCGGGTTGATCTAGAGGGTCCTCTATTCTAATTATGATTCTGATTCCTATTGAGATTGGTGGTTGTTGGTTCCAGTCGATAGGGTTCTAATGTTATTGTTGAGTTGCCATTGGGGAAATTATTTGAGGCCACTATTGTTGTGGTTGAACCATAATTTGAGGTATTGTTATATGTGGCCACTGTGGATTTGGTACACTATACTATGGCACTATTTACATCTAAGGATAGGGGCAGGTAACAACCCTTAGGACTGCATTTGGTGGGTACACCATTCCTGGAATGGGAGGAGGTAAGACTCCTCTTCCTGAGGTCATTAACAACCTTACTTCAACTTCATCATACATTCTTGCACCTTCCACTACAGCTTGCAAGTTGGCCGGTTTTCTTAATTCCACAAACTTACAAACTTCTAGTTGTAGGCCTCTAAGAAAAACTCCCTTCCAATATCTTCATCCAAATGATGGTTGGTCCATCTCTTCAATATGGATTCCATTCTAGAGATATACACTTCCATCCATTCATCAGAGAACTGACTTAAGTTCATGAACTCCTCTCCATTCGCTCTTCAAAACCTTCATGCTTGAATTTAGGTGAAAAGTCCAACTTCGGGTCGTTCCATGTGCCAAAAGTTCCTACTACTTCTCTCATATCACTAAAATGCCGCATCTTTGAAAGTGGCAAGGAATATCGACAACCAATGCTTAAGGGTTCTGGCATTGTTGGCTACACATGCTACCATAAACTCAATTACATGAAGATCAAGGTTTTCATTGTACTCTCCCTTAAAGATGGGCAATGGGACTACATTTGTTGGCCTGTTATTAATGTTTCCAGGATGGATCTGATTAGGAAGGGGACCTTGACTCTCCACGGAGACTTCTGTAAAGAGTGTCATAAGGGTGTCAAAGGAGGCTTTTGATGTTCACTTTGCCTCCTGTATCTCCCTTATTTATTGCCTCTGGACCTACTTTATCTCCTCTAGTTTTGCTTCTAACTTAGCTTTGTATTTTATAGCTTGGGCATACTGACCTTGGAGTTGCACACGGTTTTCTCTTTCCACTTCACATCATTCCTATAACTCTTCACTTTCTTTTTCCTTGTCATTGCCTTCCCTTACTACAATCATTCTCTCTTTAGACTAAAAATCTATCTTTTTTTCTATTGTCGGTAAGTGGCTTGGGCTCTTTTTTCCTTTTTCAAAGCTTCCAAGGTTGACTTTCTCTCCTCATCTAGCTAATCCCTTTTCTCTTCTAACTCTTTCATTAGCTCTTCAAAACTAGGTACTAGATTTAGTGTAGTCATGGGTAGAGAAGTTGAGGACCCTTCCACTCTTGGTGTTTTAGGTGCCTTTTGATCAGATTCTACATCCACAATTTCCATTTTTTTTATACCAGTTGTGCTATGGCTTCTTCTGATCTCGCCTATGAGAAAGTGGCAACCTGTGTAGCAAGCTGATAGATCATTCTCTCTAGTCTACTTCTAGCCAAATCATCCTTTGTGGGGCTAGGATGGGTGGTGTTGTGGCTACAAGTAAAGAGGAAGGAATTTCCAATGGGGCCTTATCTTTGCCCAAGATGATTGGCAGCCTAGCTATAGGTCTTATTACATTGGTGCATGCCTCTGAAGACCCTCCTAGATTGGGATTCATTAGAATCAACTCTTCAACTCTTAAGGGTTGCTCTATTGATCTTCTAATCACTAAGGCTATGTCTTTTTGCTCTTGCTTTCTAAGGTGCTCCTCCTCATCTTGTTATTTTTTCATTTGTTCCTTCTCCTCTCTCTTAGAGGCTTCTTTCCCTTTTTTAATTTCTTTATTCTCCTTCATCATGCCCTTCTCTTATTCAGTTGATACCCTAATGACAACTATTTTCCTTCTTTTCTTCTAAAGGATATGGATTGTGGCTTTTATTGCTGCTATTGTGGATTTCTAGCCTCTTGTACTACAAATCTTGGAACCTCTTGCTCCTCAACTCAAGTGGTCGCTTTAGTGCCATGGCTTAAGCATGAATATTTGATTTTATGTGCCCAAGCTGAGCTACTTCTTATTCTCCAACTGAGCTTGTTATGGGGGCTTCAATTGCAACTCTTTTATTGGATGCTTTCTTGGTTTGGAGCTTTTGCCATGTGGCAGCAAGTCTTCTCACAATCTCTTGCTGGAGTCTCCCAATTTCCTCTTTCTCTTGCTCCTTCGAGGATCCTTGCTCTAGAGTTTCAGTGTAGGTGGATGATGCCTCCTACATTGTATGCCTTCTAGTTGTTATGCTAATGATTTTGCTCCTAGATATGATTCTTTGGTGACTTCTTATATAATGGCTATTAATACCCCATTGAATCCTACCAAAGTGGCCTTGGTTGCTACCTTCCTCTTATTCGCCTCTTTGCTTGCTCTATTAACATGGGTCTTGATTTTTCAAACTCTTGTGTACCAGAGCTCAATGCCTATTCCATATCATGGATGGTCTTTATGATGTAGGAATTGAGGTTTTTATTATCCATTTCTCAAGTAGCCATACTTTCCAATATTGTGACATGGATACTCATCAAGGAGTTGTACCCATTTCCAAAGAATAGGGCATGTATCAATTTAGCTTGAATCTTAATTCATGGATATTGGATGTCCTCCAAGCTAATGCCATCATTGGTGAAAACCTCTTACTTGCCCATCCCTAGCATTGCATAGACATCCCTCTTTGGTCGCTTCTCCTGCTTATCTGGTAGGCCAAAAGCTTTGTGAATCACCATTGGATTAAGAGGAATCTCCATCTATCCCCATCCATGGTTATTGCTCATTGTAATCAATCCATTATGCCTGTCAGGATCATAAGTCATGAGAAATTCTATGCACTACTCATAATTGATCTCCCCTTCAAATTCTTACATGTACTTGTGCAATTCACACTAGTCTACTAATTCTTTGGTATTTGGATTTTTGGTAGCCACTTCTTTTAGGTTGTGGATCTGTTTGTACTACAAGTTGTGATATCCTTTAACTTTTGTACATAGCTTGTAGTCGCTATGTTCTTCCTCGAAAAATGGTGTCTGGGACTCGGTCATCCTTTCACGTGTAGCTTTGTCTTCTTATCCTACCATACTGAAGGTCTAACAACATCTTGTGGTGAGTTTTCAAGAATTATTGAATCTATTAAGAATTAAATATATATGTACAATTTGTTAAGAAAAACCAAAGCTTCACACATCACAAAAACATAAATAAATCTAAAATCTTTGCCTTAAGGCTTTGCATCTCACTTAATGAATTTTTTGCATGTCAAAATAGTCAAAAAATGATTCAAAAAGTGGTATTCAATTTGCAGACTGAGTTTATGCCGATTTGATCATTCGATATAAACACTTGGCTTGTCATAGGCATTGAATTATGAGTGCTTTTAGACACAGGTGGGAGTCTGCCATCCAATGAGTGGTTTTGGTCTGATGAATGAATTGGGGCACAATTTGAGTCGTATTTGGCATTTCCTCGAGTTGGGGTTTCAATAACTCATTGGATTGTGATCCTTTGCAAGGTAGTTGTTGGGGCTCAAAGGCTAGGCTCTGTACAAGATCAACTTGAGGAATGTGGTTGGATAAAGATGGTTGTGGTGCTTACTTCCCCAATTCTTGGGGTTTGGTATCCTAGGATTTTATGTACGGGGATATCAAGGTAGTTTTATGCGTCAGTTTCACTGCAACGAGAGGAGCTTGTTGCTAGAGTAGTAGCCTTGTGCTTTGAACAAGGCTTTAGAAACCCACAGAGTTGGATTTAGGGTACATCATTTACATCACCACCGTGCTTGGTTAGAGATTGGCCTATTCTAGGAACATATGTGCAAGTGGGCATCTTGCCTTTCCTTATTCAATGTTAGTCCCCACCATTGATGGTTCCTATTGGATGGATATATCTAACTAGCCGGTTTATCATGGGCTACCCAAGCCTTGAGCAACTCACTGAGGAGAATATCGTTGCTCTTTTTCTGAGGGGTGAATTATTTGGGAGCACCGATGATATTGACTTCATCATTAAGGCGTTATTACCCTTGCTAAAAGTCGTAGATAATCTTGATGTTGGGCAGCTCCAAATGGATGCATTGTAGTTCGAGATTGACTACACTCTTGGTGAGTCATTTAAATAGGCATCCCAACACTATCTCATTACCAACTTCTTCAGCATTAGGTAGCACATAAAAGATGGTAGGTAGACTTTTAGTCTCAACGGTTAATGTAATATAATATTTCCCTAATAATGCATAAGGAGTAAGATGTTACAATCAATGCCTTCATCAATCAGGGCAGTGACATGGCAAGATATCCTTGTAATTAGGTTGATACTCAATTAAGTCGTTGTTACACGAGCGGTGATCAAGAGCAAGCCTCACTCACAACCCGATAACGAGACCTTAAGGAGTGCTGGTTAGGGAAATTGACTTTGTCGAATGCACAACACAACACAAAAAATTTAAATATTCGACAAAACACCACAAACCACACACAAAAACAAAACAACATGCAATGCCTCTTGTAGCTCGAAACAACTAAAACCTGAATGTGGATAGAGCATCACAAAAACACAACACAACGTTCAATACATTCCTCAAAGATAAATCCAACAACATGAAAATTTCATACCTTGATAACCTTTGGCCGACACTCGGTGCTTCGACTTCCAAGTTCTTTGACTTCACAAGTTAGCACGTCAAGAATTCACACTCTCACATGCGACCCTCCTCTCACCTCTCTCACAAGATATAATTGGAATTGAGGGGGGAGGCCCTTTGCTCTTCTCTTCCTCATCCTTATATAGTTTTCACAAGTTCTCTCACATACATTAGGCTTTTTTATTTCAGCTTTTGGCTTTTGCTTTTTTACTGCTTTTCACTATTTTCGTTTTTTCTGCCCTATGCATGTTTGCAACTTGTTTGGATCTTAAATTCGTCATATGAACTCTGAATATTGATTTTTATAAATCACATCATTTTTCTCCATCTTTTATCTTAGACGACTTATTCCCTTCCTTGGCCTATTGTTCTTGTAATTGCACACACTTTTAGCACACATATCCTCTTTTTCTTCAAGAAATACTCGCTGACGATGTAAAACTTATGCCCTTTTCCTTTGATCCTTGAGTCTTCAAAATAAACATTCTCTGGATATGAACCTGTTTTTTTTCATCCACAATTTGGAAAAATATGCAATGTTAGATTGTCGTATGCAACCAATCAATCGATGCTACACACAAAAATAATGTATGCATTGAAGAAAATGTGCCTAGCCTATCTAGATGTGCTCGTGTGTCATGCATAATGAAAACAAAAGTTCCTTAATTATTTTAATCCTTATCCTCACCTCTCTACACTCATCAAAAAAATATGTCATACTCCGCTCCACCCATCCAAAATCTCACAATCACTCAAGAAATGATGGTCCTCAAGATGTTCACCAAATAAGAACAACCCATCTCACATTTGTCGGTGTCCTTCACGACCCTCTAACTCACCCAACCACCTTATCCACTCAACTAGAGGTTGCAAACTTTCTGATGAACACCCCAAATATCGTGCATGCAAGAAATGTGCGTGCTCAATGACAGGTGCTCTCTCAAGTGCGCATGCAATTAAGATTTACTGCATATAGATACAGCGGCCTCATGCCGTGCTAGTGCTCAACGATGGTGCGAAATGTGCATAATCCCAACCCATGGCATGGAAGTATTTGATAAGAACAGGAGACGACCCCCGAGTGCACTGCAATAGACAAGTGCAAAGTGAAGTGCTCGTGAATCCATAGTCCCCGTGATGTGCAAGAATCTCAACAAGAAATCAAACCTTATTCCACAATCTTCAACAGCTTCAGACAAACTCCAGCTTCAACCTGTACAAAAAAGTTCCAAGCTTGACCAAGGCTATCAAGTTTCACACTCAATAAACCAAATAGAATGACAGAAACAAATCCTAAGCTAGACAAACACAGAAAGTCAACTACAAAACCATAAAGCGATCAGTCACACAGACAACTAAGCTAATAGAAACCAAACCTATCTGCAGTTTGAGTAGGGGTTTTCAGTTTTTAGAAAAATGCTTGACACCGCATGTATGAACCTTTCATCCTCAGGGTCAAGTATAGCAATGGATAGTGGTGCCATTGGGACTTTGTGCAAAGGGTTGTTGGGGGATAATTCTTTTTAATTCAAATACCCCTAAAAATGCCTAAACCTTCATCATAAAGCATCTCAAGTTCAATATTTCTAGTTATTCTAATGGCACACACATGGAATGGACCTAGACCTCTAAATTTCATTTTTTGCTTGTGTCCTTTAATGGTGTATAATAGTATGAGGTTGCCCTTTTTGAAATCTTGTTGTTTGACATGTTTACTGAACCAAGACTTTCGTTGCACTTTTTCACAAATAAGCATATAGGTAGCTAGTAATTGTGTTTCAAAAGTCTCACTAACTCCAGCAAGCAGTTAGTCCATGTTGATCATCCCTCCCATCTTTCCTGGATAGCTATTCTTAGACTTGGAACAAAGAATTCTGCAGGCATGATTGCGTCTGTGCCATATGTTAGTCTAAAGGACGTTTGGTCAATCACCATTTTATAGGCTATCGAGTATACCCATAGAGTGGCCATGAGTTTATTGTCCCAACTGCTCCAATACAATTTTGGTCATGACATTAATAAGTGTTTTATTGGTGGACTTTGCCTTACCATTGGCTTGGGGATAGTAGGGGAAAGATTTTCTATGAATGATCATAAAGGTGGACAACAAGTGTGCAATCACCTCATTAATGAAGTGGATGCCTTGGTCGCTTACTTACTACCTCAGTTGGACAATCAAATCAAGAGATCACTTGTTCCCATAAGAATTTAGCTATGATCCTTGCATCTTTTTTTTTTTGGTGGCTCTAGCTTTTGCCCACTTGGTCAAATAATGTGGCAACAATGATGTATCTTGCATACGAGTGTTGTGTTGTAGGCCTTATGGGTCTAACAAAATCAATTCCCCATTTTTCAAAAGGCAAATTAAGCTCGATTCTATGCTTTTTTATTGGATTTTTGGTACACTAGCACTTGTACAATGCTTCGCAAACCTTACATCAACGCGAAACAAGGTAAGCCACCATAACTAGGATTGTAAGATTTCTCAAGTAATGGAATCTCCATCAACGTGGACTCTTGCAATTCATGCGTATTCTTTTGTTAAGATTTCATGCATCTCATGCTCACAAACATAGCATCTTAGCAACCCATACTAGCATAAGCGGTACAATTGTCTGATGATTAACTGATGTGGCCGTGCTTTGATCATGAGATAATGAAGTCTGGCTCTTTCTATCGATCTATTTGGTATTCTTTTTCTAATACCTCAATATCATCATCCTAGTAAGAAGTGATATCAGTCTTAAAATATATTCATCTTTCAAAATCCCAAACAGACGAGTGTCTGATAAGTCATCCATGATGCCCCCTTTAGCCGACTTCCTATTAGGAACGATAGAAGGATGATTAGCCATATCAATGCTATTTTCCCTTTCACACAACCACTGAGAAGTCAAATTCAAGGAGAAGTAATAACCATCTAGCTATGTGGCTTGTAGCATAGGGTTCGTTCACAAGGTATAACAAAGTCTGATGATCCATAAAGAAAGTGAGAGGGGCCACTAGTAAATAGTGTTAAAACATTTTGACAACAAACATCATAGGTAACCCTTCCCTCTCATTGGATAATCCATGGGTTAGTGGTTGGTGAAACTCATTAGATAATCTAAATTATGTTCTTGAGGTTGGCACAAAACGACTCCCACAGCAAATTTTGAGCCATCAATGTGCATGTGAAAGGTTATGTTCCAATCTAGGGCTTATAGGATTGGTGCAGTAGTCAAAGCCTTTTTCATTTCTTCGTAAGCACATTAGCATTCCTCAATCCACTCAAATATGATCAATGTTTTGTGAAGTTCCTATGCAATGGGTGCATAGTTTAACACAAACCGTTGATAATATCCTATGTGGATGAGGAAGCATTGACTTATAGTCTGTCAGTGGTGGCAAATTGACAATGACTCAAACTTTGGAAAAGTTAGTAGTAATGCCATTCTTCAGAACTACATATCCTAATGTGCATCTATGTTTTACCCAAAACTATCACTTTAAGGTGTTTAGGGAGAGACCATACTATCTACAACATTCGAAGACCACTTAAAGTTTTTTGAGATGCTCAACCCAAATTAGTATGGATGTAGAGATCATCTACAAACACTTTCAACCATGCAAAGCATGTTTTTAAATATTGTGCACATTAGCCATTGGAGAGTGACAGGGGAATTTGCCAATCCAAATGGCATCACTATATATGTTGATATGCACCATTTAATGGTGAATGTCATTTTATAATTGTCATCTAGATGGATTTGCACTTGAATATAGCTTGAGAATCCATCAAGAAAGCTATAAGATTCATTTCTTATGACTCTCTTCCACACATGCTTAATGTATGGCAATGGGTAGTTGTCTCATTTCATTGTTGCATTTACTTTCTTCTAATTCACACAAACTCAAAATTTTCCATTTTCTTCAACAATATCATGATTGGTGATACCTAGTCCATGTGCTCTATTTTGTAAATGAATCCAACAATCAATCATTTCTCAATTTATTTTTTGATAGCATATGTATGCATAGGAGTCATAGCATATTGTCACTGTTTGACTCAGATTGCATTTGGTACTATGTGAATATTATGAGTGAAGACGTTGGGATCTACTCCCTTGAGCTCCTCAAGCGACCAAACAAACACATCCTTGAACTCTCGTAAGAGGGTTATAAGGTTATTCCCCTCAAGTTAGGTCGTCAGCAACATCGCGGTGTTTCACCTTCCTCGACTAAGTCAATTTCTTTAACATATGTGGAGCCTTGTATTGGTTCACTGCTTGCCTTTTCCATTTTGCTCCCAATAACATCACTATTTTATCTCCCTTTTTGAATTTGGTAAAACATTTTTGAAATATCCTATAGTTTCTTCTCGGCATCAGGACTTTTCTTTTTTATTCGTTTTTTTCCTTTAACTGTTTGTGTGTAGATGGATTGAAAGATCCCCTTTTGTGCATCAAGTTTTAGAAAGCCATGGGATCCCCTTTTCTTGAGTGATTGAGCATTGGGGAAGTTTTAGAAAGATCCCCTTTTGTGCATCAGGGCTAGTTTTAGAAAGCCTTCACTAGACAAAGGTGTTTTTGAAGGTGGTCATAACTTTGAAATGGTTTTGATTTCATATAGTGTCACTAAATCACCTTGGTTGAGCCTTGCTTGCTCATAGTCCACTATTCCTAGATATTCCAACCAAGTACGATTGCAATCCATTTTGTCTATTCCATTGACAAGAAACACTAGGGGTTCTGTGGGTTTAAAATCAATGATTATCTGCTCAATTGTATGCCTATCATAGTTATAGTCAATTGTTTTAAGGTCTAGGTGTGAGGTTTCATCCATTAATTCATAATCTGTGTAGGTGCTCTCTATATCTTCTACATTAGAGAATTCATCATTGGTGGCTGCTTCTTCATCAATGCTTTGCTCTTCTCCAAGATTGTATAGCAGATTCAGGTCATGGACCTTCTTCCAATTCCAACGTCCGGCTTCCAAAAGGTCCTCCAGTGGTTTGAAATTTGCTTTGGGATTACCTTACAATCTTTCCTTGAGATATTCTAAGATTCTCATTAACTCCAATTTGTTTGTAGGCACATGATAAGTCATGCGAGCTCCTAATTCAACACTTCTAGACATCATGTGAGCTCCTAGTTCAACACTTCTAGAGGTCATGCAAATTGGGATTGACAGTATTTGATCAATCCCCTACAAATTTGGCCGTTCCTTTTTGCTCAGCATTTCTACTTGATGTGATTGTAGTGTGCTCATACTCATCTTCATCGTTTGAGAAGGCCAAATCAATCGTAGTTAGTATATGCATCCAATCTCACTCATCATTAGGGTAAGGGATGTACTTTGTGAGAAGTCTATAACTAGGCATATTCTTCACATCCCCTCTAAGCAATGCATAGATAGCATTCAAGTCAATATAAAGTCTTCCAAGTGTCCATCGCGATTGCCAAAAAACATCAACCCATTTCCCAATGCTCAATCACTCAAGAATTGTGCATCCATGGATGTTCCAATAGGATATCATAGTCTACCCCTTTCATGACTATGAAGTTCACAGAGAATTGGATCCCTATGATCTTAAGCAGCCAATCCTTTAACACTCCAAATGGTCTGACCTTTTTCCCATTAGCTAATCTGACATTAAATCGTGTCATTTTTATTAGTGGGTTACCTTAGGCATGCAAGACCGCATGACTTAGGACGCCAATCCTTGCTCTTGTATCAACCATTCCCTTTTGTGTTGCATTGCCTAACACAACTATGGGTAGGACTACATGCATTTCTATTCCCTCCCAAAAGGCATTAACTTGTAGGGTCCTTGAAATGGGTTTTAGAGTTAGGCTTGGTGTATGTATGTATATATCCTGGCTTGGCAAGGTCCCTATCTCTAGTTGATTAGGTCCTTCAATCCAACTTTTTAGATATCTCCACATTGTTGGGCTTTTCTTAAAGAAATTGCCCTAGTTGTAGAAACGTTAGGGTTAATGATTGCAAGTTCTACATCCTCTAGGTGTGCTTACACCTTTCTTACCCAATCCCTAACCTTATCATCTCTAGTTGTTGCTTGGGATTAGGATACTCTCCTTGTGTGCATCCTTTCTCTCACATCTTTGGAGGAGATGTTTTGGATTCTACATCAGTAACATGCTTCCCTTTAATGAGTATGGTGGCACTATTTATCTTGAGCATTGGCATCAACTTTCTTTTTCCTTCTTTTTCAGTTCTTCTTTCCTATGGATGCTGCATCCAAGTTACTAGGTCTAGGTAATGAAATGCCAACCTATTTGGCTTGATTTTGCATCATGATCCTTAAGGAAATTGGAGTGGCATCATCATCTGGTGTTTCAATGTTGAAGAGTCCTAATGGCACTAATGGCACAATTGCTAAGCTGGTAGAAGGTTTTGCCTAGGGCAGCTAGCATATAAGTGTGTGAGGCCAAATTTGAGGCATCTCAAATCCACTTTATCCCCTTTGTTAGCTTGCTCTTTCTCAAGACATCGTGATGAAATATGTTGTGGATGACCGCATGTCCAACAAGTGAGTGGCTCTTGGCCTTTGTTTCATCCTAGATCTCTATCTCATCCCCTGTCCAAAGCTATAATCAACACTATCATCAAGATTGGATTACCCTCTTCCTCCTAGGTGATGTAAAGGTTCACATATGTTTCCTCATCCAATGGCTCTTCCACAAAATGCATTGGGGCATCACTCAGTGGATGGGTTATGATGGGCCCATGTGGTCTAAGTATTCCTGTCAGATTAATATCAACCCTAGCGTGTCGTCTTTGCTCATTAGGTGCTAGTAAGGCCAATGGAGCTCCTATCCCAAAATTGAATGGCTTGTTTCCAATATATAATGGCAATGGATGGGGCTATTGAGAAGGCAGTCTCCTCAACAAGTATTAATGTATAGCTTTGTGCCCATACCTACCATAGTTCGTGCAAGCGCATGGCCTAGGGTCAAGGCATTTGGTTGGAAGGTGGTTTCCACTACAATGGATGCATTGCACATGAGATTGCATAAGTCTTCAGATTGCCTCTTAAAGCTTAGCCAATTCTAGTTTTAGGTCTACTGTTTCCTATGATTAGTCAATAATCTTCCCTTTTCCTTGAGTGTCAAGGATAGATCGTTCATAGTGAACAATGGTTCTCTCACCAAGGCTAGAAGTGACACTTGATAGTTGACTGGCTTTTGAGCTTCTTTCCTTCGATAAGTCATCCACCTGTATTGCTTTTTCAAAGACCCTTGCTAGCATGTCATTTTGCAAACTTAAGTTACTCACAAGGACTTTATAAAGCTCCTCATTCCATATTCCATTGATAAACACATTGGATATTGCCTTCTCGTTTGGATGCTCAGTCATTACAATTCTCTTAAAAGGGCTCCTAACATGGGTAACATAATTGAACATCTCTTCCTTATTCCTTTTGGCTGCATTCATCAATTTTATAATCAAGTTATTTGCACACCCTACTTTGGAAGACCTCTTGAGATGAAAATGTATTTCAATGATCGAAGTTGTTGCACTCAATATTGTCTAGGCTAGTGAACCAAGTTTGACCCTAGGCACAATCCAAAAGCTTGTGCACTATGATTGGGTTCTTTCGCACAAACTTGCTCAAATTGTTCCATGAAACTATATGGGTCATCTTTTGCTGTCTATTTCTCAACTTGCTTTCTAACTATCAGGATTTTAGTCTGGCTTTTAGTATTGGACCCAATCCCTAATTTGGCTAGGATTGTGGGAGCCAGTGTAGCACTACTCTACTTATTGATTGAATTGTCGAATAGTCATTTGTTTTGGATTTTGTTCGAGAGTGAGGTTTTTTTGCTTCAAGTGCTTGTTCTATGTTAGTGCTAAACCATCATCCCATGCACCTTGCGAATGCCAACATGCATTACATTTGGTTAAGCTTGGCCTCTTTCCTTCAACTCATTGTGCTTGCATGAATCTTGCAACTTGTTGCAATATCTCTTTCCTTCCTAGCCTTCTTTTCTCTTTTATCTCAGTCATAATCTCATGTGGTGATCTCCTACATGCACTAACTATACTCTCTTTGCTTGTAAGAGCTATTGGATTTCAGCTAGAAACTCCTAAGGGTCAATCCCTAAGTTGCTAGCATTTGATCGTGATGCTAACATGGTCGCTTTTTGTTCTTATGCAACTAAAGTTTTGATGATGTTAATGAGGTTTAGTAAAACAATGGTTTCACACATAAGAGGCACTTCATATGGGCACTTGTTGCACTAGGGTTCACTTGACTTATGTACTCATGTTTTTGTGGCCGTTTTTCCCTTGTATCAATATTGTTATCAACTTCTAGTGGTCTCTAAACTTTGTTTTTGTGTTTGGTTTCTACTAATTAGTTTATTCTCTTCCCTCTCCACCCTCTCCCCCACTTTTTGAATGACTTAACACATACACAAGCTTCTTATCACAACAAACAATCGCTTTCTTATTTACCAAGTGTAATTAACCGTCAATAGTGTACAAACAAGCTTTCAATTCTTTCTCAAGGAAGTAAATGAATGAAATGTGATTTTTCCCTTCAAGAATGCTCAATCAAACTTTTCAATTAATTTTTTTGCAATTGCATTTTCATTCAAAACTTAGCCCAATCATCAAAGTAGCTTGAGAATGTATAAAGTGCACTCAAAATTTGCTATCAACTTTCACAATCAAGACACTTTAGCTTATTACAAATCTAGGGATTGAAAACCCCTTTGATTTGAAGGTTAGTTTCACACCTTATAGACTGGCCCTTACTAAGCATTAGTCTGTCCAATCATACTAGGGTGATGATGCTCCCAATGCTATATATTGGCTCAAGTGTGACTTGGTTCGGAATATCACTCAGAGGTTGTGACTTAGGACAAAATTCTAGGCTGGTATCACCAGAGTCTTGGTTTCGAGGATTCTCACTAGATGCTAGATAGGTATGGCTTCTTAAGAGTGAGATAGTGTAGCAAGACCTAATTAGCTAGGTCTTCCTAGAACTCTGCTTGTAGAGTGGTCAATGGTGAAGGCAATCCAAGCTAATGTGAGTGTCTTTGACTCATGCAATTGCTTGAACCCTTGAGAAGTTGAGCACAATCCTTGCCCATAGTTAAGGGTCTTGACCTTATGATGTCTTGAGCATATGTAGTCAAGGGAACTTAGCCTCTCTTAATGGAACATGTCAAATTCCACAGTGTACTTCTTGCACCAATTTCTCTAAGAAAATTTGAAAGTTAAGGGGCGGAGTGATATAAGGCTCCAAGTATCCTTAGCAATATTTTGTGTGACCTAAATCCAAGCATTGGTAGCTATTTTGTGGGAGAGGCTCAAGGTTTGGTGTAGTTGGGTCTTATATAGGATGTTTCCCTAGTGTATGGGTCTAGAGGAATCACGACTTTTAGATAAGGACTATTGATGTGATGGTGCCTATGACTACCCTAATGGTCTAGGGACGTTGCTTCTTCTTCCTTTAGTTTTGATAGAGTGGGTTCTCATCTCTCTTCAAAAATCTAGATTTATTGCTCTAATATTTGCTTCTCTGCCCTTGCCTTTGTGTGTTGTAATCTCACTAGCTAGCAAGCTCTTGTTCCTACAATACACACATGAGTTTATGCCCTTAAGTGCAAATGTGCTACATGTGGTTCCGCTTCGCACTGGGATGAAGATCCTACTGGAAATTGTAAGTGTGTCTCACTTAGCTCTTAGAATTCAAGAGAAAAATGGGTGTCATATGAATTTTGCAATCTCCCAAGAGCTTGTCTAGCCAAGTGATAGCATGACATTGCTTTGGTTCACATGCATGAGGGATCCCCGATCAATGTAGGGAGATTTGGACATCCTCAACGTGTTGATACTTCAAGGAGTTTGCATCATGACCTACATGCTGCACATTCAAAGACTTTACCTTTTGGGCTCTAGCTTCTCTATGGGCTTCCTCCAAGCACAATGATCCTTTGCTCATAATAGTATTGTAGAACTCCTTTGAGATTTGAAAAGTCTACCAATCAATAGTCAAATGGTTCACTTCCAATGATCTAGAAGCTAATGGCTCTGGCTTTCTAGGCCTAATGCAAGAATGGTAACCCAACCAAGTCCACATGGATAGTAGTTAGATATAACCAAGGATGTGGTAGGTCTACTTTTGTTAACTAGGAGTTTCCATCATACCCATGCTAGGGGTTGATGGTCGGTACCCCAATCTTGAAGTGGATTGTGGTTAGTCTCAACTGCAAGGCTTGTCACTTCAAACAAATATGTTATTGCATGGTCCCATGAGACAACAAAGGCCTTGAGATGACAATAGGTCTTGAGCAATAAGTGGCCTTAGGCCACCCAACCATTAATTTTCGAAGGTATTTATGTCACTTGGATGACACCAAAGTCTTAATGCCTTAATCATCTCATCCCAATTCAAATAGACAAGGCTTAATGCCTTAACCAACTAGGCTCAATTTGGATGGACGTCAATTTCCCAACAATTTGAACTTAATGCCTTGGTTAGGCTTAATGCCTCAATTCAGATGGCACTAATACCATGTGTGGGAGCTTTCGCTCAACCACCAAGACCCACGGACCACTTATTGTTTCAAGCATTCCAAGTGGAGCACTAATGGCTATCTCTCACATAGCCGATGCGCCATCCATATCTACGAGTGTAGTGAGCTTACCTTCATGCCGATCGAGTTACCTTCTCTCCCGCACACTCCGGTAGCTCCACGATTCAAGTGCAAGCTTCAACCAAGCTCCATCTTCAAGCTCCACCCTCCAAGCTCCATCACTGTGAGCAAGACAAGAGAAGAGAAGAAGAGAGGAGAAGATGGAGAGCTTCTCCTCCCCGGTCCCTCACCCTCACACTCTCACACTCCCTCTCTCAAGCACAAGCTTAAGCAAGCAAGAGCAAGAAGAAGAAGAGGAAGAGGAGAGCCACTTTTGACCACACACAAGAATGAGCTTCTCATTCACTTTTGAACTTTATATACAAAACCCTAAATCCCTTTTTGGGTGGTCATCCTCTTATCCCCTTTTTTATATGGCCGGCCTAGGCCCTTTTTCCCATTGTCCTTCTATCTTCCTAGCTTCCTTTCCACCGCCCGTCTACATTTACAAATTGTACGGGTGAGAGCCTGGCACTCCTTGAATTAAACCATGATGTACTTGCGCTCATTTACAAAAGTATCGACTTGCGCTTTTCCTTGTGCACCTTGTTCCCTTATTTAGGACTTTTCTGCGCTTCTTGTGTTTCTAGATTTTTCTTGGAGCGCCTTCGTATTTCGTTTCATTTTGCCTTGGCCTTTGTCTTCTGCTTTAGCTTTTCCAGATTTTCCACCTTTGTTCGTTTGAGGGTTAACATTATCCCCCTCCTAGACGAGTGCCAATCCCATGGCACTCACCGTCGTAGATAGCAGGCTTTGGCTTGCACTGAAGACGTGGGTGAGGGTCAAGGGTTGCCATGGAGGAGTGTTGGTGGTGGTATGGAGGAAGGTCATTGGGCGCATGTTGGTGGCCTAGGTGGCTGGTGGTAGGGTTGTTGGAGTTGGTGGTAGGGCTGTTCTTTGTTGGGGATTGCACTGATGGTCAGCACAAGTGTTGGTTTGTTGGAGATTCTGCACATGACGATTCTTGGTAGGCTTGTAGGATGATAAAGGATAAGAGTTCAGAGTTGGGTGTCGATGAAGAGCAAACGACACTTTCGTTGGAGTCTTCAATACTTGCAATTGAAAACCTCTCATAGGTGGTCTCTCCCTAGGGAGCTAGTCTTCTGTATCGTGCATAAGACATAGTTCAATTAGTTTGGGAGACAGGTCGAACTCTAAGCAAGCTGAGAGTATTGTCCTGCACTTAAGGACCCAAATTGTGTACATATTTTGGTGCATATATTATGTGAGTGCTCGTGCATACTTAGATATTACATAGTTAGAAGACTGCAGCTGGTTTCTCGTAACAATGTGTGGATGAAGCAAAGTTGTCCATGTTGAGAAGAAGTACACGTGAAGGTGTATGTGACACCCTTTGCATTGTGACTGCATGACATAATATAATTGAACACAGGGACATTGCAATGTCGGTAGCTAGTAGCTATTGGATCTACATGATGAGGACAGTGTACTTTTCATGGCCATTCGTGCGGTGCTTACCACAATTGATTGCAATGGTATTAAGGTAGAGTGCAAGAGGGAATCGTGCGAGTGTGTCAGGGTGATAGGTCTAACCGTAGGCGAGACAAGCCCCCTAGGTGTGTCCTTCCCTTGATGTGCCATGAACAATTGTGGGTGATGTGAAAGGGCTAGGGGACTAGGGACGGAGCCAACCGACCAAGGTCACTGGATGTACCTAATTTGAGGACCCCTAGGTGCTGTGCTGTGATCGTGGACGCTTCGTATCTTTTTGTTCTTTTCTTTTCTTTTTTGTTTATTTTTCTTGTGCTTTTTTCTTTCTTTCTTCCTTATCTTTTCTTTTCTTTTTTTTCTCTCCTTTTTTTTTGGGCTTGCCTGAGTACAACCATTGCAATATGTTGAGGCTATTAGCCTTTCAATGGGTTGGGAAATGTCAAGCTTCGAAGGCTAAGGAAATGGATATTACAGTGATGATTGTGCCCTAGCCTCATTGTTAGAGAAGCAGTTATTGAGATGGGGAGATACACTTGAGATATTGCAAATCTCTTTGCGACATGCGATGTCGGTACAATCGAGGTAACAACTATTATTGGGGGTAAAGGTGCCTCTGCCTAGCTGCCTGTGTATTACTACAGTGACAGTCACCGCCACTGCACACTGCAGGTGGCGAGCACCCATCATCGTCACTTTATTCTTTATTCTTTTAGTGACAGTTTGAATAAAGGAAGGCCCGGTCACACATTGTGACTGTTGGAGTTTCCATTTCTAGTCTCTCCCTTTCTTGCTTTTGCTCTCCCACCAGAACTCTTGAGTCCAACCTTCGATTCGTTGCTCCCTTTCAACTGGTATAAGAGCTTTGCTTTCCGACTCTTGAGCTTGGTTCATGGCATTCTCAGCATCCCATCGACTCTCTACTTGCATTGGGTCTCCTTCCCGACAGCCATATCCGACTCCTTCGAGCTCCCGTCACTCCCCAGCTTCCCGAGCACCTTCCCGGCATTGTTGGGCACCTTCAGGGCATTACATCAGAGGTATTTGATCATTTTCTTCAGGGTTTATTTCAGTTCTTAGGTCTCACAGGCTATAAACAAGATTGGGGCAGCCACAATTGAAGCTCCCTTGCTTCATATCTCACTTGCCTTTGAACAAGACTTAATGGAGCTTGTTTGAGGCCTTCCTTGGCTTTAATCGGACCCTTCCAAAGCTTGGCCACCATTTTTTGCAGCCTGAGGACCAGCATTTATAGTTGGCAAAATCACGCAGCCCTCCCATATGTGTCTTCAGCATTGACAGTCACAACAACAGCTCTCCCCCTCCATTGGCACTTGGAAAGGCTCCATTTCGGGCATATGAACATGCTTTGATGCTTGGTTTTGATGGTTGATATGTTGGCACAGCATTTGGACTGATTTAACATTGTTTTGGGACTATCATAACACTCCACAGGCAGTTTATGATAGTTTTACACTAACATTTGATGCTACAGCTTGTTTGGCATTGTCATTTGATGCCCAGTTGGTCCCGTTTGATGCCCGGATGTTAGCGGAATGTATGCCTATTGTTTAGCAACCATTTGGAGCTGATTTTGGTGCTGAAATTCTCAGTTTTGAACAATAAATCACTGCTGTACACAATTGGGCTGAAGTCATTTTACTCATGTATGCTTATGCCTATGCTTTTCGGGCTATGTTTCGGCCATATATGGTGATGTATTGACACTTAGGGCTCGACATAGAGCTTGGTTTTGATTCGGGATCATTGGTTGAGCTTGAGCTCACTTTGCAAAGCATTTGGATGCTCCATCTTGGATGTACTTATGGCATGTATGTTGCTTATGTCTGACCGGTCTTGGCATGCTTAGCCTATGCCATTACTACATGCTAGTTACATTGTTTGGAGCCTATTACTACTGGAGCTCGGTCTTGGCTTTGGATTCTTAGAGCTTACTTGAGCTATTTATTGTCTTGCCAGAGTTGTATCTTGGGATGTACTTGATGTCTTACATGCTTATGGATGCTACATACGGATGCTCTACCGCCTACATGTTTGGGATGTACTATTGATGTATTGTCTTGGACTTATGTTGTTGGCACTATGTCTTGCCTTGGTTTGAGCTTTTGTGCCAGTGGGAGCATTCTTGAATGCTTATCAGACATTGAGCAGGTGGTACTTTTATGCATTGAGCCGTTACATGCTATTGAGCAGTTACAGACACTTGAGACTTTGGGACTTCTTACCTTTTGGGATGATACATCATATGTCTTGGTTCACTGTATGCTTATGAGCTAAGTCTCAGTTTTGGATCCGTATCTTTGTCAACTGACACCTACTTGTGTCAAGTTTTGGTAGTGGCAAGAATACTTTGCCCCATTGCCTGGGGGGTGTGCCTACTCACTGGCAAATGTTTGTATGACATACTTGGGTGTTGGATTTATGCTTATCAACCGTCATATGCTTATGCTATGCCCGCATGATGCCGGCTTTGGTCTTGGCAGTACCTAATTGTCTTGGGATCCGATTTTGGCACTGTTAGCTCTCTTTTACTGAAATCTGAAATTTATTACAGCAAGCATATATATATGGACTGACATGGATTTTTCATGCTGAAACACTCTGAAATGATGTATTTTCACTAGTACTTGGTGGGCAGCAGCTTTGGTTCCACTTTCTTCGCCATTTTTCCTCGATTTTGGTAAATGTTTTGTCATTTTTTACAGTAAACAGCAAGCAGTTTTGAATTGTCTACAGTCTTCCAGCCTGCATTATGGCGAGTTCATCCACTGATCATGCTATTTTCAACATCACTAAGCTTGATGGTACGAATTACTCTTATTGAAAGAGCTAGATTTGGTAGGTGCTGGTGTAGAAATCGCAGATCAAACCTTTGAGATTAAGCGGGCATCCACCTGCAACTATGCCAGATGAGGAATGGCTTGAGCTTGATGAGTTATGCAAGTCCACTATTGTATTGTCTCTCACAAAATAGGTTCACTATAATGTCTTTGAGGAAGAACAGAGTGCATGGCAGTTGTGGGAAAAGATCAAAAATCTCTATGACAAGAAAAGTCCAGTGAGTCAGATGTATTGGTTGAAGCAGCTTATGGATCTACGCCGCATGAAGGAGAATGTGACTATGTCTGCTCGCTTGAGCCAATTCCATGCTATACTCAAGAACTTGACTTCGCAGGACATCACTTTTGCAGAGGATGTCACTTCTCTTTTCTTGCTTGGTACTCTTAATGAGTCATGGGATGTATTCCGCACTGCATTATGTGCCTCTACTGCTACCTTGAAATTATCTTATGTTGAGAGTGCTCTTCTGCACAGGAAGAGGTTAACCGTAAGAATTTGGATGCCTCTCGTGTGTCTCATGCTATGACAATTAGAGACAGGAATGATGGATATGGAAAGCATGGCAGTGATAGTGGCCGTGGACAGGATTCTCAGAAATCTCGGTCCAAGTCTCGTGGAAAGTCACGTAGCAAATCCCGTGGAAAGAATGCAGATGTTACTTGTCACCATTGTGGGAAAAAGGGCCATATTAGGCCACAATGCCATGAATTGCACAATGAAAGGTGCAAAGATAGGGGGAAAGACAAAGTGCAGGATTAAGTCTTCTGATCGCAGCATAGTACCTGCAAAGTCCAGTGTTAAAATTGAAGAGATCAATGTTATGCAGCCTAAGGATATTGATGATGATGATTATATCCTAGCAGCTTCTTCTAGTGCTTCGCAGATGACAGAGATACACTCTATGTATGCACAGTGTTGGCTCTTGGACTTAGGTGTGTCCTTTCATGTGACACCTTGTCGAGAGTGATTTCATTCATACCGTATTGTTTCAGGTTCTATGCGCTTGGGTGATGATAGCTCTCTTGATATTGTGGGCATTGGTGATGTTAGGCTGCAATTCTGACAGCAGTTTTGTTATGTAGGATGTACATCATGTACCTGCTTTGACACGCAGTCTCATGTCAACTAGACAGCTTGATGACGTAGAATATCATGTATGTTTTGGAGATTCTGCATAGAAGATCACTCGTGGCAGACGTGATTGCGAGAGGTGCCAAGGCTGGCAGTCTCTACCCCTTGATTGTATCAGCTTCTTCCCTTGATCATGTTTTGTATATGGGTTCTATCCCACATGTATCTCTTTGCCATGCCTGTTTGGACCATATGTCTTTGAAGGGAATGAAAATGCTTTCTGGTTTGCAGTACTTACCGCCCTTGATTATGCATGTTTTGATTCATGTGAGCATTGTCTTTATGGCTGGCAGACTAGGTCTACGCATAAGAAGTCTGGTGATTTCCTTACCTACGGGCAAGAAGGCTTTGCCATGCAAGTGGGTGTACAAGCTAAAAAGTACCCCTGGATACCCCAAGCCGGCATACAAGGCTAGATTGGTAGCAAAGGGTTTTAAGCAGAAGCATGGTGTGGACTTTGACGAGGTCTTTTCTCCTGTGGTTAAGATGATCACCCTACGCTTAGACTTGGCTTTGGTTGCTCAGCTTGACTTGGATTTATACCAGATGGATGTCAAGATGGCTTTCTTACATGGGGACTTGCATGATGAGATTTATATGGAGCAGTCTAAGGGCTTTGCAGAACCTGGCAGGCAGCACCTAGTGTGCAAATGGAAGAAAAGTCTTTATGGCTTGAAACAGGCACCTAGGAAGTAGTATCATAAGTTTGATGCCTTTATGCAGTCACAGGGCTACAGCCAGAGTGCTATGGATCCATGTCTTTACACGAAGAAAGCCCGTGATGGTTCTTTATTGATTTTGGTACTCTATGTAGATGATATGCTGATAGATAGCAGGGAAAGCTCATGATGAGCTAGATGCTCTTAAGGCTCAGCTCAAGAAGAGCTTTGAGATGAAAGATCTGGGACAGGCCACTCACATACTTGGCATGCGTATTAGACGCGACAGGTATCAGGGACTCCTTTACTTGTCACAGAGAGAGTACATTCATAAAGTCCTTGAGCGCTTCCACATGCAGGACATAAAGCCTATTAGCTGTCCATTGCCTTCTTATGTGAAGGTATCACAGACTGATTGTCCACAAACAGATGAGCAGAGGGTCGAGATGACCAAGATTCCCTATGCATCCGAAGTGGGCAGTCTTATGTATGCCATGATAGCCACTCATCCAGATATTGCCTTTGCAGTTGGTGTTGTGGCACGCTATATGGCTACACCTGGCAAGAAGCATTGGGATGCCGTGAAGGGTATCATGAGATACCTGAAGGGCACTACATATATGTGCATATGCTATGGCAGCCAGGATACAAGAGCCATGGGATACACTGACTCTGATTATGCAGGACATGCAGATAGTAGAAAGTCCACTTTCAGCTATCAGCACTCGAAAGGAAGTTAGTGCCACAGAGGTTGGGTCTCATTGAGACCGGCATTTGGCCAATTGCTCCTCTGAGACTGTCATGATCTGGGCTCCTAATTCGGCCATTGCAACGCGGTTTTCACACCAACATTGGTCAAATTGACTTTGACCCTCTGATAGTCGCTTTAGTTGCTCTATCTCTAAGAAATTTGGTTGGCAAAGCACATCATTGAATGTGACAGTTAAGCGTAGTTCGTTGGCTTCCTCGTTAGGGATGAGTCGCATGCGTTCATACAGGAGCTTGTTAAAGTGCTCGTCAAGATGTTCTTGCTCTTCCCAGGATAAGAGAAATGGCAAGTATTCTTCAAGCTTCACTTTAGGGAATGTGCCCATGTCTGCCAGGATATAGACACGTGCGAATACTTTGAGCTTAGCATCCAACTCAGTTAAGCATTCAGCGACACTTCTATATTCAACGAGGGCTTTCTCGGTTGCTATCTCATGCAAGGTTCTAGGAGTTTGCCTAGGCTTTAGCATAGCTGGGGGGCTCAGGCCTAGACGAGCAAGATTGGTCAATGCTAGGATTTCTTATGCTCTTGGGGTTTCCATGTTTGTCCTGAGGCTTTGTTATTGCATCATGGTTCTCCTTGGATGTGACTGGTATAAATTTGTCACCCTGTTGTGACAACATTGTATCCACTCTTGATTGGTCAATGCGAGTTCTATTGTCGGTGGATTGAGTGTTGGAAGCAACCATTGATGATAACAACTGCTTTGATTTTTCAAAGGACACGGATGTGTCTGAGGTTTCACCGCTATTAGGAGAGACATCAATGGGTTCATTGGTGGATGGTCTCGATACTTTATTCCTCAGCTCTCCAACGCTCTTGGTCTCGATGTTCTTGGAGTCCACAACCACCTATAGCTGCTGTTGTCTTCGTTGTTTTCTCCTCTTTTTCTTGGTTAGTGAAGGTGCATCTCTCAACGACTCAGGACCCTGGACTAGGTCAACCGTTGATGTGCTTGGTTGAGCCTTAGCATTCTCTTTCTCTAGTGTGTCCTTACGGGACGTAGTCGTGGCTTGCTAAATAGCCTCGCTAGGTAGTGAGGGTACAATTGCCTCCCTTTTCGGAGAGTCTAGCTCTTCAGCCAATTCCCTTGTGTTTAACTCCTCCAGCCTAGGCTTTAGGCACTTTGAAAGTGCTAGAGTTGTCAAGGAAGTTGGTTGTGACACCTTCTCCACAGATAAACTACTAAGGACACGTTTTGCAAGGGGCATTGTCACGGCCAAGGGCTGTGACTGCTGTGATCCCTGATTGGAAGTAGTAGCGGCTAGTCCAGTGGGTTGGCTACTCTTGGTGGATTGCGGTGTTAGGTCCCTAGGGCAATCGGAAGTGGTCGTGTCTTTTGTTGCCCTTTGAGCATTCATCTGTGTAGATCAAGCATGAGTTGATTTAGTCACATTAGGTTGCACAGGCATATCCTTGGGCCGAGAGCTACGACTAGTGTTATGTCCCACCTCTTGGACATTTGGAAGCTTAGATGAAGATAGAGATTGAGAGTGAGCAGCCGCCCTTGAAGACCATTGTTGTGTTTCCTGTGTCCGTTTGGAAAAAGAGGGTGTAGGAGATCTAGGACTCTTAGGTGGGCTTGGCACTGGCTAAATGATTTGCTTGAGGCTATGAGATGAATGTGCCATTTGCTTTGTTGAGCGATCAGCCTTGCCATGAGCAATGTTGTGCCCATGATGCCTATTATCCTCTTGGGAAATCAAAGGCTTTTTGGGCACTAATGGCTTTTGTGCACGCTCAATGGTTACATATGACATCTGCTTATTAAGCATGCTAGGCTGCGGCTCTTTCTTTCGAACACTCATGTTTGGTTTCTTGCCTCGAGACCTGGAGTTTCTCTTAGATTTTCTCCTGTGCTTCGTTGCTTTTGATGCAATCTGGCCTTCAGCTGATAGAGGTGGTTTAGCAGGGGGTTTTGACACCCAAATCCATCGGTTGCCTGCATAATACCCTTGAGCACGTAGCAATGCTTTGGATATCCATAGTGGCTCTACCTGTAGATATCCTCTCCCACGCACTCCGGTAGCTCCACTATTCAAGTGCAAGCTTCAAGCAAGCTCCATCCTCAAGCTCCACGCTCCAAGCTCCATCACCGCGAGCAAGACAAGAGAAGAGAAGAAGAGAGGAGAAGATGGAGAGCTTCTCCTCCCCGGTCCCTCACCCTCACACACTCACTCCCTCACACTCTCACACTCCCTCTCTCAAGCACAAGCTCAAGCAAGCAAGAGCAAGAAGAAGAAGAGGAAGAGGAGAGCCACTTTTGGCCACACACAAGAATGAGCTTCTCATTCACTTTTGAACTTTATATACAAAACCCTAAATCCCTTTTTGGGCGGTCATCCCCTTATCCCCTTTTTTACATGGCCGGCTGTGGCCTAGGCTCCTTTTTCCATTGTCCTTCTATCTTCCTAGCTTCCTTTCCACCGCCCGTCTACATTTACAAATTGCATGGGTGAGAGCCTGGTGCTCCTTGAATTAAACCATGATGCACTTGCACTTGTTTACAAAAGTATTGACTTGCGCTTTTCCTTGTGTGCCTTGTTCCCTTATTTAGGACTTTTCTATGCTTCTTGTGTTTCTAGATTTTTCTTGGCGTGCCTTCGTCTTCCGTTTCACTTTGCCTTGGCCTTTGTCTTCTACTTTAGCTTTTCCAGATTTTCCATCTTTGTTCATTTGAGGGTTACCATGGGTAAGAATTCGGATGGTGCGCTCAACTTGAAGGGTGCCAATATCTAGCAAGTCGGACAAAACGCAAGGTTCGGATAGCACAACACTCAGACGCCATCGAGCCTTAGAGCCTCAGTCAATTCGGACTAATGGAAGGTCCAATGCTATGATAATTTGGACACTTAACGAAAGCCTTATGATGACACTTGGATTGAAGCTCTTTGTGGTTCAAGAGTCATCATAAGGCGAAGAAAGAGAGTAGTCAAAAATCCCAAGCCAAGCACTTAATTAACTCAAAACCACGAGATTCATACTTGTATGCTCAATGAGAGATAATATGCTCATCGCACGAAGTAGGTATTGCTCTCAACCTGATTCATCCTTTGCCTCCTTTACCTTCCTTCTTATGTATCTGTAAGTCCTCTCTTGTCTTCCTACCTTTGCAAACAAATGAAACTGTGCAAAGGCAAAAATGCAACCTTCACAAGAAAAGCAAGTGCAAACGCTAAAAGATTAATGTGAGTTACATAACCTAAACTAATAGCAAATGCAAAAGCACAAGCTTTTGTACTGTCATTAATATTTTTTTAGTTTTTTGATTTTTTTCTTAACTTTAGCACCTTAATACCTAAACTCCATGTTCACATGCAATCTTAAACCTATCTACAATTTGCAACCAATCATCCATGCAACAAAAATGAAATATCTAACACATGAGCACAAACCAATTGCCTCTTGATCCACCATCCTTCACTAATCCATGCGATGTTTCATAGTGCGAGATCCTATTTTGCCACTCGGCCTAGAGCATGCACACCTAGTTGCACGAATACATTGATCTTGGCAACAACAAAACCAAAATGTTGTTGCTCTCATAGGCAACACCATCAAGCCTATGGACCACTTATTGGTTCAAGCGTTTCAAGCAACCAAACTATGGCTACCTCTCACATAACCAATGCACACTCTCCAATCAAATGTAGTGAGCTTACAGATTGATCCATTCATTGTACTCTAGCCGCACAAGTCCGCCAATAGCTCCACAATCCAAGGAATGCACTCAAGCAAGCACCATCTCAATGCTCCACCCACTGTGCTTGTTGTGTGAAGAGAAGAGAAGAGAAGAGAAGAGAAGAGAAGCAAGAGCTTCTCCAAGTCGGTCCCTAACCTCATTCACACTCTCCCTCTCTCTCAATCCCTCTCTCCCTCTCTCACACACAAGATAAACACAAGAGTAAGAAGAGAGCCACAAGTTTGCACACTCTGATAATGATCTTATCCTCTTATTTTGTGGCTTATGTAAATGTCCTCTTTTTTTGGGCATCCACCTGCCCTTTGGTCCAACATAAGAATACATATCTTGTATTCTTTCTAAGCCTATGAAGCACAAATTATTCTATATGTCATTGTGAACTCTCTGATTTTACAACTTGCACAAGAGGGAGCCTGGCACTTGTACAACTTGAATTATTTTCCTTGTTTGGTCCAATTCAAACTCTTGCTCCATCCGTATCGATACAAGCCGCACAATATTCACGACGAGAATCGCCGTTAGCATTGAGAACCATGGAGCTCGAACACGATCTCGCCACAAACGAGACACGTGTTCAAGACACTGCACTTTGCTCCTCACCGCCTAGTGGGCACATGTTGACCGCCACGACGCGATGTCCTCGCAAGGATCACCACAAGTCGCTTGAGCCTAACCGTTCGGCGGGGGGTACATGGCATTTGCTCACGAGACACTCCTCGCGGACAAGACGGATGCGGGGACCATACGCCTCACCTCACCCTCCCTTGGATCTCCAAGGAGTGTTTCGATGGAGCAAGCACCACTACCCTCATAGGTGTTTTCGGCTCCAACGGCAAGGCATACCTACAAAGCCCGAAATTTCTTGGGGGGGGGGGGGGGGGGGGGGGGGGGGGGGGGGAGCGCGTCGCGACATGGCGTGTTGAGGGGGGAAGGGGGCGCCGAATTTTGGAGGGGTGGGGGGGGTGAATTTTGAAGGCGGGGGGCCGAATTTTTGAGGGGTGGGGGGGGGGGGGCCGAATTTTTTAGGGTGGGGGGGGGGGGCGAATTTTTTAGGGGGGGGGGGGGGATTTTTGGGGGGGGGGGGGGGCGAATTTTTGAGGGGGGGGGCCGAATTTTTGAGGGTGGGGGGCGCACTTATTTGCACTTCAAAAAAAATTATTACACTTTTTCTTTCTTCCACTACTTTCATCCTAAAGTGGGTCAACATGCTTCTACAAAATAGACACACTAGCCTCTTTCTCCTTAAATTTTTTGTTGCCAATTTAGGACAATGCTTAATGACATAGACACACTAGCCTCTTTCTCCTTAAATTTTTTGTTGCCAATTTAGGACAATGCTTAATGACACAATATTTTGCCTTACAATATCTGCAATATATTTTACTCTCAATTTTGTTATCTACCCTACTATCAAGCTTCTTTGTTTGAACAACATTTGCATATATGTACTTAAATTGGTAGAAAATGTAGATTTTCATTTATCTTTTTGACTATGCACAAAAGCTTGATTTGTAGTAAGATAGAAACCAACTCATCAAATGTAACACAATCAGATTATCTTTCATCATAAAATGAAGAGTAGATGTAAAACTCTAATAAGAATTAAGAAGTCCATTGATAACAATTTGCACAAGTGAGCTATCAGACAAAATCTTATTTGGACTAATCAACTACTCATTAAGGTCTTGCTCTCTTTTCTTTGTGCCCCTTAGATTGATAATGGGAAAAAATAGTAGAGTAAGCAAAATACTACTTGGTGGTGGCAAAAGAAGGAGGTGTTAGAGAGTAGTAGAAAGGAATGTACTACCTAGGAGGTAAGAACAAAGAGAGTGGTAAGCAAAGAACAGTGTGGTGGGTCAAAAGAAGTTTCTAGAAACAATGAGCTTGGTCTTATTCATGTCATCAAGAAGCTCCGTACAAAAGGTGGAAAAAAGTGTGGAATGGAGATGGCACCTCACCACTTTTGGAGGGTCTATCTCAACATTGATGTTAAATAATATAGCAAGAGCTCATCATTTTTGGAGATGGCACCTCACCATTTTTGGAGGGTCTATCTCGACTTTGATGTTAAATAATATAGCAAGAGCTCATCACTAATTCTACACTTGTAATCTTGATATGCCAATTATTTAATACACCTATGGTTTTGACTTTAGATCCATCAACTACTATTAGTTTGAAGTTACATTCTCAATAGCTGGATTTTTTCATAATTGAAGCACTTCAAAGTTGCTTGTACTCAACTCCACTCCCATATTTATAATGCCATGATAGATTGAATTGCATAAGGATTTGATAGGAAACATTGTGTGTTGCTTTGCTCCTTACCAAATAGTATTAACTCCTAAAGCTCCTATGTGTCTGCTTGATTCTATCAAAGGCATATCTTTCTATGCTCCTTGCTCATTCTTTGTATCCAAGCTTTAGAACTTTACCAAATTATTGCGTCTCCTTTTAGTAATATTCCTAAGGGCACCTTGACATTTGTTTAAGGTTATTTCTCCTATTGTACTTATGGCTATGCCCTTGAATGTATTGTACCTAGGTTGCCTTTGGAAATTTGGCTATGAACTAGGTACAATGTAAGGCTCTTTAAGCTCTCGAGGGATGGCATCATGGGCATCAAGAGTCTCAACTATCGGCACTTATAGGCGATCATGTGTTCACAAGCCTAAGGATACTACTCTCCATCTCCTTATTGAGTAGTTCAAATTCATACTGCACATCTTTGACCAATTCCTTTACATTGTCCATGGTTTCTAATTGATGCTCAAGCTCGAGTTAATATCCTAACTTAGTAGGTCTCTCAATCATGAATGGAGGAGACTTAGTGGCACTCCCTACATTGAGTGTAGTCAATACTATCAATTGAATGCTCTCACTCATTGTTTTCAAGTTAACTTCTTAGATGCCTTTCTTTGGATATGCTAACTAGTGCAGATGGAGTAGGAAGGCTTTAACCTTTCATATTTGAGCTTTAACAATTGCCTTTAAGGCAATAATGCTCAATTCTTCTATGATCATGTTGAGATTATCTTGTTTTTGGAGGAAGTCATGTACACATGTGTTACATCTTCAAACACTCCACTCAAATTTACTTAGCCTAGGCTAGAATTTCTAGGTATGGATTTGTAAGCTCTTTGTCTTGATCATGCTGATGAAGATTGTACAAACAATGCTCTAAGTGGGACATTTTATGGTGGGTATTCTCTTGAAGAGACTTTGGACATTGGTCATATAGTCTTGAATGGGTTTGTACTCCTTTTGTTAAAGGTTCATGAGCTAAATTATGAGATTATT
This sequence comes from Lygodium microphyllum, assembly GCF_053477565.2. NCBI lineage: Eukaryota > Viridiplantae > Streptophyta > Polypodiopsida > Schizaeales > Lygodiaceae > Lygodium > Lygodium microphyllum. The sequence goes on along the minus strand of NC_141142.1, from coordinate 82,441,095 downwards.
TGCATAGTCCAATTTGAAGAATATATTGAAGAAAGAGTTTGACCCACCCAGAGAATAGTAGTAAAAAAAAGTCTATGCTTTAAGTGCTAGGGAGTTAAAGCTATGTTTAGGACACATAGAGCATTAGGAATGTAGAGATAATCAATTTTCAGCCTTAGCATAAGAAAACAAGAGAACATTAGGAAATTTTTGTAGATCAAAATAATAAAATTTTTGTATGGGTGCATGGTGGGAGATATTGTTTAGGTGAGCTCGTGTTTGTATAGAGATAGGTGATATAGTTGATGAAAACCTCAAGTCTACATAAAGAGGATAAGAGAAGGAATAATAGCTATAAGAAGAGGTTGGAGCATGCAAGCTAGATTTGGAAAGTGGATGAACAAGCTATCATGGGTGTCATGTTGAAGGCTAAGGCCTTCTATTATTGGTAAGTATATTTCATTTTGTTCCATGAGTTGGACTCTATCAATAATAGGTTAAGCATAGCTTTAAAGCCTTTGTTTATGGCTAAGATGATTGAGGTGCCTCCCAACTGATCTATTGAATCAATTTACTAGTTAGAATTTCTTACTTCTCTCTCTCTCTCTCTCTCTCTCTCTCTCTCTCTCTCTCTCTCTCTCTCTCTATGTATGCAATGGTATATCATGGTAGCTAGTCTTCTTTAACTCTTCTATCACATCAATTGATTGCTTACATTGAAGCTACTAGTTCTTAGTTTAAGGATATTAGACAATTATTTTTAAATCACGTTGTAGCTTTATGGTCTTCATGCTCCAATTTAAAAGCATAAGTAGTAGTCCACAACAACAAGAGTTGTCATAAAAGTGATTTTTATTCAAATGCAGAGCTTCTTTTGTGTTGATCATTTTGGAGATCATAAGCAAATAAACCTTATTTTGCAAAGGATCAATTTACTTTCTCTATCTAAACATTAGAGTTGATAATCTTTATCTCAACTTAGCATTCAAAAGTTGTAGAAATTGTAGACGGGGCTAATATTAGAACATTTTATAATAAGTATTGATATTATTTTAATAGCAATAGATTCGAGGACTTGTGGCCTGTGAATCTAGAAGTTTGTAGTAAAGAGTATAGCAAGTCTTAGAGGTAGTAATAGTAGTGGTCTAGCAATAATATTTTATCTTTAGCGGTTGGCCAGTGAACACAAATTTTCCAGTAGGTAGGTAGATTGAGCAACTCATTGCAATAGTGAAACAATATTTTAATTAGTGATTAGCATAGCAAGAGAGCAGATAGGTGGTCATACATATGAAACAACAAGTTTGGACATACTACATCAACAATGTTTTAACTTTAGTTAAATAAATTTTTAATCCTTTGATCAATACATATGTAAAATGTTTGATATAACAATAGGTTTTTTGACATCTACAAGGACAATATTTCCTCTCGGTAAATATGGATCATTTTATCTAGCTTAAGGACTAGGTTTTCTTACTATGAACCATCATTACTTTCAAACTTCTGAAGTAAGGTTTGGAAGGGTGCAAATATGCATAATGCCCATTGATTAGAGATTCCAAGAGAGGTTGGTTTCTCCATTTTATCTCAATTTTACTATTTGTTGCGTGGCTACTTTATACTTGTATGGAGCTTTCAAAATACCTCTGGATATAGATATTGGTGGTTATGCTCTTAGACCAACAAATTGAGTAGAAGTATGGTGTGATGCTCAAGAGATTAGGAGCTTTCTTCAAGAGCTTGTAGTTGATTAGACTAGACAAGTATCCAAATAAGTAAATAGGAAACCTCGCACCTTGGAATAAGTTTTCTTATACAAGTAGGTAAGTCTCACTATGGTTTTGATGGTCGAAGATAATAGATGATTGTTGCTTCTCTTTTAGTATATGCAATGATATATTGTGGCAGTTAGTTTACTTTCACTCTTCTATCATGTCAGTGATTGCTTATCTTCGGGTTGTTGGTGTGCCAAGTCTAGGGAGATTAAACAATTGTTTTTTATCCACGTTGCAATCTTTATGGTCTCCATCCTCCAATTTAAAACCATAAGTAGTAGTCCATAGTAGTAGGAAGTTGCCATTAAAAATGATTTTTTATTCAAATCTAAAGCTTCTTTCACATTTGCCATTTTAGAAATCATAAGCAAAATGACATTAATAGTAGTAGTTATGTAGTAGTTGGCAACAAACTTTTGAAAGACATTTTATTCATTCTCAAAGGACTAGGTTGCTTTCTTTGTTTGAACATCAAATTCAATCATATTTATCTTAGTCAAGCATTTAGAACTCATAGAAAGTGCAAATGATGCAAATACTACAACAATTGAGAATAGCAACAAATATTAGAAGTTGCTCGTTTATAGGTTTTTAGCAAAGATTACATTAGGTCTAGTGCACAGATCGGATGATATGTGCATACGTAGCGAGCGTCGGAAGGTCCCCAATAACAAAAGAACTCTACTTTTGCACAAAAAACAAGAGAGAAGACTTGCACGACATGAAGCAAAAGACTAATTGGGTACAATCTTCCCCCATGCATTGTATTTGATATATTATTCATCTCCAAGCTTAAAAAATAGCCCGGTTTACAATTAGCTTGCTTTAGCTTTTGTGTTTGCTTTTGTCTAACTAAAGAATTAAAGCGATTGGGCGCCCAAAGAGTCGAGTTGTGCCCTACCTAAATACAATGTCCAATAACAAATATTTAAATCGTGCGTCCATGCACATACAAAATAATAAATAAATGCCAGGTGCTTCAATAAATAAGCGTGTCAAAATAAATATTGGCACCACGCCTAAGATGCGCACCCATCAAAATGATAATTTATTCTAAATAACTTGAATACACGCTATCGCCTAGTGCTTCCCAACACCACTGCTACCTGCTCTACACATCAACTGAAGCATTCACAATTGTTAGAAAATAATAAAATTAAACCGACAAAAGTGAATACCTAGCAGTCTTCAGCTACAAAATAAATAAATTGGTTAGAACTCAATCCTAACCTTAATTTATTACGAGTGCGCACTCTAAACTCATAAACGTCTATTAATTTAAATATGTATTTTGCAGAATCGCCCGCTATGGAATCACCCACTTGCACATTAAATTAACAAGACGCACGAAAAGGACAGGCGTCCCCATTGACTTTTCGCACAAGGAATCCACCTTGTGTATGAGCCTCGGCAACAAATATAATTTTACGAAATCCACCGCAAAACCTCACGGAATCCACCGTGGGATATGCCTCCTAGCATCATACCCCTAGGGTGGGATAGCAATTGTCCTCAATTGCTATTAGCTCAATGTGGAGCCAGCAATGAGGAGTAAGCACTTAGGTCTTGAGCGTGCATCCATTGGGCCTCTTCAACAGGATGATTTTTAAACTTAACCAAATATCTAGAATATCTACGGCCAGTTCTAGTGGTCATAAAGTTAGTATCTAGAATAGTTTCAAGTTCAAGGATTTCAATTTCTTCTTCTAGCAAAGGAGGGTTTTCATAGACAGGATGTATAGGTAATTGACCTCTAAAAGGTCGTAATAAACTGATATGAAAAGTGTTGTGGATTTTCCAATGTTGTGGTACTTCTAGTTTAAATGCATTGTCATTGATTTTGTGAATGATATTGAAAGGTCCATAAAATCGAGGAGCTAACTTTACAATAGAGTCTTTGTCAACACTTTGTAATCTTTTCTTTTCAATGCGTAACCAAACATAATCATCAACTTTGAAACTTATAGCTTTTCTTTTCTTGTTGGCTTGTTTTGTGTATGATTGTTGGGCTTTCGCAATCATATCTTTAACTTCATAAAAAAATAGTAGCATGCATGTTAGCAATATCTTCAACAGTTTGAACTTTGTTTGACAATGATGTAACAAGTGTAGGCAATCTATATCCATAAATAATTTCAAATGGTACTTTCTATGTAGCTGTAATGGTACTGTTAGTAGCTTCTGTTTAGAACATAAATCCATCAGCGTAAGACAATGAATCATTTGAAATCCAGTTATTTGCAACTAATTTATTCCAATCAGCTTGAAAACTAAGGTCTTGGTCGTAGGTATCTTTCATAGGGAGAAGAGAGTCAAAAGATATGACAGAGATATTATGAATTGTTGGTCTTCTACTTAAAGGATCGACAACAACATTCTCTTTTTCGGGTTGATATTGTATGAGTGGATGAAAACTTTGAATAAAAGCAGCCCATTTAATGTGTCGGTCAGATATTTGTGGTTGACTAAGGAGATGTCTAATGCTTTGTTGGTCAGTTTTGATCATGAATTCAGATCCCATTAAATAGTGTTTACATTGACGTAAAGCTTGTACTACAACTAGCAATTCCTTATCATAGGTAGAATACTTAAGTTCAGAGGGTTTAAGTTTGCAGCTAGAGTAGGCTATGGGATGAGAATCTTGCATAAGGACTGCTCCTATTCCAGATCCATTAGCGTCAGTGACTACTAGGAAAAATGGTCTATTGAAGTCAGGTAATTGCAATACAGGAGAATGAGTTAATGTTTCAGTAAATCAAAGGACTTTTGTTGATTGTCGGACCAATGATACACAATGCCTTTCTTTAATAATTTTGTCAAAGGTAATGCAAGCAATGAAAATTTTCTCACAATTTTTCTGTAAAAGCTAGCAAGACCTAAGAAAGAACGTAACTCATACACTTTTTTAGGTATCGTCCAATTCAAAATTGCTTCTATCTTTTTAGGGTCAACTTTAATACCTTCAGATGAAACAATATGTCCTAGGTATTCAATTTGTGTTTGAAAAAATTCACTCTTTTCAGGATTAGCATATAATTGATTCTCTTTCAATAATTTGAAAACCAAAGATAAATGTTCATAATGCTCGTTTTCATTATTACTGAAAACCAATACGTCATTAAAGAAAACAATGATACAATGTTGATGCTTTAAAAATGTGCGATTCATCGTATGACTGAATGTGGCTGGTGCATTAGCTAAACCAAAAGGCATAACAAGGAATTCATAGTGTCCAAATTGTGTTCTAAATGCACTTTTGAAAATATCAGATGTGTCCAATCGTACTTGATGGTATCCAGATTTAAGGTCTATCTTGCTAAATATTGCAGACCCTTGTAGTAGGTCCATAAGATCGTCTATCTTAGGAATCGAATATCTATTCTTACTAGTGATCTTATTTAGGGCACGGTAATCAATGCACATCCTATAGGTATTGTTTTTCTTTTTCACTAATAGGACAAGTGCACCAAATGGAGAACTACTGGGTCTAATGAGTCCTCGAGTTAACAATTCTTCAACTTGGGCTTGAATTTCTTTATGTTCAATTTGGTTATGTCTATATGGTGCTTTACATGGTGATTGTGATCCAGGAATTAAGTCTATTTTGTGATCTTCGGGATATATAGGTGGTAAGTTAGCAGGAAAGCAATCTTGAAATTGTGAAAGAAATTATGCGTGCCTAGGATGCATCTGATTTTCTTTAGCTTCAAATTCATTCACCCATATTAAGTAGGATTTGCTACCTTTTTGTAATGCACGTTTAGCCTATGTATGACTAAGCAATGGAAAATTATCGAAAGTGTATATACCATGCAATGTGATTTGTTTCCCATTAGAATGAATCTTCATTGAATGCATGGAGTAATCTATATCAGGATTATATTGATGACGCCAAGGAATTCCTAAAATAATGTTACTAGATTGCAAAGGCACAACTAAGAAATTTCTACGTTCAACATAATCACCAATTTTAATTTCTATGTCATGCACTTCTTGTGTTCCATTGTATCTAGTGCCTAAGAATGCAGCCTTGATGCGATAATGTGTAGAAACAGTATGTAAATTCAATTCTTTGACCAATTTTGCAGAAATCAAGTCGTATGTGCTCCTATCATCATGTAAAACAGTCTTTTCTTTACTATGCACAAGGCATTTCATTGTTAATAAAGAATGGAGATTTGGCATACCTGGTAAAGTATCTGAAGTAGTACCGAGATCGTCATCGTTTTCTATGAAATTTGGCATTTCTTCATGTTCTTCATCTTCTGTCGGTCCCAAATAATTGATGTGAACAGTCGGCTTTTTGGATTGACAATTCGCCGCTAAATGTTCATGTTGATGACATTTGTAACAGACTATGGGTTTGGCCTTAGACACATTATTGGTAATAGCGGGAAGTTTAGGAATGTTGGGATTTGGCTAGAAAGATGGCTTAGGATTTGGATTTGTGTTTGATGATAAAGCAGGGGGTCGTGTCCAAGATTTACGGAATGAAGATGGAAGGAAACAGTTTTGATTGAATCTTCAAAAATTTGAATTGAATTATTTTGAACCAAAGTTACCATTAGTTTTGAAATTGTTGTGGTCGCTTCTCTCGTCCTCGGATTTTGTCTTCAGCATCATGGGCCAAGGAAATTGCATCTTCAAGAGTCGTTGGCTTGAACATGTTCACTTACACATAAAAACGTCCAAGTAAGCCAGACATAAACTTGCGTTTATGGGTTGTCTCATGTATATCTTCGAGCATTTGAAGTTGCATTAAAGCATTTAAAAAATGCTCGGTATATTGTGAAATAGGCTCACGATCCCTTTGTTGCAGAAGATCCCACTATTTGATTGCTTTTTCGTGGAATTGAGGTAGAAGGAAATTCTACAAAAATTTCTTTTGAAAAGTCTCCCAAGTAGTAGGACAATCAATACTTTTGCGGACAACAGTCCACCATAGGGATGCTTTGTCCACTAGATGATTAGTGACACACTTAATTTTGTCTTTCTCGACATATTGTTCTTCATGGAAATAATCATCAAATTGACTGATAAAAGCAAGTATAGTATTTCCATCGCGTGATCCATTGAAAATACGAAATTTGAAATTTCATTTACTTATCTTTGTTTCTTTCCAAATAGATTGCGCTTCAAGTGTCGCATCGATCGTACGTCGTATAAGATCTTCAGATTGCGGTCCATCTTGGTTGGTGGTAGATCGTTACAGATTGGCCAATTGAGCTTGCAAAGTTTGGCGTGCTCTCCATTCCTCTTGAAGCTGCATCATGATTAGATCTAGTTTTTGCTCCATTGTTGATTCCGGTAAATCACCTTCGGCCATAAAATCTTCCATGGTTTGATTGGACATCCTGCAAAATTCCAAAAGACCTCATACATTCGAAATCTTGTTAGCGGGATGAGCGTAGCTCAAAGTTGGGTTTACAAGGCTTAATTTTGTTTTAAATGGCTTTTTGCAGCATTTCTTCTTTGTGGATGCTGAAATTGATATCATGGGAGGATATTCGTGTGTGTAGTAATCTGTTTGCCAGAATTGAACTTTGTCAGTCCCCATGTGTAAACAAGGGCTTGCAGGGAAATTGAAAGCATGTTCAAGACTAGTTGTGTATGAACATCCACTATGGGAGAGGTTTGAAATTGAAGTTTTTGAACCTCTATAAAGCTGAAAAGCTTTAAGGTTTAAGTAAATAAAGCTTTAACTAAAATTGTTGATTTTTTGGAGGACGACGGCAGCTTTTGAATGGCGATGGCGGCGATAAGTACATGTTGCCGCCGCCGCTGATGGTGAAATTTTATACCTAAAGCTTTTTAAGCTTTCTCACTAAGCTTTCACACTTAATCTTTATAAAATTGATTGCTCGTTTCTCTAAGAAATAAAAGAGTTAACAAATGAACTTCTTGTGTGGTCCTCCGCCTATAGAGGCAGGTCCTTCGCGATCTAACAATGTAGCAGGGGGTTCTTCATCGCTAGGAACGCACTAGTATTGATGGATTGTTGCGAAACTAATTGTAGAGCTCGATCGTTCCAGGAGCTCTGCCTTTGCACGAGATGGTAAGCGATTGAAAGCCCTTGATCTCAGCTTCGCTCTGATACCACACGTGCACAGATTGGATGCTGTATGCGAGTGCCGGAAGGTCCCCAATAACAAAAGAACTCTACTTTTGCACTTGCACGACATGAAGCAAAAGACTAATTGGGCACAATCTTTCCCCATGCCTTTTGTAAGCACTCCACAAAGCATGTATTTGATATATTATTAATCTCCAAGCTCAAAAAATAGCCCAATTTACAATTAGCACGCTTTAGCTTTTGTGTTTGCTTTTGTCCAACTAAAGAATTAAAGCGATTGGGCACCCAAAGAGTCGAGCTGTGTCCAAATACAATGTCCAATAATAAATATATTAAATCATGCGTCCATGCATATACAAAATAATAAATAAATATCAGGCGCTTCAATAAATAAGCGCGTCAAAATAAATATTGGCTCCATGCCTAAGATGCGCACCCATCAAAATAATAATTTCTTCTAAATAACTTGAATACCACTATCGCCCAATGCTTCCCAACACCATCGCTGCCTGCTCTACACATCAATTGAAGCATTCACAATTGTTAGAAAATAATAAAATTAAACCGAAAAAAGTGAATACCTAGCAGTCTTCAGCTACAAAATAAATAAATTGGTTAAAACTCAATCCTAACCTTAATTTATTACGAGTGTGCACTCTAAACTCATAAACGTCTATTAAGTTTAATATGTATTTTGCGGAAACACCCGCTATGGAATCACCCACTTGTACATTAAATTAACAAGACGCCCGAAAAGGATAGGCATCCCATTAACTTTTCACACAAGGAATCCACCTTGTGTATGAGCCCCAGCAACAAATATAATTTTACGGAATCTATCGCAAAACCTCACGGAATCCACCATGGAATATGCCTCATGGCATCAAGGTCCTACGATAGAAATAGTAGTGCTTGTACAACAATATTTTATGTATTGAGGTTGACTGATGATCATCATTTTTATGATATGTAGGTAGACCGATTGTAGGTAGTCACTACCACAAAAAAATCGGGGCGTCCTTTAAATTCTATCATTATTAGGTAGCTGTTTGTAGCTCATAATGTGTTTGGACATACTATATTTGTAATCTTGATTAAGATTAAAATCCTATTTTAACCCTTGTAGATCTAAAGGAGGTCTAATATAGGTGCAAGTTTAAAACTTTTTGAAGGAGGGTATTTCCTTTGGGTAAATAGGGATTATTCAAGGCAACTGAAGGGACAACTCTTATGGTGAGTCATCAATATTGTTAACTTTTAAATAAATATTTGAAAGGGTACAGAAATATACAAGAACCCATGATTAAAACTTCCAATAGTGAGGGTTGTCTCGTCATTTTATCTTAGTTGTATTCTTTATTGCGTGGTTGGTTATAGCTTCTCACTCTAAGAGGTTTCAATTTGTACATGCTATTTAGATTTTCCTTCTTGATTATCCATGATCAATCTACTTCATGTTAAAAAAACATTGTAGATGTTTAAATTGTAGTAGTATGTAGTTGTTTAAAAAACACGAGGGCCACTCTTGTTTAAAAAGGCCAAATCTGCTGACGAGACCAAAATGTTGTTGGAGTGTTTGGGGTTGAAAGTCTACTGTGGGGGTAAGAGACAATAGGGTGAATGGAGATTCAGGGGGAGACAAAAGAGAATGGGATTAAAGAAATAGGAGATGTAGAAGAGAATTGATAGAGGTGAATCCAGTCAAATTATTTTAGCATATTGTCATACATGGAAGACATCAACTCATAATCATAGCTCATAACCAAATACATCCAAACAAGGGAGGGCCCAAGACACACTGAGACAATAGCGCAGCTCATACAAAAATACATAACATAATCCATGATCCATGCTGCTGTCATCCATTGACTGTTATAGGTATTCACCTCAAAAGTACACGTAGCTTCAATCTAATAGAGGTAGAAGCCTTTGCAATTAGGATATATATAAAAAACTTCTAACAAATCCCTGTCAAAACTAATGAAATACTTCAACCATGTCAATAACAGAGTATTCCAGCCCTTAATCAAGGCTTCAAAATGCATACAAATTTAATCGTAAGCTCCTTTAATGATTGCCCAAGGTTGCCCTGCTGTTTAGGGACCGTATCCAATACATACATGCATTAAGATCACTTGCAGGCTGTCCTATTTATGACAGTTTTGAACATTCCAAAATAGCCCATAGAGCAATAAAAATCACTCCTTTGGCTACCCCAAATGGTTCACTAGAGCCCGCGAGCAAGATTCAAGCTTTTGGGCATCAAGAAAGCCCTATGAATGGAGATGAAACGAGAAGAAACCTTGCTGGTTATGCAAACCTCGTTCTTTCCTGTTCAGGACAGCACCATAGCTTCCCTCTCTTTTTCCCAAAAATGCATACGATAGACACACCTTACCTTCCCCTCCTGTCAAAGCCCATTTGTGAGTGGAACTCCAGTTGGATGCCTTTGGTAACTCCACTATGGTCCAGCTTTGCCCCTGCACCTCATGCCTGTGATTTGTAGCGCAAATCACACTGAGCTCCCTGTTCATTGTCACACAACTCTCAAGTTTCACACAGACACTCCTTAGTTTCCTAAGTCACTAAAAGTTATTATTTCATGTCCCGTGCTCAAACCTAGTTGACTTGCTGAACTTAGTGAATTTCAAACAAAAATGAACGTAAAGAGTCCTTGCATTCCATCCTCTGACTTGTCCTAAAGCTCCTGTAGACCAAGTATGCAGACATACATGATCCATAGCTTCTCCATTTTTCACACTATATACATAAAATCCCATGACAACATTACATCTGAAAAGTCAAGGAATTTTCCAAGTCCCAAAGTAGCTATCATCTCATGCTATGACTAACTAAATGGAAACTAAACAATGAACAATACATAGTTGATGAGTACAAAATGATTTCTAAGCCATATACAATGTGGAACTACTCAGGCAGCACTCTCATCCCAAGATATCTCTCATGGGTCCCTTGTGACTGTGTAGTATTCTCTATATCCACAGATGATGCCTCTTGCGAGGGTATGAACTAGCTAGGAGTGGGCGACGTGCTTTGCATGTCTCTATGGCTATGCCTAGGGTGGTCCCCCATGGTGGGGCCATTGGTTGTGGACTGATGAGGGCTCTGTGGAGAGAGAGAGGCCAGGGGGGTTTCCATGTGCCACATACTAGATGTCTCCAAAGATAGGGACGAAGATGTTTGAAAATTTCACCTTGTGAAGCACATTTAAGCACGAGGTTAAGTGGGATTTTCAAAAGATATAAAAGATGTACCTACATTTGGAAATTATGTCTGAAAATAAAACAATTTAAGAGAAATTAGAGAGAAAATTGACTCGAGTTTAGGGGCATCATCCACAAGACACGTAAGGATTGGTGTGTTATTTGGAGGCTAGGTGCTTCCACTTGACGAGGATTGCGAGATCCTTGCTTAAGGTATAGTGAAGAGAATGGACATGTAAATATATAGGTGCAGTATGGATAGTATAGGCCTAGATTAAATGCACATTTTACAAATGACAAAATCTGTATTTGCGTGTAGATATATAGATGTGGTGTAGATAGGATAAGCCTACATAAAACGCACATGTTACAATTGACAAAATCTGTATTTGCATGTTTAAAGAATGTTCTAAGGGATTTCCTACAACACCCAGTGTGAATTCGTCCCCTAGGACAGAGGCCACACTCCCCACACACACACAGTGGGGGGAAGGAGAAAAAAAAATGGCGGGAGTTGGTCGTTCTCTCATTCCATTTGTTTTCCTCTCGCTTGCGAGCGAACAAGGCCTTCTCTCGCGCAGACAGGATTCCCCTTCTCCATAGCCCACTATGTCCAAAGAGGATGTGGAGTTCAGAGACGAGATGGAAGAGCGCCTCATCAATGAAGAGTACAGGATATGGAAGAAAAACACCCCTTTCCTATACGATCTGGTCATCACACACGCTCTGGAGTGGCCCTCCCTCACTGTGCAGTGGCTGCCTGACAGGAAGGAGCCCCCGGGCAAGGATTACTCCGTCCAGAAGCTCATCTTGGGCACCCACACATCTGACAATGAGCCCAATTACTTGATGCTCGCTGAGGTCCAGCTGCCTCTTGAAGACACCGAGAGCGATGCCAAGCAGTATGATGACGAGCGAGGCGAGTTTGGGGGCTTCGGCTGTGCCAATGGAAAAGTAAATCTCAACCTCCACTATCAGTAAATTTTTGCCACTTCAGGATCTTCTGCATGCGTAGTTGGCTCTTGACCATGATGTGTTTCTCGTCAATCTTAATGTTGGTTGAGTTGCACAATGCTTGTTCAGTATGTGGGGGATCTTATGATGTCCTATCCTCAAGGTTTTCCATGCCTTGTTGCTTCCAGCATCATTCAAGTATTATTTTCATTGAAAATAAGAAAGCTGGCATACTATAATATTGTGCATTGGGTTTGTCTTTGGATGCTGTACCATACATCTGTTAGGTTTTCTTGACCCTGTGAGGGCAAGTTACCTGCCACATTTAATCTGCTCTAGTGGTTTTCATGATTATCCTTGCACCCGTGCTTTGCATAGAATCAGTCAATTCAGTCCTTGACTGTGAGATACATTGCAGGTACAAATTACACAGCTAATAAATCATCAAGGGGAGGTGAATCGGGCTCGCTACATGCCACAGAATCCTTTTCTCATTGCAACTAAGACTGTCAGTGCAGAAGTTTATGTCTTTGATTACAGTAAACACCCTTCAAAGCCACCCCAGGAAGGTCGTTGCAATCCAGATCTTAGGCTTCAGGGTCATTTGACAGAAGGATATGGTTTGTCTTGGAGCCCGGTGAAAGAAGGTCACGTGCTTAGTGGATCTGATGATGCTCGTATATGCCTTTGGGATGTAAGTGCTAATCCCAAGGGGCAAAGCATGGTTGACGCCAAGCAGGTTTTCGAGGTATGTGTCGAGTTCATATCATAACCTCAAGTATACACATGCCATGATGACTCCTTTACAGAAATAATGATGCAAGTTAACTTCTTTGGGTTGACAGTATCACAGTGGAGTGGTAGAAGATGTTGCATGGCATTCCAAACATGAATATCTTTTTGGTTCTGTGGGTGACGACTCTCGATTGCTAATATGGGATACTCGGAAGAGTGGTGATAAACCCTTGCATTCAGTTGAAGCCCATACAGCAGAGGTATGACTGGATCTTTGCATTTGTAGACTTCTTGTAAATCAATTCTACATCATAGAAAATATTTAATTTAAAATGTAGGCCATTAGGCTTCTTCATTTCACACTCAAGATTATGGAACCACACATAATCTTATTCCAAAGCTTGCAAAATGTTTTGTGGGTTCTAGTTTGATCAAGGAGTTCGTTTAATGCATATCTCATGCTAACTTCAAGTCTAGCATGTATTTATTGGTTGCATCTTGTCCAGTTGTATTTACGTGCTGCTGCTCCCAGGGTCCCCTAATCTTGAAGAGTGAAACTGGGCAGGAATAAATATGCCTAATGCTATACACACAAAAGGAAGATGACTGATCTGCTATAGACCTGAAGACCACCGTCATTGTCCTATTAACAGCACATCTTAACAAGAGAATTGCTTGCTTGATGCACATGTCCACCAAGGTTCTGCTACGTGGCTGAACAGATGAGGATCCTTCTACTGTCCTTGAACTGACCACAGAGTGCATCCAACTTTTCACTTCTCTTAATCTGTTGGTACTGCATGTGTTGTTGCTGAAGTGCTCTGCTGCTCCTTGGCTTTGCATTTGTAACAAGGATCCATTGTTGTGCTGCTTCCTCTAAGTGCCTTGCTATCTCTGGTTGATAAATAAGATTCATTTGACCTTAACAACTATGTTTAATGTGGCTGAGCCATAGGATATCTCTCAAAACAAGAGCAATAAATCATCATAGCTCTCTGTTGTGGTTGACAAAGAATCACAAGACTTCGAAGTAGTGTCCTTTGCGGTAGTGTACTCTAGTGGCTGTTTGACAAGCCATAAGTTCTCTTGGAGGGTTTCCTTGTTTGTTTTCACAAGTGGCTAGTCATGAAGCTTTGTTGGTGGTGTGTGGAGCCCCTTGTGGAGAACACACATGGTGGCAATCTAGTATTCAGAAGTTGGCTAGTCCCATCATCATGGAGTCCTCTAATGGTGGTGTCCCTTACCAATATAGAGATGATTGTCCCAACCAGTTTTTGCAGCATCTTAGCTTCCACTTCTACTTAGTTGGCTATGAAAACTTTAGCAAGTATAATCTTCACCAAAAATGAAAACCCTTTTCTCATGAAATAATGGGGGTTTGAGATAACAATGTAATATATTAGGGGCAACATAGGGTTCAGCTTTAAAGTTTTGGTAGATGTGGAAAGTGACAAGATGCTTGATGATTAGTACCAATCAAGATGTCGACACTCTTGGAGACAAAGTGTGATGAAAGTGAATATCCACCAATGTAGAAGCGTTAGAAAGAGAGAAGTCCATGCAACCCAAACAATGGACTTGTTTGAGTAAGTGAGCATGGTTGGAATTTACTCATGATTAGTTGAATCATGCTTATCATACCTTGCATGTCATATATACGAAATGGGCAAACCATTCTTGGCAATATTAGGGTGTTAAAAGTAGGTGGTTGTTTGATGAAACAAGGTTGATTAAAAGAAGATGTCATGGGTTTTTGTTGATTAGCTTCATATTACTCTAGTAGCTATCATGTGTGCATTTAACACATTTTTGTTGAGAGTCAATACTCAATGGTATGCTTTGATACCATGTCAAGAAATGGTAGGGTTTGTGGGGAGAAACACAAAAGTACAAGGAACATTGAGACAAGGAAGTTCAGGAAAATTGAAGAGGATGAATGAAATGTCAATGTGAAGTAGTGCGCAAGTGTACGATCAAAACAAAGAGTGAACAGAGAGAGAAGAGAGAGAAAGAGACAATGAAACACATAAAATTTGCAATGAAGAATGTTGTAGAAGGATGCATATATATACACGGGGACAGAGAGAATGTCTGTGTATGTCTCCACCTCGAAGATTTCTCTCTCCGAGAACCCCAAGGGTAGTCTCCACGATTTGTAGCTTGAAAACTGAGAGCACAATTGTAAAAGAATGTGGAAACCAAGGCCAATAAACAGGTCATAGTAAATACACAAAAAATGTAGGTCAGTTGCATTAAATGCAGTCGACTAGACAGAAAAATTGTTCGATTGGACAGTGCAGCTTGTTTGTCTGGCTTGATATGTCTCCAGTTTGTTGCCTGTTGACTTTAGCTGCCATGTGAATTGCATGTTGTACTTGTTGCACTTGCTTGTCCAAAGAATATCAATCTCTAACAACCCCTCTTAGATCGTGGACATGGAAGCAGGCTAAGGGGTCTGGAGTGCTATTGAAGTAAAGCTCAAGGAAGCGCCTTTGTGAACAAGTTTGCAAGGTTGATCTCTTTCTTGTAGTAGACTTAGAAAATAGTCTCGTCTTGAATCTTCTCTCGAATAAAATGGTATTGGATCTCAATATGCTTTGTTTGAGCATGAAACATGGGGTTCTTGGCCAAGGCAATGTAACTCTCATTGTCGCATTGAAGAACCATAGAACCTCATTGCGGACAGCCAAACTCCTTTAAGAGCCTGCGAAGCCACACTGTCTCACATGTAGTAGAAGACGTTGCTCAATACTTTGCCTTAGTTAAAGATAGGGCAACCTTGGTTTGCTTCTTGTTGCTCCATGAAGCAACACCAACACCCAAGGCAAAGCAATAACATGTGGATCTTTGATGATCCACATTGATAGCCCAGTCGCAATTACTCCATTCTGTAAGGACCAAGGCTATAGCACCTGTACCTGCGAGATAGTAGATCTCAAGATTAGGAGTTTCTTGTAAGAATCACAAAATCCGTTGAGCAATCTGCCAATGCACCATCTTAGGTTCACTCATGAACCTGGCCAGCACATCTATTGCATAACATAAGTCAGCATGAGTATTGAGAAGTTAGATCAAGGAGCCAACCAATTGCCTATAACGGGTAGCATCTGCTAAACGAGAATCGGTATGAGTTGTAGCCTTCCAATTCGGGTCCATAAGAGTTGTAAGAGACTTGCATGCCTTCATCTCACATGTAGTTAAGAGTTTCTATACATACCATTGCTGGGAAATAAATATCCCCCTTGGAGTTTGATAGATCTAATGACCTAGATAGAAGTGAAGAAGTAACATATTTGTCATCTCAAACTTGTCGTTTGCTCGATCATCTGAGTATGGTCACTTGTCACAAACAAGTTGTCCACATAAAGGACAAACAATATATGATTTTTAACATGAGGGTATGAACATAAAGCTGGGGTTGGCCTTGGAACACTGATACCCCAATTTCTCTTGGAGGAATGAGTCAATCTTCTCATTCCAAGCACAGGGAGCTTGCTTAAGGTCATAGAGAGCCTTTCGCAACCTATACACATTACCTTTAGAAGAACTGAAGCTTGGGGGTTGCTTAACATAGATCTTTCTTCAACTTTCCATTCAAAAAGGTAGATTGCACATGCAGCTGATAGACCCAGCCTTCTCCTATGGCTAGCCAAGGCATGAATTGCACGAATAGTAGCCATTCGAGCTATAGGTGCAAAAGTATCATGGAAATTAATGCTTGAGCGTTGTGCAAAACCTTTAGCATGGTACTTGGTCTTGAAGACCCGTTTGACTCCAATGATCTTTTTATGAGGAGGCTTCGACACAAGATACCAAGTGCCATTTATCTCAATCGACTTCAGCTCTTGCTCTATTGCTTTTCGCCAATGAACATACTAGAAAGTCTCCTTCATGGAAGTGGGCTTCCAATCTTGCATGACATGAGTCATCAAACAATAATTAGTGTACACAAGCTCGGTGTGGTGTGTCTAATTTCTTCGAGAATGCCATGGGCCATCTTGTGGCTATCACTCCTTAGGGACCCCCCAATCCTTGCATCACGAAGAGTGTCATGAGCTCAACAAGGAGAAGGTTGTATCTCGCCTCGTTGCTTGCCATTTGTGGATGTTTTCTGAAAGGTCTACCAATGGTTGGGGCACAATCGGTTAGTCTGATGGCTGACAACTAAGCTCTTCATCCGAACAAAAGTCCTGAAGAGGCACAAGCTCCAAAGAAATAGTCATTGGCGCCCAACTATCATTGGGGATTTCCAAGAATAGGGTGTTCCTCATCCCCTTTGAGGTTGGAATTGCTACGAACCGAACATTATAGCTCGTATAGACATCTCGATTAACGAGATCATACAATCGGTAGCCTTAAGACTATGAGCTATAGTCCACAAACACTTGTCTTTTGGAAGCCACTTCAAATTTGTCACGTTGTGTTTTCGAGATGTGAACATAGGTATCACACTAAAAAACCCTAAAATAAGAAACATCTAGCTTAGATCCAAGTATGTCTCATGAGGGGTGATACCAATAACAAGGGAAGTAGGGGATCGATTAAGAATGTGAATTGTAGTAGCCACAACCTTAGCCCATAGACACTGAGGTGTTTGATGATGCTCCATTGTGGTACGGGCCATCTCAATCACAGTGTGATTCTTCCTCTCTAATATGCAATTCTCCTGAGGGGTGTTTATATTGGCAAACTCTCAGTGAATACACACAAAAACGAGCAAGCTCTTTAGAAATAAATTCTTCGCCCTTATCTAATCGTAAGGTTTTCAATTTTTGATCTGATCGGTTCTCCTCAAAGAGCAACCAATCCTTAAAGTTGGAGAAAGCCTCCGACTTTATCTTCAAGAAATAAGTCCATGTCATCTTGCTCTAATCATCCACAATTAGCATGAAATATAAGCTTCCTCAAAGGGACTCTATCCTCATCGATCCACAAGGATTGGTAGAAACAAGCTCCAAGGGTGTTGCCTTGTTGGGATAAGTTTACTTCCCATGGATGTAGGATACACAAGGTTGTTGGCTCACCACAGTATCCGACAAACCTCGAACAAGGTGTTCCTTAGATGTCTTTCAGAGGTAATATAGTTGAGGTGGCCAAATTGAGCATGCCAAATCTTGGATTGAGTTTGAGAGGTAAGAAAAAGAGAAGTTAAGGCAAAAGAAGACCGCAACTTATAGATTCCATTCTCCTCCTATCTTGAAGAAAGAATTTGTCTCGATCCACGATCAAGAATTCGAAAAAAATCCACATTGAATTCGACTAAGAGGTTGAGGGTAAAAATCTTGTGCATCGAAAGTAGATGGTATCCCAAGGTCGACACATAAAGCACCTCGGATGTATAGGCACCATCTTGCCCATTTGGAATCAGATGCATGTCACTGTGTCCTTGAATGGGAATAGACAAACTATCACTAATGAGAATCTAGCTATGCGAAGGCCACAAATGAGCAACACCTATGGAAGGAGTCATGTGCCATGAGGCACTACTGTTAACAATCCACTCATGAGTATATGAGGCCATCAATGCAACATCAGAAGTTGTTAGGGTTGATTTCTCAACCACCTTCGAGTGGAGGAAAGGAGCTGATGAGGGAGTAGCCACTACTTTAGAATCCTTTGAAGATTTCTCCTTCTTTTCCTTGTCAGGGCAATCCTTCTTTGAGTGACTTGTCTTGCCACAGATGTGACAAGTGGACTTCTTTTCCTTGTTCTTCTTGGATTTGTCCTTTTTTTTTTTGGTTCTTTCTCTTCTTTTGAGAGGACTAACCAACCAAGGCCTCAAATTTAGAAGCATTGGTTTCTTTCAATTGCTCCTCTTGGTCCAAGACCATAGGAATAAACTCTTCCCACCGAAGAGTCTAAGAATGCCCTAAAGCAATCAAGGTGGAATAAAAGCCACTGAAATGGGGCGGTAATTGTGAAAGAAGAGTTATCGCCATGTCTTCTGAAGTGATTACCTTGTGTTTTGTACTTGCATTTAAAGTTGCCTCAGCTTGTTAATATGCTCCCACGTAGAAGATGACTTGTTGACATAGTCCTCATTTACGCTTCCAAATAAACTTGTTTCATGATGGTCATGCAATTCTACATCTGATCAAGCTCCAACCATATCTCTCAATAGTTTGCTAGGTTGTGTGGACTCAGAACATAGCTATTTGGGGCATTCAAAGTGGACGGTGATGTGAAAAAGACCTCTAGAATGAAATTGCCTATAGTAGTCTGGTATGGCATCATGATTAGTTGGACAACACCATGAATGGAGATATCCGTTAGGGTAGGGGTGTGGATAGCAATGGTAGAGGGTGAGGCCAAAGATGTGATGGGGGGATGATGGAAGAATGAATGAAAGTAAGTGTAGAGTAATGAATCATGCCCTATCCATAGGCACATGAGTCATTGAACTGTCTAAGGTGGTGACTCGACTCTTTGGAGTGGCGCCTAAACACTAAAAAAAGTTGCAAATAAAGCCTTTTTGGGGATGTAAATAGAAGCCAAAATAGGAATTAATGGAATCCAATAAACTTAATGGCTTGAGTATCCCAACACTCCCTCTCAAGCCCAAAAAGGGTGCTCTAAGAAGAGTGAGAGACATTCTCCACCCTATAATCCAAGTATTCCATCTTAAGGACAACTATAAGGAAGAACAATAGATAGGGTGTATCGATGCTATCCAAAACTCGAACTTGGGAGAGGAGCCATGAGCTTCGTCTCCATGTTGGTAAGAATGTAAAAGCATAGCCACCAAGTCATGGCTTAAACATCGAAGGCTCCAATCGAAGGGTATCAATAGGTGAGATAGCAGCTTGATGTTGATTGTCCCATCAAAGGTAAGGCAAAGAATGCAAAGGAGTTTTGCCAAGGCATGCAAAGGATTGTACTATGAGTAGTGACTCTCTTTGAAATTAAAGGGAGAAGAATCCCCATTGAAGGTGGAGAAATAGGATTTCCCTTTAGAGCCCCTTTTGAAACCCCCTTTGACATAGATGGGGAGTCTGAAAACTCATGGATCACGGACTCTCTAGTGTTTGATGATAAAGGAAGAATAGTTGATGTTGTTGGAGAAGGTATTTGAGGTTGCAATGGAATAGACACTAGATAGCTCCTAGAGGTGGTCTCTTGAAATTGAGTAGAAGAGGGATAAGTTGTAGGGTAGAAAGGTATTCTCCTCAATATCCTCATTGAAGTTAGTGTATGTGGATCCATATAAGGGAGGAGGGAAAACATGTGGCTGTTATGGAGCCAAATGTGGGCGACCTCCTTTGTTTTTTGGTGTAGCAGACTATGGAGTTGGAGTTGAACAACTTTTGTTTCTTGGTGGAGTAGATTGTTGAAAATAGCGTGTCTCTCGGTGGAGTTGATTGCAGAGCTGTAGGCTGTGAAAGCCACTAGACTCGATAGCAAGTGGGGGGAACGGGAACCTCCATGGCACATTATGGTTTCTAGAAGGACCTATTGCCTCCTTTTTACTCACAAGGGGTTAGTGCATGTCATATGCATCTTATTGCCTTGAGAGCATAAAGCCTCTAATAGCAGATGCAAAATGAACTTTGTTGCTTAGAACATCGAGATGGCATAAGAAGTGTTGAGAGGTAGAGGCATAGATTGTGGTGGGTTAGGAAGCAAAGGTTAGTGATGACAATTTGTGGTGGTATGAATGTTCTTGCTGTAGCAACACCTAGTGGTTTGTCCTTTTGTCTTTGGAGAAGCCATAACATTAGTGTGTCAAACCTATAAAGGGAGGGTGAGAGGGAGAAGAAGATAATGGTATCTTTCGATAATGCAAAAAAAACAAATGGTTTGGATTTTGAGAGCATTGTTGATCTCACAACCTTTCTTCACCTCAACCAAGAATTTGGATATTTAGCTCTTGAAGCATTTTTGTTTTGATACCATGTTGAAAGATCCATGTTGAGAAATGGTGGGGTTTGCAAGGAGAAATGTGAAGTGTATGACAAACATTCAGATAAGGAAACTCCGAAAAATTGAAGAAGAAGATGAATGAATAATGATGAATATTGAATCGTATTGAATGAGTTGTGTTGATGCAATGGAGTGAAGCTTGGAGATAACTGCATTTTCATAGTTGATCAAGCGGTAGCACTTGGAAGGAATTTGTACTATGAAGAAAGGGAAACGTAGTCTTTTGGGTAGAGGTGTCAATGATGAGGAAAGGAGCTGTCCTATGGAGGGAGCACAACATAGTTCTCCATGTTGTGGAATGCTTGAGTAGGCACTAGAAGATGAAGGACAACAATAGAGGGAGTGAAACATAGTCCTTATGAGTTTTTGGAGATGATAAAATTTTTGCGAGATAATGGTTGTTGTCAAGACATTTCCTAGGCAGGTAACTAGAGAAGAAAACCCAAAAATATTAATGAAGAACTTTTTGTGCAAGTGATTGTAGACAGTCAACTATGGGCAGCCCTTTATGAGTGAAGAAAACCCAAAAGTGCAGGTATTTGATGTAGAGTCAATAAAGAGGGTGTAACTTGTTGTAGATGGCTTGAAATCATTGCAAATGCAGTCTCCATAAAGTGGTTGATGGTTGGGAATTGTCACCTAGGTCTTGGGATCACAATAGGAGTTCGAAACACAATAATGATGAAGATGGTGTGTTGCACTAGTCCAAGGAGGATTGAGACCAGTAAACACATCAATGGAAATGATGATAGAACAGGTTGTCAAGTTGTGTGGACTAAAAAATGCAGCAATGGGGAGTGTTTCGATTTGATGGCAATGTGAAGAAGACCTCAAGAACGAAATTGCGTGTTGGCTTGGCATCTTGATCAATTGGACAGCACCATGAATTGAGATATTTGCGAGGGTAGGGGTTGTGGAGACATGCTAGGATTTGGAAAAAAACAACATAGTGTATGACCACGATTGAAACACAAAGAGCTCAAGCACAAATGCAAAACAAAAAAAACACAATTAGAGAAGAAAGAGAGCTATGAAGTGAATGAATGAATGGTGTAAATAAAGGAAAGAGTGTACAATGATCTTGAGTGATGTAACCACTAGTTGGAGTTGAGATGATGTAGAAATTGGAAGGGCAGCAGGCTGGAAATCAAAATGCAGCAGTTTGAGCGGCTGGAACTAGTAAACATAGGAATGTGACTGCCTAAAGATGATGGCAATTGATCACCAACAATAGTGGGAGGCTGGGTGACAGTTGTAGGAGGAAGATCTGATGTAGATTGAGCCTGCACTATGGTAAACACAAGCTATATGATGCTTGGAAAGAGGCTAGATGGCAAGGCAGTAGTAGTGGATGGGGCACCAGGGAATGGTGATGATGTGGCAATAGTCGCGATGGGTTGGACAGCCATTGGAGGGATAGTTGATGGCTAAAACTTGCAAGATAAGGGATGAGATTGAAGGGTGGGCAGCCTATCTATTTATACACGAGTGGATTCTCCCAAATTAGGATTTGGCTTATGAGACACAAACACTTTCTAGGACTTTGTACTATTTAACAAAACTTTGAGTAATTTACATGATTGGGGTTGCTTTAAAGAGCTAATCAATTTATAATTTATTTTTCAATGCTGAGGCTAGAGGTGTGATGGAGGAAATGATGGAGGAATGAATGAGAGTAAGTGTAGAGTGATGAATGCTTGTGCCCTATTTATAGGCATAGTTGGGTCACTAAACAATCAAGAGTGGTGCCTCGACTCTCTTGAGTGGCACCTAGACACTAATAAATGATGCAAATAAAGCCTTTTTGGGATTGTTAATGGAAATCAAAATAGGGTGAATGAAATACAATAAATTTAATGAATTTGGTATCTCAACATCCCCTCTCAGGTTGTGCTCTAGAAGTGAAAGAGACATTCTCCACCTTGTAATGCAAGTATTCCACGTGAAAGGACACTTGTAAGAAAGAACATTAAACAAGGTGTGTTGATAGTGGTCAAAACTCAACTTTAGGATGGCTTAAACATCCAAGGCCTCCACCTTGGTAGAACTTGTAGATATTGGCTATTAATAGGTGAGATCGCAGCTTAATGTTGACCACCCTATCCAAGGGGAGATGAAGAATGTAAAGGCTTTTCACCAAGGTATGCAAAGGTCTGAATGATGAGTAGTGATCCCCTTTGAAACTAGAGGTTGAAGATTCCCCTTTGAAGATGAAGGAATAAGATTTGCCTTTGAGGCCCCTTGTGAATCTCCCTCTAACAAAGATAGGAAATTGGAAAACTCATGGATTGCAGGTTTCGAAAGTGTCTAATGACAAAGAAAGGACATTTGGTGTTGTTTCAGAGAGTGCTTGAGGTTGCAATGAAACAGAGGCTAGACGGCTTTCAAAGGTGGCCTCTTGAAATTGAGTAGGAGAGCGATGAGAGGTAGGGGTAGAATGGATAATCTCTTAGCGCTCTCATCAGAGGTAGTGTTTGTGGAACTATAAAAGGGAGAAGGGAAAATACGTACATCTTGTGGAGCCATGCATGGGTAATTGCCTTTGTGTCTTGACAAAGTCGATTGTAGAGTCAAAGGAGTTAAATAGTCTCTGTCTCTTAGTGGAGCTGATTGTCCACAAGGCGATATCCAACAACCTCCATCTCTTTGTGAAGTGAATTGCTAAACTGTGGGGCCTGGAGTCCATTGGACTTAAAAGTAGATGGAGGGAACCTTTATAGTGCATTGAGATTGTCACGGGGACGTGAAATTTTAAGATGCTCTAATCTTGTTGATAACATTTAATCAAGATATTAATCAAATACGCAAGGTTTAGCACATGTGATGCACATGGCAATTATTTCATGGTAACAGGCCAAGGACCTTGAGGATGCAACTGTGTCATAAGTTGTGCTTGATAGGTACTAGGTGGTACTCGGTGTTGTATTTGGGCCTATAGACCGATTTATTGGCTACTAATGTTTAGTGGTGATATTAGAGACTAGACATTAATCTTAGGTGACAACAATCCAAGGTTCTTGTACAAGTGATAGCATATAGGAGGGGACAACAGTCTTTTTGGTGGTCCTAAGCTATAGTACGACAACTTCCATGGCTGTTTGAGCAAGGCAACAATAAAGTTTCAGCATTTCTCGCGATGAAACTTTGAAATTTCTCTCCACAACATTCTCTCATCTCCTAGCCGTCTCTCAAGTTATCTCAACGTTTTCCAGTAGTTTGAGCCATTAGGAGAAGAGATTTCAATCAATCTCTACTGTAAACCCTATATATAGTAGAAATTAGAGTTTGGTCAGCTGCCTTGAGATGTATGCTCAGAATTGAGGGCTTAGGGTTTGAATTCTAGCAATTGAAATTGATGAATTTTAGGGAGATTCAAGAGGCTACCTAGCAAATCTCAGATTTGGTGTTGAATTTGTCTTTCAAGGAGCAAGGTGGTGAAGGCCAATCCCCAAACAAACCAAGGGGCAAATTAGTTTGGAGGCTTGCTAGTTAGTTTTGACGGCAAGAGGCACTTAGTTTAGTGCAGGAGATTAAAGGATCCCAATTGTTCTTTTTCCATTTGCAATATAAGATGAAGAAGTATTGCAAGGGGCACCAATTTTGGGGCCAATAGGGTGTTCAATGTCCAAGATTAAAGTGGTAAAGCGTGCATTTTCAGTCTACATGAATTTTATGCTTGTTGTAATTAGTGCTTAATTAGGTTATTTTTGGGGCCAATAGGGTGTTCAATGTCCAAGATTAAAGTGGTAAAGCGTGCATTTTCAGTCTACATGAATTTTATGCTTGTTGTAATTAGTGCTTAATTAGGTTATTTACCACGTGTTCGAGGAGGAGGTTAGTTTTAGAGGTGGTCTCCAAGAGAGCTTATTGCTTTGTGAGGTCTTAGAGCCTTCTTTTACTCACAAGGGCTTAGTGCACATTGTATGCGTCTTATTGCCTTCAGCATAAAGTTTTCATAGCAGACATAAAATGATCTCTTGTAGCCCATAATGGCGAGGTGGCACAAGGATTGTCTAGAGGTAGATTGTAGTCGCAAACTTCAATGTGGTAGGGATCAAAGGTGGATGATGACAATTTGCAATAATGTGCTTGCTCTTGCTGCAATAGGAGCTAGTGGTTTGTTAGTCTATCTTTGGACAAGCCACAACATTGGTGTGTCAAAAGTTGTAAAGGGAGGGTGAGACAGAGAACATAATGGTATCTTTCAATGATGTAGTGGAAATAGATAATTTGGAATATAAGAGTATTGCAATCTTTCATTGCCTAAACAAAGAATGTGGATCTTTAGCTCTTTGGAGCACTTTTACTTTGATACCATGTTGAGAGATCGAATGGTATGCTTTGATACCATGTCGAGAAATGGTAGGGTTTATGGGAAGAAATATAGTGTATGACAAGCATTGAGACAAATAAACTTGTTAAAATTGAAGAAAAAGATGAATGAAGAATGATGAACATTGAATCATGTTGATATAATACAGTGGAGCTCAAAGATAACTGCACTATCCTAGCTGATCAGGTGGCGACACTTGGAAGGAATCTGCACAATGAAAAGAGCAAAATACAATCCTTCATGTAGATGTGACGAGGAAAGGAGTTGCTCTATGGAGGCACTGAAATGCAGTCTTTGGGGTAGTTGAATGTCGGAGTAGACACTAGAAGATGGACAGCAGTAGAGGGAGCAAAATGTAGTCCTCGAGATCTGCTGGAGATGCCGAAATATCTGCACGATGATGGTTGCTGTCAAGACGACTGTTGGTTAGCAACTGAAAACTTGGCCTTTTAAGCCTTACACGCCTATTCTGATTCATAATTGATGGCAACTAATATGCCATGAAAGTCTTTCAATATATGAGGAAATTGCAAGTCTTCACAATGCTATCCTCGAACCATATCTGTTCTTGTTAACACAGCTAACATGCATTGCATCAAGGAATGGGAATGGGGCACATCCTCTCTTATAAGGAGAGACAATTGCTTCAAAGGATGCATTCGACTTCAAGAGTCTGGAGTTCTCAAGGTCCATTTGTGTCGCAACCTAGCTAGTAGTAAGAAAGACGAATGTATGACTTTGGTACAGTCTCCAACCAGCATCCACAAGCAGTAGTTCTAGAAGCCTGAAGGGGCTTAATAAAGTTGATTTTGAAGAGAGTTGGACTGCAGATATTAAGCCTCAGGGAGGGAAATTTGCATTTGCAAGCAAAAAGGCATCTCCTGTTAAACACTACAACGAAGTGGGGGACTGTTATGTCATGATAAGTTTTGAAGAAGGTTAGCACCAAATTCAGCAGTATAGAATGTTGGATGGAGGAATCAATTGCTGAGCACAAGTGCTTTTGCAAGTACTTTCCTTGTTTGAAGAATACAAAGTGAGTGCTCAGGGGTATGTTAGAAGGTTTGGAACCTCATAAAATTGTACTCGACTGTCAGCTGGTATGACCTCTGTGCAAATGCACTCCTCCTGAATCGTACGGATGGAGGAATCACCTGCTAAAGGCAAGTCCTTAGTCCATATTCTCTTCCTTTGAAGAATACATAGGGAGTGCTCAAGGCTGTGTTAGAAGGTTTGGAACCATATTGAAATGCACTCCTGAATCATACGGATGGAGGAATCACCTGCTAAAGGCAAGTCCTTAGTCCATATTCTCTTCCTTTGAAGAATACAAAGGGAGTGCTCAAGGCTGTGTTAGAAGGTTTGGAACCATATTGAAGTGTGGTAGACCGTTAGCTGGTATGACTTGTATGTGATGTACTGACAGAATTGTTGCGTGATTGATCGGGAAGAGTTTCCAAATTTTGAGTGGAAAGAATATGCAAGGCTTTCCCTTGGCATGTGAATGGGTCCCTGTACTCATCGTAGTTTTCTGCTGCTACTTTTAATTAAGAAGTGGTGGTGGTTTCAGATCTGTCTAGACGCTGTTCCTTTTGATCCATTCATTATTTAAACTGTAGCTCATCTTCATTGTCACAGCTGTCTCTAATTTGATTAACTAGTTCTAAAATAGGGAACGGAGAGAGGGAGGGCGCATGTCTTAGGTTCTTGACTTGGCTACTGTCTGTTGTAGGTCAACTGTCTGGCCTTCAATCCATTCAATGAATGGGTATTGGCTACTGGCTCAGCAGACAAAACAGTTGCTCTCTTCGACCTCCGTAAACTATCCAAGCCTCTGCATGTCTTCAGCAACCATACGTATGACAATTTCTGTGCTAAAGTTTATTATTACATGTAATATGTACCAAAAGCTAGATAAATTTGACTTGGGTCTTTGTGCAGAGAAGAAGTCTTCCAGATAGGGTGGAGCCCCAACAATGAGACTATCCTTGCATCTTGTGGGGCTGACAGACGTATGATGGTCTATGATCTGAGCAAGTAGGTGTATCATGACTCATTTGGAATGAGACATAGACTATGATTGTGCATCTTAATTCATCTAGAGTGATCAAACGTCTTTACATACTTGCTTCCCTAACTCCGACTTGTGCATCCAGGATTGGTGAAGATCAAACTCCGGAAGATGTAGAGGATGGTCCACCAGAGTTACTATTTATACATGGAGGGCACACAAGCAAAATATCGGATTTTGATTGGAATGCTAATGACAGCTGGGTTATAGCTAGTGTTGCAGAAGATAACATTCTGCAAATATGGCAAATGTCAGAGAGTATCTATTATGATGATGATTTTGGACAGATGGAGGATGCCAAATAAAAAGGCTGAGAGGTTCCTTGTACAGGCGATTATTGTAGTTGTATGGCTAAAGCATCAAATCACACTGGCCAAAATTTCTACCCTCTTTCACAATCCCAGTGACAGGTTTGATGTTATGCTTTTGACTGCTCCATGCTACCATTAATATGGAGAGATGGTCAGTCTGATAGTTTGGACCATAGTTCCTAGCATAGTGTTTCTTTGTTCTCGTTCTTCAACTGCATGTGTCCCATCTCTTTCAGGGTTAATTGAAGTGATTTTTTCTGGACGACAAAATACAGAAAAGCAGATACAAAGCTCTCTGGATTTTTTAAATAAGATTTTTTACAAATGAGAGTGCACAGGTGCACACGAGCATTGGCCTTTGGCAGGGTTTTTAAATGCCCCCCCGTGTGTGTGTTAGCTTTTAGGGCATCAACTTCACCTCCTCCGTTCACGTCTGCAGTTCCCTCCTCATCCTGCATTAGCTGAACCTTCCTCTTCTTTGGTAGCCTGGCCATCAATAGGGAAGAGCGCACTCACATACCCTTCTTAAACACGAGAGCCCCACCTGCAATTCTGTTTTCTTCTCTGTCAGTTGCATTCCTCGTCACTGTTCCATCCCAGGACTATCTACCAATGTGATAATGCGGAATGGGTGGATTCCCTTTTTGGCTTCCCATCTCAAGAAGCAAAAACGAACAAGCCTTAGATTCTGAAGATTGGTATTCACCCCTTAATGCCCACGAAGAATGTGAAGATGAGGTGTGGCCAATCCACAAAGATCGAATAACAGCCAGAACAAGTGAAGCAGAGTCTCACAGCCCACATGGCTGCAGGACTCTAAAATAGACATCAATTCGCAAATGTTCGTGTCTGTTCTGAGCGTTCATGTCTTCTCTGAGCTGGTTCTCCATATATGGCCTCGTGTCAAACCCTTCACTGCTCTGATTGCAACATGATCAAAATGTGGCCTTTACTAGCTGGATTACACCACTCAAAGACCTCAGAGATCCTTTGTAGATATAGAGCACGTATGATCCAAACGGTCGAATCGACAGAGCAGAAGTACAAAAGTATGTGAAGTCTTTCTTTCCTGTGCACGTTGGCTAGACGGCATCTGGCCATGAAAGTATCAGCCCAAAGAAAGCGCTGTACGCTGTCGGTGCATTTTCTGTATCTTGAATCATTGAGGGCTCAGGAGTACGTTAGCTGGGTTAACATTGACCTTGCAACCACCTCTTATTTGTTGAATTTCATCTTCCACCGCGCAAGAGGGGGTGAGGGGCCATAGCATTTGCTTGTGGTGGGCCTTGAACAACTTTCTCTAAGAAAATCCTTCAAACAAGTGAAGAATTCTCATTGGCTCAAATACCCTTTGTTCATGGTCATGTTTTTCTTGGGTTTCTTGTTTTTATTCTTGGATTTTTTTTGAGAAAATAGATAATTAAATCTCTTATCTCTAAATAACTCTCAAACTGGAAGTTTCCTATAACCTCCTTCCACCTCAGTCTACTGCCATGATGTTCTAGACCCTTTGTCATACCCCACAAGAGCAAGTGCTAAATTAATCCTCTTACATAAGTACATATCCCAAATCAGTCCTAGTTGGAAGCCCAATTTTGTGTATTGAATTGGCACAATCATAACTACGCGCCGACATGATTGTTGGTGTCGTCTTCTCTTCTCTCCGTGCACTAATGATCGGTTTGTGCATTGTCTTCCTCTTTGTCTGTCCATTGATCAAGGAATAGTTGCATAACTTCACCAATCATCATGATGTAAAGAGAAAATCCAATGTCTTTGCATCCACTTTGAATTCCTTGGCGTGGATTGAATAAACATCATCTTTATTAATGGCAGCCTTATAAGTACAGAAGAATCAAAGAAGCACTATAAGTGATCCCAATCAAAGAGGCATATCAAGAACTTAACATGCCACTTTTGGTAGAAAACTTGTATTACACTACTTGTCATCATCTATTTGTGCTTGGTAGATAGTCTTATATTGAGAGTGGGTCTTCTTTTAGTCTCATGTAAGTTGCATTCTTTTTCTTTCAAACTCCAATTGGCTTACATGTATTGGATCATGCAAGACATGTTTATCTTTATTATTACTACTGGTAGTAATTATTATTATTATTTGGTTACCGAGACATTATCTTAAATCTTCCTATTACCAATGTGTTTGTTGATGGAGTAAATCTTTCATTTTTGTTTTTTGTTGTTCGATTGGGAGCTCCATTTTTCCTCAAAGGTTAACATTCCTGTTAGAAATATGCATGTGAGAAGTAGTTTTAACTTAAAGACGAATCTATCAAACACAACATGTGATGAGAGGAATGTAAGGAGTACACGATAAATAAATACTTGGAACACATAGATCACACTTGTTGCTAGCATCGTCGATACAATTTTGTGTTGATCTAGGTGGTGTGCTTCTTGATCTTGATCTCTACTTGCTAAGATTAGTCTATGATAACTATAAGAAATCAACTCAAGCATTCACTCGTCTTTGTCTCTATTGTTGTTTCTCTCTTTCACTAAGTGTAGGTCACGCTTGATACATATCCTTTTTTTGAAAACTCAATTGGATGAGTTAGTCATGTTTTATGAATATGCTTCTCTCCACTTAGTTTTATGAATCAATGTTAACACCAAATTAAACCTTACATATACATTTCCTTCCCTCATGTGGATTGCTTCTTGCTACATATGGATGCATAGGTTTTAATTGGGTGGATGTGTTACTCCTTGCTGCATATGGATGCATGGCTTTAAAGTGCATGCACAAATGCTATATGCAAAGCAGAATAGTCCTTTAATTGATACTTTTCTTCTAATGGCATATTTTATGACTTGATAATTTTGTGCTATCTTGTATTGTAGGACATCTTTTATGAGTACATTTTATAGTTGAATAGTTTTCTTATGTTTGTATCTCTATCTCTTCTAAGGGCAGCTACTACAACATTCTTGCCCTTTTTATATATAGCTTCGACCTCGCGTCTATCCCTTCCCTTATCTTTGCTTCCAAATGTGGAGAGCTCTCATCCATTACTAGCACTCCACATGGAACACATAAAGGCAACATATACTTGCAAGAATAACATGGGTAACAAGTGGCGATTGTTGTTGAGGTGTCTTATAGTTTCTACTAACAATGTGCTTTGTTTGGATTGCAGGTATTAGGAGGTCCCTTTATCTTCCAAGTTCCTATTTAACTTGCGTTGTACATAATCTATGAAATACACATAAGTTGGACGGCTAAGGTGTAACGTCTCTCTTATCTTATAATGCAAATGTGTTTACATTGTTTTCGTAAATTCTTGCAATTTGAATGGTGTACCTAATTCTTGTGATGTCAAGTAATTGTTAAATTCTTACCCCTCCTCTCTCTCTCTCTCTCTCTCTCTCTCTCTCTCTCATACACACACACACACACACATAGTGATGTTGATCTGCAACATGGTTGTAGGATGATGGACTTTCCAGCTGGCGCTGCTCCTTTCGAATATGGCGATACAATCGATAGATAGTACTGGTCTTGTCGATCGCAATTGTATGGACAGCTACTGATGGTGATCATGATGGGGATGCGCTTATAGATAATGACAACATGGATATGGATGCCATGATCGATGAGCAGCTGGGGGTAGTGACATTCCTTAACTATAAAATATGGTACACCTAGTGCTATGCTTTGCACGGCATTGCACCTACTTCTCATTACCTTTCTAACATCTTGCTCTTAAGATCCTTTTTAAGCTGCATCCATTTCTTTCTTTTACACGGCTCATGACATAGGCTATCATTATTGCCATGATTAACCCTTTCTCCTCCAACTTTTTAAGGTACATCCACCTTTTCCTTTTACGTGGTTGATCATATAGGTTATACCATTATTGCCATGATTAACAAACCCTTGTAGAATCTCTAGATCATCACGCAGAGCACTAGCTTCTCAAATTTTTGTTTAATGTGAAATTGAGTATGAGAGAAAAGCTCATCAATGTTGATTCTGGACTTCTTGTTCATCAAATAAAAATAATTTGCTTGTGAGCTTTTAGCCAAGGGATGGAACTTAAATTAATTCTGCTTTCCTTCACTCGAGTATTCTTTCTTATAGTACAAAAAGTATGGCCAAATGTCTCATTTGCGGGTTCTTGGCATGAGCTATGAACATCTTACTTCTTACTACTATATTATTTTGGTTCTAGGTTCAGAAAGCCTTGAACCTTTAGAGGGCTTCCTGAACCTATTCCCTTCCCAAACATCCCTTTTTAAACTAAAACCCCCTTTCTCACACATTTAATCACACCTTCTCTCTTGCCCCTCTCTTTTTTAACTACACCCCTATCTCTCTCATGTGAAAGCTTTCTCTTTCTCTCTCTCTCTCTCTCTCTCTTCATTTTTTAATCAAATCAAAGTTTTCACAAATGTCTCTTTCTTCTCATTATTTAAATCAAGTCTCTCTCTCTCTCTCTCTCTCTCTCTCTCTCCATTTTTTAATCAAATCAAACTTTTCAAAAATGTCTCTTTCTTCCCATTATTTAAATCAAAAGTCTCTCTCTCTCTCTCTCTCTCTCCATTTTTTAATCAAATCAAACTTTTCACAAATATCTATTTCTTCCCATTATTTAAATCAAAAGTCTCTCTCTCTCTCTCTCTCTCTCTCTCTCTCTCTCTCAAACTAACTTTTTAGTTTAAACTTTCCTCTCCTTTTTTATTTTTTTTCTATTTCAATTAAATATATTAAATTTTTTTTAATGATAGTTTTTCACATACTTTACGAGAGAGAGAGAGAGAGAGAGAGAGAGAGAGAGAGAGAGAAGAAGAAGAAGAAGAAGAAGAAGAAAGGAAAAAAGAGAAGAGGGAGAGAGGAGAGAGTGGGGGAGAAGAAAATGAGAGAGAGAGAGAGAGAGAGAGAGAGAGAGAGAGAGAGAGGAAATTAGCATTCGGTGCACGTGGAATGCCAATATCATTTTATTGTGATGTGCTTTTATGTGCATGAATTAGATTTAGTTTTGATTCATTTATGAGAGGAGGAAGCCACTTTTAATTATTTGCCATGTGGGTCCCTGGTGCTTATTAGGCTTCCCTCCATAGGTTATTCATTTTGCAAGTCGTGATTACTATTGCCATTGTTTTGAAATAGTTATTTGATTTGAATTGTATGTGAAATAGTGTAAGAGTTTTCTTACCTATTATTATTGCTACTAAGCTCCTTAGTTTACTACTCATATGTATTAACCAATCCACTTATCTTGTGAAGTGACTTATTAGATTATTTTTTGTAATAAACATTAATATGTTATCTCTTATTTTTATTCTATCATGTATCCTATTATTTCCATAAAGTCTTTTTTATCTGGCTTGAACTATTACTTCTATAAGATTATAGATTGTGACTCTCATAAGTGGTTTCACCTACTTACATGTAAGTGTCAATTGGTTGCATCTTTAAACTTGTTGCAAATTCTTAATAGGGAGATTTTCAATAATAATTGGGTCTCAACCATATAAACCTTGAATGGGATAATTTTGTTGAAGCTTGTAAGGACATTAGCATGACAAAAAAAGTAATTAAAAAAAGATTCTTAAGTTGATATGGTGAATGAATAGTATATTTTATGCTAGTAAACATCTAGAAGCATGAATCGTGTTGTGTATAAAAGAATTTCATCCCAATTTTATTGAAGAGGCTCGACATAAATCGAGATCAAATGCATCCTTTTGTTTGGGGAAGGGTTTTGCCATTGCTTTTGATTTGAAATTTTGTCACTTAGGTACGTTTTTAGATATTCACATTGTACCATTCATATATAAGTTATAATAACGAAACATAAGAGAACCTAGTGCCCACAAAGACACATGGTGTTCTTCTCTTTGTTTTTTTTAAAAAATGTGAAGAGGGAACCTCTCTCTCTCTCTCTTTCTCTCTCTCTCTGTGCTTGTTCATCCTATGAAATGGCATCAAAGTTTTATATTTGAAGTGCTTGTGGTTAGAGTATGGAGCACAATAAATCAAGATATACCAGTGAGATCGATTCATGCTACTTGAGTTTGTAAGAGGTACAAATAGAGAACTAAACTCTACAAATTAAGTAAAATAGGCGCTTAGATTAAGATAGCCATTCAGGTTCAATTTGTGGGCTAACATAGCCCAAATTTGAAGTGTTTGGACAACCATTGAAGGCTTGCATCAAGATCAAATCCATCATTTATTGGATGATATTAGAAGATATGCTTTATTGGCATCGATACAAGTAAGAAGAAGGCTTGCTGAATTAGGGGGTCATCTTGTTGGTAGAAGTAAAGGATTAGCTTGTCTGACAAGCACAGGGGATGCTTGTGATTGTCAAAGCAAATATAAGAAGAAGGATTGAAAATTGCTTAAAGCATGGACCTGGAGTTTTCAAATTGATCAACTTGCTACATAAGAATGATCTCAAGCTAATCAAATGTAGTATGGTTATACTATTCCCCTACCAATTTGCATTGTTTTCATGTAGGTTAGTGCCTTGCACATGGCTCATAAGGCCAGTATAGCCTTAAGCTCTCAAAACCATAATTTCACTAAACCTCATTCACACTTGGCTCAAGTCAATTGGTTTGTTGGAATCTACTTTCATACTTGTCGATCAGACCATATTAAAATTTAATCTCTCTTCACACTTCAACTCTCTAGAACTACTTTGTTGAAGTTGTGTTCACATTCATAGTTATGAATCGGATAATTGCAAGTTGGATTCACATTGAGAACAACCTGAACTAGCACATACTAATAAGGAGTGTTTGGAAAATTTTTGGGCATAAAAGATTTGGAGTATTTAGCATGAAGTTTTCCATTGGTTGTGAAAGGTGAGAAGGATCAAAGCTTGCATGGGAGAGCTATGGCGGGAGGATGAGAGAGAGAGAGAGAGAGAGAGAGAGAGAGAGAGAGAGAGAGAGAGAGAGAGAGAGAGAGAGAGAGAGAGAGAGAGAGAGAGAGAGAGAGAGAGAGAGAGAGAGAGAGAGAGAGAGAGAGAGAGAGAGAGAGAGTCACAATGTGCGACCAACCTTCCCTTTATTCATTTATCATTAAAAGAATAAAGAATAAAGTGACGGTGACGGGTGCTCGCCGCCTGTAGTGTGCATACACGAGCGGCTAGGTGTATGCACCTTTACCCCCAACAACCTCCCACTTAAAGGCGAATTTGCCCCAGTGAGGAGTGGAAAAGAAAAAGAAAAGACAATACAACATGTACACATGTACAACAGGATGAGGAAAGACGTCATCTCATCCCACATTCAATCTCCTGAGGAAGGCAAAGCACTCCATAGAGAGGCTTTTGGTGAGAAGATCTGCAAGATTTTGTTCAGTTGAGATCTTGACAAGATCAATAGACTTATTCTCAACGACCTCACGTATGAAGTGATACCTCACCTTAATGTGTTTCGTCTTCACATGAAAGATCAGATTCTTGGCTAGCTGAATAGCACTCATAGAATCCAAATGTAGTGTAGGAATAGCATCAATACCAAGGCCATGAACCAAATGGCCTAACCATATTGCCTCCTTGCAAGCCTCAGTGGCTGCAACATACTCGACTTCAGTGGTGGAAAGAGTCGTACACTTTTGCACCCTAGACATCCAAGAGACACTACCTCCAGTATAGGTGAACACATAGCCAGAAGTGGACTTCCTACTATCGGCATGTTCTGCATAATCACAGTCAGTATATCCCATGACTCCTATATCCTAGCTGCCATAGCATATGCACATATCTGCAGTGCCTTTCAAGTACCTCATGATACCCTCCACGGCATCCCAATGCTTCTTGCTAGGTGTAGCCATATAGCGTGCCACAACACCAACTGCAAAGGAAATATCTAGATGAGTGGCTATCATGGCATACATAAGACTGCTCATTGTGGATACATAGGGACTCTTGGCCATCTCGGCCCTCTGGTCATCTGTTTGTGGACAATCGGCTTGTGATACCTTCACATAAGAAGGCAATGGACAGCCAATAGGCTTCACGTCTTGCATACAGAGTGCTCAAGGACTTTATGAATGTACTCCCTTTGTGACAAGTAGAAGAGTCCCTGATGCCTGTCGCGTCTAATGCGCATACCAAGTATGTGAGAGGCCTGTTCTAGATCCTTCATCTCAAAGCTCTTCTTGAGCAGCTGAGCCTTAAGAGCATCTAGCTCATCATGAGCTTTCCCTGCAAATAGCATGTCATCCACATAGAGTACCAAAATAAGCAAAGATCCATCACGGCCTTTCTTTGTGTATAAGCACGGATCCATAGTACTACGGCTGTAGGCCAGTGACTTCATAAAAGCATCGAACCACTTCAAGACATAAAGACTTTTCTTCAACGTGCACACTAGGTGCTCCTTGCTAGGCTCTACAAAGCCCTTAGGTTGCTCCATGTAAATCTCATCATGCAGATCCCCATGTAAAAATGTCATCTTGACATCCATCTGATACAAGTCCAAGTCAAGCTGTGCAACCAAAGCCAAGACTAAGCACAAGGTGGTCATCTTAACCATAGGAGAGAAGACCTCATCAAAGTCAACACCACGCTCCTGCTTAAAATCCTTTGCTACCAATCTAGCCTTGTATGCCGGCTTGGGGTGTCTAGGGGTATTTTTCAGCTTGTACACCCACTTGCATGGCAAAGCCTTCTTGCCAGTAGGTAAGGAAACTAAATCCCAAGTCTCATTCTTATGCAAGGAGTCTATCTCAGACTGCATAGCCCTCTCCTAGGAGTGTCTGTCACCCTTGCGCATAGCCTCATCATAGGTGAGAGGCTCTCCTGTATCTATAACCAAGACATAGTGCATGGAGCGCTCAAATCTGTCGGGTGGGCATCTATCTGTAGTAGAACGCCACACTGTAGGCTCTGTTGCTTGCCCAACATTCTGTCCAACACCTTGGCCATGAGCATTTGCTACTGCTGTAGGCTGTTTAGTTAGCTGTACGGGAGCTCATGGATCCTCTTGAAATATAACCCTGCGTATCTCCACTATCTTTTTAGGCTGCCTATGTATCTTGTCTTCATGGAAGACTACATCATGAGTGCGGATGACTTTCCGCGCATGTGGATCCCATAGATGGTAATCCATCACTCTTATATCTCCATAGCCAAGGAATATGCATTTAACACTCTTAGGATCCAGCTTGTTATGCTTGTCCTTGGGCACATGGCAAAATACCTCACATCCAAAGTCACGTAAACACGTATAAGAGGGAGGCTTTCTCGTCCATACCTCCTCTGCAACTTGGAAATCAATGGCACTACAGGGAGATCTATTAATGATATCCGCAACAATCATAACTGCATCAGCCCAAAAGTGCTTGGGTAGGCATGCATGGCTAAGCATGCTACAAACCCTTTCCTGGATGGTCCTATTCATCCACTTAGCCATACCATTTTGGGGAGGGGTGTAAGAGGCAATCAATTGACACTTAATACCCCTCTCATCACATAATTTCTCAAAAGCACGTGATACATATTCACCCCCATTATCTATCCTAAGGCATTTCAACCTATGTCCAGACTAGTTTTTTACCAAAGCAAGCTATCTCTGAAAAACTACCAAGACATCAGACTTCTGCTTTATGGAATAAGCCCATACCTTATGTGAAAAATCATCTA
This sequence comes from Lygodium microphyllum, assembly GCF_053477565.2. Classification (NCBI taxonomy): domain Eukaryota; kingdom Viridiplantae; phylum Streptophyta; class Polypodiopsida; order Schizaeales; family Lygodiaceae; genus Lygodium; species Lygodium microphyllum. The sequence goes on along the minus strand of NC_141142.1, from coordinate 82,404,091 downwards.
TGAAGGTAACAAAATACTTCGCACCACCCAAAGACTAACAAGGCATGGGCCCACACACATTAGAATGTACCAAAGCCAAGGGCTCACTCATGCGTGACATACCAGACTTCTTATGTGTAGACCTAGTTTGCCAGCCATAAAGACAATGATCACAAGAATCAAAATGAGAATAGTTAAGGGGCGGTAAGTACTGCAAAAACTAGAAAGCATTTTCATTCCTTTAATGGACATATGCCCCAAATGAGCATGCCAAAGAGATACATGAGGTAAAGACCCCACATACAAAACATGATCAAATGTAGATCCAGAAACAACTAAGGGATAGAGGCTGCCGGCCTTAGCACCTCTCGCAGGCACAAGCCTACCATGAGTAATCTTTCATGTAGAGTCTCCAAAAGATACATGATATCCTGTGTCATCAAGCTGTCCAACAGACATGAGATTACGTGTTAATGCAGGTACATGACGTACATCGTACATAACAAAATTACTACCAGAAGGAAACTGCAGCAGCCTAACATCACCAATGCCGATAATCTCAAGAGACCTGTCATCACCCAAGCGCACAGAACCCGAAACAAAATGCTATGAATGGAACCACTCTCGGAAAGGTGTCACATATAAGGACGCACCTGAGTCCAAGAGCCAACACTATGCATACATAGAGTTCATCTCTGACATCTGTGAAGCACTAGATGAAGCTGTTGCAAGGATATAATCCCCATCACTATCCTTGGGCTGTATAACATTGATCTCTTCAATTTGAACACTTGACTTAGTAGGTACTATGTTGTGATTAGAAGACTTTTCATGCACTTTCTCTTTCCCCTTGTCTTTGCGCCTTTCATTGTGCAATTCATGACCGTGCGGCCTTTCTTCCCACAATGATGACAAGTCAGATTTGCATTTCTCCCACGAGACTTACTGCATGACTTGCCACGTGATTTGGACCAAGATTTCTGCAAATCCCGTCCACGGCCATTACCATAGTCATTCTTTGCATTTCCATAATGTCGGCCTCTAACTGTCAAAGCAATGAGACACATGAGAGACATCCAAATTCTTACAGTTTATCTCTTCCTACAGAAGAGAGCTCCAACATCAGATAGCTTTAGAGTAGTGGCAGAAGCACATAAGGCAATGCGGAATACATCCCAAGACTCATCAAGAGTTCCAAGCAAGAACAATGGAGTGACATCCTCTTTGAAATCAATGCTCTAGGAAACCAAGTTCTTAAGAATAGCATGAAACTAGCTCAGATGAGCTGACATGGTCACATTCTCTTTCATGCGAAGATCCATAAGTTGTTTTAGCCAATACATTTGACTTGCAAGACTTTGCTTATCATAGAGGTTCTTGATTTTATCCCAAAGCTGCCAAGCACTCAGTGCTTCCTCAACCACATTGTAATGCACATATTCATTGAGAGACAAGATGAGGGTGGACTTGCATAACTCATCAAGCTCTATCCATTCGTCATTAGTCATAGTTTCAGGTTGCTCCCCACTCAACCTTAGTGGCTTTATCTCCGATTTCTACACCAACACCTATCAAACTTGGCTCTTCCAATAGGCATAATTCGTACCATCAAACTTAGTGATGTTGAAGATAGCATTGTCAATGGAAGAAGATGCCATACTATAAGCTAAAACAGTGCAAACAATTCAAAACCGCTTGCTGTAAACTATAGAAAATGACCAAAAAGCTACCAAAAACCAAGGCAAAATGGCAAGAAACAAGTATTTAATGATGCTGCCCACCAAGTGCCATCAAAAGTACATCAAACCAGGATGATTTAACATGAAAAATACATGACAATCCGGAGATATATGCTTGTTGTAATTTATGACAACAGTGTACAATGAGAGCTAACAGTAGGCAAAACCCAATATTCAAAGTCAATCATTGATTGTCAATGCAAAACCAACATCAAGCAGGCATAAAAAAGCATGTAATAGTCAAACTGACATGAGCTAACACCCAAGCATATCAGACAAAGTCTGTCAATAAAGTTAGTACACTCCCAAATCAACAAGGAAATATGTACATACCACTGCCAAGACCTGACACAAATCGGTGTCTACTCGATGAATACAAAGCCAAATCAGTCCAAGTACATCTACACGGACCAAGGTATATCAACCATACATCATCCACAAGGAGATCCCGTCTCAAAGATCCAAAAGCTCAATTTGCATAACCCACATTGCTCAATGTCTAATAAGCATACAAAGACACTCCCACTGGCCCAAAAACCATAAGTGTTAAGTAAATAAGCTCAAACAAAGCATGTAAGAGCACTAGTGACAGAGTATCCAAGATCATACATCAGTAAGACATCTAGAGCAGATGAGCGGTCAAGTATCCAATGTCATGAAGACAATCCCAATCAATCTTTGACGAGCCAAAGCAAGACCAAAATAAGCTCTAGAATATCCAGAGTCAAGCCCAAACGACGCTGCAGTAGCATTCAAGTCCAAACAATGTAACTAGCATATGTAAACATCAAGCATGTACCAACGGGTCATACATAGACCATAGGTATAACCTCTGTCACAAAGCATGCAGTGTAGACCAATGTCAAGTAGCCAACCAATACAGAGCTCAAACAAGGCTCAAAATACATTCCGAAACCATCCAAAGCATTTGCCAACCTTCATTTGCATCCCAATAGTCATATGAAACACCTAGGAAGCACCCGTGAGTGACCAATAGGCAAAGCATAAAGTGACTAAATAAGCTTCAGCCCTGGAGTGTACAACAATGATTTACTGTGTAAATCTGAGTATGTTAGACTACTAAATCAGCTCCGAATTATGGCCAATCAATAGGCATACATTCCCCTAACATTTAGGGACCATTCGAGACCAACCGGGGATTAAATGTCAATGCTAACCAAACATAAACATAAAGTGTTGATGTAACACCATTTGTGGCTGCTTGTAGACTATGGAAAATAGTCTGGATTGAGGTAAATCAGTCCACAAATCAATGCCAATGATAAACCACCAATGCCGAGCATCAAGGGGGTGTTCTCAAGTGCCAAATGAAGTGTTTTCAAGCTGCCAAAATGAGTGCCAAGCGAGGGCTGAAGTACAAAATGTTTTTTTTCTTTGTGTGCAAGTCTTCAAGCTGGCCCAAACTGATCTGAGGCCTGTGGAAGGGTTGGGTGAGGTCAACGCAAGGTTGGGGGGTAGTCAAGGACCCCTAGGAGCTCTCTCTTGAAGGGCAAAGTCACCGGTAGAGTGTAGGCATCACAAAAAGCAAGAGGACATGGCTGCCCTACTTCACAAAACATGTGTACCAAAGTAAAATAACAAAAGAGAGCTCCAATACCTCTGAAGGAATGCTCTGAGGGTACCCAAATGGGCCGGGTAGGTGCTCGGGAAGCCGGGGAGTGATCGGAGCTCGAAGGAGTCAGATATGGCTACCAAGAGTAAGAACCAATGGTGTAGGGATTTGAATGAATGTTGAAGGAGTCAAGGACCAAGCTTGAATGCTCAAGCAACCATGCTCTGATACTAGTTGAAAGGTGAGAAGGATCGAAGCTTGCACGGGAGAGCTATGGTGGGAGAGAAAGAGCAAGAGAGAGAGAGAGAGAGAGACTCACAATGTGGGAACTCCAACAATCACAATGTGTGACCGGCCTTCCCTTTATTCATATGTCATTAAAATAATAAAGAATAAAGTGATGGTGACAGGTGCTTGTCACCTGTAGTATGCAGGTGCGAGTACTATCAGTGTAGCAATACACAGGTGACTAGGCGGAGGTGCCTTTACCCCCAACAATTTGTCCATTGCAATTTGTATTTGATTTCTAATATTGTTGGTCTTGGTTTCCATTCATAATGATTGTAATGGCCTCATTTTTTTCTTCTAAGGATAAAATTTTCAATACTGAGAAGTTGGATGACACTAATTTCTCTTATTGAAAGGAGTAGACTTACAATGTTTTAATACAGAAAAGCATGTTAACCCCACAAATGCAAAGATGCAAAGCTTAAATACATCAATGAGGATGGTTGGTATGACTTGGATGAGCTTTCATGCTTTAACATCACTCATGAAGTCCATTTACTCTAATGCAAATGTAATATCGTTGTCTGCTCTAACAAAAAAAAAAACAATTTTTAAAAAATTATTCCCTCCCCCCGGTTATCCCCAAAAGGTGGCAAAGCGGGAAACAACGAAGTTGATGATGACATAGGAGGGAGAGGAAAAGAACGACGTCGACGAGGGAGGGGAGCTGAACTCGCAGTCAATGAAGGTGAAGGAAAAGATGACGACGTGGGGGGAGTGACGAAGTTGTCGAGGGTAAGCAATGGCGATTGAATCAATGAGGGGGAGGGGCACATGTGTGCCACCTTGCCCCCCCCCCCCCCCCCCCAATTATACACCCCCAACAACTATAGAAACCCCCCTTATACGAACGAAGGATTTTACCACCTCTTGCCCCTTGGCTGTTGAGAGAGAGAGAGAGAGAGAGAGAGAGAGAGAGAGAGAGAGAGAGAGAGAGAGAGAGAGAGAGAGTTGGCTCAATTCCCCCTATCCCGGTCTTCGACTAAGCCATCTTCTCTTACACTCTTCCATCTCAAAATCCATTTCTTCCTTATATCTTGAAGTTACTTGCGGATGATGGCTCCCAAGCAAAGAATGTCGTGTGTGGATGGCAATCCTACAACCTACAATGAAGCTTCGGGCAATGGCATCACTGTCAATCCAACTGCGGTACTGGTTGTAAGTAATGTATTTCCAAATTGATAGATGCTTGCTTTGATTCTCGTATGAGATAAGTTAGGCTTCGTACTTTTTCGTGCTAGAATAGGTCATTGAAAAGGATAAATCGCATCTCAAATATTCAAAGATGAAGTTTGCGAAGTACTTGCATCAAGGGAAGTTAATTGCACCTAGTTGCTATGTGATGAATCCATGCATAGCATAAGAAGCAGCATATGGGACTCTAAAGTATTAAGCATCGATGAGTCTTCCATTAATCTTTACCTAGGATAATATTTTTTAAGGTTCGTAGATGCACATAGACGATACATAGATGGCAGGGATTATGTGAGCTTGACATCAATGACACTCGCCTCCTTGCCTTAGGAGAAAGGAAGATAAAGTCAAGATAAAATGTTGCATAGTAGGGAAAGACTAAAAGATAAATGTCACTTAGAGAAGAGGCATAAATGCTCTTGCTAGATTTATTAATTCACATTGAAATGATAGGACTTATGTCGTGTACAATATTTAAACCCTTATCATATGCCTTAGCCGAAAGAAGGGAATGTTAAGTAAATTTTACTCTTTGGTCCCAAGGGGGAGAGCAAGTGTGCAATGGAAATGTTATCACGTTTATTCTTGCAATGCTTGGAAAAGAATTCTATCATTTTGTTGGTTAATCGAACAACACACTAAATGCTTTTATAATCAACTGATTGCTGGATTGTGGTTTGGATGATTATTCCAAGTACTTGTGTTTGATGGCAAAGGCATGTGAGTGGTCTGTGATGACAAGTTGCCATGGGAATAAAGGAATGTTTTCTTGGACAATGATATTAGGGATGAATGCCTTGATTGTGCTTGATTCTTAATTGGATTAATTAATGAAGGATTTTTGTGCGGGTGGATCATCTCCAAGGTCACACCGCGTTTCAACCCGAGAGGGGATTGCTCGATTCACGAGCCGAAGGTTGAGTGGTGAAAAGGCCAACGTTGGAAGTTGTGTCTCACTCCTAGGTCGCTAGAGGTCAGTGGAGCTTTGGACATCCATTGCCTAGCCTGAACGGAGTTGTAGACTGCCGTGTGAGCCCAACATTTAGGGCATTGGAAGATCCTATTCTAGATAAAGGGATGGAAATTATGGTGCCATGTTATTTGGACCGGGTACTTTTGTTGGATAGAAGGGATACATAATTTCTCATGTATGGGTAGGAGACAAAGATTAACTTGAAGATAAGTTAAGGAACTTGTTTTCCAAAAGGACTACTTGCTCTATTTTCGTGTATGTGCTGTAAATTACACAAACGAACCTTGTTCCCTAAAGGCTTAATTAAGGAAGCTGGTTTTAAATGTCACACATAATTGTGGTAGGACCTATTTAGAAAACTAAAGCTATCAAGGAAAGTGGGTGGGCGGAACCCCCCGACGGGTCTGTCCTATGGCAGGGTGGTCTGAGAGAACTGGGAGGCTTCTCACAAGGTTTTACCGTTGTTTGACCTTTAGGTATTGTTAGGTTAGAATCCAATTCATGCTGTTTTAGGGGATCGGAATGGGACTATGCCCTGCAAGCAGAGAGGTTGAGCAGCGCATCCCTCTTGTTTACCATTCTCTTTGAACCAAGTGCAACATGGATTTGCTTCAGCTTGGGTATCTCTGCGTAAAGTAGGATGTCTAGGACTCGACGCTAGAATGCTATCAAGAGACCTTAACCACTAGGAACCCAAGTTTTAGGTTGATCCTAGTGGGTTCGGCACCGTGAACATTCTATTGCGAGGCAAACTCAGGAAACCTTAGGCGACAAACCGCGAGACATTCCATGGGAGTGCCGGGTGGCATCGCTTAGACTCGTCTCTCGATGGACCACTAAAAATGTGCATGGACAGTCGATAGGTGGGCACATTACAGCAAAGGACATGGATGTTGGTGCTTGTAGAAAAAACTTTGTGATCATTGTGATAAATAGACTATTGCATCTTAAGTGTATCGGCTAGAAAACCACATTAAGATTTGCATGGAAGCGGTGACATCTTTGTCTAATCACTTGAATGATTTCAAAACCATTTTCAACTAGCTTGCTATTGAGAACTCCATCAAAGTCATGTTTTTGTTTGTTTTTTTTTTGAAAGTTGGGATACATTCAAGACAACTGTGAGAAGTTCACCATCTATGGATGCTTTGACTAGGGTAGATGTGGGAGAGTAGCTTGTTTATTGAGGTGGTCAATAGGAAGAACATTAAACATACAAAAGTTCTAATGTGCTAACCGTAGAGGGAGGTTGAATGTGAGGGGAAAATCTCACAAAAGAGGTAAGTCTCACACATAGAAGGATGTAGAATGTTTCTATTGTGGTAAAAAGGGTCACATCAAGAAAGTTGGGCTTCAAATGAAAGAAGAACCATACACATAAGAAAAAGATTGTGACAATGAAAAAAAAGAAAAGAAATCAAAGGCAAAGATAGACAATGTAAATACTATTTACATAACAGTATTGATGGTGATGCGCTATATGTCTTTACACTTTCTAATGCTTTTTAGCTCCATTGATGATGGAAAGTCATAGGGTTGGATCATCAAATCAAGTGCATCCTTTCATTCTACTCCACATAAGGAGTGGTTTGTGTTGTTCGAACCTCAAAAAGAGCTTGATCAACGCTTGATAATTAGTTAGATTGTGGATACCATGTTATTTTTGGTAGCCATTCATGAAAGATTTGCAAAGGGTCTCTTGTTTTTGTACTGAGGGCCCAAAATTGGTACTTTGTACCATTTACTTGTGTCTAATATCAATGATCATGTGGTCTCTACTATTATGAAGTAACCATCTCTATCTCATTGGCATCATTGATTAGGTCACACGTCTATGATAGGAACAATGTTACCATATTTTGATTGTGATGTGTGTGAACACACTTAGGACCACCGAGGTACTCTTTTCCCTCTCTAACAAGGTTTTTCCCCTAGCCTTGTATACACACATATAAGGGTTTACTTAGTCTTGTAAATGTTCTCTATTGACACCACTCAATACACTTTGTATTGTTTGTTCTCAAGCTTTTCTTCTCCAAGACGTGTGTATGGATTTCTAAAACCCTAATCCAACAATTGGAATCAAAGTGGGCACTGATCTCTTGGGAAAAGTCATCAACACCCTTCACTTGAATTTCTCTTATTAGGACAATTTGACAAGCATTCGCAGGTTGATAAATATTCTAGGATGGCTCTATGGCTTGACATTTTCAGATTTGTGATTGTTCATTTTCGTCTCCATTTGCACTTTTAAGCTATTTTTTCCTTTTTGTAGACCCTTTGAGAGTACTCAATTATGCAAAAATGAGAGTCTATATAGTCTATTTTAATTCGGTACATATTTTCTTGTATACAAGCAACTTTTGCATCAAGTGCAGTCAATGGCAATATTTGGTAACAATGATGTATTTCATATATTGGCCATAAAGGACAACAAGTTGGATAGAGCCAACTATTCAATGTGGGATCATACGATATAGTATGTATTGGTTGCAAAAGGGCTTTGGAACATTGTGCTTGGAATTAAAGTATATATTCGTGTTTTGGAAGTTGCAAGTGCAATAGAAATAAGTGATGTTGAGGATATTGTAGATTCTAGTTTTGGTCTAGTTAATACTAGAGCACCACCACCATCTACTCTTGAGAAGATTTGTTGGAATAGGAGAGATGTAGAGGCTCATGCCTTGATTGGATTATGTATTGAAGATTCTATGATTCCACGTATCCCCTCATGTAAGATAGCTAAAGATGTGAGGTGTATAGTTGCATAAATGAAACTTTTATTACTTACTTGCATATGCAATTAGAGAGTAAACATATGAAGTGACTCCAGTGCAAGACACAAAATGGGCATCTAGTGTACAATGCATTTTGGCCTTTTTATATGATTCTTGTATGTCTATTGTTGATTCAGATGTATGATACTTTCTTCTCAACACAATCTATCCACTTCTCTTGCGTTTTCTCTTAAGGACAATACTATTGCATGTGCCAAAATAACTCCATATATCCTATTGAATGGGTTGGAAAATTTATATTGATTGCTACTAATGGTAGTGCTTTCATACTTATAAATACTTTGTATGTACTAGAGATAAGTAAGAATTTACTATCAATGCTTTCATACTTACATTTATTTTGTATCTCCATGTACCCTATCAAACGATTATATTGATTGCTACTAATGGTGGGAGTGCTTTCATACTTTCAAATACTTCGTATGTACTAGAGATCAACAATAATTCATTGTCATTTTTTGCACTTTCCAAGATTGGCTCCGTTGTCAAGTTTATTCATGACCAACGTATATGTGTTCACTATGTCATGGGGCTATACAAACTCAATAAGTATGATGAATGAGTGAAAAACATGGCATGTATAGCTGTAGATTTGTAATGTGTTTCAAATGAAAAATTTAGGGATAGTTATGAGATTTTTGAGGGAAGTAGTGGCTATTATTGGAGCTTGATTTAGATGTTGAAGTTGTTGAGAGCTCATTGTGGGAATTCAAGTTGTTTTGCACATTGGATATCAAGAAAGAAGTGGTAATGGGGACTAGATGCAAGTCATGAGATTAGGATCTTCTATGGGGAGGCTACTTGAAATCAACTAGACTATGGGCACCTAAGAGGATATTGGCTCAAGGTAGAAATTGCAAGCCACTAGATTTACTTATAACTACAAGGGAAAACTTATTGTTCTTTGTCCCTATGGGAGTGTTGGTTTGTTTTATGTCCACAAGATATATGGAGGGATTGGGAGATGGGTCAAACTTGAAGTAAAAGCTAGAGTGTTGTCCTATACTTTAGGTTCCTTTTAACGAATAGAGACTACAATGTTGAGTAGGATTGTAGCATTGAGCGATGCCCATTGACTTTCATTATTGTGCTTGTGAAGAAACACGGATCTAGAGCTAGATCAGCTATGGTGGACGCAAGTTAAACACACAATACATTATCAAAATGAGGAATTGTAACTCAGGTGAATTAGGTTCCAAGATAGATTAGCTTAGACTCATAAACACAATCTTGAGTGAATCAAATTGATTGTACCATTACATTGTGTGGGAGCTCATGCTCAACCGCCAAGACCCACGGACCGCTTATTGTTTCAAGCGTTCCAAGCGAGCTCTAATGGCTACCTCTCACATAGCCGACGCGCCGTCGATCCTATGAGTGTAGCAAGCTTACCTTGATGCCGACATGAGTTGCCTTCTCTCTTGCACACACATGTAGCTCCACGATTCTAGATGCTAGCTCAAGCATCCTCAAGCCTCCTCCATCTCCAAGCTCCATCCACCATAGCTGCACGCGCAAGAGAAGAGAAGAAGAGAAGAGGAGATAGTGAAGAGCTTCACCCTCTTGATCCCTCACTCTCATACACTCACTCCCTTACACCCTCACACTCCCTCTCTCAAGAGCACACACAAAAAAGGAGAGGAGAAGAAGAGAACAGCTCTTGTTAGCCACACACCAAAGAATGAGCTTCCACTCACTTTTTGAACTTTATATATACAAACCCTAAAAACCCCATGGGCGCCCATCTCTTTTTACATAACCGGCCATTGTGGCAAGGTCCTTTGTTTATTTCCCCCTTCTAGCCTTGTGCCTCTAACCTACACATGTTTAATGCTTTACAACTGGCACAAGAGGGAGCCTGGCGCTCTTTTACACGAACTTTTGGAGTTTTTTGAGGTGCCTTTCATTTAAAATTGAGCTTTTGGCCCCACCTTAGCTTTAGAGGCTGTCTGCGTATCTTTGCTCTTTTTCCATCTTCTTCTCGCTGTTTCATTCATTCTTCTGCCTTCTTGACTTAGGGTTAACATTACCCCCCTTCGAGACAGGTGCTAGTTTCATGGCACTCTTGGCTACTACTGTTGGGGTTTAGGAGGCAGTTGGGGAAGTAGTCGTGTAAGGGTAGGGCCGCGTGTAAACTCGGGTGCTCATGGAAGTAGGATAACAAGGTTGGTTGGAGAAGTCAAATGGATAGCAAGTGGTTGACGGGGGCCTCCGAAGTCGGTGGTTGGTCTCCTTTGTGATGCTTGGAAGGAAAAGGTGTAGTGCTCTACCTAAGGGGGTGTGATCTTATTGTGTAGTATATTGTGCTTGTGCTGGAAAAATGGGGAGTTGGGTCTAACCACAGGCTAGCTTGGGTGATGTCCCACACTTGAGGACCCCATTCGTACAAAGGAAGGTGCGGTGCAAGGAGCTTAGGGTGACAGGTCTAACCATATGCGAGTGGTACCCTCCTAGGTATGTCTTGTCCTTAATGTGCCCTAAGCGTGAAGTGGGGGAGAAAAAAGGGCAAGGGGGTTAGGAGCAGGGCTAGTCGACGGAAGCCACAAAGCATGCCTAATGTGAGGACCCTAGGTGCAGTGACTGTGCTTCATGTGGTGCTAAGTGCTTCTGTTAGTGAGTTGTTTTGTTCATTTCATGCGTAATGTTCCTCTTGCTCTTCCTTGGATGCTTGTTCGTTCTCTTTTTCTTTTTCTTTTTCTCTCTTTTTTTTTTGGATAGTATTACACTAGTAGAACGACAGCCTGTACCTAATCTTCCTCATCTGATTTAGGCGGGGAAGGGTGTCGGATGGATTTGCTCAAAAATTGATGGCTTTGCATGTATCCTTTGAGATTCATGCGGACGTGGAGGGAGGTGGTAGAGAGGAAAGGATGGTTGCATCTAGTGAATTGGCTGTCGTTCATATCCTCTAGGAGAGCTAGGCAAAAAGAGGGCACAGCTGTCGATGGCGTTAGGGTCAAAAAAGAGGGGAGGTAGGTCACGTTCTTGTGGGGTCGGGTCCTGCTTGAGTAGTAACTTAAGTAATCTAAGATAATTACAGGTAGTTATAAAGGCTGGATCGGGGCATGAAGAGAAGTCCATGAGAAAACGCGTCATGGAATCATTTAGGATTCCTGAGTTGAGGAGGAGAACATGTTCAAAGGAGGCGGCATTGGAGTTGTAGATGATGGGGAAATCATGACACTCATGGAGGGTGGCAACAAAATCCACACCTACCCTACGAGGATACGCCACGAATGTGGGGTCATTCCTCTCATAGGGCAAAGTGTTACAAAAATCCATCCAGGCGAGCATGCTAATGTCGCATACTCGCCTCCTCCATAGGGGTTGGTAGTTGTAGCCCTGTACAGTATGTGGTATTTCAAACACCTTGTTTTGCCAAAACTCTGCTTCTTCCTTTCCCCATAGAGTGGGGGGCCTCTCCCTTTTTTCTAGCCATTTTTGTCCTACTCGGCTGCCAGTTGCGATCACCTCCTCCATCACCTTGATCGGTAGGACCCTCTGCAGGCTATTAGGCATGAGGAAGCTGAAGGTGAATGGGTCTTTTTATTTTTCTTGCTGTTCCCAAATCACTAGCTCCGCGTGGAATCCAGCAGGGAGATCATTGGGGCACGGTGGGAGGGGTACGGATGGTTGCACGATCGGTTTGGCTCTTAGCTGCTTCCTGGTTTCTTCAACTAACTTTCTTCGTCTCTCTCTTAGTGCGGCTTGTCTTTTCGCAGATGGATCAATCTGTTGCTGTTCTTGGACATGCGGTGAGGGGGATTGTGGGATTACCTCTTCTCTGATTCTCCCCATAACAAATTCAAGGTCAGCCTCCTCCCCTACCAGTCTTCTAGTTGTGCTCCTTCTTCAAAGCCCATTGCGTCCATTTCCTAGGGGTTAGGCCGACCAGTAGTAAGTACTTCCGTTGCTCTTCTAGGATCAGCCTAACCTTTGCAGGTTCGGGTGGCATTTGTAGTCTTGCATGCAGGGCTCTACGTGCGATGCTTAGTTTTTTTTGTACCACCTCCAATGAATCCTTTCCCTCTTGGTGGGTTGTGTCTAGTAGTGTGTTGATGAATGTATGTTGCTAGGCACAAAAGGCTGTCTGGGCGGCATCTGCTTTACTTTCTACGAGGATTTTTTCTTTCTCCACTAAAGTGAGGCGCCGTGCCAATATCTTCACCCTTTTTTCGTTCTACGCTGCCCATTCCTATGCTCTCTTGTTCATTTCTTCCATGCTTTCCCCTTGCTTTTGTGCTAGGGTTACGAGCTTCTACTCTTGGGCTTTGAGTTCCCTGCTCATGTTCTTGTGCTCTTTCCTTCCCAAGTGTAGCTGATCGGTCATAGACTCGATCTCTTTTTGCTACTGCTCCCTCTCTCACTTTCTCTCCTCTTCTTTGGCATTCAATTCCTCCATCATTTCCTCGATGTTGGCGATTTTCGCCTCCAATTCCCCATGTTGCATCAGGAGCTTATATTCTCTCTACATCTGCACCAGTTCTTGATTCTCATCCTCGAGCCTCTACTTGTAGCTCTCCTTGATGTCCTCCTTGGCCTTTATTTCCTGCTTGAGGTCAAAGATTTGTCGTTTCTGCATGGCTATTATGCAGGTTTTTTCAAGTTGGAAGGCGGCTATCGACTCCTTTTCCGCCACCAACTCAGCCACAACCATCCTCTTTTCCTCCTTAGCCCTCTCCAATTGGGAGAGAAACTTAGCAACGTACTCGTTGTAATTGACTAGTGGCATCATTGTTGTGTGGATTGGGGTGGTTGAGGCTTTCACTCTCTGACACTTCTGGTCCTGTCTCGACTCACCATCTGCGAGCTGGTCTCTTTTGCCCCATGGCCATGGTCTCCATGCTCTTTCCCTGGGCCATTTCTTTATTGATAAAATATTGCATCCAGGCCACGAAGTTGGAGACCTCCATGTTGGTGGGGATGCTAGGGGTGAGGGTGGTTGGTTCAGTGGAGGGCACAATGAGGGTGGGGATAGGATGGAGAAGGGCCTTGCCTTTGCCTTCAAGGACAGCGGGCGGTGTGACTTTTGGTACCTACGTGCTAGAACTAGGCCCTTCTTCCCTCAATGGGCTCCAAGCTCCCAGATCATCAGCCCTACACTGTTGCTCAATGGATTGTCATGTGGCTTCGACCAAGTCCTCCTTTTCCTTCCTTCTTAGTTCATCTTCTTCCTTAGCAGCTCTTCTTTGCCTTTCTTCTTCAACTTTCCTGTACTCTTCCTCCAATTTCTCTGTTTCTTCATGTTATTTCCTTTTCTTCTTCTCGGCCTCCTGTTTTGATACCTTTTTAGCCTTGTTGACTTCTTCCTTTACTTTTTCTTCTTCCTGTTTCTTCTTCTTCTTCTCTCTCTCCTCGGCCTCCTTGAGAGATTCTATTTTTGCCCTTTCCAAATCCTCTTTCTCCTTCTTGCGGCCTTCATCTGGCTTCTTTTTCTTTTGTGATGTCTTCTTCTTAGGTTTCTTGGCCTGCTTTTTGCCCGATTGTTCTTCTTGTTCCTACCTTTCCTTATCAGTCTTGGTCCTGTTTCGCTGGACCTCTCTTGGTCCTAGTGAGGGGGTAACCTGTCAAGTGTTTCTCCTTCCCCTTCTTCTGCATCTTGTGCCTCCTTCACTACCTCTTGGATGAGCGCAGTCAAAATGCTTCCATAGGCAATAAATGAGGCCTTGGACGAGGCCTTCTTTCTTTCCATGGCCTTGGAAGCTAGGGACTCTCCTCATGCTGGTGTGCTTCCTAAAGCCAGTGCTGTAGCTGCCTGGTCGATGGTTTTGCATACATAACCGTTCCAGTCGACTTCATGCAGGGTGTGAGCTGCTACGTTCTCCAGCACACAGACACGCTAATTCGATGCATTAAGGCATTGTAGCATTGGCTAGAGAAGAGCATGTGTACTAGCTTCGCTTGCAATCTAGCTTTCACATCAGGAATGTCCTGGATGCTGATGCTGTCGTTAGTTAGCACATCCTCCTTTTTCATTTTCAGCTTGGCGTACACATCCCTCTTCTACTTCTTCTCTATCTTTGGCTCCAGTTCCAATGCCTTCTCCACCAAGGCAGGGGTTAAGTGAACTTGTACCTGTTTGGCGTTTTCTCCCCTTCCTATCGTGACGGTGCCGCACTCATTGTCAGGGTTGCAAAACCTTAAAAACTCCACACACTTTGTGTGGTCAGGTTCTTGCGCAAATTTTTCGAGGTACTTGGTGAAGTTGCATTGTTTGATGACTCTCTTGGCCGCATCCTCCTTGGCCACCACACCCTCTATGTTATGAATGGTTTGGAACTTAAGCTGGTTGTAGGTGCGGCTTTCAAGAGTGATGCTGTATTGCGCTCTTTCCTCTTCCGTGAACGGAAGTGGGTGGGCACGGTCTTGCTACGACATCTTTTGTTCGTGTCATAATCCCAAGTTTCCATTAGTGCTTCCAAATTAATAATTCGCAAGAAAAGTCATAGTTTAAAAAGAAGGAATCTATATGTTTATTAAATGAAAGCATTAAAATCCCATCCAATGTAGAATCTTCCCTTCCGACTTTAACTTTTTGCCCTTTATTTCAAAGTTCTCTTGCCATTTCCCTACCTCGCTCGTTGTTTACGTGTTTATGCACTTTGCTTGATTTTCCTTGGTTTTAATTTTATTCACCTCACTCCCCTCCCCTCCTAGCTCTAGAAGAATCCTTCCTAGGATTGAAGGTTTCGGAGGTCAAGGACATTCTGCAATGGGCCTAGGAGTTACTGGCGTAGGAACCAAGTGTAGAAATTGGGATTGTACTCTAACTGAGCTTCGCGGTCTAGATCAAAAGGTCGAGTGTCCATGTATGTAATGTAAATGAGAACATATGTTAGAAAGTCACTAGAGGTGACGCGGCTAGCAATATGTAGCTCTTCCTCAGTTAGTAGGCGATCGAGGTAAGGGTGTCCCTTGATGTGCTCTTCCAGGGGGCAATCACGAAGAGTGGTTAACACTCTATACGAGATTGGCGTGACATAAGTGGGGTCGTACTCCGCTATTTTGATTGCGTGGCGCTGCTCAGTGTTTGTCATGACTCGGCACCCTTCTACTTCCCATTGCAACCTAAGAGTGTACCAGTGCCTCAAGAATGGGGATTCAGTCTCAGCAAGTTTGGATAATTCTGCAATTTCTTGGTGGTGATGGCAGAAGTGATTTGTTGATCATATGATGTGATGAGGCGCTATTTGAGGGCTTGCTCTTTAGAGATCTCGTTGTTGAGCAATACAGCAGCGGAGTTAGCTACCTTTGCGAATGCAAGTTGAAACGTCTCCCAAGAACAAGCCATCGTATGAACTTCGGTTGCAAAAGACTCGGGCAACAAGCCTAAGTCCAAGCGGTCGTAGTTTAGAGCTAGCTCTTTGAAGGTGGCATTGAGCCGTCTAATGCAATCAACCATGTCATCCCCTGTATCTTCGGCTAGATCTGAGGCTAGTGTCAAAAATGATTTCCGCTCATAGGAGGGTTTAAGACATGCTGGTGGTTGGGGTTTGATAGCACTAGAACCTTTGACAATGGATAGTTGTGGTTGCGAGTGTTTTTGAGGTTGCGGTTGGACTTCTTGGCTTAGGACTGGGGAAGTAGCAGCTACTTCTCATGGACTGCTGCCTTCAAAGTGGATCATTGTAGTTGGATGGGCTCTAGCGGGTGATGGCTCATGTGATGATGTCTGTCGTTTGGGCCGATAGGCTTTTTTGACTCTCTTTGGCATGTGTGTGGATGAGCTTGATGGATGTGGGCGTGGGGAGCACTACAGTTTATGGTTTTGAGGTTCTATAGGGCTCGGGGTGATCAAGCTTGGGGGCGGCATATGAGTGGTGTACTTGGCGATGTGGGCTTTAGGGATCCATATCTAGGCATTCCCCTCATAATAGCATTGCGCATGCAGGAGGGCCTTAGGGACCCACCTTTGTTTGATCATGCACCGATTTCTGTAACTACGCCATGGGTTCCTAGGTTTAGAGCTTTGGCTCTTATGAGGTTGTGTGCGGCGACTCCTATAGGCGGTGGTTGTAGCTGTTTAGGCCTCCATTGAAAACTAGGTTATTGGGCTTTAGCTTTTGCTGCCATGAGCAACGATTCTTAAGAGGTGGTGGGTGGTGGCTGAGCACTACCCTTCTCCTTAGATTTGGCTGCTAACAGTTCTACCGGTGGCCGTGCGGACTGGGGTGAGGTCGCGCAGCCTTGTTAAGTTGTAACAATGCGGATGCTGCCTATGGCGAGGTGAATGCGCTGCAACTCATAATCAATGTTGCAACAAGTTTTCTTTTTGAAGGTTCACCCTAGCAGTGTCTCCGTGCCTACATCCTTGGCATCTTGCAGCACGTAGCAGATCATTGGTACAGTCTCAGACTCGATAGAAACGATGTCCCTGCACTTGCTGAGAAGTGCGTATGAGCAACCCCCATATGGGCTTAATTTGGCATTAGTGGGTTGTAGTGGTGGTTTGCCAAGTTGGATCCAATGATCGTGAGTCAAGACATTGAAGTCCGCTCCCTCGTCAATCAAGGCATTGAAGATGCATGTTCGCTTGGCAGTGATCATGATGTGCATGTATGTGGGTTCCACAGTTTCCTCATCCTCATCATCGATTTCGGTGATGGTGGCTACTCATACTTTGATATGCGGTTCCAACATTGGTGGCTCATGCAAAGGATGCGCGGGAGGATAGTACTTCTTGACACGGCTGCCATTGAAAAAGCCTATTCCCTCACCGTCTAGAGTCTCGAGCTCAATGTTGCCCATTCGGCTGATTACACGGACTTTGAAAGGTCCAAGACCCCTAAACTTCATTTTTTGCTTATGCCCCTTAACTGAGTATAGGAGAACTAAGTCACCCTATTTGAAGTCGCGTTGCTTGACATGCTTGTCAAACCAGCTCCTGCATCGTGCCTTCTCACATATGAGTGCATGAGTGGCTAGAAGGCGAGTCTTTGAGAGGTGTTCGAGTTCAACTAGGCATTGCGTCCATGCCTCCTTTCCTTCCCACCACTCTTGAAGTGCGATTCGCAGGCTAGGCATGAAGAATTCTACAGAGAGAATTGCTTCAGTTTTGTAGGTCAGCCTAAAGGGAGTCTGTCTTTTGTAAGCCATGTGATAAGCCCACAAGGCTGCCATCAGCTTGTTATCCCAGTCACTGCGCGAGGCAGAGACCACCTTGGTTAGGACATTGACAATAATCTTATTCGTGGATTCTGCCTGGCCATTTGCCTGAGGGTAGTATGGAGAGGATTTCCGATGGATAATTAGAAAGGTGGATAGGAGATGTGCTATCACTTCATTGATCAAGTGTGTCCCTTGGTCACTGACTAGTTTGATGGGGTAGCCGAATCATGAGATCACTTGCTCCCACAAGAACTTGGCAGTCGTTTGAGCATCGTTCTTTCGTGTTGCTCTCGCCTTTGCCCACTTCATTAGGTAGTCTGTGGCCACAATGATGTATTTGGCTTGTGAATACTGTGCAATGGGGATGATGGGTCCTATAAAGTCGATTCCCCATTTTTCGAAGGGTTGTCGTGCAATGATTGGGGTCAACTCCATTTGATCCTTGCGAATTGGGACCTTTATCCGTTGACACTCGTCACAATGCTTAACAAATCGAACATAACGGTCATTGACAAAGACTTCAAACTCCTTGCGAAGCATATCTTTAAATATGGTGCACATGAGACATTGGAAGGTGGCAGGGGCATTAGTCCACCCGAAAGGTATGACTATGTAAGCAAAGACACCCCACTTGGTGGCAAAGGCAGTCTTATGCCTGTCGACAGGGTGCACTTACACATGATTGTATCCTGAGAATCCATCTAGAAAACTGTAGGCCTCCTTGCCTGCCACTCTTTCAAGCATGTGCTCAGTGTATGGCAATGGATAATTGTCCCTTTTAGTAGCAGTGTTCACCTTCTTGTAATTGACGTACACTCTACATTTTTTGTTTTTCTTCATCACGATGACTATGGGTGATACCCAGTTGGTGTGCTCAATTTCGTAAATGAATCCCGCTCTCATCAGCTTATCAATCTCTTCCTTGACAGCATGAGCGTGCTTTGGATTCATTGGGTATGGTCATTGCTTCATCGGCATTGCATCTAGTGTCATGGGTATATTATGAGTCACTACACTCGGGTCTACCCCTTTAAGCTCTTCCAGGGACCAAGCAAATACATCTATGTACTCTCGTAAGAGAGCGACAAGACTCGTTTCTTCTTCCTCAGTCAAGTTATCGACAATGAAGGCTGGTCGGGGTGTCTCCCCTTCCTGGGCTAAGTTCACCTCCTTGACCCTGGCTGGTCCCTCGATTGGTTTGCTTGTTTGCCTTGCTGTTTGGCACCCAACAGGATCACTACCTTATCTCCTTTCTTGAATTTTGTAAATCTTTTAGGGAGGTCCCGCGATTTTCACTGTTTGTCTGTTCATGTGTCCTTGGGTTGGTTCGCCCTTTTCTGCTTCAATTGTCTACACCTCAGGTGGACGGGTAGGTCCCCATTGGTGCATTGGGTCTTGGGTGGCCTAGGTATTTCTGGGTCGCTATTCGAGCTTACCTCCGACTCAGAGTCGAACTCGTCGTCTTCGCTAGAAGAGGGGGTCTCCCCTGGTGGTCATAGTTCAGATGGTGATTCTGTCCTAAGCACCAGTGCCACTTCTGGTTGAGCTAGGCATGCTTACTCAAGGTTTATGGCTCCTACATGTTCTAACTAAGTGCGATCACAATCCATGCGCATGATTCCTCGCTCTATCCTGTAGACACTCCTCTTTTGTGGCTTGGAGTTTGCTCGTATTTGTTCTATTTCGTGTCCCTCAGTGTCGTATTCTACCGTGTCCATCTCGCCCTCACTTCCATCATTGAAGGATTGGAAATCTTCGTACTCGTTATCAGAGTCCTTTGCATCAGACTGCTGATCATCTCCTAGTGCTTGGCTAGTTGTACATAAGATTCAAGTCATGCACCCTAGTCCATTGCCACTTGGATTCGCTTAATAGATCCTGTAGTGGTTTGAAGTTTAATGTTGAATTGTCAGCCAGCTTGTCTATTAAGTATTCTAGAGCCTCCTGGAGTTCTCTCTTGTTGCTTGGCACTTGGAAGGTGACGAGCTTAGGTCTCCCAAGAAGGGTTCCTTCCATCATGCAAACTGGTACAGAGGGTGCGCTGTCAAACGTGCCCATCATCTTAATGGCTTGCTCGTACGCCTCTTGATACGAGAACGGAAGGTTGACTGTAGCAAAGACATGCATCCAATCTTGCTCATCCTCTGGGCATGGGATATACTTGGTCAAGGGCCCATAAGACTTCTTGACTTGAGCGTCACCCTTGAGCATCGCAAAGATGGCATCCCGTCGACTGGTGAGGTCTTCCAAGTGTCCATCTCTACCCTCATAGCTTCCGTTCTGTTGCCTAAGAAGATCGAGCCGTTACCCCAATCTTCGATAACTCTGGCATTGCGCATCCAAGGTCGGCCTAACAGGATATCGTAGTCCACCCCCTTCATGACTATAAAATCGACAAAGAACTAGACACCTGCGATTTTCATTGGCCAGTTTTTAAGTACCCCAAATGGCTTCACTCTCATGCCGTTTGCTAATGTGACATTAAACCGAGCGGTCTTGACAGGTGGGTTTCCCCAGGTCTGTAGTATTGCATGGCTCAACACACTAACCTCGGCTCCCGTGTCTACGATCCCCTTTCTCATTGTGTCGCCTAAGGCTAGGACTGGTAACACTACATGCATCTCAGTGCCTTCCCAGAAAGCATTAACATGTAAGGGTTTTGGCAAGAGTGCAGCATTATACCCAATATTTGCATTTTTGCATCATGATTGTGCAGATCCACAGCTTGTTCTTGTGACCCCTCAACCCACTGCTTGAGGTCTTGCCATAGGGTGGGGCGCTGCTTAAGCATGTCTCCCAGGCTTAACATCACAGGGGTGGTCACTAGCGTGGTAAGGAGTCTGTCGGCTGCTCGTCCCTCTCCTAAACCAGATTGTTTTGGCCAACGGCCATGACTGATTTGTGGGCTTGCAGCATCAAGGCTTGGCCTAAGCGATGTTGCTTGCAGTATAGTTGCATCTCTTGACTTTGGTCGAGAGGGTGAGACCACCATGCTTATGCTGGGGAGATCATCGATCTCGTCCTCTAGGATGGGCTCAGCATCCCTTAAGTACTCTTGGGCCTCTTTCACCCAGTCCTTCACTTTCTCTATGGCCTCGTGTTGGTGCTTCGGATACGGGTATTCCCCTACCTTGGCACTTCCCTTTTCGGCCGTCTTGGGGGCTGAAGTTTCCGCCTCTGCGTCCATGACCTTCTTTCTAGCAGGCAAAGTTGTAGCACT
Source organism: Lygodium microphyllum (assembly GCF_053477565.2). Lineage (NCBI taxonomy): Eukaryota > Viridiplantae > Streptophyta > Polypodiopsida > Schizaeales > Lygodiaceae > Lygodium > Lygodium microphyllum. Next base: position 82,383,219 of record NC_141142.1, on the reverse strand, counting down.
CTTAGTTTTCAGTGCGATCTTAGCCTCCGACCTCTTCTTTCTTCGCCTGTGGCTCTTCTTCCCTATTGAGGCTGCATCAAGGTTGTTGTGTCCTGGTAGTGATATGCCGACCTGCTTTGTTTGGGCACGGGTCATGACCCGCAACGGGATGGGTGTGGCCTCCCCATCAAGGTTCTTGACACCAAACAACCCCAATGGAACAGATGGTACATCAATTGAACTTGTAGAAGGTTTCCACTTTGGGCAATTGACGAAGAGATGGGTGATTCTACACTCAATGCACCTTAGGTCAGCTTTGTCTCTGTTCTACTGCTCCCTCTCGGGCCAACGTGATGAGACATGACCTGGGTGATCACAAGTCCAACAGATGATTGGATCCTGTGTCTGCCCTCCTAGGCCTCTACCTCATCCTCTCCCCAATGCCATCACCGATACTGGTCGATAATCCATAAGGACTACGTTTCCCTCATCGTTGTGAGAGACATAAGGGTATAAGTAAGTCTCTTCCTCATTTGGCTCTTCCACATAGTGGACTGGAGCATCACTCGACGGATGGGTTACATAGGGACCAGGCGGTCTAGGTATACCTGTAGGGTTTATGTCTACCCTAGGGATAGTTGGATTAATGTCGTTAGGCGCAGGAAGGGACAATGAGGTTCCCCTTCCGAAGAGTGGTTGCGGCCTATTCGCTAGGTATAGCTGACCGTATGGTTGGGAGTACAGAAGTCTTGTGGATAATCTGCAATGCACGATGTCGTGACCGAACCTGTTGAAGTTAGCACAAGGTCTCGACCGAGGGTCTTGACACTTGGCTGGCAAATGGTTTCTGCCACAGTACACACATTGGACGTGTGGGCGCGTGGGTCATCTCCATAGGTGTTGCAGCTTGACTATCTCCATCTTGACATCAGCCAAGTCTTGGTTTGTCTTGGTGGCCTTCCCCTTATCTTGGGATGATGGAGCTGGTCATTCACTAGAGGTTGACGCTCTTTCTGAACTTTGCGAGTTGGCTTCTTCTGAGTTGGAGCTCCTGGAGTTCTGCTCTTTCAGCTAATCATCAACTTTGATGGCTTCCTAAAAAATCCTAGCTAGCGCATCTCGCTGCAAGCTCGAGTTGGCAACCAGAGCCTTATACAGTTCCTCTTTTCGAATTCCGCTGATGAACACAATTGAAACTGCTCTTTCAGTCGGTCGTTCGCCTATAGGGATTCTCTTGAAGGGGCTCCTCACGTGGGTTACATAATCGTGAATTTCCTCCTTCTCTCTCTGCTTGACATTCATCAGTCGTACTAGCAGATTGTCGGAGATCCAGGCTCGGCAAATCCCTTAATGGAGAGATTCTTGAGGCTGTTGAAATTTTCTCGCTTTGCGGTGTCTAAGCTTGTATACCAAGTCCTGCTATCACCTAAGTAGAGCCCAAATGCTTGAGAGCGCTAAGTAAGATTGCTGAGGCCGTTGGCTTCACAAACTTGCTCGAATTGCTCTACAAAGCTGTATGGATTGTCATGGGGTTGGTACTTGTTGAGCTGCTTTGTAAACTATTGGGATTTTAGACTGGCTCTTAGAGCCTTGGGTTGCTCCTAATCCTACCAACAGTGAGGTCACCAATGCTACAACACTTTGCTCTGCTGCGGTGTTGTCTAGCAATCACTTCATAAGAAGCTCACTCAGCGTTAAGTCTCCTTCTAGGGCTCTCTCGTGATCCATTCAGTTTCTGTCGGCTAAGTTCAGCACTCGCTACACCTCACACAACTCCATGCTTTGCCTTTGACTCCTAGCATGCTGGTCTCTATTGTATGTGGCTATGCTTTGCAACGCCTTGTGGGCTAGCTTTCTCTCTTCTTCTAAGTCTGCGATGATAGCATTTGCTATCCAACCACGGTGCTCATACCCGGCATGCGCATCGTAGCTGCTGACTAGTTGTTGAATAGCCTTTGGGAAGACACCTAAGTCGAGTTCCTCATTAGACCTGCGGTCTGAGCTTTCTTTTTCCATAGCCGAGTTCTCGTGCTCCACCAAGCTATCGATCAGGTTGAGTAGGTTTGTCAATCCACTTCGTTTGCACCGCTTGCTTGGTCCTACTTCGCGTCTTGATGGTTTATCTCTGTCTGTGGGTTCTCTCCTATTCGTGGGTTCCTTCTTGAGTGGCTTATCTGAGTGAGTTCCTTGACTTATTAAATACAATCCTCAATTTATCTCCACTCAGTGAGTGTGTTATTTCTAGTGCACTTGTGCTCAACTAGGCTTTCAGTTTTCCTTAAGTGCACTTCAAGTGCGAAAATTCAAGGTGAGTGTGGCAAACAGCCTCTAAGCGTCTTACACACCCTCACTTTGTTTTGGGCCTGATAGGCTTTGTCGATCAATTCTCTGACCGTCTTGACAGGATTTAGGGCTTTTCGGTTACGTTGCCTTCCTCATTTTTGGGTCCAATCGGGGTTTTATGGCTCAGCAGGTTGTCTCTAGGTCTCTAGGTTTCTAAGTATCGCGACAACCCACTCAAATTGCTAAGTGGCTGCGCCTTACGATTTTGTTTATTCCGTGCGGCAGAATCAAGTTCTAAGCATCAGGAGGGCTTGCGACAGTTTGTGCTGTTGAGCTCTAGCTGGGTCAGGTCAAATTTCTGAAAAGTTGAAGCAAATACGCACTTGGCCCAATTGGTCCGAATTGCAGGGGCCCAGTGGGTGACTCGGACAGGCTAAATCGCATTGGTCCGAGTATAAAAAATATTCGCGGGCCGAGGTCCGAGCGGCATCACTCAGATGGGCCGATTCAAGTGTTGGGCCGAGGGTCGAGTCGAGTCCTGGGCTAAGGGCCGAACTGGTAAATGGGGCCAAGTGGACTTTGGGCCGAGTATCGAGTTGGTAAAAGGGTTGAGTGCCGTCACTCAGATGGGCCAAGTGGACTATGGGCCGAGGGCCGATTTTGGGACTTGGCCTAACAACGGCCACTCGGACAGGCCAAATGCGGAGCGACAAATGTTGCGCGACGATGATTTCAATCAAATCTCACGATTCAGGCAATCACTCCAAGCACAAACTTCCAGATCCCAACTAAGGCACCAAGGGAAGTGATTGGTATATCTGGGGTGAGCGGTAGGCTCTTAGATGATGAGAACGAATCGAATCTTTGCAAGGGCTCTCTCTCTCTCTCTCTCACTGCAATGGTTGCAAATGAGCTCTCCCTTGGCCTCTTGGCTCTTAAACCCCCTCTCGGGTAAGGCTTTGATTCTCCCAATCACTCACTTGCCGACATTAAGCATCCCAAGTAAGATTTTTGCCATTTTTTGCACGATTTATGCCCTGTTTTGCCCTGTTTTGCAATAGTAAACCCTACCCTTTCCCGATTCGATTTCCTAATCCTATCCTATACTAAATGCAACAAGAATCGAAAGCAACAAATTGAAATGATTTCTCCCTATTTTCCAATCATCAAACAAACAAACTAACCCAAAATACTTACTTGTTTCAAAGATCAAAACACCCAACCTTCCTACCTATCTCAAGCTCCATTTCGGGGATGAATCCCTTACTTCGATGCTTGATATGAGGCGTGCAAGCGCTCAAGCTTGAATCTGTTGGTCCTGGCAACGGAACCAAAATGTGGGAGCTCAAGCTGAACCACCAAGACCCATAGACCGCTTATTGTTTCAAGCATTCCAAGCGAGTTCTAATGGCTACCTCTCACATAGCCGATGCATCGTCGATCCTACGAGTGTAGTGAGCTTACCTTGATGCCGATATGAGTTGCCTTCTCTCTCGCACACACCGATAGCTCCACGATCCTAGATGCTAGCTCAAGCATCCTCAAGCCTCCTCCATCTCCAAGCTCCATCCGCCATAGAGCCGTGTGCGCAAGAGAAGAGAAGAGAAGAGAAGAAGAGGAGAGGAGATGGTGAAGAGCTTCACCTTCTTGACCCCTCACTCTCACACACTCACTCCCTCACACTCCCTCTCTCAAGAACACACACAAGCAAGGAGAGGAGAAGAAGAGAAGAGCTCTTGTTAGCCACACACCAAAGAATGAGCTTCCATTCACTTTTTGAATTTTATATATACAAACCCTAAAAACCCCATGGGCGCCCATTCCTTTTTACATGACCGGCCATTGTGGCAAGGTCCTTTGTCTATTTCCCCCTTCTAGCCTTGTGCCTCTAACCTACACCCGTTTAATGCTTTACAACTGGCACAGGAGGGAGCCTGGCACTCTTTTACACGAACATTTGGAGTTTTTTGAGGTGCCTTTCATTTAAACTTGCGCTTTTGGCCTCAACTTAGCTTTAGAGGCCGCCTTCGTATCTTTGCTCTTCTTCCATCTTCTTCCCTCTTTTTCATTCATTCTTTCACCTTCTTGACTTGGGGTTAACACATTGAAATGAGTGCCAAGTACATGCCTTTATAGCTTTTTGGATAGAACCACTTTTCTTTTCTATGCTTATGGGATTTTGGACATCTCTTCTTAGGGCTACTCGAGCATACATCTTGTCATCTCTGTCATACAAAGCCTCTTCTGGGCAAGCCTCTATATTAGGCATCATTTGCAATTCTCAACACCCCCCCTCAAATGATGAGTTTCTACACCTGCTGGAATTTGCTCCCCCTACATGTAGACATGGACTAGGAGACTAGCACTTTGGCAGCCTTAGTTAGGTCAAGCTTGAAACTTTACATTTTTGGTAGGGTTTGTTGCATCCACTATGGGAAGCACATCCACTAAGGGAATACGAGATCCATGATGGAAAATTTTTGCAAAACATTTTGTTTGTAGTAAGCGAAAAGTATATTCTTCTTCATGCTTCTTTGGCATTCTTTGAACTTCTTCTTTGTCTTCGTGCTTTTTTTTCTCGTTGTGCTTCTTATCCCTTTTGTTGGTGCATGATACTTCTCTTTTTGCTTAAGTCTTCTTGACACTGTCGTTTTGCTTCATGCTTTTACAAGTGAACACACTAATGGGTACATGGGCTTGGTTTGACAAACTCTCATGCATGAGACGAATTTTGGGATACATGAATTTTTGGATTTTATTTGGCTTAATGGATAGATAATCACTGAAAGGGCCTGTCACGGCATTGGATTTTGGAGAAGTGTAGGTGTGAACAAGTAAGTGTGGGAGAAAGAGAGGATGAGCTAGTGTGAATGGACTTTAAGGACTAGGGCTTTAACCTTAGTATTAGCCTTTAAGAAAAAATAAATCGAAATGAAGATAATGTCAAATTGCATAAGAAAATGGGACTAGTTGAAGATCTTCATTCTCGTCTTGTGCGATTCCTTCTTTACTCTTCGATTGCAGCGAATTGTGGACAATATTGGCTAGGAGGCTTCTTCCTTGAGCATAGCATTTGCAAGTTATTTCTCAGCTTTCAACATAAGCTTAGAATTCACCTCCATATATTGCATCAGTAGTAGGCAGCGCTCTTCTATCTTTTTGCATGATTGTACTTTGCCATCTACTCCTCTAGTTGGAGTCCTGGGTTCAAACCTATTGCTTGCTTTTACCTGAGTGTCTTGAACTGTGCAGCTTTGCTTGTTTGACAAGCTACCTGGATGCAGCCTGCATTAGTCTTCTTCTTTTCCAAAGGCGATAATAGCACGCTCAATGAGATGGTAGCTTGGTAATGAGCTTCAAATGCGACACTGATGCTAGCTCTCAGTGTGACAGAGATTGCTGGCCATCGATGGGCATAATGAAAGTCATCATGGATGGCTATGAACATCTAGCAGCTATTAATGAAGGTTGTGGTAGCAATGAGTATTTAGTTATTCAAAGATCCTACTCTCTTGCTCAATCTTTTGCTTTCTCTTCTGGATCAGCTATGTCTCACTGTCAATTCACAGATGTAGATCAAATGGTTTGGACGCACTCTTCCCCTTTTTCAAAAGTAGCCAATCTCTTCTTCACTTTCTCTTTTTGTCATTTTCTTTCTTGAATGCACATTCGGGCCCCCCCTTTCTCGACTTCCTTTGAGGGTGCTACTGTCTCGACAACTTTAAGCTCCTTGGTAGGCTTCTCAACACTTGGTTCTGTCTTCACCTCATGCGTAGTCTTGACCTCAACTACAGTAACCTTGATTCACTCCTCCTTCACAATTCTTCTATCTATCTGCAGCAGATATGATATGGCTCAATGAAAGAGAATAAAGCACAATGATGGATAGCTAGAGCTGGTTACATTAGTTATCGAGTTCAAGATGGAAGTGATTGCGCTAGTAGATCTGAGATACAAGGCAAAGGTTGAGCAAGGTAGTGAGAAGGAGATAGAAGATGAGGCAAAGGAAGTTAGGGAAGAGAGTAATCAATCCTTCGACCTTACCAATCAATAATGACAAGAGCTGAAAAGATAGTGAGATGCTAAGTAGAGAAGGATGGGCTTAAGGTATGGATATGGCAGAGGCCCTTAAGGTGGGTTCAACTCCTACTATCCATTTATGCTAGAGTATGACTCACTAGTGATGCTAGAACTAGCTCGCCATGGGTCTGATACCATGTCAAGAAACACGAATCTAGAGCTAGATCAGCTATGGTGGACACATGATACATTATGAGAATGAGGAATTGTAACTCAAGTGAATAAGATTCCAAGATAGATTAGCTTGGACTCATAAACACAATCTTGAGTGACTCAAATTGATTGTACCATTACATTGAAATGAGAGTCAAGCACATGCCTTTATAGCTTTTTGGATAGTACAACTTTTCTTCTCTATGCTTATAGGATTTTGGACATCTCTTCCTAGAGCTACTAGAGCATACATCTTATCATCTCTCCCATACAAAGCCTCTATATCAGGCATCATTTGCTATTCTCAACAGTGCTTTCTATGTTGTTGCCACATCTGTGAGAGATCGGAAAAGATTGAAAGAACCTATGCAAGTGACTCAAGGAGACATGCCTAATTAGAGACTCCCTAGTTGTGTCCTACCCTTGATAGGCCTTGAGTTAACATGGAGGAATAGGAAGCGGGGCTAGGGAGTTAGGGTTGGAGTTGGTCAACCAAGGCCGTTGGGAATACCTAAATTAATGATTCCTAGGTATGGTTCCACATTTATGCATGCTTTTTTTTTTTTGGGAAACACGTCATAGTACAAAATAACTTTCCAACCTCGATGAGGGGTATACAATGACAACATCAGGAGGTTTGCAAAGGCTCTTTAGTAGAGATAGCTCTATCGATATTAAAGAAATACTAATAGAGTGGTTCATGGGACACAAGGTAGGATATCCCTAGAGATTGTGGCTTGGTTGCTAATAGAATTTTCACCAGTGATATGAAGCTTGTCTTTTTATTGTACTATGACTTGTGTGTGGAAAAAAAGAATATTTGAGGGGGTGCCTATGAAGGCACACTTGAACATGGAGAATGATCTTCACAGATGTGGTCATTAATGTCTCTTCTGGTGAGGTGTTCCATGTAGGTCTTCATTGTGTGGTGTCTCTTTTGGGAAATTCTTCAAGGGAACAATAGTCCTTGATGACTTGGAACATTTGATCCTCCAACTTAATCACTACTCTATCCTACATTCACTTGATCAAACATGAGAGTACATGCAATTGAGATGCTTTAAACTCCATTAATAGGGCTCTATTTGAAGAAGTATTACATATTTGAGTTAAGTTGTGTTGAACTTAATTCTAGTTGCCTCTACTTGACAATCATTGCTTGTAGAGTGTGCATTGTTTTTCTCTATTTAGTTTGGTCTATACATAGTTAATGAAAATATATTTGATCTTAATTCTAGTTGCCTTTACTTGATAATCATTGCTTGTAGGGTGTGCTTTGTTTTCTCTATTTAGTTTGATCTATACATAGTTATTGAAAATATATATGATTTTTATATACGCATTTACAATCTATGACTACATGTCACTCCAAGATGTTAAAAGCCAATTTTAGAACTCAGGATTATACTCTAGTGTAACACAACCATTGAGGAGTCGTGGGAACTTTACTATGAAGGATAAGTATTATGCAACATTCAGTATTATCATTCCTTATCCTATCTTGCTAGCAGCATGTAGCTCCTCTTCCATTAGAATTTTGTCAACCAAGGGATATTCTAAGATGGGTCCTACTAAATCCATACCTCGAATAGTATCCAATACATGGAAGGCAAAGGGGCTACATAGGTCGAGTCACTTTGAGACTGTCATATGTCTCACTACTCCATTGAGATAGTTGGCCTTTAAGTTCAGCCCCATCGAAGCTTGATTATTAAACCAACATTTCTAAAATTTTATTTGTCCCATAGCTTGTTATTTGAACTCCTCTATCTTAGACAAGTTGTGCTAACAAAGTACTTCACTAAATATAACTATTAAGCGGTGATCTTTCACTTTGTTGTCTGAGATGTGCCACAGAACATTGTTTGTAAGCTCATTGTAGTGCTCACCAAGATGTTCTTGCTCTTGTCATGTTAGTAGATATGCTAAGTATTCCTCATGTTCTTTAGGCAATGTGTTGATCTCACTGTGGATGTAGATACATGAGAGCGACGTCAACCTAGAATCCAGTTTTATGCTACACTCAATGGCATTCCTATTTTCTAAGGGAGCTTACTCATTTACCATTTCTTCTAGGGTTTTGACTATTGATCCAAGCTTTAAAATGGTGGGAGGTTGAAGGAGCACAATATTGCTTGTGCTTTGGGGGCTCTCATGGGTATCCTGAGGCTTCCTAGCTACCCTATCTTGTTCATTATCAAATGTGACATGTATAGTCACAAACAATTCTATCTCCATACTTGATCTGGCATCATGCTCTTAGTTATTAGTGAGTCCATCTTTATTTGCAATGTATGGATGCACTTGTTGCTTAGAATCCTTGGAACTTTTGGAAGCATTCATAGACTTAACATTTATGGGAGAATCAACCATGGAGATATCTATGGATTGATTTTGTGTCAAGCCTATCAACTTCTTTCTCTTCTCCTTATGCCCCATTATTGTGGCTTCTACAACTGTTGCTTTTGTTTCTTTTGTTTTGTTTCTCTTGGATAATGAAGGTGCAGACTCTAGAGATTCTATGCCTTTAATTGGTTTGGCAGCTACATCACTAAGCTGCTTGTTATAGCGATCTCTTTTTCTTCCTTCTTCTCAAGGGGCTTCCCTAAATCATGTTGAGAAATATTGTTAGGCTACAATGATTCAATTGACTTTTGCTTTGAAGAATTGAGATTTTCAACTATCTCTTCTTTATTAGGCACATTAACCATGGTTATTGGTGATTGCTCTTGCTAGCTATGGAACCTTATCCTATTTCATTATGAATGGCTTCTCCTTAGGGATCTCAATTAGCATTGCCTCCATTGACCATTCCTTTTTAGGAAAATTAGTCTTCTCGTGTCCTTGGGGTCTCCTTAGATCTCTTGTACTATGCTAGTACTAGTCATGTGACAACTTTCGACATGCCTTGTTGGTGTGAAGTGCTAGGATTGTTGTAGATGGAGGTTTTGTCACTGTCTTGAGGGACATGCAAGTACAGTTCTTATAGTAGAAACTCTTAAGAACTAGAATTGGTTGGCAATCTTGTGGGTTACCAATTTTGGCCTAGTTTTGGCTAATAAGTTGAAGTCGCCTTTTTGGGAGTTGATTCAAGGCAAGATGTTTGATTAAACTCTATACTAGACCCAAGTAGAATCGAGTCAAGTTCAATAGCTCTATTCCCTAGTTCTTTCATGATTATTGGAAATGTTAGTTCAATTCTTTCTCATCCGTGCAATGCTCTCAACACTCTAACAATTCCCTTACTAGTAAGTTTGTCTAGTTTCCCTCCTTTGAATCCTTGGTTGCTACTTCCCAATTGTGATGGGCCTTGTGCCTGTTGACATTACTGAGTACATAAGCTTTCTTTTCAGATATTTAAATCCAATAATGTTCAACTTAGACTACTAGGACACATAGATCCTTATGAAATGTGTTTTCATTTTATGTTTCTTGGTATCCGAATGACTCAATGGTATTAAAAGTCATGCATTGTGTTATCCAACTACCCTTAAATGTGATCATTTGAGGGAGATGCCTAGCCTAGGGGTGGCTCAAGTGCCTCAACATCATAGGAATGGTGCTAGCCTCATGCTTCCCACGGTTGAAATGGTGTGAGATTTCAACTCTTGGTTTAATCTTGCAAAATTGCCACAGGCTTCTCTTAAGTCAAGATAATGGTTTGACTCAAGTAAGTCGTGTCAACAAAGGGTTTGAGTAGCTTGTGATTGAATTGGTCTATCCTAGAAGGAGTGAGGTCTCACTACAAGACCATTATGTTCCATGAGATTTCTGATAGTGCTTTGCCCTTCTTATGTCACAGTGCAAGATCTACCATAATTTTTAGTGCTTCAAATAGGCTCTTTTGCCACTTGCCAATTCTCATGATACCTTCAAAGTTATCTATGTGGGTGATTTTCTAGGAACTTTGATTCTCACATCAAGCTAAGGAATGCCAAATTAGGATGCTTTAATGCCTCATGTTGTGTGTTAGTGGAAACCTAATGGGACCTATTGATGAGGGGTGCATAGGTTGCTTATGGTGCAACAATCATCTCATGATGATGATATGCAACTATGCCTAAGGCTTTGGAGAGTGAGTGGTTATCATGTGGAGTACTAGTGATACCTAGCCTAGTGTCTATGGATGCTTGTCTAGAAGTAACTTGTTGTGTTAGTCATATTTTATTATCTAACCTTCTAGTGATTATAGTATTCTTGCACATGTAAGCCTAAGCAATGTGAGGTGTGTTTATTTGTAACCTAAAGTTCTAGGTGTGTATTTGTGGACGATCCTATGACATTCTAGCTTGAGATGCAAGCCTAATTAAGGTGGGTGGTACTACCGGATTGTCTAGGGTTAATGTTGGTTGCTTGGGTTTGAAATGCCTAAGGTGTAACACGATTCAAGATGGAGCAATTCAAAACGTAATCTTCTCCTGGTTGACTTGTGGTATAAGGTTGGTGTGATGTAGTTATTAACATGCATCGTGTCAATTGAATGGAACACTTCTCAAATGACGACTTGACTATTTGATACTTGAAGTCTCAATCATACTTATGCAGTTAGCTATTGATAATTCACTCCATTCTAGGTGACTATACTAATGATTGAAGACTCAACACGTATGACAATTGAAAACTTAGATGTTTAGCTTATTCCATTCTTCCATGATCATTAGAGAGTGGTGATGCCAATTGTATTGGCCACCTATTTGATGATGATTGACATTAGACATGGTTCAAAAATGATTATTGGTTGGTCACATGTAAACTTAATTCATGTGGCTACTTGTCAATTATCATGGTCATGGCCCTCTATGTCAAAATTGCAAGTCAATGTTGAGATGACAAGCTCAACACATGCGGACATTAATGATGGACCGCCTGGTTAGATGGGTCCACACGTCTACACTTAGCATGTCGGTGGTCATTATGACTCTCACATGGCCACTGACTCATTACTTATTATATTCAGGTTGTTACACCTATTTACAGCTGGCATAGTTATAATGCCAGTCGACTAGTGTAGTCGGTTATGCATTGTTTGACTTAGTAGGCCACTTTCCTTTATGTTGTATCTTATCTATACTTTGTGTACATTGTAAAGTGTGTGGAAGAAGAAGAAGAAACTAGCAAGAAAACGTTTTGGCCTCCATCTCTCTTCTTGTCTCTTGAGTGAGCTTCTCCTTGTGCATTCTGTGTGTGTTTGGCGCAACATCTTGAGCAAGTCCCCCCACTACGTGATTCGTGACAGTCAAGAAGTGAGATCATGTCATCTAAGGGATTCACATGGATGTTTACCAATAATAGTGCCACTTGACAATCATCCTCATGGCAAGGCTTGGAATGTAGGTAGCGATGCTAGTGTCATCCTAGGATATGCCATGTTAGGTCATCATGTGCTCACTCTAGTCACCGAGGAATGTGGGATGATCAAGCTAGCAAGCTTGTATTGGCAATTTAGATGTTCAAAAGGGGTGGATAGAGTGGTAGTTGTGTGTAAGGATGAGGCCAAGTTGGCGGGCTAATCATTTACCTCAAGGGCCTTATTCGTCAAGCACTGGTGTGCCCATGATCAATGGTAGTGGTTGATTGAAAGCCAAGGTGGAATGATACTATATCATCCATCTGGGTGAAGACTAAATTTGGCCAAGGCCTTAAGGACTTGTTGTGGACAATTTGGACTAGGTGAATGTTATTAGCCCCCAAGAATGTTTGGTTCAAGTATTCGATTGCTCGTCTCCAGGAAGTCCATGACAGTGCATTTTTTGAGTATATATGGAATGTGTGCCATCACTAGCTAAAGTATATAATTATTAGTTGTTAGATAACCATAGTATGGGGGCTCATGCTTATGAATACATGCATGTGAGGTGTTCGCCAGTCTTAATCCAAGGTCCACCTTTTAGTAGTTCATCAGTAGGTTTCCCAAAATGATGCCACCTGGCGCTCCCTTGGAGTATCACGAGGTTTGTCACTTAGGCCCTACACTAAGTCTACATCGCAACAGAAGAGTTCTAACTGAGAATCCACTAGGATCGACATTAATTTTCAAGTTTTTAAAATCAGATGTGTCTCCTAACAGCCAGCTAGTGTTTGTAATTTTGAGTTCCCACTTCCTACAAGATTACTCGAACTGAAGCAGACTTTACATTGCACTTGGTTTAAAGAGAATGGGAGATGGAGGGGAGTGCGGTACATCAACCCTCCCACCCATAAGGAAAAATCCAATTCTAGTCCCCCTAAAACAATGCAAGTTGGTTCTACCTAACGACTAGTTGTTCAATTTATCGTCTTCCTATTTCTATCGCTAATTTAGAAAAGCTCCCAACTAACTGGGACCACCCTACCATTGGACGACGGACCTGTCGAGGTCACACCCATCCACTTTCCTTTGATGACGGTATCATCTTTAGTTTTTTAATTACCTACATCACATTTATTGAAACATATACAACCATCTTTCTTAATTATTTCGTTAAATCATAGGTTCCTTCACGTAATTTATTTCATGGACACTCATACAATTCAAACAACCCTTGAATAAAGAACAAATTCCTTTATTATTTTGCAAGTTTATTACAATTTTCACATTTTTGATCCTGCGGAAGATATACAGAATTCCACGAGGGTATTCTATCCACCAAGATTCCTCCCTTGTAACTGGTATTAGGGTTCCAGGATCCCATCCTAGGTCACGAAGGGGCTCAGTAGATTCTAGGAGTAATGTGGAATTTACGGCTAGAGCCCCCCCTGGCATCCACATTTTCTACTACTCAAGACTATCCCTACGGACAGACCTTTGCGCTATGGAGCCGATCTAAGCCTCTCAAAGTGATAATCATGACCCCCCTGGCGTAGGGTCTTGCAACTAGCTTGGGGATAGCCTAGCACGATCTTTCCTTTTATCTTGTGTGTCAATGTTTTTAATTAGAGATCTAGATTCTAGCAAACACAAACAATGGCAATCACACTAGTGTGCATAGCTTCACATAGCCAAGGTAGATCATTAACCCAAGGTAACCTTACATTCTAACGAGGATTCTTCTTCCCATAAAGAAGTGTTAAGTACAAATCTTTCGACGTAGTTAAGCAAGATACAAATTTCCCATTTAGGGCTAACTTACCCAACATAAGCGAATTTCCTTTAGTTGGTACTTATAAAAATATTGCGACAATAATTTAACGAGATGATTTACAAGATTCTTTAAATAGAATTTTACTTTTTAAGTGCTAATCAACTCCTAATCATTATCACATTTGGCAATAAATATATTGAGTTATTTTATTGATCTCGAGTGCGCATAACGTTGTTCACTCATTTCGTATAATAACCTCTTATAACTATTTCCATCATGATTCTACAAATTATAATCTCGATTAATCTATCTACAAATCATAGGTAGTAGTTAACAATTTGTGCACGTATTAATACGCTCTCTAGATGAAACTGACATCTCATGTAAGTGTAAATGCAAAAGCTAACATTTTATGTACTTAATTTTGAAAAAAACCTTATTATTTTATGTGGCGATATTAAAATATTAGCCTATTTTTGAGTTGTGAACAACGTGGTTTGTCACGATGTCATTGGGATTCGTCTTTGCTTGCAATTGCATTCTCCACACTCGATGTTCCGTTGGTAGTGGCAATTCCGGCAACCTTAGGCATTCCCATATCTCTAGCAATACCCATTCTTTAATCGGTTGCGGTGGATTTCATGGTCTTTTCGCCTCATTGCTTTGGATCCATCATTCACGAGAGCGGGTTTGAGAAATAGAGAAGGTGGAATGAATTCGGGATGGGAGAGCATGAGAGTAGCTTGCCAAGTTGAAGATCAAGACAGAGGGAGGTTGAGTTAATTCGTTTCCTCTCTAACCCCCTCTCTAATTCACTCTCTCGCAACCTCTCTCTCTCTCTCTCTCTCTCTCTCTCTAATTCTCCCCCTCTCTAGCTCCCTCTCGCAGCCTCTTGGGAGGGTATCCTTCTACCTCCCTCTCTTTTCATCCCTCTTGCTCTATACTCCTGAGAAGGGCCTCTCCCCTCTTGCTCTCAAACCTCCCTCAAACTGCTCCACATGCCTCTTACTTATAGCTAAATTAGGGAAGAAGGGTTGTGGCTATGAAGAAGAGCTATTTATGGAGGTAATCTTGGCAATATCAGCAATCTAAAGCTTCCAAGATGCAATTTGATGCTCAAATTGCAAATCTGATGGTTTCATTGGCTCTAAAAGGGGGGTAAAACTCGAAGACGCCTACTTAGAAATGTTTTAGATTGTTCCTTCTTCCTCTCCCCGTTTGGAGTGTTATTTGCTCCTTGTCAACTGCGATTAGGACGTGCACAATTTCGCCAATCCTTCTTTTTGCATTAAATCTCCAAAACTGGTTTAAAAAGGCACTTGATTTTTTTACATGACATCCTATTCTGGAAGTTTCCATAGATTTTTAGGATATTTATAATAAATAATATCCAAAATATCAAAAAATATTAGTTTTGTCCAAAAATCTAGTATTTTTGGACCATCCATACTTTAGACATTGACACTAATGACTAATATGCCTCATAACTCTCGTTCACGTGGTAACTTCTATGATGGGTGGCTACAGTCCTTGTCAATCCAGAAAAAATGTCGAGTTACGATCCTCGGGTTTTTTTTTGCTTTTGCTTGAGATCTTCTCTATTTAATGATTTTAGAGTTCTTCAAGTCCATTTTGCGAGAAGTCGAAAAGATTTTAAATCAAAGTCGGGATATCACAATGCCCTCATACCATATAGCTATATTGTGTGAGCTTGCCACCTTGCAAATACAAGCATATTCACTTACTATGCTTAGTTCATTTTCAATGATTAAATCATGTCTCATTGAGCAAGGCAACTAGCAAGCAATAGTCTTAGTCACTAAGCCTATAATATGTTAAGGTAGTTACTACCACCATAAAACCCATTCAATAAATACCTTGAATCACCAACCTATGTAGCCACATAGGCATGCTTGGATTTGCAACACCCCTCAGAGGCATTGACCGCCTTTTGTACAATGGGGAAGTCGATTGACAATCAATTGAAAGGCTCACAAGTCTCGACTTGACTACCACCTTGGGAACATGACTCAACTCCTCATGTCATGCTCGAATTTGACCTTATTTGAGGAATTCAACTATGAACATTTGGCTGTGAATAGAAGGAATTGACCCATGTAATTATGAAATCTGCCTCAAATCATGAAAACATGTAATCATAAAATTGGCTTGTAAACAAAAGGAATCTGCCCATGTAATCATAAATTCAACCTTTATAATAGAATCATCAACCCACATAATTTAACAATTGAACTTCTTATTTAAAAAAATGGCCTAAATAACCAATTTGGCCAACTTATTAAAGTTTAAGATTTACTTGATTAGTTCTCATGTTGGGGCCAACTCATTTATGGCATTTGATTACTCCAAGGTATAAAGGCCAATGTTTTGCATCTTCATAGTGGAATTGGATTAAGGCTCATTGTCATGAGCCTTTAGGCTCAATAGGCTACAAGCCAAAAAGCTATAAGCCTTTAGGCTTAATAGCCTCTCATTATTATTATTTTTAAATGATAGCCAAACCAGGGTGGCAAGGCTTATGAAGCCTTCTAGACTAGCCTAATGGCCAATTGAATTGAATGCATGACCCCCTTTGGTCTTATGTAGCTTAATAAGCCAATCTAACCACTCAACCATGCAATGCCGTCTTGGACCTTATTGAGCAATCTTGATCAAGATTCCATCCAAGGCCTTTAGGCCCGATCAATGATGTTTGGAGCCTCAATTTAGTCCTTGCTAGTCTTTTCTCCTCCTCTATCTTCGTTTCCTCCCTTCCTTCCTTGTTGCCTTGCAAATCAACTTACTTCTCCAGATCTGCAAGAAGTTAATTTTTGAAATGCACCCTTGAAAATTTCTAAAGCAAATCCAAAATGCAAAGACCAAGCTTTTGTTCAAGGAAAAACTAACCTATAAAGAGATACATGCAATTCAAACCCCTTACTTCTACAAGTTCCCTACTTTAGACTCACAAGCAAGCCCTTTAAAAATCCCACACGATGCAAAATTGAGACTAAAATTTTAGATCTCTTTAGTTGTATTTGAGATTAAGATCATTTTCTAAGGTTATTCCAATTTCCCTATCCTATTATATTCCATGTTTTCATCCAAGAATTGATGTCCTAGTCTATCTCACACACGTTTCGACACCACTTCCTAATTCATTTTGGAGTTCATGCTTCTAAGGTGCTTCTATTCTGATGCATGACAAGAAGAATGTTTATTGTAATGGATGGTTCCATCATGTTGTTTCAAGTGCTTCATCCAGTTCATCAATGGCTACCTCTCATATAGCCAATACATCTCTCGCACTCATCCATCTATCCAGTATTCTCCAAAACCACATGAAAGAAAGACTGAATGAATTGATGAGGGTGTAGTGAACTCACCACCTTACCTTCTCCTTAATTCTGTAAAGAAAAAGCTCCATATGGCTCCATGATCTATGTCCTATTACTCGATCCACCTTCTCTACTCTATAGCTCCTGATTCAATATGCAAGCACTCAATCCATGAGAGGAAATGAGAAGAAGAAGAAGAAGAGAGACAATCCAACCTCTCCTTCAATATACCTCTCATTGAAGAAGGGTACGAAGAGAAGAGCGCATGCAAGGAAGAAGCTTGATCTCTTAAGTCCCTCATTCTATTCTCACATTCCCACTCTCCCTTGCGCTCAGGATGGAGCACAAATAGATAGAATAGAAGGAAGAAGAAGAAGCATGCTCTCAAGTTTGCACACCACAAAAATGAGCTTATCCATTCACTTTTCCGTTTCTATATATGGAGTTTTGAGTTTGGGCTTCCACGCTCAAGTTGGGTGCATGCTGTCTCTCCTATTTGGCTCTTGGCCGTGGTCTTTCCCAATTAATACACTTATAATTAGATTATGCTAACTATCACAAAAGTAATTAAAAGATAATGCATGCACCCTTGTTGAGTTGTAGGTCTTTCTTTTGGCAAAAAATATTACAACTTGCACATGCGCTATGCATGGCTCTCAAAATAATATTACAATTAAGTGTATGAATGCAAACATTGATGTAAAATTATTGCACTTGCATGCTTTGCTTGACTTACACTTCTCCTTACTTTTATTGTGTTTGTCTACCTTCCCTACCATTCTACCACCTTTCCATTTCATGGTTAACACATAGTTAAAACTTTGTTAGGATATAAAGTGGACATTTTCTAGTTTGATCAAGGAGGGAAGTATGTGTCTAATGCATGTTTTACTAAAAACATCAATGTACAGTGTCATAGTAAGTGAGAGAAAGAATAGATATCTCATGTAGATGCTATCATGCATAAGCTTTACCACATAATTTTTGGCTAAGGTTATTTTTTGTGTAGCCTAAGTACTCAACATTTATCACACCAAAACTTTGCAGTCTATTGCTCCATATGAGGCTTGGCATTGTAATGAGGTATTTGTTGCTCACTTGCATGTTTTTGGTTACCTAACTTATAGCATAAAATAAGACAAATTTTTAGTCTATGATAATCTTTCATGAATCCACATATCAATCTATTTCTAACTTAGATGTAAATGATGTACTTTGGAATGAGAGAGTAGAGATTTAGTCTAGGATTATGCCAAAATGGTTGGTGGAAACATATCATAACAATAAATTAGATGCATCTTTGTCTAATTGTACTCAATCTATCTTTCACAATGCTTCTCATGCATCAAATTGTTATGCATTGGCTATTTCTAATCTATGTGATAAGGATGAGATTCTATATTTTGAAGAGGCATAAAATTCAAGAACTTGGATCATTTCTATGCAATTTGAATGTGATGATATTGTTAAAAGCAACACTTGCTTCTTACATGACTTACTTTATTAAAGGGCATTGGTACTAAATGGGTTTACAAGTTGAAGTGTAAGCCCAATGTAAGTGTTGATACAAATAAGGCTAGACTTATGGCAAAGGGTTATGTTCAATAGAAGGGTGTTGACTTTAATGTGACCTTTAATCCCACTTGTTGTACATCACTTAGACATTAGTATTGCATTATTGAATGGTGATCTACATGAGGAAGTGTATGTTTTTGTCTCAAGGTTTTGTGAGAAGGGACAAGAAAACAAATTGTGCAAATTGAAAAATGCATTGTATGGTTTGAACAAGCACCTCCAATTTGGTATGAGAAGATACATACATACTTGACTATATGTGGATCTCAAAATAGTCCAACTGAGAGCATCTTCTAATATGTTAGATATGAAAGTGTTGTACCTCTAAACATTGTAGTTTATATCAATGACGTGCTACTCCTAGTCTTGATAATGAGACACATCTTATTGATTTTAAGATCGATTGACTTTAGCTTTTGAATGTTAGATTTGGTCCTAATGCATTATTTGGGCATTTAGTTTAACTAATGTGATGAAGGTATTGCTTTGTGTTAAACAAATTATGTTGTGGCAATATTTCAAAGATTTGGTCTTGAGGACTATAACCTTATTGGTACCCCTATGGAGATGGGTTTAAAGTTGTCTTCATGATGCTAGAGATTGCTTTGATGTCTTTCTTCATCATCAAAATGTTCAATGCTGGATTTGTGGATGTATTATGTGGCTTGACATTCATTTCTCATTCTCATAGACGATCACATTTATGCATAGCCTAGACACCATGTATTGGTAGGTAGTGAAGCATATATTTTACTAGTTAAGCGATACTCAAATAATATCGACATCTTGGGATGTTTTTGGCCAAGGGAAAATCATTAACACTAGATTTATATGCTTCTTTGGATTCTGATTGGGCTGATTGCTACGATATTCCAAAGTGTTTTTTGCTTCATATTGCCATTTCTTTATTACATGGAGGATAGCCAACATTTCTTGGTCATAAACATTCATTGCCATTTCCTTCTCAGTAAGCTTACGACTTTCAAATGTAATAACTCCATGCTCTTATAATAAAACTATATATATGCCTCTTCCACTAGCGTCAACTTAGAAAAATCTAGGCAAACCAAAATAGGAGCAGAGGTGAGAAAATCCTTCAATTGATTAAAGCTTCAATCTACAATGGTATCCCAAAAGAAAGCTTCCTTCTTGAGTCTATCAACCAAAGGGGCTACAATAGTTGCATAATGCTTAATAAATCTATGGTAGAATGATGGCAAACGAAGAAATCCAAAAAAGGAAGTAGTACTTGCAGGAGTTGGCCAATCTCTAGCACACTATACCTTTTTAGGATTAGCCTTGATTCCCTCCTCTCATTGACAATGTCTCCTAAGTATTCCACCTCTGTTTGCATGAAAGAATATTTGGTCTCCTTAACAAAGATCCCGTGATGTCTCAATACATCAAATATCTTCCTCATGTGCAATAGATGATTATCCAATGATCTACTATACATAAGGATATCATTAAAAAATAGGAATACAAATTTAAAGAGGAATTGTTGCAACATCTTATTCATAAGGCTCTAAAGGTGGCTGGGGCATTATCAACCCAAATGGCATTACCACAAAATGGTAGAGCCCTCCATCAATCTTGAATGTTATTTTAATTTCAAACCCTGTAACCAATGCATATCCTAAATAAAGCATCATTTTTCTTGACCAACAAGATCAGTGATGCATAAGGTGAAGAACTATGTTCAATGAATTGCTTGGCAACTTTCTCACACTCACATTTAGATAATCTGTAGGGTGGCTTATTCATTAGTTTTGAGTGAGGCTCCAAGTATATAGAGTGGTCAACTGCTATTTTAGGAGGTAAAGCTATAGGTTTCCTTACTTGCACTTAACTTTGGGACTAACTGCTACTTTGAAATTGCCTTGTTGCCTTATTGAAAGATAGATATATAGGGACTTTAGGGCTACCAAATCACATGCTAGGCCCACCAAAGTTTCCCCCAAAGTGACCCTATTTATTATAATTATAGGTTGTCCAAACCATGGCCATTTTCTAGACCATAACATGTACTTTGAGAGGCTAAGCTCCAAACCATTGATGCATTTATGCAACTTGTCATTGTCATTCACACTCTCCATATACATTGTGAGATTCAAAAATTGATTAGTATACTCTCTTAGTGTTATGCTTCTTTGATCCAATTGGTACAACCTTTTAGCCAACTTCTCCTTTTCAATTGAAGACACAAACACCCAGACCATTTGAGCCTTAAAGTCTTCCTAGACATGAATTTGCTAGTTTTCTCTCTTCATATACCTCCACCGCATACGTATGAAGCCTTGTAGGTAAAGAGTAGCCAACAATGTACTACTCTTCTTGCTTAAAGACCAATAGAACTAAAGGGAGAAGAGATTTGATCAATATGGATTGCTTACTGAGATGAAGAAATAAACCTTGAGCTCAAGAGTCCCCAAATATTGATCCATAGGGGCTTCTTCATGATCAATGAGCTTCAATGGTTACAATCTTGCTTCAATTTCTAGGTAGAAGCACTATAGAAGAGTGTTCAAGCCAAAATATTAATAAATCTTCAAGACATTTGTACTTTAAGAAAGAGGCCATGGTTGCCCTGCTATCATTTAGAGTTTCTAGTAAAGAAGTTGAAGAAACAAGGGTCAAATGATGATCAATCTTGTCCAGAATCTCTATAGCACAATGGTGATGAAGTGCTTGAAACAAATAAAAAGATCAATGACTACTGAGTAGGGTTTTAGGACTACCAAATCAACACAAAAAGTGGTGCAAAATGCACTAAATATCTGACATTAATCTTCTCCAAAACACCTTGTCAAGAATACTCCACTTATTGAGCTTCAATTAAGAAATGATGTGGAAAAAAATTGGAGGGAAGAGATGGTATCTTTGGAGTAATAAGAGAGATTGAAGTGCTATCCACCATGAAAGCTTGGAAAAAAACTTGAAGAAAGATGAGAGAGAACCATTTCCAAAAATGTAATTTGGACTCTAGACCTATAATCTCTTCTTTTGACAAAATACCTTCAAATGGTATGAAATTTGATGACAACCTTGTTGAGATGACAAGCTCAACACGTGCAAACATTAATGATGGACCGCCTAGCTAGATGGGTCTACACATCTGCACTTAGCACGTCGGTGGGTATTATGATACTCACATGGCCATTGACTTATCACTTATTATATTTAGTTTGTTACACCTATCTAGAACTGGTATAGATATAGCACCAATCAACTAGTGTAGTCAGTTATGCACTTTTTGACTTAGTAGGCCACTTTCCTTTATGTTGCATCTTATTTATACTTTGTGTACATTGTATTCTATGTGAAAGAAAGAAGAAGAAACCAGCAAGAAAAATTTTTGGCCTCCATCTCTCTTCTTGTGTTCTTGAGTGAGCTTCCTCTTATGTATACAGTGTGTGCTTGGTGCAGTAACTCAAGCAAGTCCCCCCTCCACGCTATTCTTGACATGGTATCAGAGCGGCGCCACTAAGAGAGGCTAGTTTTGAAGGCTAAAGTGAAGGAGAAGAAGCAAGGTTTGAGCAAGCAAGCAACGGGTAAGAAGCTCTCCCATTCTTCCACTCTTTCTCTTGGATAGTAGCATGTGGAGGCACCAAGGCAAAGTAGAGTGAAAATCTCATATTGCTGTGAGATTTGGTGTGCAAGTAGAGCATTGTATATTCTTCAAATTAAGCCCTTTAGGAAGTGCCCACAATTTTTTGGACATTTGAGGCCGTTTCACGTCCCGTTTTGGAGCTGCAAGGTTGCATACAACAGTTTCAGGGTATACTACAATTTTGATTGTGTCAACTGAAAGTGGATGCACATGTTGTAGATTTTGAATCTGCAATTTTTGAGGTGTTTGTCAAGAAGCAAACATAAGATTTATCTATAAACAGGTTGCAGATTACATGTATTGTTGAGCAATCAGTGAAAAGATTGCTTGGTGTATTATTGTGCACTTGTTGAAAGGTTGCAGAAGACTTGCTTGCTGTTTTATATCACTTTTGTGATAATGGTAGAGAACAGTGGAAATCCCATCATTGAGAAGCTTGACAAGAACAACTACCCTTCAATGGAAGTTTGCGTGTGATGAACTTTCTCATTGGAAAGGGCATTTATGAGTTTATTTCAGGTGAAGAAAATGAGCCAGAGTTGAGTATTCGTCTAAGACTATAGCTGAATTAAAAGCATGGAAAGAATAGAATGCAAAAGACAAAAAGGTGATGTACTAGCTATCTGTAGTCATTGATAATACTATGCTTGGACATATTAAGAATACAAAAACTTCACATGCGGCTTGGAAAATTTTTGAGAACATGTTTTCAATAAGCACAAAGGCACGAAAGATTCAACTCAATGAATACCTTGATGAAAGGGAAAATGTATGTCAATGAGTATGTTTTGAAGGTGAGGAGCATTGCAGATACTTTAGCAATGATTGATGCAATAATGCCTGAGATTGATAATTTAGTTTCATCTACTTTGGATGGTCTTAATAATGAGAAGGCTTAAAAATCATTCATCGCTTTTGTATATGTACAAAAGCCATTTCCAAATTTTGATGAGCTGGTCTCTCTCATGATTACTAAAGAGATTAATAGGCAGGTTGTCTCATCTGAAAGAAATGGTGAACAGGTCCAAGCCTTTTACTCAAGTTTAGGGAAGGGGACGTGGTAGATCCTCTTTGAGAGGCCATAGTATGGGACATGATGGTGATAACCAACAAAATAGGTTAAATCAACAATTTAGTGAAATGCTAGTTTCAGGAGGCCGATGAAACTTTAGAGGTAGAAGGAGTTCTAGAGGAAGAGGTGGATGTTGGAACAAAGGTTCTGGAAATTTTGCTATTGTTTGCCATTATTGTGGCAAAACATGTCATATTGCAGCCCATTGTTATGCTAAGAAGGATAATATTCGTAGTGGTAAATTGTAGCAAGGAAACTATGCATTGTCTTCCACGATAGAATGAAGACAAAAATGAGCATCTGTTTGTTATGCAACATATGATGAATGCAGTTACAGCAGGAAAGGGGACACATGATGATGTATGGTATGTCGATTCAGGTGCATCTAATCATATGACCAATCCAGATTATGTGCACACACGTGATGATTCATGCCACCCAATTTCACATATTGGAAAGGTCCCTTTGTCGTTGCATGACAGCGAGACAAAGAGTCTAGTAGATGTATTACATGTGCCATCAATCACAAAGAATTTAGTCTCTGTTGGCCAAATGGTAGATTATTGAATTCCTGCAATGAATGCTACTATGTATACTAAAGGAAAAGGAGTGGTTGCAGACATTGACATATGGCATAAATATATTGGACATGCAAATGTGCAAAGGCTGAAAATAATGCAGTCCAAAGGATTGGTTATAGGGTTGCCTTCTTTTAGAGTTGCAAAATGTCATAAAGTGTGTGAATCGTGTCAATTTGGTAAGCCTGCAAGACAGCCCTTTTTGCATGACAGAGAAGTGAGCAGAAATATACTTGATGTTGTGCATACAGATGTTTGGGGGACTACACAGATGTATCTCTTGGTGGCAGCAAATACTTTGTCACATTTATATATTTCATGAAGAAAAAGAGTGATACATTTGAGCAATTCAAATATTTCAAGGTAACTATTGAAACAGAAACATGCTTGAAAGTTAAGTGCTTGAGATCAGATAGAGGGGGAGAGTATCTCTCTAATGAGTTTAGTGGCTTCTTCACGTCTCATGGGATAAAGAGGCAATTTACTTACAGGTATACCCCACAACAAAATGGGGTTGGGGGTTGCAAAAAGAAAAAATTGGCATATTGCAATAGTTGCACGGGCATTAATGGCTGAAAAAAATATGCCAAAACATTTTTTATCTAAAACTGTTCATACTGATGTCTACATTACGAACAGAACTCCCATAGTTGTAGTTCATGGGATGACCCCTGAAGAATGCTTTATAGGCAAGAAGCCCAATGTATCACATTTGAAAGTATTTGGTTGTATTGCATATGTTCACGTGCTAGATAGGCTATGAAAGAAGCTTGATCCAAAGGCTGAAAAATGTATTTTTTATTGGTTACTCTTTAGAGCAGAAAGGGTATCGTTGTTATAATCCTGTCACAGGTGAGTTTAGAGTGAGGTGGGACATTATTTTTTATGAAATGAGCAGTTGGTGTATAGCACCTACTGGTGATGTATTAGATGATGATAATGATCATAATAGCTATGTGTAGAAAGGAAAAAAAGAATCATAGAGTCTTAGTGGACCAGAAACATCATCTGGTATTACACCTACAATTTTAACCCATTGGTCTGGGAGACTAAGGAGTAGCCTCACATCTTTTGGTGGATCTACAAGTGTTGCAGGAAAAGACAAGGGAAAGAAGAAAGTGTTGGATGGTAATGATGCATCTACTGGTCATTTGGGATTTGATGGAGATTCTTATGGTTCAGAGAGTTCGGATGATGATCTTGGTATTCCTTCAGTCAGGACACCAGATGTACAGAGAGCACATAGTAAGGTAAAGGCTCCACTGAGTGATCAGTGATACATAGGTCTAGCAGGGTCAGATACCCTATTAAAAGATTTGGTTTTGAAGGTTATGCAACTCACCACTATGCTTATATGGTGAAGGTAGTTGAGGATGTTTAGCCCACTTGTTTTGAGAAAGCCATTGGTCATGCTCGTTGGGATGCAGCAATGGATGAGGAGATGGCTCCATTAGATGCCAATAAGACTTGGGATTTGGTACCCCTGACTAAGGGCAAGAAATCTATTGGTTGTAAGTGGGTTTACAAAGTTAAGTGTAATGTAGTTGGTTTAGTTAGTAGGTATAAGGCTAGGCTAGTTGCAAAAGGCTATGCTCAAGCATATGGCATAGCTTATGAAGAGACATTCAGTCCAGTTGCTAGGATGGCAACTGTTAGATACGTGATTGCCTTGGCAACAACCAAAGGTTGGAGTTTGCAGCAAATGGATATTAAGAATGCCTTCTTGCATGGTGAATTGCAAGAAGAGGTGTATTTGGAGCAGCCAATAGGTTATGAGGACTTGGAGCATCCCACATATGTGTGTAGGTTAAAGAAGCCGCTCTATGGGCTGAAGCAAGCACCTAGAGCATGGTTTGACAAGATCGAAGAGTATCTTGTCAATATTCGCTTTTATATTTCTGATGCTGATCACTCACTTTATGTGAGAAGGGGAGATATAGGTTTGGTCATCATAGTCATCTATGTGGATGACTTGATTATTACAAGTGACAATGACAATGGGATTGTTGAAGTTAAGGAGTTCTTGAAGAAGAAGTTTGAGATGAAGGATTTGGGTGAGTTGAGATACTTTCTTGGTATTGAGGTGATAAGATGTGATGATGGTATATGGCTATCACAAAGGTAGTATGGCTTGGATATGTTATCCAAGTATGGTATGACAACATGTAAGCCTCTTTCAGTACCATTGGAGTAAAATGTGAAGTTGAGTGCTGACATTGGGGATAAAATAGAAGACCATACTATGTTCAGGAGGATAGTAGGAAGTCTGATTTACATGACTATCGCAAGGCCAGACTTGAGCTATGTTGTTGGCCTTGTCAGTCAGTTTATGCAGATGCCTAGAAAGCCTCATTTGGATGTAGTTAGATGCATATCAAGGTATGTGAAGTCCACTTTACATTATGGTCTTTTTTACGAGGTAGGTAAGGGTGTATGGGTGTTTGGATACACATATGCAAATTGGGCTAGTAGCATGTTAAACAAAAGATCTACTAGTGGATTCATGTTTTCTCTTGGTAGTGCACCAGCTACATGGAGTGGAAAAAAGCAACCTGCAGTTTCTTTCTCAAGTACAGAGGCTAAGTATAGAGGTGCTACTATGGCAACATGTAAGGTGGTATGGTTGCAAAAGTTATTAGGTGATTTGGATGTGCAGGTCATTCATTGTGACAACATGAGCAGCATACAGCTAGCTAGAAACCCAGTGTCCCATGCTAGGACAAAACACATTGAAGTGCAATACCACTTTGTGAGAGAGAAGGCACTTGCAGGAGAGATTGACTTGGCACACAAGATCAGATAGCTGACATTTTCACAAAGGCATTAGGTGCATAGAAGCTTCAAAAGTTGTGAAGCTTACTTGGAGTTGCAGAGATAGAGTTGAGCTTGAGGGGGAGTGTTGAGATGGCAAGCTCAACACGTGCAGACATTGATGAAGGACCGCCTAGCTAGATGGGTCCGCACATCTACAGTTAGCATGTCAGTGGTTATTATGATACTCTCATGGCCACTGACTTATCACTTATTATATTTAGTTTGTTACACCTATCTACAGCTGGCATAGATATAGTGCCAGTCGACTAGTATAGTTAGTTATGTACTGCTTAACTTAGTAGGCCGCTTTCCTTTAAGTTGCATCTTATCTATACTTTGTGTACATTGTATTGTGCGTGAAAAGAAGAAAAAGGAACTAGCAAGAAAATATTTTGGCCTCCATCTCTCTTCTTGTGTTCTTGAGTGAGCTTCCTCTTGTGTATACATTGTGTGCTTGGCGTAGTAGCTCAAGCGAGTCCCCTCTCCACGTGATTCTTGATAAACCTACTACTATTTTAACTAGTATACCTCCAATTTTGTCACCATCTTCTATGTCGATCTTCGCTGAGGCTTATCTTCATCATTTGGAGGACCACTGGTTACTACATAACTCCTTGAAAGATTTGTACTTGATGTACCTGAGTAGCCATGGATTATCTAACTAGAAAATAGGAGAGATATGGTCAAAATAGATGGGATCAAGACCTAAGATCTGATACTAATTATCAGGAAGAGGACTTGAGGGAAGAGAGAAGACTGGTGATAAAAGCACTTCAAGCGATTGTTTGTAAATTGGGTCAATTTGATGGGCAAGAAATATCTGAATATCTCATAACCTATTGCATGCAGATGCAATTCTATGGTATTTCAAGAAAGCATGTGATTGAGTATTTTGACATGATTGAGCATCTTTGAGATATATAGCTAGAACATGGTGCAATCTAGGATAACTTTAAGCAAGCTCTTAAACAAGAGTCGTTTGTGGATTGGTATTGCTTGCTAAGGCTCTATATAATTATTCATTCTTGATCCGATTTATGAAGATCGTTGATCCATATTTTGTGTAAATCTTTTAGCTCTATAGGATTCTCTTATTAATACTATGCAAGTACACGAGGTAGTTTGAGATTTCCTACTTACCCTTTTGAGTCTATTTTGCCTAGCATCATCAAGACTTGTGAACCAAGTCCTACCTTTCTTGCCTAAGCATAGCCCAAAGGCTTGTGCTTGCTTATTCATGACTTGGAGATTATTTGCATCATAGATGTGTTCAAAATATTTCACAAAGCTATATGGATTATCGACTACTCTATGTTTGTCAATCTATGTTATGTTAATCACTATCTTTGATTGACTATTAGATCTGGATGTCCCAAATCTATCAAAATTGAGCATATTGGCTAATGTATTTGATGAAGCCATAAGGTTGATGACCTATTGAAAGAAAGGAATGCCAATGTGATAAATAGCGAGAGATCTGCCATCCATAGTGAGCAAAGAATGCATGAAGTGCAAGAGAAGGGAAAATAAATGGACATATCAATAAAGATATTGAACCTTAAAGATAGAGCTTTTCAAGCTTCAAGAAGCCTTGAGATGAACCATAAGATCTAACATGCAATGTCTGTACCACAGAGGCAACCACCATCCAGTGGAATGGCTTGAACCTTGACCAAGGTCTTGCACAAATTGTGGAAGATTGGGCATGAGGCCATTCATTTTCAAGTGCTTAAAAGGTTGCCATATCCTCAACCATATCAACAATAACCTTATCCAATGAATATATGGATCAACTATGGAAGAGGAGCTTAAGTGGCCCCTCCCTACACCAAATAATCATATATAACTTGCACTTAGGTTGGAAATCAAGTTGACAAAAATACCATGACCCCCTAGACTAATTGTAGCTTCCCCACAAAATGACATGCTAGTGCACTATGTGTAGGAGCATTGGACAAAGAGCCATATGCGAATTGCTATGTGTTATATGACAAGGTGAGAATCCTTGTTCTAATGGACTATAGACCCATTCCAATGATGGCACTAGAAAGAGGAAGGGATTGAGGTATAGGATAAGTGCAACCTCATGATCCATTGATCTATTGGGACTTTAGCCAACACATACTTATATGCCAATGGCCCAAGAATGAATGCTTCTACCAAAAAGGTGATCATGCCTTTAATATAGACCCAAGGAATAGAGTCCCTAGATGATGAGGCAACACCAATACCACTAAATATAGTGACAAGGATCAAGTGAAATAGGTAGGTTTGTTTTAGCACATGGGCCTAGCAACTTAGATACTTCATCAATAACAAAGAAGAAGAAGAAGAGAGATGGGACCAAACTCAATCTCAAGAATGATAGTGCAACTATACTAACAATGAGAAGACAAGTCCTTATGTTGCAACACCAACTTTAGCTCCCCAAAAGGAAAAGAATGGGAAATCCAAAATTGGAGAATGCCTTGACCTTAGCCACTAGATGCAAATCATAGACAAGATCAAAGATCGGATAGAATAGGCCGAAGCACACTTTAAGGATGTAGAACCAATGCTAGATCTTGATGCTTAGGATATCTCTCAAGAATGAACGGGGAATGAACCCACCTTCAACCCCTATGTACATCAATGTACATCAACCTTAAAGGGAATCATGTGTTAGATCCACCAAAAAGGAATTAAACGACAATATCTTTTTGCTTTATCACAAACAAGAGCCTAGTGGGTAGAGGAATAAACGACAAGAAGTACAATGAAGTAGATGTAGGTTTGCTAGCCATACTAGCCTCATCTCAAGTCTCACTAGCTCTCAATTTGCTAATGAAACAAACCCTTATTATTGAGCAAGCTTTTAGAGCTTGGATAGGTGGACCTACACAACCCGTAATAATCAGTGCAACCATGGAGGAGCAAAACATTGAAATCCACATACCTAGTCTACACTCAACCCAATGCCAAGAGCTTTATGAATCAATGTCTTTTGGGAAGGGATCAAGATGCATGCAATTCTCCCAATTGTTTCATTAAGAGGTACAAAAAAAATAGGGCTTGTAAACACTAGAGTAGGTGTAAGAATTTTAAATCATGCAATTATGCAAGCTTGGGACAGTCCTCTTGTAGAGACTAGTCATTGCAACATAGTAATGGCCAAAAGTAATGAAGTCACACTATTCAAAGTCTGATCTTAAATGACTAACCAATCAAGATTGTAAGTTTCCAGTTCTTGGTGAACTTTATTCTAATGAAGAGAGTGGTTATGATATCTTGCTAGGTAGACCTTACATCAGAACCCTTGAGTAATCAAAGAATAAGATAATGGAGTATGATATCTTGCTAGGTAGACCTACTTGAGTAACCAAAGACTAAGTTAATGGACTGATATTCATTGGAAACCAAACTAAAGCAATGTGTGTAGAAATAATAGTCAACCTAGGTGTTGCCTTTGTAATGCTCAAGGGAGATTTGTGAATTGTACCTAATTATGGACCTCTCATTACATACATAGTTGAACCAGAGATGAGTGCAATTGGGTGCATATTTATTATAACCATCGACTTGCCATTCTCAATGACAAGGAGGAGTACAAGAAAATGGTTGAGAAATTAAGAAAACTAAGGAAGTCATGACCATGGATTGAGCCTCAAACAAAGTCCTAACTACAACATCCTTATGCATGATAGTAGGTGGTGTAGATAATCAAGCAAGTCCTAGCAGAAAGTTCAAGTGCCCACTTGTAATCTAGATCTAATCAACATTCTCAAGTTTCTTAGAGTAACTTTGAAGAAAAATCTCAAAATACCTTAGAGGAACTCATGAAAAACCCACTAATGGAAGTGGAAGAAGGTGCATCACATAAACCTCAAGTTCAACTATTTCTTTCTAAACAAGGATGAAGCTCTAATTCATGACTAATGTGCTAATAATGAGTCATTCAAAGAAGGAGACTCAAACATTAATGAAAGAATTATCCAAGAAGATTTGTTAAACCTTGATATCCTTGCTAAATAAAACAAGGTTAGCATATCACTCATTTCTAGAATCTGACCCCAAACAGGAGGAACAATGTCACTTGCCTATCTTATGGTCACAATAATGGCAACATAGGAGCACACTCTAGATGTTATCATTTACAAGAGAGTCTATATGTTAAGCTACAAGGCTGAGGAAGAATCTCCTTCCTCCACATTGAAAATGCAAATAGAACGATGATCGAGAGAGAAACAAAGAATAAGGAAGGAAAGAAAGAGATTACGCGCAAGAGAGGAGAATAGGAAAAATGAATTGTTAGTTGCATTCTTATGAAATCTAATGCTCCTTTATACATATTGATATCTATAGTTGCACCCTTTAGCACCACAGAAAGGGGTAGAGTAATGCGGTGTGCCTATTAAGCCCTAACACCTGGCACACACACAAGGGACCAATTGTTTACAATTGATAATGTGTCTCTAGGTAGTACATCCACTCTTATGTTCAGCTGGTATACCCCTTTTTTATCACTTCATCCTTGTAGAAGTCATCCTCTTGAATTTGCCTTAGAAATATACATTTTGATGTCCATGCCTTGAGCCTTGATCCTCATTGACACTTTGTATTTTAATATTCAATATGAATCCACTTGATGATTGCATTTGAAAACCATATCTTGAAAAGGTCAAAGAAGATGGATTATAAAGAGCAATGCAATGGATTATGAGGGTGATAGATATGAGAATAGGGGTGTTTGATACTTGGATATGTAAAGGTATATGTGCTACAAGGTGATTAGGGTAAGGTATACTATTTTTCAAGCCATTCAAAGCCTTAAAGAGGAAAATCAACTTATTTGTGAGCAATTTATCAAACTAGAAAGAGTTGAGAAACCCAAAGAACTAAAGGAAATAATCCTGTTTTCTTCAAGGAAACAAAGCTATAATAATGAAAGGAGTTGATCAAGAAGCTTCCTATAGGTGTAGATCAATAAGTTGACTGAATTTGAATAATCATGCATAGATTTATACAAGGTGAATAAATGTCTTGTCTAAGTGATTGAATGTGATTAAGTACTTAATTACCTATGTGGCATGTCAAGATTCATTACCATACTATGGGAGTTCAAACTTCAAATGCTCAAGTCTTTATGTAGTGTTTCTTCCCCTTGACCACCTTCACAAGGTTGAAAATTAAGCATGCAGTTGAGATCATTTATGTTGAGTGATGCAAATGCCAAAATTACATTGTATTGGTTTTCAATGCTCAATTTTCCTCTCTTTTTGAAACTCCATTAGGTGGTTTCTATACAACTTTTGGACCCTAATAATGTAATTTTGTCCTTCAAGTTTGCATTTTCAAAGCTAATGTGCAAGAACTTTCACCATATGCAAACGCTACTTCTAAGATAGTACTGTCATAATTTATAAAGTGAAGATCCTTCAAATCTCTTACTTGTCCCTTAGTGCACTATGTGTTATAGGTCACATGTTCTAGACATTAGGTGATGTTGTGGCTAAGAGATTGTCACAATGTCAAGAGTATTTTGTCCTTATTGACATATGAGTACATCTCATAAGAATTAAATGGCATTAAATATAAATGTTTGACTTCCTTATAAAATGTGATAATTAGGTGAATATGTTTTAGTTAAGTTACTAGCTTGCAATGAGGTACCTATACATCCATACTTCACTTGTGTATACATATATGTAATACATTGGTACACATATTATGCATGCACATGTGCGCACACACACACACACACAAATGCTTCAACGTAGGTTTGATGAGTTACCAAGCATTACAACTTGTTAAAGTAAAGGGTATTTGGATGGGCACATGGTACCTCCAAACCAACTTTATCTTGCTTATGGATGACCAAGATGTTAACAATAACATTGGTGGTTTATTTTGCTAGTCCTATTGAAAACCATTTACAACACTAGAACCATGATGCAACTAACTAATTAAAATTGTTGTTAATTCATAACGTAACCCTTAAATTCAAACAAGCTTCTCATTGTTTCACTTGCATTGAGACATATAATTCCACGTCTAATGTTTTTAAGATAATTCTCAATTACTCTTCTAATGTTTACAAATTCTTATTCTTGCATTTGGTTTGCAACAATAATAAGCCACATGACTATAGAAATTAAATGTCTTGTTGATAGTCAAACAATCTATCATGAACACTAAATTAGAAAATTTGGGAATTTCCATGCACTTTGGGAGCCCCCAATACCTTTATTATTTGACCACATGATCAAATTTTGTTGCATTACTTAAAGGTGGAGTCTACCCTAAATGCTATATAAGCTACCTTCCCAAATGCCATTTTCAAATATGGATCAAGATTTACCTACGTGGTCAAATATTTATCACTTATTTGAAATTGGGACTTAAAAAATTCCCAAATTCTCTAATATGGTGTTCATGCAAATATAAAGTATTAGGATTGACAAATAAGATTGATCCAAGAAGAAGTCTCTTCCATTAACTAAGTAGCTCAAATAAGATGGGAGTGCCAACAACCCCCATGATCATGATTTTTGGTGTCCTACAACTCCATTGCTTGTTTGAATAGTTATGATGAGTTACTAATCACCATGATATGGACATATAGTTGATCTTATTATACACACAAAATTTTGCAATGTTAGCAAATGGGGCAAAATGAATTCCTATTGTCTCATGCAAAACTAGATACAAAACCACCCTTCATGTGACTATGAGTATGTTAAACACTACAAAAGGTCAAATAATTTGTTATTTGGATGATACAAGAAATTGAGGAATCATTCCATGCACAATCCCTTTAGAAATCCATATTACTAATTTTCAAGTGGATTTATCACAAGGCTTAATAAGTCTTAAAAGCCTTGATATTTTTCAACATAAGAAACATGATAGAGGCCATATGAAGCATGTAGCATTAGGGAGAACATATAATTTTTCTTAAAGACACCCCATCCTTTATGAAAGAAAAGGGAAATCTATTTAAATATGTCTTGTAGTTGTGCGTAACTAAGGACTCAAACAACATCAGAAGCCTCAAATTTGATTGAGGCTTTAATCATCCACATGATTATTGAAAAGAATGTTAAAACCCCCTTAAGCTATCATGTAATAACGCCTCTTTGCCATTTCTATCACAAGAAGCCCTCAAGGCAAGGGAAGTCTTTGATGGAAAGGATCTTCTTCTTGAGAAAAACTACTTGATATCTAATATGCTCCTACTTTTCAAGAGCATTAATATTTTCCAAATTGCTTCAATACATAAGTCACTGGCTCACATGAACAAATGCTCAAGGATCTTACTTTGTGTGTTTAAGTGTTTGCAGCGCAACAAATGATTATAAGATCCAATTCTTCATCGGTATAGAATGTTATATAGAGCTTTTGCTCTCTTACTTTCAAAGACATTAAAAAACGTTATTTCATGGTCCAAAAAATCAGTTCTTAAGAAGAAAAATTAGTTCTTAAGAAGAAAAACTATAAGGACAACAACGTACATTGATTACATGGATATTATTGCTAAAGAGCTCATGGTTTTGATCTCACACTAATCACAATTGTAGATAAGGGCTTACACAACATAAAATCTCATTGTAGATCATAGGATCTACACATGAATGTGTACCTAGGACACGACAACCACATGAGTTTTGGTTGCAAGTCATGATTTTGCAATTGTGTGCAAGATTTATTTTAAAATATCATGATGGTTATTCTTGGTCCATGTAATTTTCCATTGACATATGCATCTACTTCTATACTTCTAGAATAGCACAACTCCTAAGTAATGTCAATCCCTTTTTGACTTTTAAATTACATAGTGAAGTGGTTTTGAAGTGTTTAGATACCCACTTTCATTAATTTAGTGATGTTGACATTTGAATGTGCTTTCTTATGCATCAATATCAGGATGATTTGTTTGCTTTTCTCAAAAAGTGATTCTTCATCCATTTTCATTTGGCAAAAATGATTCAACTTTCAAAGAGCCATCCCTATTGATTAGATACAATGTATCATTTCTTTGTGCCTCCAATTTATATTGAAGCAAGGAACTAAGGATGTCTCTCAAATTTGAATCTTGATATGAGAATTGGGACTTCAATCAAATTACCATATTGAGACAATGCTTTTCTCAAGAACTTGAGAATGTATATCTTCCTAAATTTGTACAAGACCACTTAGGATGTAGACTTGACTTAGCAAAAGACTTGTATGGCTTAACTCAATCGTATAAGACACCTAAAATATAAGACTTTGCATGCCTTACTTCCTAAGCACTACTATGATCTCTTTTTTACAAGCTTAGACCAAATCAGTCAAGAGAGTTTCTCCTTTGTCGATGGGGAGATATAATTCCTAAATTCAAAACCAATGGTAGTTCTTGTTGATCCTCTAAAGCCATGAGAAGGCTATCAATCCCTAGACCATCATTTGATCTCACATTTGAGATTTGAGACCAAGGATCAACATACCATGGGAGATAACTATAAGAATTCCACAAAAAGGTTTCAGTAACTTCTCCACCTTGTTCTAGGCAAGATTCCATAAGGGAAACCATAAGGCTCCAAAAACAACTACCAAGGTGAACATGGGCTTTGTGGCTACCACATTACCCACCATGCTTAAGGGAGCACCAATCCACTTGTTTAGTATAATGGTTGTGTTGTCAAGAAATCAATTAGCTCTCTAATTCATCATAATTTTGATGCCTAAAGGATACCTTTAAATAGCTTAAAAGTAGAGCCTTACCATCAAAGAAAGTATTGATATATTATCAATGATATCTAAAATGAGGTAGTTGCCCTAATTACCCCATGATTGAGGATGTCTTTGACTTGCTTTCAAATTTCTTATTGTCAAGGGTGACTCACACAATATGGTGCTATATTAGAAGCAGAACTACTTGGAATAATATCAATATGGTGGTCTTCTAGCCTTTTTGGGGGAAGGTGATAAGGAAGATCTTTTGAAAAACAAAGTTTATACTTTTCCAAGAGTTTAAGTTGCTCTTCATTTTCATCATTCATATTATAATTCATATCATTGATATGAGTAAACAAAATTGAGCAACATCCGTAATTACTCTAGAGATATGCATATGGCTCACAATAGGTATGGTGTCTCAAAACACTCCAACTTGGATCTCTTCTTACCTTTGTTGGTGAGTTCTATATTCTTCTTTTGAGAGAAGATGTTTGAGGGCATACTAAGAAGCACATCACAACCAAAGATCTACGATACATAAGGTATCTTTGTCACATTGTAGCCTTGGATTTGAAATTTGAGCTTACCAATGTTGGGTATTATGGTCTTCATTGTGTCATGTTCATCAGCATTTAAAGCATGTCTCAGCCAGAGTCTCCATCTCTTCATTATTTAATCCAAGATCTTTAGCCAACTGTAAGGAAATGAAGTTTTTGTTTGCTCCAAGGTCTACCAAGGGAATAGTGCTTACTTACCTTGCAATTGTCCTTAAGCTTTTAACAATTTGTGCATCTCTAGACTGTGATTTGTACTTTATAACTACATTTTTGACAACATTGATTGTCACTGGAAACTTGGAAACTTTGCTTTGTCCTTGGTTTGGACATTGCTTTGCTAGGTGGCATGTTTGTCCACATTTGGATTTGGTAGTGCATATGGCTTCAACTTCTATTGGAATGATTTGTTACCATTATGCTCCATTTCTCATGTCTCAACATGGTCAATGAGTCCCTTGAGACTAGAATAATGATAATGATTAAAAGCAGTACGAAGTTAAAATTACAAACCTCCTTAGGACTTCCTAAGCTTTTTAGAGCTGTTGATTTTCTTAAAAGGTTGGATCTTGAAAAGTAGCTCAAATGACTCATTTTTCCTTTTATAAAGTTGATCCCATTCCATTTTTACATCTCTTGAAATGAATAGGAAGGACTTACCCTTGTATCATGCAATCAAAGGACTGCTAGGATTTTGAGGCAGCATGGTTGTATTCCAACCTCATCCACCAAGTGTAGTCAGGGTCAAATGTAGAGCATAAACTTAATCTTTTCTTTCTCTTTATACTTGTCATGACCATATAAGATTTCAAATTGAAAATAAACTTAAGAAGAAAATTTGGATTTTGGGAACAATCATACATACTAAATTCGATCTTATTTTCAGCTTGTGATAATGACTTAGTCTTCTTCTTCTTATGCTTTGTCATCCATGATTGGATCTCGAGGTTGAAGATGATGAAGTGCTTGATAGGTATGAAGATGGAGAGAACAGTGAAGAATAATGATGCCTCTATTAATAACAAGGTCTTCCACAAGAAGGATGTGGCTCTCCATTGCCTGCCGTCAGAATAGGCACTCGTCGATGGCTTTGAAGAAGAGGATGGTTGGCTTTGATACAATTTCTTTTTAGGTACTAGTAAGGTGCTAGCAATAATTTGGGAGCATAGGTTATTGTAGATGTTTTAGTAAGCATACACATCATAGAAGCATTAATCACATTATATAAAGCTATCCATCTCATATGAGAATCCTCATTGGCTGTCAAATCACCTAATTATTCTAGATTAGAGCCCGGGTATTAAGACGTATTTTGTGCATGGCCAACAGGTATTGGGGTCAATCGTGTAGTTGGGACCACTAGTGCAACAATAGTAGTATATTTGGTTGAGATTATTGTAGGATTTTTGTGGCATAGCAATAGTTCCAACCATTCTACAAGTTAAAGTTTATGAATAGAAATAACACTACTCCTAATATGAACTTTTTCTTATGCAATTAGGATAAGCAAGATCATGGGTCATAAAATCAACCAATAACACATTAGTCATGAAATAAATTTCTAATTGCATGTAGTTTGGGATCAAGGTCATCCATATGTCATAAAAAGGTGGAAAAACAAGCAAGTTCACACCCCCTAATTATGGTACTAGGGTCTTGGTCTACAAGAGCATGGATGGTATCAAAATTCCTCATGCTATAGTTACTTCCTCTAAAGATTGGTGGGATGAGAAAAAGGGTCTAAATTGTATTCCAAGTGCTCTCCTCCTTGTTGTATTGTTGAGATCTATATTTTGATTAATGAAAGAATGCTTACTAAGTCCACCATACTCATGATTGGATCTATAATATGGGAATAATTGATTTCTATCGATGTTTTAGTACTAAATCCTTATAGGTTACACTTGTAAATTCCATTCCTATATTATATTAAATCTATCCATCACATACTTAGAAGAATCCTCACTGGATTTCATGCCATCTAATTATTTCAAATCAAAGCTAGGGTATGAAGAAGTATTTTGAGCATGATCAATAGGTGTTGGGGCCAATCTTGTAGTTGAGACCACTAGTGCAACAATGGTAGTATACCTACTTGAGATTGTTGCAAGATTTTGTGGCCTATCTAACACAAGATTTCTAACCATCAAGTTTATGAAAAGGGATCCTATTCCCTACCCCAGACAAAAAAAGATTCCATCTTTAGGGTTTAAAGAGAACCCAATTTTTGGGATAAGCTCAAGAGATAGGGGAAGGGAAACCTTGCACTTGGTTTATCCACTTATGCCATTGAAGACATGCCATAAAAGGGGACATACCTGATTTGCTGGAAGATGGGACAAGAGCCATTGCATTTCTTAAAGTAGTGATGTTGCCAAAGATGAAGACGAGCAAGGAAATAAAACATTGATAGGATGCATAGCCATCAAGGGAGAATGTTCCACCTTTTATAGGCACATGCAAGACGAGACAATGATGTTGTTAGCACAATTAGCAAGGGGGGGATCCATAGAGTATTCAGGTGAGAGAATATAGGGTTGACTCAGTCAGAGGGGAAGCAATGGGAAACAGGACCCATACAAAGGGACATAGATTTGTCTGTGATTGTGTCCTATTGTGGGATGAGAAAGACTATACATATGTGAGGAAGGGGCTTTGTTTTTGTGTGTGTGGAAAAAGGAGACATGCTTAGAATGAGTTAATTTTTTTACCAAGGGATAATTCGTGTGTGTGCATGTGCGTATGTGCATGCGTGCACGTGTACATGAGTGAAGTATGGATGCATAGGTACTTCATTGTAAGCTAGTATCTTAATTGAAACATACTCACCTAATTATCGGATTTTATAAGGATAATCAAACTTTTATAATTAATGCCACATAATGCTTATTTCATGTACTTGCATACCAATAATAACAAAATACTTTTGACATTGTGGCAATACCTTAGCCACAACATCACCTAATGTTTAAAACATGTGACCTATAATGTATATAAGTTCATCAGTGGGACAAGGAAGAGATT
This sequence comes from Lygodium microphyllum, assembly GCF_053477565.2. Lineage (NCBI taxonomy): Eukaryota > Viridiplantae > Streptophyta > Polypodiopsida > Schizaeales > Lygodiaceae > Lygodium > Lygodium microphyllum. The sequence continues at coordinate 82,344,401 of NC_141142.1, read as the reverse complement.
TGAAGGACCTTCACTTTAGAAATTATGATAATACTATTTTTAGAAGTAGCATTACATATGGTGAAAGTCCTTGTGTTGGGTTTGAAAGTGGATTATGAAGTAGTTTCTTTTGTGCATGCACTTGGAATATTTCGAGGTCAATTTTGTATACAAAATGGTGAAGAAGTTCAATCCCAAGGTTATCATACCTTACCAAAAAATACCCATGATAAGGAGATTAACCAATTGATCTTTTGATGAGTGAATTCTTGTAGAAATCCACAATATGCTCTAAATTCCTTTGAGCTATGGATTACTATGGTCCTTCATGTCCCCCTACCACCCCCCCCCCCCCCCCAAAAAAAAAGAAGAAATAGTTGCAAGGAGAGCCTTGAGAAGATGACCAATAACTCAATGATGAATATCGTAGCGTATGTGAGCTTGTACTCCATTTCCACCACCTCTTGCCATATGAATTGCTACTTGAGTGGCAGCTCTTTAGACTCATGGTGGAGCTTCTTCAAGCTGTTTACAAGCCAATCAATCCAATCTTACCTAAGTAACATTTCTTTTTTCTTCATCAAGTTCCTTATTCACCCCTTGCTTGTGAACTAAACCTTGATTTTATTCTTCCAATTGAATAGAAAATCAATATTTTCTAACAAAGGATATAAATTCACTATGAGGGGTTTAACACTATAAATTAAATCAATTGTATGTTCTCTATGATAGATGGTAATGCACATCTTGTTGAGAAATATGCAATCATACTCCTATGATAGCCTCTTTGTATGGAGCAACAGTAAGGCAAGGAACATGCAACATCCTAGAAGAACTGCATTGTATCCAATAGGCATAGTGAGGAAAAGTGGTGCCATCCTGCAACTATAAAAGGATGTACTTGACAATCATTTGAAGATGAATGCTATTGTACTTTGTAATTTCAATCTTATCCATGGCTCTCAAGATTGTGTTTATGAGTCCAAGCTAATCTATCTTGGAACCTAATTCACTTGAGTAAGGGTCTTGTCCAATCATTAGTCATCATGCTTCTTGTCACTAACTTCCAACCTCTATAGCTAACCTTGCTCAAGATCCATATTTCTCAACATAGTATCAGAGCTATGGTGAGCATGGTTCAGCTCAGCTCATTGCTCCTCTAGCTCCCCACAACCTCACCTCACCTCAAGATCCATATTTCTCAACATAGTATCAGAGCTATGGTGAGCATGGTTCAACTCAGCTCATTGCTCCTCCAGCTCCCCACAACCTCACCTCAGCTCAGTTTTAGTAGAAATCTTCATCTCTTCACTCCATCTTCACTTTACACCTCTTAACCTCCATAGCCAGTAGTATCTACCTGTCTTGGAGTGGCTACATCTCTCCATAGAAAGCATATCTCAATGAGCTTCTTTCTAGAGATCTTTCCCTTGACTTCCTGCACAACTCGTTGTCACATCACATCATAACATTGGCCTCTCTCTTGCTTATCATTTCGATTTTTCCAGCTCGCTATCAAATCTATGTTGTCCACCTATCATACAGACTGCATCATCTACATGCTCCACGATTCGTCCTCTAAGCATAAGTCAATGGAAGCCTACTACCTAAGCTACATTCTCACCAGAGGGTTCATCAGATAATTGCCTCCTTGAGCTGCTAGAATCAAAGATTCACATAGGTACATGAACCCTAAAGTGGGTAGCTATAGCCACTAGTTTTCAAGCTCAAAATCAGCAAGGAGGAGAAGTTCAACATCTAGCTCAATATGCATAGTATCTTTTGATACCCATTTAATGCTTTTTGGCACTAGTACTTCTTGTGTCTCATAACATATCCAATTTCAACTCACTTGTTGGTTATTTGCTGATGCTTAAACATCTAGTATGGGCAAAGATTTACCGTCATGCCATTTCAAAGAAACAAGCTTCCACACATGGTAGACAAGGATAAAGCTAATCCTAATGAAGAAAGGTCTATGGTCAATAACTAGTGGATAGGAGAAGAGACCTAGAGATGTTGCTCTTGTAGTAGTATGGCAAAAGAGTGATGACAAATCCCAAGCAATCATTAAGCTTGAGCTTGATGACAATTTATATCCACCATGTAGACACATGTGATATATCTCATGCCACTTGGGAACAGTTGGGCACGCTATTTGGTGCCCAATCTAAATCTTCAAAACATGGATTATTGATTGAGTTTTTCAAGTTGGATATGAAGTCTAATACATCCCTTATAACTCACCTTAATTATATGGAAAGTCTGCTAACTCAACTTGCACGGATTAACTTAAAAATGGAAGAAGACATATGCATTGGAGTCTTGCGTAAGGGTCTTCCTCTAGAATTTGGTAATGTCTCCACCACACTAATTAATATGCCAAAACCAAAGCTAGTAGACATCAAAGCATCACTCCTTGAAGAAGAGAAGAAGCTCAAAGGTAAAAAGGAAGCAAGTACTTCAAAAGAAGAACATGTGCTCTATGTTAACAACAAGTACAAAGGGAAGAAAGACATTGTTTGTAACTTTTGTAAAAGAACTAGGCACATTGAAAATTTTTGTCATGCCAAGAAAAGATCACATAAGGCCTACCTTGCAACTATCAAAGAAGAAGAAAACCATGAAGAAGAAGAAGAAGAAGAAGAAGAAGGCACTCAAGAGCAGAAGGACAAGCCTCATCAGTCCTTCTATTCCCACTACTCAAATAGACATTTTAAGCCTTGTATGTACTTGCATTAATGCTCCAATCATAAGCCTTGTAATCCTCATGTAACCTGTGCACTATAGTCTCTACATACTTAGTGAGGCCTTGTGATAGCCTCTAGTTTTATATGGTTGGTTTTTCCATGTCTACACTTAGCAAGGTTCTACTTATGACAACCTCTGTAGTATACTCATTGTTTTTATGGTTGTGATTGAGGAGGGATGTTGAGAAGAGTGCGTGCGAGAAGTGAGCTTTTGGGTGAACTTTTTTTGGTAACCTCAAGTATTATTCCACATAGTAGACTTGGTCCGCTTTTTCTTTTAGGCATATATCAAGTACTAATGTTGCTCCTCCATTGCCACCACCACCACCCCTACCACCACCACCACCACTAGCACTGCCACCATCACCACGGCATCTTACTCTCCCGCTCCTCATTAGAACCACAACCAATTCTTAAGGATCACCAAATTGAGCAGTAGTGGAATGAGGAGGTATACTGGAGATATTCTATCTTCCTCGATTACCTAATGGTGAATTCCTCTCTACAAGAATGCATTACACAAAAAATATGCAAAGGAAAAAAGGTGCAAGAGATATAAGGATCTAGATTCCTAGTAAGTAATTCCATATGTATTCTTTAGAATATGTCACACTTTCATGTCTTCTTCTAAAGAGAATATAACTGATTGTAGGAAAGTGATACCCCTAGTGCATTTGTTCTCATAACTCATCCTTCGATAAGGAGTCAAGGTGAAGCTACAATTTCTAAAATGTTTTAATGATATTGATTGGCCATCCTTTAGCCCTACAATGATACTATTTGTGGATGATAGCATAAAGAAGATGCAATGTAACCCACCTAACTCCTTTACATATCTATTTAAATTTCAAGAAAATCCCATGGATACCATCCTCTTCAAACACATGCTTCCCTAATTGATTGAGAAAAATCCCTTCGATACTATCTTCTTGGAATACATGCTTCCATGCTTGACTGAGCTAGCAGGTTCTCACAGGGGAGTCTAGGAGTTTATTAGAGAACACCCATTTCACCCTCTAGCAATGGACAACTGGATTGATATTTGATGTTTGCAATAAATATGTTCATTTGGTTTGCACATGGTAGTTCACTAACTTGCAAATGCATTTGTGGATTTAGTATTTTTTTGTAGTTTTGTAGTAAGTTCATGTAGTACAATGTGAAATATATCAGTATATTAAAATATTTTATTGTTGAAGTTTGGAGTTTAAAATGAAGAATTCTTGAAAGGAATAACAGCTACTACAAGTAATAAAGCAATATGGAGCTATATTTTACGAAGATTGTGAAGCAATTTCTTGCAAGAATCTATTGCAAATGAATACATAACTTCGATGCATATGTAGGCCTAATCAAAAGAGGAAGAGAGAAAAATGTGCAAGTATAAGTGGATGTGTGTGTAGTTGCTCATGTGCGCATAATTAAAATACTAACACATCAATATGTAATTATAAAATATGTGCAAAAAAGGGAGAGAGGGGAGATGTGAATGTACATGTAGTGTGATATCTCATATATATACGTAATTGAACCATTAACATTATGATAATATCATCAAAGATAAGCAGATAAGCTTAATCTAATGATGTAAATAAGTTAAGGAGAGAGAAGTACCAATGCATTGTTAGAGAGAGAGAGATTATGTGAATTTTTAATCATCTCTCTATCCACTGTGTGTAGTTGCTCATGTGCGCATAATTAAAATACTAACACATCAATATGTAATTATAAAATATGTGCAAAAAAGGGAGAGAGGGGAGATGTGAATGTATATGTAGTGTGATATCTCATATATATACGTAATTGAACCATTAACATTATGATAATATCATCAAAGATAAGCAGATAAGCTTAATCTAATGATGTAAATAAGTTAAGGAGAGAGAAGTACCAATGCATTGTTAGAGAGAGAGAGATTATGTGAATTTTTAATCATCTCTCTAAGGGGACGTGAAATTTATTTTGCCGAACAGTGGTTTTTGACAAACCCTTAGCAATATATATATATATATATATATAACTTTAAATCACAACTCCCCTCCATCATCTCTCTAAGGGGAAATGAATTTTTTTGGCTAGATAAGGGTTGATGGCAACCCCTTCTAGGTGAAAAAAAATTGATAAGTTGCTTCCATCTCATTAAGGGGACTTATGATTTTTTATTTTATTTTTTGTTAGGAAGGGATTGAGTTGCTAGCAACCCCCTTCTCGACCGAAAAAAAGTTAAAGCAAGCCACATAATCTCTCTCTCTCTCTCTCTCTCTCTCTCTCTCTCTCTCTCTCTCTCTCTCTCTCTCTCTCTCTCTCTCTCGTTTATCTAGCTTTCTCCTTTTCTCATTCATCTTTGTCTCTCTCTCTCTCCCCTCTCTTTATATTTTTATTTAGTAGTTAATTAAAATAGAATTAGTAATTAAATTATTAATTAAATAATAAATTAATTAATACACGTGTGTATGCACCTCTCTCTTTATGTGTGTATATGTATGTATTTGTGCATGGCCCTTATCTTCATTTCACACACACACACACACACACACACACACTCTCTCTCTCTCTCTCTCTCTCTCTCTCTCTCTCTCTCTCTCTTCATTAGGACTCAATAGTCATTAGAGAAAGAGAGACATATATCTAAATAATTTTTTGATGAGGGAGAAGATAAAATGAAAGTTTTAAAATAATAATTGATGAGAGAGAAGAGATAAAAAATAATTGCTAGTTAGGAAGATCAAATTATGTGTATATTTATGATATGTTTTAATGTGAGACATAGTAGATTGAGACTTTTTGAATGAACTATATTGAAACATTTGGGCCTTACGAACAAAAAACATTTCTCTCTTTTGGGACTTTTTTTCTCCTAACATAGAAAACTAATAATTAACATGATATATAATGATTATTGTCTTTTGCATTGTATATGTGAAAAAATAAAGACTCATCAAAGATTTAAAAAAGTTTTATACTATTGAAACTATAATCAAAATGTGACTTTTTAGTCCAATTGTACTTGGGCCAAAAACTTTTAAATAGTGAAAGTTGATCTCCAATTGGAGAGAGAGTGAGTGAGTGAGTGTGTGTGTGGTGTGTATATTTTGATAAAGGCCCAAAGTTATTAATGTAGGAGAAGTCCAAAGATAGTATTGTAGTATTATAAAAGAAAGTTGCTATAATTGTTTTAAGCCATACATACATACATACATACATATATACATATATACATATATATATACATATATACACATATATATACATATATACACATATATATACATATATACACATATATATACATATATACACATATATATACATATATACACATATATATACATATATACACATATATATACATATATACACATATATATACATATATACACATATATATACATATATACACATATATATACATATATACACATATATATACATATATACATATATATATAGATATATATATATATATATATAGAGAGAGAGAGAGAGAGTGTGTGTGTGTGTGTGTGTGTGTGTGTTGATAAAGACCCAAAGTTATTAATGTGTAGGAAAGGCCCAAATGTAGTATTGTAAGAGAAAGTTAAAAATAAATTTTTAAAGCCATACACATACACATGCACACACACAGAGAACACGTGTGTGTGTTTTGATAAAGGTCCAAAGCTATTAATATAGGAGAAGTCCAAAGGTAGTATTGTGGTATTATAGGAGAGAGTTGTTAGAATTTCTTAAAGCCACAAGGAGAGAGAGAGAGAGAAATTGAGTGTGTGTTTTGATAAAAATTGAAAGCTATTAATGTGTAAGAAAGGCCCAAAGTTAATACTGTAGTATTGAGAGAGAGAGAGAGAGAGAGTATATGTGTGTAAAGATCCAAGGTTATTAATGTAGGAGGGGGTCTAAGGAAGTACTATAGGAGAGAGTGCTAAAAAATTTTGAAGCTTCAAAATTTTCTAACACTCTCTCCTATGATACCACAATACTACTCTTGGGCCTCTCCTACATTAATTTGAAAAATGTACCTCTCTATCCAAAGTACTTTTCACATTTCTTTCTCTTCTCAATGATTTTTGAAAAGACATCTCTTTCTTGTCTCTCATCAATAATTGTTTATATTGTTGAGATATCGAGCTCCACTCGTGATACGCCAGGGTGACCGTTGTGTATTTATGTCACCGACTTGTCAGTTGCAGATGCGGTTGGTACACCGCCCCTGAATAATAGCTACATGATAGCTATCCTTATCTACTCTAGTTCGTGGCTCAGTTAGTATGCCACCTTAGTTAGTTGAGTTTGGTTTTGAGACCCATATCTAGGGTTCTTCTATTTCTTTGTACTTGAGTTCTTTTGGCTTACACAACTAAGAAGAGAAAAACTGTTTTCAGCCTCCACCCTTGTGTGTCTTCCCCCATTGTGCAAGCAAGAAAGCTTCAAGCGAGACTCCTTCCTTCTCTCCCACAATCTTGACATGGTATCAGAGCCTTGTTCGTGGTAAGGAGCTCAAGAAAGCAAGCCAAGCTCGCGGTGTTCTGGTAAGAGGAGCAATGTTGCTTTCATTTTCTGTTTTGGAAGCAGATCTCTGCAGGTAGCACAGCCGGAAATTGCAAGAGTGCATTGTCTCAGGTTGAGACGCCCTTCGCGGTGAAGCAAGAGGGCATTATATATTGCGGGTGAGGACTTTAGCCCTCAGCGACCTTGTTTTTTTTATTTGAGGCCATTTCGGGGCCTATTTTGGAGGCGGAAGTTTTCTGCACGCACTCAGGAAAAGGTTCAGTTTTATGCTGTGCAGCCACTGTTCTACAGGTCGGTGAAAAGTTACTGTAGAAATTGCATCGTATGCTTGTGCGCAGAGACTTTGGGAGTTTCAGAATCATCCTTGGTTCTTGTTTATGCAAAATCGTCACTAGGAAGTGACTGTGTGGTCAAATACCACTTTCGCCAGTTTTGCACATTTGCCCTTGTGAGGGTGAAGCTGTGTTTTTTGCAGTGACCGAATTTTTTGCAGTATTCTGTAATGGCGTCTGATTCTCTTTCACAGATTGTCACTGAAAAGCTTGACAAGAACAACTTCCAGGCATGGAAGTTTAGAATGACGAATTTCCTTATGGGAAAAGGATATTGGGAATTTGTTGCAGGAAATGAAGAAGAACCAGTTCTTCCTGATGTTCCCAATCAACATCAAATGCAGGCATTTAAAGCATGGTATGAGAGAGCCAGGAAAGTTATGTATTGGCTGTCTATCAGCATTTCAGACTCTATGATTGTGCATATTCAGGATGCAAGTACGCCAAAGGAGGCATGGGATACTTTGTCAAAAATATATAGCACAAATACACAAGCCAGGAAAATGCAGCTCAAGCAAGAGTTGCACAATGTGCAAAGAGAAAATATGAGCATCAACGACTACCACATGAAGGTGAAGAAGATTGCAGATGCACTTGCTTCCATTGGGTCACCAGTGGAAGATGATGATTTAGTTTCTGTGACCTTGAATGGTCTAGGAAAGGATTATGCACAGTTTCGGACATCCATTTCAGTTCGTGAAAGATTTCCTGATTTTGAGGAGCTGATTGCTCTTCTAATTTCTGAGGAGCAAAGAAATGGTGGTGCATCTTCTTCAGGAGGAACTTCAAAAGAAGATGTCTTCTACTCAAATGCTGGAAGAGGTAGAGGCAGAGGTAGAGGAGGCCGATTTGGAAGCCGTGGTAGAAATCAGAATATGCAGCAAACTCAAGAAAACCAGTCTTATGGAGGAGAACGTGGTAACTCTAGAGGCAGGGGGAGCCAAAGAGGTCGTGGTGGATGGCAAAGAGGCCAAAATGCAAACAGTAATGTTAAATGCTACTATTGTGGTAAAATGGGTCATCTGGCTAAAGACTGCTATAAAAAGCAGAATGACATCATGAATGGAAAACTGCAACATGGAAATTATGCATCTTCTAGTAGACAGAGTGATGACAGAAATGAGCATTTGTTTATGGTGCAGCACATGAACAATTCTGTGACAAGTGCAGAAGAAAGCAATGATGTATGGTATGTTGACTTAGGTGCATCAAACCACATGACAGGTCATGCAGAATGGATGGAGGATGCAAGAAAAATGGAAAAACCAGGATTTGTGGAGACTGGTGATGATACTACACATCCTATTGTGCAGATTGGAAAAATTCATTTGTCTATGCAGGATGGGAAAAAGAAATACCTCTCCGATGTATTTCATGTTCCGAATATCACCAAGAATCTGGTTTCTGTTGGTCAAATGGTTGAGCAGGGCTTGCAGGTCAGATTTAATCCTCATGGATGCTTTGTTGAGGATATGAAAAATAAAGGTCGCTTGATAGCAAAAGGAAATAAGAAGGGCAGAATGTTTACATTGGATGCAGACATGTCTGAATTGAGTGCAGCAATGTTTGCACATGGGACCGGTGTAGTTGCAGATATTGATATCTGGCATAAACGCATTGGTCATGTTAATGTACAACGACTTAAATCAATGCAGGCCCAAAATATTGTTGCAGGTTTGCCAAAATTCAAGGTTGCAGAAATGCATAAGGTATGTGAAGCCTGTCAGTTTGGAAAACAGGCAAGGAAACCATTTCCTAGACATGTTCAAGAGAGTAAGAAGCCATTGGAATTAATCCACTCTGATGTGTGGACAACTAAAGCTGCATCTCTTGGAGGCTGTCATTATTTTGTCAGTTTTATTGATGACTATAGCAGAAAAGTTTGGGTGTACTTTATGAAAAAGAAAAGTGAAGTTTTTGGGCATTTCAAAACTCTTAAAGCGATGGTTGAAAAAGAAACAGGCCTGCAGATAAAATGCCTAAGGTCAGATGGAGGGGGAGAGTACCTCTCAAATGAGTTTGCAAGGTTCCTGCAGGAGCATGGCATAAAGCAGCAATATTCATGCATTCATACCCCACAACAAAATGGAATTGCAAAAAGGAAAAACAGGCATATTGGAGAGGTATCTCGTGCCATGCTCAATGAAAAAGACTTGCCAGATTTTTATTGGGCTGAAGCAGTTGCTACATCAGTCTACATAATGAACAGGACTCCCACTGCAGCAATACATGGAATGACTCCAGAGGAGAGGTATACTGGTAGAAAACCAGATATTTCTCATTTGAAAATTTTTGGTTGCATTGCCTATGTACATGTGCCAGATGAGTTGAGATCCAAGTTGGATCCAAAAGCTGAGAAGTGCATCTTTATTGGTTACTCTCTGTAGCAAAAAGGGTATAGATGCTATAACCCTTCTACTCGTAAGTTTACAGTGAGCAGAGATGTTGTTTTTGATGAGATGAGTAGCTGGTATAAACCAGTAAATGTGATTGATGATGTAGATGCACAAAATGGTAATGCTGCACAGAATTCACAGCAGCAGTCACAAAATATTAGTGGACCTGGAGCGTCCTCTAACAGTGGTTCACATTCTTCGCCGTGGACAGGCAGATTGAGATCAGGAGAATCTTCTCAAAGCAATGCAGATAGTGGTATGCAGGTATCACGAAAAGGAAAAGAGAAGGTTGATGAGCCCATGTTTGATGTGAATGCAGGTCACTCTTATGTGGATGGTGAATCCAATAGCTCAGAACAGAGTATTGATGATGAGTTGGGTATTCCTTTTATTATTACACCTGGAGTAAGGAAGACCAGGGATGTTTTGAGAGCACCTGGGAGTGAACCTACTTTGCGCAGGTCTACGAGAGCTAGGTATCCTGTGGATAGGCTGAAATATGATGGATTTACAGCCATTCACTATGCATATATGGTCAAAGTGATACAGGAACCAGAACCCACATCTTTTGAGCAAGCCATGGGAAAAGAAAAATGGGAGAAAGCCATGGATGAAGAAATGGATGCCTTGGAAGCAAATGCTACATGGGAGTTAGTACCTTTGCCTAAAGGTAAGAATGCAATTGGCTGTAAGTGGGTTTATAAGGTGAAGCACAATGCAAATGGTTCTGTAAACAGATACAAGGCAAGATTAGTAGTCAAGGGGTATGCACAAACATATGGCATTGACTATGAAGAAACATTCAGTCCAGTTGCAAGGATGGCAACTGTAAGAGCAATCATTGCTATGGCTGCATCAAAGGGATGGTCTTTACATCAGATGGATGTAAAGAATGCCTTCTTGCATGGTGATTTGCAAGAAGAGGTCTATATGGAGCAGCCACCAGGTTATGTGCATGCTGTTCATCCTGAGTTTGTTTGCAGGTTGAAGAAAGCCTTGTATGGCTTGAAGCAAGCACCTAGAGCATGGTCTGACAAGATATGACAGTATCTTGTCACTATTGGCTTTCAGATTTCCAAGGCAGATTTCTCACTTTATGTGAGAAAAACAGAGAAAGGTATTATGCTACTTGTCATTTATGTTGATGATTTGATTATGACAGGTGACAGTGATGAAGATATCCTTCATGTGAAAATGCTATTGAAGCAGAAGTTTGAGATGAAGGATTTGGGAGAGCTACGTTATTTCTTGGGCATTGAGGTGATTAGATCACCAAGTGGGATACAGCTCTTGCAGAGGCAGTATGGATTGGACATGTTGTCCAAATATGGGATGACAGGCTGTAAGCCTATTTTAGTTCCTTTGGAGCAGAATGTGAAGCTGAGCACAGGTGCAGGTGAGCTTCTAGAAGACCCTACTATGTACAGACGCATAGTAGGAAGTTTGATTTATATGACTATTACCAGGCCAGATTTGAGCTATGCTGTTGGATTGGTAAGTCAGTTTATGCAGGCTCCAAGGAAACCACATTTGGATGCGGCTAGACGCATACTCAGGTATGTGAAGTCCACATTGCAGTATGGACTATTTTATGAGACTGGGCCTTCAGATACAGTTGCATGGATACACTGATGCTGATTGGGTTGGTAGTATTTCTGATAGACGATCTACTAGTGGATATGTGTTCTCTTTTGGAAGTGCTGCAGTCACTTGGAGCAGCAAGAAACAGCCTACAGTTGCCTTGTCGAGCACAGAGGCTGAGTACAGGGGTGCACCAATGGCTGCATGTGAGGTAGCTTGGTTGCATAAGCTACTTTATGATATGCATCAGTCTACAGATGGGCCAGTTGTCATTTATTGTGACAACATGAGTAGTATACACTTGGCAAATAACCCAGTCTATCATGCTAGAACAAAGCACATTGAGGTGCATTATCACTATGTGCGAGAGAGGGTTTTACTAGGTCTTATTGATCTAGTTTATGTCAGCACAGAGGATCAGGTAGCTGACATATTCACGAAGGCATTGGGCGCAGAGAAGCTGCGCAAGTTCAGAGACCTGCTTGGTGTGCAGGAATTGGGATTGAGCTCGAGGGGGAGTGTTGAGATATCGAGCTCCACTCGTGATATGCCAGGGTGACCGTTGTGTATTTATGTCACCGACTTGTCAGTTGTAGATGCGGTTGGTACACTACCCCTGAATAATAGCTACATGTTAGCTATCCTTATCTACTCTAGTTCGTGGCTCAATTAGTATGCCACCTTAGTTAGTTGAGTTTGGTTTTGAGACCCATATCTAGGGTTCTTCTATTTCTTTGTACTTGAGTTCTTTTGGCTTACACAACTAAGAAGAGAAAAACTGTTTTCAGCCTCCACCCTTGTGTGTCTTCCCCCATTGTGCAAGCAAGAAAGCTTCAAGCGAGACTCCTTCCTTCTCTCCCACAATCTTGACATATATATATATATATATCTCTCTCTCATCCAAAAGTTATTTTTATCTCTCTCTACTCCCTCTCTTCTCCATTGAATCCTAATACCCTTCCAATTGAAATCCCTTACATTCAAAGTACTAGAATATATATTTTATTTTAAAGACTAGACAAATCATTCATAAATTACTTAGTCAAGGTAGATTAGAGTTTGTATGAGCAATAATCTCTAAAGCTAGGTCTTTAGTTCTATAATATACACTAGACAAACCTACCTTGATTTGTTTCTCTATGTGCATGTGAGTGTGCATGCATGCACATGTGTGTGTGCCTCATTAAGAGCTTGTTTCTATATCTCTCTCTTATTCAAAAACTATTGTCATTAAAAAACTCTTTTTCTCTCCCTCTCTCTCATTAATATATATAATATATACATATGTACGTGTGCATGCATTTATGTGTGTATATTGGAAGTCCTAACACACACATATATACACACATACGATTAACTCAAAGAAGTATAACTATATATACATATGCATGTGTGCATGTATTTATGTGTGTATATTGAAAGTCCTAACACACGTACACACACATGTACACACATATGATTAGTTCAAAGAAGTATAACTATATATTATAGCCTAGGAATATTAATATTACAACAACATGAGTCAAGTTAGCAAAGATATGCACAATGAGAGATTAAGATGATGCTCTCTCTCTCTCTCTCTCTCTCTCTCTCTCTCTCTCTCTCTCTCTCTCTCTCTCTCTCTCTCTCTCTCTCTCTCTCTCTCTCTCTCTCTCAGCATATTGATTGAGTATCAAATTTATACTTATTTTCACCAATCAATATCCCTTCTTGCCACCACAACAAATAATCCACAAATGTGCAAGCTTTAATAATGATTTTTTATTTTTTAATCAATTTTTAATGAGATTATTAGAGCCATATATAAATAAAAAAATTATTAAGTATTTGGAATGGATGCATGTAGACATCTTTATACACCAACCCATGCTTATTGTAGAGGACTTATATCTCATATTTGGAAAGATCCAACATCACCCATAGTGTGATCAACAAAGTAAAGACTCTGCTATTTCTTAGAGCAAATGCATTTTACTTTGTTGAGAAAATACATACATACCTCGCTTGGTTAGCTATGATCAAATTTATGATAATGTTTTATTATCATTGTCTATCATTTTTTTGGGTGGAATAATAGTACACTTGCCAGAGGTCAATGTACTACAAATCTAGATCCAGATTGCTTGCAAAAATTATTTTGTATTGTAAATATGAGAGAGAGAGAGAGAGAGAGAGAGAGAGAGAGAGAACTATTTACAAGTAAAGAGGAAACAATTTGTCGCGACACATATCATAATTTAATATAAAATAAATTATGTCAAACCTAGAGTACTTGCACAAAGACTTTGGTGTTGCAAATGAGAGAGAGAGAGAGAGAGAGAGAGAGAGAGAGAGAGAGAGAGAGAGAGAGAGAGAGAGAGAGAGAGAGAGAGAGAGAGAGAGAGAGCTATATATTAGTAAAGAGAGAATTGTTCGTTGCAACACATATCACAATCCAATGTAATACAACTTCTATCAATTTTTTAGAGTGCTTGTACAAATGTTTCCATATTGCAAACATGAGAGAGAGAGAGAGAGAGAGAGAGAGAGAGAGAGAGAGAGAGAGAGAGAGAGAGAGAGAGAGAGAGAGAGCTATATATTAGTAAAGAGAGAATTGTTCGTTGCAACACATATCACAATCCAATGTAATACAACTTCTATCAATTTTTTAGAGTGCTTGTACAAATGTTTCCATATTGCAAACATGAGAGAGAGAGAGAGAGAGAGAGAGAGAGAGAGAGAGAGAGAGAGAGAGAGAGAGAGAGAGAGAGAGAGAGAAAGCTATTTGTTGAAACACCTTTCATAATACAATATGATATAGATTCTATCAATCCAGAGTGCTAGCACAAATTATTTTTGGGTGTAAAGAGAGAGAGAGAGAGAGAGAGAGAGAGAGAGAGAGAGAGAGAGAGAGAGAATGAAGGCACTGGTGAAGGCAATGATGGCGGTGGTGGTGGAAGAGGAAGTGGAGGGGGGTACATCTAAAGATGGAATAAGTGAACTATGTGGAATAAGAGTAGAGGGGTTGCCAAAAAAAGATGGCTCAAAAAACTCGCTTCTTGTCCTTCCCCTTTTGAGAAATATGCAATCACACTCCTATGATAGCCTCCAGCCTCTTTGTATTGAGTAACAGTAAGGCGGCAAGGAACATGCAACAGCCTAGAAGAATTGCCTTGTATCCCATAGGCATAGTGAGGAAAAGTAGTGCCATCTTGTAACCATAAAAGAATGTACTTGACAATCATTTGAAGATGAATGCTATTGTATTTTGTACTTTTAGTCTTGTCCATGACTACTCAAGATTTTGTTTATGAGCCATTAGTCATCATGCTTCTTGTCACTGACTTCCAACCTCCATAGCTGACCTTGCTCAAGATCTATCTTTCTCAACATGTATTAGCGCCATAAATGTAGAGTGGTCATGATGGAAAATCTCTTGCATGTATTCAATTTACTTTTGAACAATGTACATATCATCCACAATGTACATATCAACTAGAATGCACATAATCTATGTTAGTGTTCAATATATAGACTACATATGCTAATCGGTTTGTTACTCCATGCATCACAATATTAAGTTTACTTTTGAACCATGTAGAATAGTTAACATGGTGGTCCTTCACTTGTATCAAACTTACTTCTCAACAACATCCACACCTCCATCCAAGTTGAGCACAATTAAGGATTTTGTGAAAGAGGTGGCTACCAAAGTTGCACAGTATGCCAAATTTGCAAGAACTAAGGATTCTAAAGGGTTTGTGGTGCGCAGATCGGTCACAGTATGCTCACGTAGTGAATCCCGGAAGGTCCCCAAGAACAATGAACTCTACCTTTTTGCACAAAAAACAATGTAAAAAGCATGAACGACAAGAGCAAGAGACCAATTGGGTTCAATCTCCCCCCGTGCCTTGTGTGAGCGCTTCACAAAGCATGTATTTTATGTATATTTCCATCTTCATGCTCAATAATAGCCCAATTTACAAAAATATGACAAGCTTTTAGCTTTTGAGTTTGCCTTTTACAAAAATAGGAAATAAAGCTAATGGACGGTGCCCATAGAGTCTGGCACGCCCAACATAATGTCCCAAATAGAAATAACATATCCGTGCGCATAGGCGCATACAAAATAATAATAAATAATCGATGTCTCAATAGATATGACAAAATATAGGCGTGGCGCCTATCAAAATATAATCCATAGGTTGAATACTCGCTAAACTCCAATGCTTTCCTCCGCCACTGCTACTATCTCTACACATCAACTGAAGCATTCACAATCATTAGTAAAATAATACAATTAAACCGACAAAAGTGAATACCTAGCAGTCTTCAGCTACATAAATAAATCAACTGGTTAGAAATAAATCCTAACCTTAATCTATTACGAGTGCGCACTCTAAACTCATAAACGTTTATTAATTTAATATGTATTTTGCGGAATCACCCGCTATGGAATCACCCATGTACACACTAAATTAATGAAACGCCCGAAAAGGACAGGCGTCCCCATCAACTTCTCGCACAAAGAATCCACTTTGTGTATGAGCCCCAGTCATCTAAGTTTACGGAATCCACCATAAAACCTCACGGAATCCACCGTGGAATATGCCTCCTGGCATCATACCCCCGGGGTGGGATAGCAATTGACCTCAATTGCTATTAGCTCAATGTGGAGCTAACAGAGTGGGGAAAGCATTTTAAGTCTCTAGCATGCATCCATTGTGCTTCCTCTACAGGATGGTTCTTAAATTTAAGATATCTAGAATACCTTCGGCCAATTCTAGTGGTCATAAAGTCAGTGTCTATGATAGCTTCTGGTTCAAGTATTTCAGTCTCTTCCTCTAGTAAAGGTGGGTTTTCATAAACAGGGTGGATAGGTTATTGGCCTCTAAATGGTCTCATTAAACTAATGTGAAATGTATTGTGAATTTTCCAATGAGATGGTAATTCTAACTTGAATTGAATGCATTATCATTAATTTTATGAATGATTCTAAATGGTCCATAGAATCTAGGAGCTAATTTGACCACTGGATGTCTATCTACACTTTGTAGTCTACGTTTTTCTATTCTCAGCCAAACATAATCATCAACTTTGAAATTCATGGCTTGTCTTTTCTTGTTGGCTTGTTTGGTATATGATTGTTGGGCTTTAGCAATCATATCCTTAACCTCATCAAAAATACTATTATGCATACTAGCAATATCATCAGCACTCTGATTTCTATTAGACAAAGATGCAACAGGTGTAGACAATCTATATCCATAAATGACTTCAAAAGGTGCTTTCTTTGTAGATGTGTGCGGTGTATTGTTATATGCAAACTGTAATAAATGCAAATGAGTGTCCCATGTCTGACGTTTAGAAATAGTATATGCACATAAAAGATCTAGAATAGTGCTGTTTGTGGCTTCTGTTTGTCCATTTGTTTCTGGATGAAATGCAGATGAGAAATCAATCTTTGTGCCTAGATTAGCAAACAGGGTAATCCAAAAATTGTTACAAAATCTAGAATCACGATCTGAAATGATAACTTTTGGCAATCCATGGTTAGTAAAAACAGTTTTCAAAAATAATTGTGCTGCTTGTGATGCTGTTAAAGTTTTCTTACATGGAATGAAATATGCTTGCTTACTAAATCTATCTACAACTGTCCAAATCATATCATGGTTAGATTTAGTATTTGGTAAACCAGTAATGAAATCCATAGAAATTTGTTCCCAAGGTTTAGATGGAATAGACAAAGGCATTAGTAATCCATACTGTTTACCATGATGTCTCTTAATTCTTTGACAAATCAAACATTCAGAAACGAAATTAGATACATCTGCATCCATATACGGCCAATAAAAATCTTCAGTTAACATACGTAATGTAGAGATGATACCTCTATGACCTTGATATGGGGGACAATGAATTTCATTCAAAACAAAAGATCGGAATGGAATAGTAACAGACAGTCTCTTTTCATAAAACATAAATCCATCATTATATGACAATGAATCAATAGGAATGAAATTATTTTGAACTAATTTATTCCAATCAGAATGAAAAGTAATATCCTGGTGATATGTATCTTTCATAGCAATCAAAGAATCAAAAGATATGACAGAAATATTATGAATTGCAGGTCTTCTACTCAATGCATCAGCAACTACATTTTCTTTTCCAGGTTGGTATTGAATGATAGGATGAAAACTTTGAATGAAGGAAGCCCATTTGATATGACGGTTAGAAATTTGGGGTTGGATAAGTAAATGTCTAATACTTTGCTGATTGGTCTTTATCATAAATTCTGAACCCATTAAGTAGTGTTTCCACTGTCTTAATGCCTGTATAACTGCTAATAGTTCTTTGTCATAAGTGGAATATTTCAGCTCAGAGGGTTTCAGCTTACAACTAGAATATGCTATAGGATGATTGTCTTGCATTAGTACGGCTCCTATTCCTGATCCGCTAGCATCGGTCACAACTAGAAAGAATGGTCTATTAAAGTCAGGCAACTGTAAAATAGGGGCATTGGTTAATGCACGTTTCAGTAAGTTAAAGGATTTCTACTGATTTTCAGTCCATTGATAAACAATTCCTTTCTTGAGAAGTTTTGTTAATGGTAAAGAAAGTAATGAAAAATTACGTACAAACTTCCTATAGAAACTAGCAAGACCAAGGAATGAGCGTAACTCATGCACGTTTTTAGGAACAGGCCAATGCAATATTGCATCAATTTTCTTAGGATCAACTTTAATTCCTTCAGATGATACAATATGACCTAAATACTCAATTTCTGTCTTAAAGAATTCACTCTTTTCAGGATTTGCAAACAGTTGATTTTTTTTCAATAATTGAAAAACTAATGACAAATGCTCATAATGCTCTTTCTCATTTTGACTAAATACCAAAATATCATCAAAGAAAACAATCACACAGTACTGATATTTTTAAAAGATACGGTTCATCATTCTACTGAAGGTGGCAGGTGCATTAGTCAATCCGAATGGCATGACTAAGAATTCGTAATGGCCAAACTGTGTTCTGAATGCAGTCTTAAATATGTCAGATTTATCTAGCCTCACTTGATGATATCCAGACTTAAGGTCAATTTTACTAAATATAGAAGATCCTTGCAGTTTGTCCATAAGGTCATCAACTCTAGGTATAGGATACCTATTCTTTACAGTGATCTTATTTAAAGCTCGGTAATCAATACACATACAATAGGTATTATTCTTTTTCTTGACTAAGAGTACAGGTGCACCAAATGGAGAACTGCTAGGTCGAATTAAACCTCTATTTAGTAATTCTTCAACTTGACTCTAGATTTCTTTTTACTCTATTTGGTTGTGCCTATATGGTGCTTTGCAAGGTGGTTGTGTGCGAGGTATCAAATCAATCTTATGGTCTTCTGGACGTGAAGGTGGTAAACCTGGTGGTAGGTCTTCTGCAAAACAGTCCTTAAAATATGCAAGAAATTCCTTATGCCTAGGGTGCATATGATTTTCCTTTGCTTGCAATTCATTCACCCAAATGAGATATGAATTACTACTCTTGCGTAATGCACGTTTTGCTTGAGTATGCGAAAGCAATGGAAAAACATTAGATGCATGCATACCATATAATGTAATAGATTTTCCTTGAAAATTAATATGCATTGTGTGTGTGGAATAATCTATATCTGGGTTATGCTGGTGTCGCCAAGGCATTCCTAAAATAATTTCACTCGACTGTAATGGAACAACTAAGAAATTTCTTCTTTCAATGTATGAACCAATTTGAATCTCTAAATCTTGGACTTCCTGTGTACCATTATACCTAGTACCTAAAAATGCAGCTTTTATGCGATAATGCATAGGTACAGTCTGTAATTTCAATTCCTTTACCAATTTTGCTGAAATAAAGTCATGAGTACTACCGTCATCATGCAAGATAGTCTTTTCCTTTCCATGCACCAAACATTTCATAGTAAATAATGAATGTGGAGTAGGCATACCTGGTAAAGTGTCGGAAGTAGTAGTAGTATCGTCCTCATCTTCAGTGAAATCAGGCATATCCTCATGTTCGTCTTCGTCCATGGCTCCAAGATAGTTGATATGAGCTGGTGGCTTCTTTGAATGACAATTTGCTACGAGATGTCTAGACTGGTGACATTTATAGCATACTATTGGCTTGGCTTTGGTTACATTATTTGCAATGGCTGGAAGTCTGGGTACATTTGGATTTGCTTGTGGAATAGGCTTAGGATTTGGATTGACATTGGATGGTAATGCAGGTGGTTTAGCCCAATTCTTGCGGAAAGATGGTGAAGAGAAATGACCTGGATTAAACCTTCTAAAATTGGAATTGAATTTTTTAGATCCATAATTACCATTGGCTTGGAATTGCTGTGGTCGTCTGTCTCTACCGCGTAACTTATCTTCAGTGTCGTGAGCTAGTGAGATGGCGTCTTCAAGGGTAGCAGGCTTGAACATGTTCACTTCAGCATAGTAATGCCCAAGAAGTCCAGACATATACTTCCGCTTATGTGTCGTCTCTGGTACGTCTTCAAGCATGCATAGCTGTAGGAGTGCATTCCAAAAACGCTTTGTATACTGTGGTATAGGCTCACAATCCCGTTGTTGAAGTAGATCCCATTGCTTGATAGCCTTCTCATGAAATTGCGGTGGAAGGAAATTCTGCATGAACTTCTTCTTGAAATCTTCCCAAGTAGCAGGACATTCTATGCTCTTGCGTACTACAGTCCACCAAAGTGATGCTCTGTCTATTAAATGGTTAGTAACACACTTGATTTTATCTTTTTCTGGATATGTTTCCTCATGGAAATAGTCATCAAACTGGCTAATGAATGATAAAACAGTCTTTCCTTCTCGTATGCCATTGAAAGTGCAAAATTTGAAACTTCGTTTACTTATCTTTGATTCCTTGCGAATGGTTTGAGCTTCAAGAGTGGCGTCGATGGTACGTCGAATCAAATCTTCAGCTTGAGGTTCTTATTTGTCGGTAGACGCTCTTTGGAATTTTGCTAATTGCTCTTGCAATGCTTGCCTAGCCCTTCGTTCTTCTTCCAATTGCAGCATGATTAGATCCATCTTTTGTTCCATGGTAGGCTCAGGTAGGTCGTCTTCAGCCATAGGATCATCCATATGTGGTTCCGTCATTCTGTAAAACTCAAAAGACCTTTCTCACTCAAAATCAGGTTAGCGGGATGAGCGTAGCTCAAATTCGGGGTTACAAGGCTATGTGTTTTTGGATATTTCTTTCTCAATTTTCAGAAAATCTGCGATATTTCCTTCTTCATATGCTGAAAATACTTCAACGGACCTGCGTATGGGTAGAATACCTTGCCACGAACAACTTTGCAGTTCAGAGTTTCTGCGCAAGAACAGCCCTTCTAGGAGTTTTGAGCACTAGTCAGTTCTGACTCCAGTTGATTAGTCTGACTTGTTGCAGAGTTGCAGACTTAGCCGACTTGCAGAGTTACAAACTTAGCTGACTTGGTGAACTTGCAGGACTTGATTACAGTCAACTTGCAGAACTTGATTTCTGGTGCGCAGGACCTGAAGTTTGTTGACTTGCTGGAGTTAAGAGCTTTGAATGACTTAGCTTAGTTATGGAACTTATGGCTTACTAAGCCAAATCTGATTTTCTGGTATCGCGGTATGTTGACGACGTGATTGAACTCGGCGAGAATATACTGACGCCGCCCGAGATGAAATTTTCGTAGTTAAGCTTATTAAAGCTTATTATTAAGCTTTAATACTTTTGATTCTTAAGCTTTTAGGCTTGTAGTGATGAAACTTAGCTTTGTTTTTCGACGACTTGATGGAGGAGATGAATGCGTGGTCCTCCGCCTGTACGGCCTGGTCCTTCGTGATCTGAGAGTAGAAACAGGGGTTCTTGATCACCAGAAGTCTGCATGTATCGACGGTTCGCGACGAGATTGACTGTAGAGCCCGATCGTTCTAGGAGCTCCGTCTTCGCACGAGATGGATAGCGATTGGAAGCTCTTGATCTCAGCTCCGCTCTAATACCACTGGTGCGCAGATCAGTCGTAGTATGCTCACGTGGTGAATCCCGGAAGGTCCCCAAGAACAATGAACTCTACCTTTTTGCACAAAAAACAATGTAAAAAGCATGAACGATAAGAGCAAGAGACCAATTGGGTTCAATCTCCCCCCATGCCTTGTGTGAGCGCTTCACAAAGCATGTATTTTATGTATATTTCCATCTTCATGCTCAATAATAGCCCAATTTACAAAAATATGACAAGCTTTTAGCTTTTGAGTTTGCATTTTACAAAAATAGGAAATAAAGCTAATGGACGGTGCCCATAGAGTCTGGCACGCCCAACATAATGTCCCAAATAGAAATAACATATCCGTGCGCATAGGCGCATACAAAATAATAATAAATAATCAATGTCTCAATAGATATGACAAAATATAGGCATGGCGCCAATCAAAATATAATCCATAGGTTGAATACTCGCTAAAACTCCAATGCTTTCCTCCGCCACTGCTGCTATCTCTACACACTGAAGCATTCACAATCATTAGTAAAATAATACAATTAAACCGATAAAAGTGAATACCTAGCAGACTTCAGCTACATAAATAAATCAACTGGTTAGAAATAAATCCTAACCTTAATCTATTACGAGTGCGCACTCTAAACTCATAAACGTTTATTAATTTAATATGTATTTTGCGGAATCACCCGCTATGGAATCACCCATGTACACACTAAATTAATGAAACGCCCGAAAAGGACAGGCGTCCCCATCAACTTCTCGCACAAAGAATCCACTTTGTGTATGAGCCCCGGTCATCTAAGTTTACGGAATCCACCGTAAAACCTCACGGAATCCACCGTGGAATATGCCTCCTGGCATCAGTTTGGCATATAAGGGCAAGATAAACTTGTGACAAATAGTGAAGGTACGTGAGAGGAATATGAGGTGAATAATGAAGGTGTGTTAGGTCATGATATCTATGCTACGAAACTCATCATGGATGCCCACAAGGCAACATTCCCAATTGCACGCACACAACATGAAAGGGCTATCCATTTTCTCATTTACTATATAGGTACCTCCTGAGAATGCACATTGAGTAGATGAAGCCATTATCTCAAATTGAGACATGCTTTGTGGTGAGCTATCTTGAAACATCTAGGTCTAGCTACTTTCTAGCGTTATTTTTGCCATCCAGTCCCATTTTGTCCCCATAAGGTCTTAACATGCAACTCTTCAATAATTATAATCTTGGCCATCTAGTATTATGGTAGCCATGCATATTTAAATGATTTGGATGCCTTTTAATGGCTGTAGAATAGAAGAACAAGGTGAATGGTGAATGGCTAAAGCCCTACCATATATAGATTGCTTCACCATGGTTTTCGATAGTAAATAAGCCCTTAACAAGCTTTCATCAGCTTTGTGGTTAGCTACAATCAATTGTAGAAAATATAAGTACTAACTCTACTATGCAAGATTGATATAGATTGTGTTAGTTTTCTAAAATTTGGTATTAACTTGAGGGTTGTTAATGGGATATGACATGCTCATAATGTACTTTTGGGCCTTAGAAAGGCCCTTGCCTAGTTTGGTGACCATCTCAGTTTTAGTACAAGTGAGCTATTCCCTCCAAATGCAAGACAATAGGACAAGGCTACGTGTAAGAAATTTTTATTACACCATGCATAGAACTTCTTTGGAGCAACAACTTTTAGAATTTGATCATGATACCTCATGTTTTTCTTCAAAAAGCTCAATGATCCAAACTACGGATCAATAGATGTTGCATATAGTTTTTAGTAGGATTGTCCTAACAACAAGACCCTTTAGGTAGGAAAGCTATGTTTTTTGTATTTGATGCACTACTATTGTCTAGATTTTTGCATGCTCATCTATTCACACTTTGGGTTCCAAAAAGGGGGGGTAAATGTGTGTCAAAAAACAAACCTTGGTAGCCAAGGCCGAAGATGGGAATAAAAGGCATGAGTCATTGTCCAAGAGTGTGACGGAGTTGAAGCTATGTCTAGGATATAAGAAAGTTTGGCAGTGCAAAGTAGTTAGGAGAGGACATAGTGTTTTAGACTTAGTAGAAAGAAAAAGAGGCCTTAGTTTTTTTGGTGAATTAAAATAATAAAAATATCAACATATGCATGCTGGAGATACACCCAAAGAAGAGCCCCTAGCTGGAAGAGGAGTAGCAATACAATCCTAATTATTCCCGTGGATGGACAGTAACGAAGCTCAAGCAACTATAAGAAGAGGATGAAGCAAAGAAGATAGGGTAGGAAGAGAGACTACTGTTTCGGGGGGCTGCTTAAACAAAGGTAAAGCAAGTTGATGCTAAGCTTGGTTGCTTCAGATGTTACCATAAGTTGGAATTTGAGAGGAGTTAGTAGAATTAGCTTCCCTTTCTCTCAAGGTTGCTATGCCCTTGTGTGTGCAATTGAGGCAATGATAAGGCCTCCCCTTCAATTCTTCTTCTTAGAAAATCAAGAATTGGATTGCATAGAAGCCCCTTCTGTGAAACTACCTATAAGATAGTTCTAAATAGTGGTATGGATGATTCTCAAATCCAAACCAAATATAGAGAGCTAATGAATTAGCTCTCCAAATGCGAAGTGTACTCTTCACAACTTAGCTCTCCAAATGCTGAGTGTATTGTTTACAACTTAGCTCTTCATTCGATTTCACTTCAAGTTTACTTCTTCTTCTATAGTGCCTTTGTTCTCTCTACGTCTTGTGTTGCAACAGCTATACCTCTTTATAGGAGTGAGATTAGCTTAATGCCATGATTTCTAAGGATGGCTAGACTTCTCAAGTGATGGTACATATATTTCATTTACACTCCAAGGCTTGATTTTAAGTGCAATTCCTCTATTCCTGCAAGTAGGTAGCTACTATCTTCTAGTTGTGTAGTCTTCACGATAACTATGTTAGGTAGCCAAAATATTTGTACACAAATCAAACATCAAGGAGCCCTTTGCTATTCTTATAGTCCATAACGAGAGGAACATTCCAGATTGTAAAGCTTGGCAAGTTGATGTATAAATTGAGAGAATTTTGCTCTACAAAATTGCCCCTTGAAAGGATAGCTCTTGAAAATTCTATACATGTATCTCCATAATTGTAGGGATACTTTCCATTTTTCATGAATATGCATAATAGGCTACTATGAGGTAGAGATGGTGTGAACTTGCATATTTCAACAAAAGGATGAGGGAGATGATAGGCCCACTTCTACTTTTAGAGTAGTTTCCAATTCAGAATACCACTCAACACGTTTTCAACGAGAACCTTTTTTTAAGAGAAGACCAAGAACCACTTCACATGGCTAGGAATAGTTTTTAAGTCTTTAGAGGAAACTAGTTTTTGAAATCCACCTCCTGAGAACAACTTCCATGACTTTCAATGATGTCTAGGTTGAGGAGTACTGCATATTAGACAATAGTTGATAAAGCTAAAAATTTTTAAAGTTTTCTATGAAGTTCAAAAAATTTTAAGTAGAAACTTAGAGGGCTTCACATGGGGGACATAGTTCATGTTAATTAGATTGTTTGAGAATTGTGCCGCATGAGCCATGAGAATGGCACAAAACCAATTACATTAACTAGAGTAATAGGTACGAACGAAGGGCTTCTTACTTGATTTTGTGCCGCATGAGCCATGAGAATGGCACAAAACCAATTACATTAACTAGGGTAGTAGGTACGAACGAAGGGCTTCTTACTTGATTTTGTCCCTCATGTGGCCTTGATGGAAAAGTAGGTAGGTGCTTTGCAATTTGTGGAGTTAGAGAGCCTTTACATATAAATTGTGCTGCTTCCTTTGTGTTAGATATATATAGTCTGTCTATATATAGCGCCCCAGGTCCCCTCTATATATTCCTATCATGTGTGCTCAATTGACACACTTTTGGGGTTCCACTTCCGGTGTCTCATATCTCTCTTCTCTCCTCTTAGTCCCCTCTATATATTCCTATCATGTGTGCTCAGTTGACGCACTTCTGGGGTTCCACTTCTGGTGTCTCATATCTCTCTCCTCTCCTCTCTTCCTTTCATCTCTCGTCTTCCTCGCAGTTTCCAACACTTTGCATTTAATGCCACTCAATTTTTGTCGTTCACGCTCTAAACTGTGCCCCATTTTCCTAACGATACCTCTGTTGGGTGTAGTTAACATTGCAGCACGCAGTTATGGAAGTTATGCTGAACTAGTTAACTCTATCTGCGCGAAACCCCTCTTGGTGTGAATAGTTTGCCTCTCTAAACCACGTCTTTCAAAACCACCTGTGAGCGACCATATTTTTTTGTTAAATAGTTTGCCTAGCAAACCGACTCCCCGAGGGCACGAAATATACAAAACCACCAACCGGGATAATTTGGTGGTTTTGACCTGGAGGCGAACAGTGCCAAAGACTTTGAGCACCGTCATACAACACGTCAGTTTCTCGAAAGGTCGGGAACTCCAAACAATCATCAAAACAAAAAAGTTTACATATTCGATAGCACAGAACGAAGGAACTCAGAAGAGCAAGAAGCAGAAGAAGAAGAAGAAGAAGAAGAAGAAGAAAGGACCATCCATCGATCGCATCTCACATAGCACGAAGCAGGTGAGCCTCCTTCATCTTCTCAGCTCACCTCGCGTCGAGAGAGCCACAGAAATCATCACGGACTCTCCGATTCTTGCCGGCTTATGAGCATTTTGTGCAATCAATCGTTGTGTGCTTAGTTTTCAGCTCTTGGTGTCGAGAGCTACTGTTGAGCTATCAGAAAGCCAATTCATGTGTTTCATAACTAATTCGTTTCTTTCTTTCTAGGGAATTTCGGCATCTCGCAGACAAATCTAGAGTTGTTTGATTCCAGGCAAGCCATTAAAGCTAGGTAAGCTGCCCTATCGAAACCGAGGACATGTGTGTGTGTGTTTTATTTATTTATTTCTCTCTCCCGTTGCTCTCTGAACTTGATTCTCTATTGTGAATCATTTCCTTTGGGGCATAATCAGCAGAGATTAAAGCTTCCTTGACGCTTTATGGTCCGTGAATGTGAACCTAATAGTTTATTTTCTGTTATTTTCTTTGGGGCATTAACCATCAGAGATTTAAGCTCGTTGATGCTTTCTGGTCTTCACGGACCAGCACCGAAGACACAACGGCTCAGCTCAAAGCTAGCCCACTGAAAACCATAGATTGCTTCATGCACATCAAAGATCTCAAGTATGGCAGCCGGTACAGAAGTAACTCAGCCTGTAAATGTCATAGACGCAGTGTACAAGAAATTGCCTTCAGGCACACAGTGCAAAGGCATGGGGAAAAGTTTTGCGGCGGATGATCGTAAGGGTCAATTGGATACATGTCAGATTAAGGTCTGTTTTTTCCTGCTCTTTTGTGTCATAGTATATTTTTTTTCATGGCCTCTTCTGCAGTGTAAGGGGTGACTTCTTTCATTAAGCTGGTTTTATATCTTTTATGCAGGTGGACTCTATTCAGCCTGATTCGTATCCTTCAGTATCCGAGAGCTCTGCTGCTACAGAATTCAAACCTGTCGTCCGTTCAGGAGTTTGGTCTGATATTGGTGCTAAACCGGTTATGGAAGATGAGCATGTGCGAATTGATGATTTGGTGGAACATTTGGGTCCACTAGTGGTGGGGAAAGGCCCCAAGTCTTATTACGGGGTAAGGAAGTCAGTTTTGTCAGAAAGGATGTCGGTTTTGCACAGACCTAGTAATGCTGTTACCAATCTGGATCCTGTAGACTGAAGTTTATTGTCTTTTAGAGCCCTCTGTATGCTTGAGGTAGTGTGTTTTTTTAATGTGATATGCATTTGTACTCACACACGTTGCTTTGCAGGACCGTTCTTTAGTAGTGAAATATATCTGACAATTATCGGAAAATGGGAAGCCCATTTCTTTTTGCAACCCTTCGTTTAGTCCTCAAATAGTCTACCACACAATCAGCCCATCTACTTGTCCTCATAGATCTGAGTTGAACTGCAGATTTAGGCCAACTGCTTATGTTCACAGAGCAGAGTTGGAACCCTGGCATCTTAATCACCTTGGCAGCCTGATCAGAACTCTGGGCTTGTGGGTTTGTCCCCAACATAAAAGATCTGGTTCTTCTCTTTGGGCTTGGAAAGGAAACCTTACGGTTTTCAGATGTTTGAGAGAGAGAGACAGAGTTTGGTCGTTTGGTTGTGCTACGTTCTGTCTTTGGACACTCTGAGCAGATCCATTAGTAGGGGCATCCGTTAGTGAGCTTTTGTTTCCATCCATACCTCCAGATGAATGTTTTGCCACTCAATCATTCTGGTTTGCAAAACTAACCTCGATAACAAAGGTCCAATTCCATGATTACTCTCACCAGTTGTGAACCGTCAAAAAAACCCTTAAGGTAAACAGAGAACATTTATTCAAGCAGCATGTTGGATGCACATGCTGTAGTAATGCCTCCTTAATTGTCACAACCCTAACTATTTAATAGAGATGCCAGGGATTAGTAATAGTGACATGGTGTTGGCTTCAATCTGGAAATGTCCTCTTTAGGAAAAGCAATAAAATAATCCGGGGAGTATTTTTGGCTGTACTCTCCTCTTATATGGTCTACATTATACAAAAAGTTTGGGATATGGCATCTTTTTTACTGGTAGGATAGCTTACATCCTGATTTCTTGAACTTTTCTTCAAGTCAAATCCTTATAATATTTAAACTGAATTATTATTTTGGTTGGGTTTAGCTTGTTTAACTCTGAGCTTGTGGTTTCCAACTACTACAACATAGGAGCTGTGTCTAGCTAATTTGACATTGAGCATGAGGTTGTCATCTTTATTCAATTCTAACCTGTACTTCAAACTAGGTTCTGGCTCAAATATTCTATTGTTTTTTCATCTTTGAACCTGAGTATCATGTTTGAATCCATGGAGAGCCATCCCTAGCTCAATCACATCTGAGCTTGTGGTGAATTTTTTGTTTATCCAAGATTAGTCTTTGAACTTATGGATTAATAGTTGTTTTGGCTCAAAAAGCAGGTGATGCGTTTTCCTGTTCTGTACAGGCCATGTATACACTGTTGAGAGTTTGACGCTGACATTGGACTGTTGATTGTTTAGACATTCAGTTCTTCCTCAGTCAGGTACTCACAATCCTAGTGTGGTATTATGTGACACTTAAAGTCATATGTAAGAAGTCAGAGCGATAGAAAAGTTGAGGTTTCTGTATGCAACTTGAGAATCAGGTTGGTTGATAAGTTCTGGGAAAGACCATGCTTCTTTGCCCCTTCAGTCTTCTTTCCCTACTTTCTCTGGCTCTTCAAAGCTATGATTATACGTGGAGAAGTGCAATATTTCTGTAGTTCAGAGCTGCCCTAATTTAAGTTTCAGGACACAGCATTGTCCTGCACAATGCACATCTATGCACGTATTGTCCTCGTGCCAAGAATGTCCAATGTGGGTCACATTAATATTGTGGCAGCATCTGTTTCCAGCAAATAGTTGGCGGTGCAGGTTATGCTACTGGCAACAGGTTTAATGCTACCTTGCTGTAGTGTTGAGGTTTGCATGGTTCAGGGCTTTATGTTTACCCAACGTCAGAATGGCCTCATTTTCCTCATTTTCATTCTTTATTCTGGAGCTGAAATTATACTACTGACGCATATTTTTTGATTCCTCCATGTATTACATTTGTCATTTCCTTCATTGTATCAGCATTCTCTTCATGATATTAGAGAGGAGATTCAGAGTTGTAAGCATAATGCACTCCCGTGCAAACTGTTTGGATGCTAATTGGGCTTGAGATGGTGTCATTGATTGTGAGTGTTTTACTAGAGTCAATGTGTTTAGTCTATTCAGTGATGGTGCGCTTGATAATCTTGGAGAGCTTAGCTACTGGTCCTGAGTTCCTCCACTGCTTTCTTAAGAGCTTTTCTGAATCTAGGTTTTACTTCTTTTGTAAAAGTCACCTTAAGGTAAACATGATATGACAACTCCCTTCAAACAAAAGAAAAATCAAGGATGTTCTGGTGAGGTTGACTGATAAGTCTCTTTCAGAGAGCCTGCAAAACCAATGGTAAGGCATGCAAGCTTTGGTTAGGAACTTAAGTGGAGTAGGAGATTCATTGTGAGTTCTTTGTCTCTCTGTTTTTGCAAGCATGCTATGAAGTTCTGCTTTTAGCTAGTATTTTACTCAACTGGGATTCACTTGAGGTACTATCATTATGATTGATTTTGTTAAACTAGTCATGTCATGTTTTTCTGATTCTCCTGTAGGAAAGTTGTGGTAACCTCAGCCACTTCTCAATCTTGAAACTCCAGAATGTTCCTCGGTCCATGAAATGTATAAAACCAGCCAATAACTGGCACATAGTGAGAGATATAAACTATAATGGTGGTTCTTATGTGTGGGCCGTGGCCATTCAGGTTACACTCAAAAAAATAACTTACGTTCTGATCTCCATCATTTGGTGGTGGTATGGTGTGCTCATGTGTGAGTGCTTGCCCTAGTCTAGCTGTGGTGCTTAGATTGTCTATCAGACCTTGAGCACACCCATGGGCAATGATCCCCTTGGGATTGTGGATTTGGTGTTGGGTCCATCCATCGAGATGATACTTGCATGGGGAATCCACAAGATGCTGAAGAATTTGGAGTCACCTATTAATGATTAAAAGTCAGCTATGTGCAGATAGAGGAGGAAGAAAAAAGGAAAATATGGATGGAGGTTAGAAACTTTTTTGTTTTTTTTGGGGGTGGGTTTTTTAAAGATTAGGCCTATAAACTTAGAATATGGTTTAATATGATAAGAGTTTATGGAGAGAAGATGAAGAGGTTATATGATGAGGAAAGATGTTTACAAAGAGAGGGGAAAACAAACTTGTGAAATGGCAATCGCCATATGGGGAGCCACGTGTTTGTCAAGAAGGTCAACATGTCTGCATGTTTCCAAAAGTGTCAGAATACAAGCTTATGGATCCTAGGTAAATGACAATATGTCCTTGTCATTTTGCTTGACGTGGAGATGTAAAGATTGTTAGCAGATATTAGTCAGCTCATGGTGTGAGTCTGTGTGCAGAGGCTGGGCATTTTATGTAGTATTTTATGGCACATTTCTGTGGCCATTTATGATGTACTTTTAGCATTTATTGCTGGCCGACCAGCATTAAATGCTGGCCGACCTGCATTTTATGCTCCCCACTTTTGTGGCTATTTATAGGGCTCCTCCTCCACAGTCTTTGGTACTTCAGCCATCAGTGGAGATCCTTCTGGGAGAGAGGAGCCGGTGCTGAGGAGCCCACGCAGCCAGTGACTCACCGTTGTATGCTGCTGTCTCGTGTTCGATATGGATTCCATTTCCTGAGCATACATCTGAGTTCTCATCTGTCTACTGTGTTCATTCTTTCTTCTGTCTTGTGTTTCAGCATTTATTTCAGCATATTCTTTACGCTTCCATTGCTGCACCACTTTTGACATGGTATCAGATTTCAGGCTGCAACCTATTTGTGCTGTGTTTTCTTGCTGATTTCAGGATTTACACCCTTCTTGCTGATCAGCCAGCTGTCCTTCCTGCTGGCGACTGCTGATTTGCTGCTGGCGACAGTGTTTCAGCATTTGCGTTTTGCGTTTTTCTGGACAGATTTGCGTTTACTGCTGTTCCACTCTTTGCTGCCCGTGTTTCCTTCATCAAACTGCTGGCAACAGTCTTTAGCCCCTGTTTATTCAGTTTGCAGTCTGCGTTTTGCTGTTTACAGCATTATTTTTGCCTGTTTTTCTGATTATTCAGGCCGTTTTTTGCTGTTTTTGGCAGTTTTTGACTGATTTTTTCACTTTGTGCAGCAACTTTTGGCTTATTCTGGTCAGCCTTTGGGTTATATTGCATGTGAACTCACTATTTTTGGTGTTTTTGGTTGCGTTTTGGCTGTGCTCACTCTCTAAACGACCTTCTTTTCTTCTACTTCTCTTTTCTACCTCCTCTAGATGGCCCCTCCGTGCACCTCCAGTGAAGATAAGTTACATGGACCTGATTATCTCACATGGAGTGTTGTCATGAAAGCTTGGTTTGTGCAGAAGCGGCTATGGTACATCGTCTGTGGAGCTCTTGCTCGACCTCTCCGTCCTTTTCCTCTTCCTGAAGACTTTGATGAGGACAACCATGAGGAAGCGGTGCTCACATGGGACTCGGACGATGCCCGTGCTTACTCGGCGTTGCTTCGGTGTATTTCTAAAGCGGTCTTACCGGCGGTTACCTCCTGTAGGACATCTCCTGAAGTATGGCAGAAGTTGCAGCAGATGTACGAGGCACCTTCCACCATGCGGGCCGTCACACTTTATGGCCAGCTCTAGCAGATGAAGTTTGAGCCGAAAGATACTATTCAGTCTTTTCTTCTTCGTGTTACGCAGGTACAGGACCAGCTTCGGCACATGCAATCTGCTCTTCCCGAGGTGCATCTTGTCGGGACGGTCCTCTACAAGCTTCCCCCGGAGTTTGATGGAGTGGCCAATGCTTTGCGGGCACAGACATCATCGACTCCTGTCAGTTTTACACATATGACCTCGATGCTTCTTGAGCATGAGGCATCCTTGAGATTACAGGGGCGGCTTCCGGCACATTATGGAGGTGAGGCTTATGTAGCTTCAGAGAGGGGTGACGGGAAGAAGAAGTCAAAGGCCCAGTGTTACCACTGTGGAAAGAAGGGACGTTTGCGGAAGGATTGCAAGAAGTTAGCGGCTTCCAGGAAGAAGGAGCAGAAGACGAAGCGGGATGCTGACTCTACCGATGTGTCCTCTCCTTCATCAGACTCCGACTCCGATCCTTCGACCAAGGAGAAGTCCAAGGCGCGGAAGGGATCCTCTTCTTCGGATCGCGGGAAGGGCTTGGTTGCCCCTTCCTCGGCTGCTTTCTAGTGGTGGTGATGAGGTCATCCCTCACGACCCTCTCTTATGCCAGAGAGGGAGTGTGAGCGGGTGTTGGTGGGGCTGCAGTGCCTCATCTATATTTTGATATAGATGCACAGGATCCAGAGAGGGATGTCCCTGACGCATCGACGGTATTTGGCAGTGAAATCCTAGAGACTAGTGTTGATTTCTGGGTTCATGATGAGCTGTTCTTCTTGACAGAGAGCGAGAGGCTTTCGTCTGGAGCTCACATGAGGGGACACTTTGGTGGTTTGGCCAAAGGCCGGGAATCCATGGTCACATGTTCAGAGACATGTTTGGCAGATTGGCTTTGTCTGTCCTGAGTGACATAGGTGACATTACACAGAGAGCTGCTATGAGTCTTCTCTATTTTTCAGGTGTTGTTGGCATGATCGACATCGACATCAGATACTCTCCGAGGCATCTTGGTGGTGGGCTGGCCACTCACCGCTTGGACATCCATGGTCCTTCTGGAGTTTCTTTGTTGTGTAGTTTATGATTCTCCATCATTGTACTATTTTATTGTATCAGATCACACATGATCTGAGAGAGGGTGTTAGCAGATATTAGTCAGCTCATGGTGTGAGTGTGTGCAGAGGCTGGGCATTTTATGTAGCATTTTATGCAGTATTTTATGGCACATTTCTGTGGCCATTTATGATGTACTTTTAGCATTTATTGCTGGCCGACCAGCATTAAATGCTGGCCGACCTGCATTTTATGCTCCCCACTTTTGTGGCTATTTATAGGGCTCCTCCTCCACAGTCTTTGGTACTTCAGCCATCAGTGGAGATCCTTCTGGGAGAGAGGAGCCGGTGCTGAGGAGCCCACGCAGCCAGTGACTCACCGTTGTATGCTGCTGTCTCGTGTTCGATATGGATTCCATTTCCCGAGCATACATCTGAGTTCTCATCTGTCTACTGTGTTCATTCTTTCTTCTGTCTTGTGTTTCAGCATTTATTTCAGCATATTCTTTACGCTTCCATTGCTGCACCACTTCTGACAAAGATATGAACATGAGGGAGTTAGACAATAGGCACTAGTTTGTTGCTTTGCCATCTAAATGCTACTAATGGTGAGGATAAGCAAAGTAAAGTGTTTGCTCTTAGTAGCTATTACTTGGGATAAAGGTGAGAAGATTGCAAAGAATATGCACTTAGGGCTTTGATGAATGGGTAAAATAGTACATATGAGAGAATATAGGTCCATGGCCTTGTTTATTTAGGCCAAGAGGAATATATAAGCTTTGTCTAATGCGCTTGAAACATGGTAACAAGAGATGGTGGTCTTGGGTCCTTGGGATGAGGGGATGCTATACCAAATGGATTTGTTGAAGGGGGCAAGATGGGATTGGGGACATCCTTGATCTTGTCCTCAACAATTGTTCTGTGTCTCAAAAACCAAACCCTTGCTGCGTGCCCCCCCCACCAAAAAAAACCAACACCACCACAAAGCTTGTACTCTTGTTAAGGGAGGTTTGACAAAGGACGTCAAAAAAAAATTATATAGTGAGTTTTCAGTCTTTCCCTCAAGCAGCTTAATAGGCTAGTTATCTTTATTTCTAAAATTCCCCCCTTGTTTATGATGGCTGATAGCGAATGTAAAAAAAGTAATTATAAAATGCATTTTTAGGCTTCTTTAAGTAGTTTAATATATTAGTAGTCTTTGTTTCTAACCCTTTTGTCACACACACACACACACACACACACACCAAATCAGCATCAAAATCAACATACTCATAAAAGTCATCCTAAATCAGCCCACATCACACAACTTTTCTACAATGGAAAGTATACATATGCATGCTTGCAAAATGCACATGGTCTTGATAATTCATGTTCACCCACACATCCACCCACCACATCACATGCATGCATTTGCTGAATATGAATTTAAAATGTTTCTTGTAAGTTATATATGTTGTTTTGCCTATTGTCTTTGTCTTTTGCTTGTGGTTGTCCCTTGTCCCTCTCATCCCCATTCCCATTCCCATCCCCATTTCCATTTCCATCCCCTGTTTTACATCCTATGACATTTGGATGGGCACTACTAGCATTCGTAGTAAGTCACGTCGTGTGTACTGAGACCAATGCTACTAGCACCCATCCGGATGTCCAAGGATGTAATACTTGCCCCCTTATGAACGATTGTTGTCCCACCAATATCCTCAAGAATGATTTAAGGAAAACAACTGTTCGATGAACATATTGACTCTAAGTTGCCTCCACCTTTGGGCAGTTCTTCCACTTGGATGTACCAACTCCCAAGTAGCCTCTGCCTCTAAGCGGTCCATGTTACTTCCTTGGACATCCGGATGGGCACTAGTAGCATTGGTCATAGGAGTCATGAAGTGACTTAGTGTGTATGCACTAAGGACACTTTGCGTTTAGGGCAGCTAAGTCTTATTTATAGGACTCAAGGCCCTATTGTGGGGATTCATTTTTTGATCGCTTGTGGACTTTTGGCCTGCAGGTTTATGTGTCCATACATTGGGATGGTGTGTTTTTGTGGTTTGGGGTGCTAGCTCTTGGGATATGATTGTGACTTCCAAGTATTGCTAGCTTCCACACTAGGAGGTGAGCCCATTTGGCTCCATGGCTAGGAGGTGAGTTTAATGTGTAGTCCCTATATGTTTGTGGATATAGCTTGTGTTGTGTCCTGTGTGTAGGTTGGATCGTAGGTGGACATGTCACCCTGTCCCATGTTACTATGGCCAAAAGTGTGTTTAGATGGTCCAATGTGGATGATGAGGGTCTATGCTCAGAAAGAGGTGTCTCCACATGTAAGTGTTTAGGCCAAGGAAAATATATGCCTAACAATAGACACTTGAGAGCCAAAAAGATAAGGGAGGGTGCAAAGCCAATCCTTTTAGACTATGTTTGTATTAGAGGCTTCTTTATGCTAAATGGGCCTTCTAAGCTCTTAGTTATGCGGGGCCTTTTCTATTGAAGAGGGTGAGGAAGAGGGGAGTGAATATTTTTGGATAAGGATGAGTTTATTATTGAATTTGTACACAAGTATAGTCATGTATGTTTATAATATCTATAGTATCCATAAATGTCATTGAAAGTTGGACTCCAACTAAAGTAGAGACAAAGTAGCATAGTAGGCTAACAGAAACACCATATTACCTGCAATTCAACAGTTTGAGACCTCCTTGCGGGTTGTACTAATCAAAGTAACATTGTGGAAATACACAAGCATGGCATTACAACTCCTTTTAGCATTTGCATTGCCTTTTATAAGTTAGGCTTAAGTGTTGAAGAAACAAAAGACATCGTTAGGTGGAGTGAATATGTGGTGATCAAACTTGGATGTGGTATGGTGTACCATCATTGTGTAGTGGAGCTAAGAAGATCTACAGTTCTATATTCTCGAGGTCATGGGAGGTGACTTTTTTTCTTTAGTTGAATCTAATGGAAATTGTGGGCATGGTGGTAGGCAAACCCTAGTTTGGGTAGTGGTGGACATTGGCAAAAGTTGTGGCCGACAGGTGCCAATGGGTGTTTGGTGTCAAGTGTAAAATCTTGGCTGTAGGCATTAAATGTGCCCTTGGAAATGACCTTTGGTGTCATGGGGTTAGCGAATTAAAATATTTAATGCCCATTTGAACACTTTCATGTCCATAAAGGTCATGATTTTAGCAGTGGCCAAATTTGGGGCAGGAACTACAAAATTTTTATTTCACAAATTATTGCCACTCGGGTCAGGGAGAGGAAACATGCCATGCAAGGCCGGGGCAGTTGTGAAGGAGCATCCTTGGTTGGCTGGAGGAGAGAGAAGGTGCATGATGTGGTCAGCCAACTGTTTTTGGAGGGTTTATGACAGTAGAGGGGAGACATTTTGCCTCTGCAATAGCAATCGGGACACATTTGGCATGAGGCGACAGCCTTGTGGGCATCAGAGATTATAGGTGACCTGATTTGCTACTGCTCTGGAGGTAGGCACAAAAGATGAAGGTAAAGAAGATTGTGAAAAATATGCATGTAGGTCTGAACTTGCTTTGATACCGTATGTTGGAGTTAGAAAGGTGATACACAAATAGAGTGACTTGAGGGGGGGGGGGGGAGAGAGAGATTCTTAATGAGGGGGTAAACTAGTATATGAAAGAATATAAGGTTCATGGCCTTGTTTATACAGGCTGAGAGGAAACCCAACTAGTCTGACCTTTATTGAATGCACCTAACGGATGTTCACATGGATGGACGCATGCATGTATGAACATATGCACATTCATATGCACATGCACACTTACAAAAACAAGGCAAAAAGGCATGTTCCTACATTTAAGTTTACACATGAGGGTAAGTATGCCTAGTAGATGCTTGAGAGCCGAAAAGAGAAGGGATGATGTAAAACCTATCCTTTGGAAACTATGGTTGTAGCAAAGGCCTCTTCATACTGAATTGGCCTTCTAAGCTCTCAGCTATGTAGGGTCTTGTGAAATTGGCCTTCAAATAACTATAAGGAAGTGCAACATTAACTTAGCAAACACAAACAACTTGAAAAGTGCAAATGAGCAAACAAAATACTCAGACATAGGAACCAGAATGCTCTTACTCAATCACACACACCAATTGGCCCCTTGTGCTATTTGTCTAGATTGTTCAGAAAATTGACAATTTGGTGTGCAAATTGCCGGTCCTACTCTAAATGGCTCATCCCTCAACTCAACTTGCAACCCCTAAAAATACAGCAACAAACCAGTCATTGATTTAGCTCCAAATCATTATTGCATCCATGCAGTGTTCCGTCCAGACTCCAATTTTACCCTAATGCATTCACTAACAATTGCTCTCACCAATCTTGCCTTTTCTTGTCGTGACAAAACTGTCCCAATTGGACTCTTAACAGGTGCCAATGTACATTTCAATGCTGAATACTTCCAGAAGGATGATTGTATGTCCGTGACACATTGCATACATATCCAAACACTTGGTGTACACCCAAATGCAGTGACCACTTCAGCACGGATCAGCTCTGATATGCTCTGATCAGCTGAAACCATAATTCAGCCCTAATCAGCAAATGCTAACTCAGCATTGATGAGCAGACTCTTTGACTTTGAGAGAGAGAGAGAGAGAGAGAGAGAGAGAGAGAGAGAGAGAGAGAACAATTATCTGATGCAAACAGCTGCACACTATACTGTCCCAAATCACTTCAATGCTGATTTGACCTGTTCCATTGCCATAAAACTGATGACTGCTGCTCCAAGCAGCAAATTGGTGGGGGAAATGATGGCTTAAAGGTGGAGAAACGGCTGCACACAGCCAGCAAGATGTTAGTCCCTCACTCCTGCCAAGAATTGACTATTCCCTTTCAAATAGGCAAAAAACAGACTTCTCTCAGCTAGGCATGGCCTCTCCTCCCACCCTTGATGGAGCCATGGCCTCTTCCAAGCTTTGATGCCTCAAATGAGAGAGATGAAGAGGGGAAGTGGCAAGTTTCAATAGCCCAAATGCCATGCCAAAACATCCCACGTTTTTGTCTTATTTAGAAGTTTGGGACTATCCAAACTTTCTAATGGCTTGCTTAAACATTAAGTTAATATGTGGCTGCCAAAACTTAAATCAAGATTTAAAACTACTCTGTTCAAAAGTTATATTTAACCTTAGAAACCCACTTTCTTAGGTTTTGGCTCAACTCCTCGGCCTTGCCCTTGTCCCCCAAGGCCTACACCCTACCCATTACATGTCTAGTGACCATATCCTTCACTGCTTGTCCATTGGTCACCATGCTCGAGAGTATTTTTAATTAAAAAAATATTAGGTGAATTTTAATTGCATTTCACAATTTGGTGACATCTTGTCCTATTAAGAGGGTTTGAGGAAGAGGGGGTTGTATATGCATGCTCAGTTTTTCTCATTTGGTGTGCAAGTACAGCCATATATATTCATTGCATCCATAGCATCTATAAACATAGTTGAAATCTGAGATCAAACTGAAATAGAGAGTGGTGGTACATTTGCCAGATTAGTTGCAATTGACCAATGTGTGACCCCCTTGTGGGTTGTACAAATCAAAGTAATTACAGAAGTACACAAGCATCACATCACATAATCTCTTCAGAAGCTTAGCATCTGCATTGCCTTCTGTAATTTAGGGCTAAGGTTTGAAGAATAGAAGACATCATAAAGTGCAGTGGATGTCTCAAAACTTGGATGTGGTACCCGTACACCATCAGTGTGCAGTGGAGCTGAGAAGATCTATAGTTCTGTATTCTCGACCAGAGGTTGGTAGCTTCCATATTGGCTGGGCAATTTGGAGCAGAATTGACAACCTGTGATGTAGCAGTGTGAGGAGGATTGGAAATTGTTGTTTTAGTTGCATCACATAAGGCTCCATCATGGAGCTGTCAGGAAATCCAAGGGTTTGTATGCTTTCAGGGAAGCAGAAGCATTGCAAGCAGTGCTTTTAGGACCTAATTTTCATTCGTACCTTGAGAGGATAAATGCAAAATTTATGACATCCAAGTGCAGTCGTCATATGTGAATTGACTGGTCACTGCTTTTCTGTTGGTGCCCATGCCATCAGGCTACAAGGTGTAAAACCTCCATTGACCCACTAGTAGAGGGATTTGTCTACAGAAGGTTGGTTTGTCTATTGTGAGCTCTGTACGCAGGGCTAGGTGCAGACTTTGGTACTGTTGTTGAACACTGCTTCCAGATAGATGAGCGCTGGATAAATGCTACAGGAATAGATAACCTATCCTAAATCGTGCTTTTGCAGTATTGGACCTTTAGGTATACTGTCTATTAACTATGTTTTGAGGCTGGAGGACTACTGGTGGTTTGGAGTGATATGAAGTATATTCATGAAAGATTTGCAGGTTTTCTCTTCTTTTGCACTTTGCAATCATTGTTGTAGGTTTTCTTTTTGGCATATTTCATATTTGTAAAGTAATACTCCTAGAAATTTCTCAGGTGGTATCTTGGAACCTTTTAATGGTATTTCTATGTGCTTTCTTAACACTGTTTTCCTGACACTCCGACTTATCTAACATTTCAGGTGTTTGACGGACATGATGGAAAAGATGCAGCACAGTTTGTAAAAGACACTTTGCTCAAGTATATTGTACAAGACATCTGCTTCCCAAGTGCAATAGAGGATGCTGTACATCATGCTTTCTCGCAAACAGACCAAGCGTTTGCAGAAGCTTGTACTATGAATGAAAATTTATCGTCTGGCACAACAGCTATAACAGTGATAGTGGTTGGAAGGTTTGACCTTTTCCTTAAATCTTGTCCTTCATGGCTTCTTTTCACCCACTTTTTGTTATTCATTTTACTTTATTTATTTTGCAGAAGGGTCTTTGTTGCAAATGCGGGAGATTGCAGAGCAGTCCTTTCCCGTAGAG
This sequence comes from Lygodium microphyllum, assembly GCF_053477565.2. NCBI lineage: Eukaryota > Viridiplantae > Streptophyta > Polypodiopsida > Schizaeales > Lygodiaceae > Lygodium > Lygodium microphyllum. The sequence goes on along the minus strand of NC_141142.1, from coordinate 82,304,614 downwards.
GGAAGGCTGTTGACATGTCAAGGGATCACAAGCCGTCTTGTATGGTGGAAAGAAGACGGATTGAAGCTTTGGGAGGTTTTGTTGATGATGGCTATTTGAATGGACAGCTTGGTGTTGCACGAGCTCTTGGGGATTGGCACATGGATGGGTTGAAAGGTGTCGATTGTCCTCTCATTGCGGAGCCTGAAGTTAGGCAAATTGTTTTAACAGAAGAAGATGAGTTCATGATTATTGGCTGTGATGGTTTATGGGATGTCTTCACAAGCCAAAATGCAGTTGAGGTTGCTCGTCGGAGGCTTCAGCAGCACAATGATCCAGAGCAGTGTTGTCGGGAGCTTGTGGCTGAGGCACTTCGCAGAGATGCATCTGATAATCTTACCGTGTTATTGGTTTGTTTTCATGTGGACCCTCCACCCAAGTTGACTGGAAACCATGTCAGAAAAAGTATTTCTACTCAATGCCTTCTGAATTTGCAGAATTTATTAGACCACCCATAGACATCCATAATAAAAGCTGTAATCAACTGATAAATCTTGTAAGTGATATATAGAAAAGTCACATTATACTAAGCTCGTGAGAATTTCAGGTTGTACTTATGTGCAGATAGCTAAACTCCTATGGCTTCTGGTCTGGGCTCATCATGCCGCTAGAAACTTCATGCTATCTTGTCAGAGCACTGAAGCGTTTATGTTTTCTCTTTGTTGTATGCAAAATATGTGTTATGTTTCATGTATTTCTAGTGTGGATGGAGTTTTCACATTGTATTTCAGCATCTAGAGGGCTTGTATATTCCTGGTGTGGATTGTATTTTTACACTATATAATGTACGTCTGATAGTTCTGAAGTTTTGGAAGTGTTCTGGATCTGCAGACTTGGTTGGACCTCTCGTCTAGCATAATTGGTTAGATTAGTTCCAGTAGACATCCATAATTGAAACAAATATGTAATAAACTGGTAAACGGAAACATCATATTAATACTAATCAGCTCGGGAGAATGTAAGGCATTTACTCTACTGGTTGTGCTTATGCTTACCATGTCAGCATGGGTGGGCCTGTTTCTTGTTTCTATATGAAATACTTCTCATATTTCTGGTGCCGATTGAGTTTGGACAGAAACCTTAAGCTACCATGTCAGAGCACGGTTGGGCCTGTTTTCTTGTTTCTACATGAAATACTTTTCATATTTCTGGTGCCGATTGAGTTTTGACAGATACATATAGTGCCAGCTTCGCCTGGGCTGGGTGTGTGGTGCCTTTCTTTTTCCTATTTTCAAGCTTTATTTTTAGTTGCGTTCTGATGCATTCATGCATTCCTTGTCATTGCAAGGAATCTGGTTTTGTTGTATTAATTGAAGAAGTTACAATTCTTGAAGGGTTGCACTTGGCAATGTCTTCTGTTCTCATCTTTTTGTCCATGCAGCTGGTGCAACAAGCAGGATGCAAGACTTGTTTCAGATTCATGAACCATTTCAAAATAATTACAATTATTATTATTATTATGATTATTTAAGCAACAGCAGAAAATAATGAATTACACGGTGTGACATTTTTTGGCATGTATTTGGTGGATCTGATCTTACTGGTGGCATCATTGTTATTAATCGTTTTGAGCAGGTAAAATTCTATATAGTGTGATTTGGATAATCAATGATGGGCATATTTTCAGAATCATAGCACTATTTTGGATAATCAATGATGGGCATATTTTCAGAATCATAGCACTATGCCATTTGTTTAGCATATTGTAGTTAAATCCCATTTTGTAGTCAATCAATGCAGTGGCAACGACAACTAGTGTAATATTTTCTGACCTAGTGGCTGATCTCTTTAAGTTGCCTGAACCTCTTGCACCAAATTCCCCAAAGTGTGGTAGTTTTTAGCAAGCTCAAAGTTCTTGTAGCATTCTTCACCTTTGTAGCCTCAGATTACAGCTAGCTTTGGAAAGCAGTCTGCATGTTTAGTTTTCTCGGTGCTGGGGATTCACAACCAATTTTGAGGTACATATGTCTTTCTTTGATTATTTGTATCATGTTGTAGATTTTTAACTTCACGAGGTACACTTTTTGGCACACATTTAAAGATTCTGAATTTCAACTAGACATCTAGAGATTGCTCTTTTTCCATCTCCCAAACAAGCCATTTTGAAACTTGTATAATTATTTTACCATCATAGCCTGCAATATGTTTCAAATGTGGAAATCTTTGTTCAGAGTCCCACACCTCCAAGCCAAAAAAGTTTTAGCTAATGGAGTGGTGCATTACCCCACCTGCAAACCTTTCAGTGCTGGGTTTAATGGTCTCCTCACCCTAGGGCAAAGCTTGTTGGACAAATTTGGATATGCCTTTTGGTTCTATCCTCAGCAAGTACGTGTAGCCTATGGAAGGGGTGGCCCTCCAAGCACCCTCAAGTCATCTCGATGTATGAAGTCGCAAAACCTCTCCATCCAGTCCTTTCAAGCATTGCAACCCAAATTTATTCTCAATTGTAATACGCCCATCACTCTGTGTTATTAATAACATCCATTTTGGAACTTGGTTGTGCCACCCATTGCAATTACAAAGATCTAAAATCACTTGACAAGATAGCAATAATAGCTACAATAACCTTTGAAAGTATAGTACCCTCCAAGTCTTAAATAACACTAACAATAATTCGTATACCAATTAATAACTTATGTAACAATAACATCACCTAAATTGATCATTTTTATATAGGTGATGCGTGCACATAGTTGAAAGGAGATTTATGAGCAATGATAGTATTGATAAAATGATTAGAAAAGCATATGGAAGAGATTTGTGAGAAATAATAATATCAACAAAGTTGTAAGTAAAGTGTATTGAGGCAGAATAAGGCATGATAAAAAGAAAGCAAGAAAAGAAGTGTGAAAGAGGTAAAAGAATCAATTGATCAAGCTTATAGTTAATGAATGTAGAGTTTGTGATGCAACAAATAGCAATTGATTATAAATAATAAAACGAAAAGAATTAATTAAAAAACTCAAGTAATAATTCACAAATATAGGTCCTTAAATTAAAAATAGAAATGTAATAATAAAACTAGTAATTGCATAACAAAGGTTGATAATATCCTAATTAGTGTTGATGAGCTTAAAATAACCTTTGTAATCTAGTTTATTTAGATTGTAGGAAGACTTAAGTGGGAGGAAATAGAAAAGAGAGTTCATCCCCTCTTGACTTTGATTGTTCTAGTAGTTAATCAACCACATGAGATAATTCACACTTCTCACAGTCCAAAAGTTGATTGTTAAAACTCAATAGAGATTCTCCCTCGTATAAATTAGTCTCATAGAGGTTATAATCACTCTACTTAATCGTGCTAGAATTACAATAACACATTGCATGAGAGGCGAGGCCAATAAAGTACATGCACTAGGACCAAGCACTTGGTGAAACGTTAGACCTCAAATCTTTGGTGAAGTATGGTGATGTAGGAGCACTATTGAACTAAGGATGCAAATTGCGGAGCTAGCAAAATGTGATGGCACCCCAAAGGCACATGGAGCCAATTTCCCATTCGCAACTGTCCATAGGACATCCACAAATCCTTGAGTCATCAAGGATCATGAGGTGCCACCTTAAAACAAACAAATCTCTCTCTCTCTCTCTCTCTCTCTCTCTCTCTCTCTCTCTCTCTGTGTCTCTCTTTCTTTGTCTCTCTCCTCTCGCCTAGTCACAAGGGGAGCATAGGAGCATAGAAACTTTGTCGAGTTAACATGCATGATGGCCATAAAAATCCAATTATCCTATATGCTAAAGACTTGTTAGATTTGTCTTTCATTGGCAATGCACTAGCCCATGATGGATCACGTCCTGTTGGTTGTAAAGATGGAATCTAATTCCATTCTAGTCAAAATGGAAAATATACTCTGTGCATCGTTTAGGAATCTTTCATCTCTTAATGCTTGAGCTTAGTTCATATAAAAGCAATGGTGATGCGCTCACTTTTAGTCCTTTATAACATGCCTCCCTGAATGTTGTAAGAAAGATCAAAAAGTCTGCAATCCATGATGATATGAAATATTGATAGGAAATTATTGAGTTCTTTTTTTTTGAAGGTGGGTGATCATGAGGTGTGTTAGAAGGAAATAAAGATTTCATTTCTCAACGGTCTAGTTCAAGACGACTCAATAATTAATTGATACCCAAGGACCAAGAGAATAGAAAGAAACTTTGTTTTCAAGCCTCTTTTGTAGCCAATTTAGGTTAATCCTTTATGGTATGATCTTTTGCCTTACAATACTTGCAAAACATTCAACTCCGTTTTTTCTTCTCACCTTATCATCCTTCTTTGTCTGATCAACACTAGTAGATTTTTGCTTGATAACAAAAAGAAAGCTTTTCTTTGACTAGCCATAAAAGCTTAGTTTGCAATGCACATAATGGACATGTTTTGTTTATACTGTTCTTCTTGTAGTAAAATAGAAACCAAATCATCAAATGACAAAGCATTCGGACCGCCTTTCATCATTAATGAAGAGTAGATGCAAAACTCTGATAATAATTAGGAGGATTGTTGAGAACAATTTACATAAGTGAACTATCTGGCAAAATCTCATTTGTGGAAATCAACTTTTCCTTAAGATATTTGATTTTTGTCAAAAAATGTGAATGGTGTTAATTTCATCCATATGTTGACTTTTTAATTGCTTACACAAGTAACACAATCTCATTTCTCACTTGATAAAAATGTGCAATAGTATCCCAAGCATCCTTAACTGTTTTACATGATCAAATATGTGGGATCATGGTATGCTCAACATAAAATGCAATCAAAGCACGAGCCTTTGCATCTCTACCATCCCAACTCAGCAGTAGGTGGTGGTGGCACTCTAACATTAGCTGGAGCAAAACCTAAACGTACAACATCCTCAATGTCACATGTTTTTGTTAGTTCTTTATAGTTATGGCTCTTTAAATACCATCAAGATGTCTTTTGATTTCACATATAATGTTCCAAATCCCCTTTCAACCAATACATGATGCATCATATAAGCCTACAATAGATGGTTGGTTCCATCAAACTTGTCCTCAACATGTAACACATGGAATACATAATTGTTTGTAGCCATGGCCATTGAAACGGTACTTGATGCAAAAGTTGCATGTATAGAGGAAAACATGCATAGAACCAATCTATGCTATGTAGCATAGTAAAAGGAGATGGTAAGGACTCTTATTTTGAAGAAATGACCAATGTCAAAAATTTTGCACAAAGGGATAAAATAGCATGGGCAATAATGCCTATAATGCAAATAGAGGCCAAAATGAACTTGAATAATAAATTTATTGACTTGTAAATGCTTGTTAAATCTCGTTCCAATATGAGAAAATCGATTTAAGTGAAGCGTGTTGAAAACTTTGCCAAAGAGGGTCAAAGCCTGCTTCGATACCAATTGTTGGATTTAGGGCTGCAAGAATGTAAGTACATAGCTTGAAGAAGAAGAAGAAGCTTGATAGAGCACAACTTGAAAGTGTATTGAGAGGTATCAATGAAGAAGTTTTACAAGATTGAGTGTGCCCTAAAAGTGAATAAACATATATAAAAAAGACCCAAAAACTCTTCTCTGGGGTCTCCTTGATGTTTGCTAGCATAGGTTCATTATGCTTGATGTACCTTGCAAGCAAGATTGGAAGACACTTCTTACTTCCACATATATGAGCATGTACTTGTATGGCATACCAAAAAGCTATGAATTTATTAAGTATCCATAGTTTTCAAGCTTATGGAGACTTGTTTTTCATAAGGCAAGAAGGTTTTTATCCATCTTGTGTACCACTTTAGTTTGCTCTTGAAGAAATCCTCATTTACTTGGATTTTTCATATGTATACTATGAAAACATGAAAACACACCTTAGTTTATTATAAAGTAAAGAATTTGGAAAGTCAATTGTGAAACTTTAAACCATAAAAAACAAAATGTCATGAATGAAGGAGATGTGAAGAAGAGGATTGGAGAGAGAAGGGAAGAGAGAGAAGACTATAGAGAGGAGAGAGAATAGGAGAGAGAAAGACTAGAGAAGGAGAGATAAAGGAAGGAAGAGAGAGAAAGAAGCAAAAGAAGCCATGGAAGCTTGGATAAGGTGAAGAGACTTTTGATTGATAATTTTGGGAAGGAGTAAGATTGCATGGGAACCTAAGAAAATACTCAATCGCATTGATAGGGCATAAAAGGTGTAAAGGGACTCGCTTAGGGCATGCAAAAGTTATCAATCAATATTCTCTTCACCTTCTCCAAGCTTCCATGGCTTCTCCTTATTTCTCTCTCTTCTTGCCCTTCTCTCTCCTCCTCTAGTCTCTCTCTCTAGTTCTCTTTCTCTCTCCTCTTCATAGTCTTCTCTCTTCCCTTCTCTCTCTAGTCCTCTTGTTTATAGGAGAACAATAGAAGCATGCATTCAAACTCAAGTACAAATCTTGACACATAATCAAGATTATGAAATATTAGAATTGTGAATTCCAAAGAGAAAGTCTAACCCTCATAAAGGGAAGAGAGTCAGTGAGCCATAAGGAGGAGTAGGGAGATCAAGGAAAGAAGGGAGTGTTGCCCACATAGTTTGTACGTGGAGAAGGTCATTGAAGTGCATGAGCTTTCTAACATTAATGAATAGTAATGTGGGGTTTTGGGGAGTCGACGAATGTGAAAATTGACAACAAATAGCATGAAAATTACAGTAGAGAGGCACATTTTTCTTCCTTCATTATTCTCTTTTCTCTTCTTACATTTGAAAAACTAACATTTGAAAATATTAATCTTTTGTGAGTTTGCAAAAAAGCCATTGTTTAATTTTTTTTTGAATGTTAGTAACATTGTTCCTTATGTTGATGGTTGAAAGGAGGTAGAAAAGGACCATATGCAACTTATTTTCTTCAGGAAAAAAACGCTCTATGAGCTTAAAGTTGTGAATAAAGCCTTTCTCTGGAGTTTTATTTTACAAGTCTTGTTATAAAATGCACAATTTTCAAAAGGAAAACACAATATTGTTCTCTAAGATGTGTAAGACAAAGATAATATAAGTTTACTTGTTGGGTGTTAGGGCATACAAAAGTTATCAATCATCTATGAACGTAACAAAATACTTTGCACCACCCATAGACTGACAAGGCATGGGCCCACAGACATCCGAATGTACCAATGCCAAGGACTCACTCATTCGTGGCCTACCAGGCTTCTTATACGTAGACCTAGTCTGCCTGCCATAAAGACAATGCTCACATGAATCAAAACATTCATAATCAAGGGGCAGTAAGTACTGCAAACCAGAAAGCATTTTCATTCCCTTCAAAGACATATGGCCCAAACGGGCATATGTGGGATAGAACCCACAGACAAAACATGATCAAGGGAAGAAGTTGATACAATCAAGGGGTAGAGACTGCCAGCCTTGGCACCTCTTGCAATCACAAGTTTGCCACGAGTGATCTTCCATGCAGAGTCTCCAAAAGATACATGATAAACTGCGTCATCAAGCTGTCCAGCTGATATGAGACTGCGTGTCAAAGCAGGTACATGATGTACATCCTACATAACAAAACTGCTGCTAGAAGGAAACTGCAGCCTAACATCACCAATGCCCACAACATCAAGAGAACTGTCATCACCCAAGCGCACAGAACCCGAAACAATACGGTATGAATGAAACCACTCTCGGCAAGGTGTCACATGAAAGGACGCACCTGAGTCCAAGAGTCAACACTGTGTATACATAGAGTGTATCTTTGTCATCTGCGAAGCACTAGAAGAAGCTGCTAGGATATAATCATCATCATCAACATTCTCATGCTGCATAACATTGATCTCTTTAATTTTAACATTGGACTTTGCAGGTACTATGTTGCGATCAGAAGACTTATCCTGCACTTTGTCTTTCCCCTTATCTTTGCACCTTTCATTGCACAATTCATGGCATTGTGGCCTAATATGGCCCTTTTTCCCACAATGGTGACAAGTAACATCTGTAATCCTGCCACATGATTTGCTACGTGACTTCCCACGAGATTTGGACCGAGATTTCTGAGAATCCCGTCCATGGCCACTACCACTGCCATTCTTTCCATATCCATCATTCCTGCCTCTAACTGTCATAGCATGAGACACACGAGAGGCATCCAAATTCTTGGTTAACCTCTTCCTACAGAAGAGCACTCTCAACATCAGATAATTTCAAGGTAGCAGTAGAGGCACATAATGCAGTGCGGAATACATCCCATGACTCATTAAGAGTACCAAGCAAGAAAAGAGGAGTGGCATCCTTTGCAAAAGTGATGTCCTGCGAAGTCAAGTTCTTGAGTATAACATGGAACTAGCTCAAGTGAGCAGAAATAGTCACATTCTTCTTCATGTGCAGATCCATAAGCTGCTACAGCCATACATTTGACTCGCTGGACTTTTCTTGTCATAGAGATTCTTGATTTTATCCCACAACTGTCATGCACTTTGTTAGAGAGTTAATAGTGCCAAAATCGGATCCCAAGGCAATCAGATACTGCCAAGACCAAAGCTGCCATCATGTGGGCATAACATAAGCATACAACAGTCGATAAGCATGAATCCAACACCCAACTATATCATACAAACATCTGCTAGTGAGTAGGCACACCCCCCAAGCAACGGGGTAAAGTGTTCCTGCCACTACCAAAACTTGACGCAAGTAGGTGTTAGTTCACTTAGCTCATAAGCATACAGTGAACCAAGACATATGATGTATCATCCCAAAAGGTAAGAAGTCCCAAAGTCTCAAGTGTCTGTAACTGCTCAATAGCATGTAACGGCTCAATGCATAAAAGTACCGCCTGCTCAATGTCTGATAAGCATTCAAGAATTCTCCCACTGGCACAAGAGTCGTATGTACGAGCTTAAGAGCTCAAGCCAAGGCAAGACACAGTGCCAATGACATAAGTCCAAGACAATACATCAATAGTACATCCCGAACATGTAGATGGTAGAGTATTTGTATGTAGCATCATCCGTAAGCATGTAAGACATCAAATACATCCCAATCCAAACTCTGACAAGCCAAGTAACATCGAAGACTACTCCAGATAATCCAAAATGTATCCACGGTGGAGCTTCAATGAGCACTCAAGCTCAAGGTATGCATAGGGTAATCAACCGTGACATGAGCATCAAGCCGTAGGCAACGGGTATGCATAAACCCAAGAAGCATCACTATCAAAGCATATACCAATGTTCATAAGTGCGGGTTGAAATAAGCTCAAGCTTCCAAAAAAGCATCCCGATTTAATGACAAGCTCAAAGTCGTCCCACGATGATCAATACATCATAGCATAACCCAAGACATACATCTGGAACCAATAGGCATATATCAAAGCATGAAAGATAGCTTCAACCCAAGAGTATTCAACATGCATTTATGTTATAAACTGTGTGTTTCCAGCCCCAAAATTAGGCCAAAATCATAGCATTACATGTAGCTTCAATCCCCCAATCAATCGGATGCAATAGGCATCAAACCGGTTATATAGTCATGTCCAAACAAGCATAGGCATACAAATACATGCTGTCTCAGACCTGAAATCTGTTGCAGAAGATTATATCATCAGAATTTGGAAATCCGACATCACCATTGCGTCCGGAGCATGCCAAAACTCCAACTTAGACTCTTACCTTGCTTGAATTGGGTTTGAATGCCCGAGATATGACAAAAAGAGTGATTTTTGGGCCAGATTTTGAAATAGGCACAAAAAAAACGTGAGCTGGCTAGGGGGGTCTACTATCCCACGTGTCAACAATGGGGCCCAAAGGGGGCACAAATGAGGGCCAAAGAAGACCTACACCAAGCCTTGATAGGCTGGAAGCACGATCCAGGTGAAGGAAGCTTCAAAAGGTGTGAGCTATGGCTGCCCACAACTTGTTTACAGCCTGTGAGACCTAAGAATTGAAGTAAAACTCTAAAGAAACTGATCAAATACCTTTGATATAATGCCCTGAAGGTGCCCAACAATGCCGGGAAGGTGCTCAGGAAGCTTGGGAGTGACGGGAGCTCGAAGGAGTCGGATATGGCTGCCGGGAAGGAGACCCAATGCAAGTAGGGAGTTGATGGGATGCTGAGAATGCCATGAACCAAGCTCAAGAGTTGGAAAGCAAAGCTCTGATACCAGTTGAAAGGGAGCGACGGATCGAAGGTTGGACTCGAGAGCTATGGCGGGAGAGCAAGAGCAAGAAAGGGAGAGACTAGAAATGGGAACTCCAACAGTTACAATGTGTGACCGGGCCTTCCTTTATTCAAACTGTCACTAAAAGAATAAAGAATAAAGTGACGGTGATGAGCGCCTGCCACCTACAGTGTGCAGAGGTGGTGCTGACTGTCAGTGTAGTAATACACGGGCGGCTAGGCAGATGCGCCTTTACCCCCAACAGTGGGACCATTGGAAGGCTCAAAATATTAAAAGCCAAACATTTTGTAGAGAAAATCCATGGGGAAGTGAGAACAAAGTTAGAGGTAAAAGAGTTCAGCACCTAAAGAAGTGATGAGGATACTCGTCAACAAAGAGATATAAATATGAAAGATGAGGAAGATGGGGACAAGAGACCAAGAGAAGCGAGTCATCAAGTTGAAGCTAGGGAGATAATTTGGGATCAAAATAGGAGAAATTATTAAGTCTTACCTAATCATGGTACTCAAGTAGCTCCAGATAGGAAGCCTTGGGGGTGAGGCAGTAGGAGATCAATGGGACAAATTAATCAAGGTAATCAAGGAAGAGGGCGATGTGGAAATGGAAGAGAATACTTTAGGGACCACTTATGTGATATTCATGTAGAGAGGAAGGAAATATTAGCCCAAACTATCCACATTCACCTACAAACAAGGGGTGATGTATTGCATGATGAAACACCATATTTTCCCAATGAAGTATCTACATGGAAATCCATGAGAATAAAGTTAGTGGCCCAAGCAATGACAGCCCTCCTTCAGGCTTCTATACTCAATCCAAAGCTTATCTAGGAATCTTTGCAAAGTCCTCATTTTTGATCAAAGATGCGAAATCCTTGCCTATGGCAATGTAATCACTAATCCCAAATGAGTAGAGAGTAGAATCATAATCATGACCCACATGTGGAGGAGAGTATGATAGGGGCATATGGAAGGATATATGAGGATGCATAGATTGGTGCCTTGCGAAGCAAATGAGAAAATACTGATCCAAAAAAGAAACAGAGAGCCCTACACTAGAACAATCAAAGGAAATCTTGAAAAGCATACCTCTATCAAGTTTCTTATGTGAAGGCAGCTCTATCAGGGCTCAACAAAGTTATCATGCACCTCAATTGTCAATTGAAAATGTGACACTTCAAATCAAATTACATATATTACAACCAAAGCCAAACTATTCTCTTGAGTACCTACCAATCTCTTTTTGTCTCCCTTGATATGGAAACTTTTTCCTCCCGTTTGTAATCCTCTCTCCTCTCTTAGGATCACTTAGAAGGAAAATCAAGAATAACCCTATTCAAAGATATGCATAGCAAAGGTAGCAAAAGCACAAGTGATTTTCACCTTGTGTGTACAAATGATCACCAACTCCACCACCTCCAAGCCTTTTGATCTCACCAAATTTCTATCTCTTGCTTGGAAAAGCATTAGGTGGAATCATATCCAACCATTATTGAAAATTCTCAATCTCATGTTGAGAAATCCCACCCATGTCCTTCCCATACATAGTGAATTCCTTCTTTGTAATGTTAACCCATGGCTTGCAAGCCATCATCAATTCCACTATTAACTTGAGATCCTTCAATCATTGAAACATAGAAGAAACGTTACACATTCACACTATATATATTTATTGATTGAGCAAACAAACATAACTGATGGTAGCAAAAACTTGCATCCTTGTTTTTATACTTGTAGAGCAAGCGAGCAGAGGCTGCATTTAGATGAGATTGTGCATGGCAATCATCCTTCTTTTTGGTCTTGTCCTTCAAGCTAATGTTTTTAATAGCTCCAAAGAGATGCTTTTGTTTTTTAAACAAAATTTAAGAGAAATATTAACGTAGAGAAGGCTCCATAGGCAAGTTTAGAGGATACTGGGCTATTGCTACCAATTTCACCTCATCCTCCAAAGTTGGTAATACATTTTTCTCAATCATACTTAGCAAAATCTCTCTAGAAAGCCACATAGACTCAAACAAAATTTATGTAAGTTCAAAGTACTCCCCCTCCCCCCAAAATCTTCAATTGAAATTGATAAAACAAATGATTAGACACGAACTTATATTCTAAATTTAGAATTCATGCTTGGCATTCAAGGAGCACTCTGCATTGCTCTAGAACTCTCAAGTATCCTCAATCATGTGATCTTTTTTTTCAATGGAAACAAACAAGATTTCTATCAACTTTAATTTCTCAATACCTACTATTGTCTTGAGACCATCAAACCTCAAGGAGAATAAAGTCTCCTTCCACTCCTTTCCTACTGAAAGGGTTGATTGTGTTGAGAACTTATGGTGCCAATTGTTCCAAGCAAGAAATCAAACACATAGATCTCACAATGTAGCCACTACACACATAAGTACAATCTTACACACAAGAAAAAGCTAACCTTTTGCATGCAATCATTGTATTGATGCTTCAAATCCACCAAAACCTCCTATTCCTTGATCAACCTTTGGTCCTTAGTAAGATTCTTTGTTGCCTCTCCAATTTTTGTGTGCAATTCTTTTTGAAACTCAACCTATAAAAAGATTGAGAATGTTTTGAACTTTTCATGGTTTGAAAGTTAATATTCAAAATGTGAATACTTGATAAACTAATTGCACCATGTCCTCTCTTGGTAGTGGATACCATGATGAGGAGTTTTTTGATTCAAGGTTCTTCTTTGCATGCAAGCTTCTGGCAACTTGTGATGGTTGTCACAATCACACATATTGATGGCATTGACCAATGTCCTTGAGATTTGTAACTTTCATGGGATCCTCATTCAAGCTTGAAAATGAGAAAAATTAGAGTCGATATGACTCTTTGCGATAAGCTCCATCCAAGTCAATGTGGGATGGTTCCCTTCCCCAACATTAAACATGTTATTCAAAAGAGACATATGATTCCTTTTCCCTTTCAATTCATGCTCAAACTCCTTATCAGCGCCTTACCAATGGGCATCCCACTTGACATAGATCTCATTCATCATTGACATCTCTTGACCGGCTAGAAAAACAACTGACACACTAAAAGTGTCCTTCTCAAGACAATTCAACTCTCCATCTAGTGCAATCTTAAAAAGAGATGTATCACTTTTGAGCACTTAGTTCATTTAATTGCGTAAGCATGCTTTTATTTAGAAGCATCAAGGGTTGCGTAGGAGCCTTATCAATGGGTCTTAGTACAAGGATTGGTTTTTTTTTTCCCATCAATGACAATGAGAGCTATGGGAGGGCAATGACAAAGGGGTGAGAATAGAGGAGTGATATGTGTACATATGCATACATGATTTTATTGATATAAGACCTCGTGTGACTTGAAATAAGTGAGTGTTGTATATATATGTGTTTGTACAAGTGTGACCTCAAGTTGTAGAAGCAACGAAGACCTAGACCTAGGCGATTTTCCTAAGGCCGTCCAACAGTTAGTGCACAAATACAATGTTCAAACCCGGCTAGAACACCACGGTAGACCTATAGAGGATGTCATAGCAGACCTTGAGGAAGAGAGAAACTTGGCTCGCACGGCTTTGCAAGGCCTAACTACATACAACTAGGACCAGCAAACTAGGAGCTTATGCCAGAGTTTGGAAATATGAGAGATCTAGAGAGTGCTAGTCCTAGAAGGCAGAAATTGATTGGAGATCAAGAGAGCACTAGAGGGAGACCTCACACTGAGTGAGCTTTTGACAAAGCAACTACTAGATAACATGGCATCAGAGCAAAGCACTGCAGCATTAGCAACATCATTGCTAGCAGGGTTAGGGGTTAGCCAAGGCTCTAAGATCCAATAAAAAATCCATGTTGTGGCGAAGTAGCTGGACAAATACCATCCGTACAACTTTGTGAAATAGTTGGAGCAGGTGACAAGCTCTTCAAGAGAATCCCAATGGGCGAGAGACCAACTGAAAGAGTGGTATCCACGATATTCATAAGCGGAATACAAAGTGAAGAGCTCTACAAAGCCTTGGCCGGCAACTCGAGCTTGTAGCGAGACCCATTGGCAAGGGTCTTTGAGGAAGCTATTAGAGTGGATGATCAGCTCAAGGAAAGAAGCTCCAGGTGCTCAAATCGAGAAGAGTCCAGTACTAGGAGTTTCAAGAGGGCCTCAATGCTGAGTGAGAGAGTAGACCCAAGCATGCGGGACAAAGGGAAGGCATTGACTCGGGACAAGAGCTAGCAAAGATTAGGATAGACATAACCAAACTACATGAGATGATGAGATGACCAATGTGCCCACATGTCCAATGTGTGCATTGTGGTGGGAACCACTTGCCAATTGAGTGCTAGGACCCTAGGTCACGACCTTGCACTAATTTTGGTAGGTTTGGCCATGACACCATGCGTTGTAGACTACCTCAGAGACTCCCATACCCATAGCCTTATAGTCAACCCTATTTTGAGAACAAGCCATCGAACTTCCTTGGAAGTGGAGCAAGGGGAGCCCCATTGGCTCTCCCAGTACCTAACGATTCCAAGCCATCCATTCCTAGGATGGAAATAAATCCTATAGGTATCCCTAGACCACTTGGACCCTACGTGACCGAGCCATTGAGTGATACTCCAATCCACTATGTGGACGAGCCTAGCAGTGATGAGCCTTATGTAAATCCATACATGTCATACGATGAGGAAGGCAACATATTCCTGATGGACTACCGACCAGTACTTATGATGGCATTAGGTAGGGGGAGAGGTAGAGGCCTAGGGGCATAGACCCAAAATCCTGGACTTGCGATCACCCAGGACACATTTCTCCCGAGAGGGAGTAAACAAATAGAGGTAAGGCTGACTTGAGATGCGCTAACTGTGGACTCACTCATCTCTTTGTTGATTGCCATAGGTGGAGGCTATCCTCTAGTTTGGAAAATGAGCCATCGGTTCCATTGGGGTTGTTCGGTGTCGAGACACTTGATGGGGAGGCCACACCTATCCCATTCCATGTCATGACCCACACGTAGATGAAGCATGTGGGCATACCATTGCTAGGGCCTAACAACCTTAATGCAACCTCGGTTGGAAAGAAGAGACGAAGACAAAGGAAGAAAAGACCAGATGCTAAGGTCACCCTCAAAATTTAAAGTGCCACAACACTGCCGCTTGGAAGGAAAGTCATTAAGGTTGCTAGGGCCTAGCAACCTTAATGCAACCTCAGTTGGAAAGAAGAGACGAAGACAAAGGAAGAAAAGACCAGATGCTAAGGTCACCCTCAAAATTGAAAGTACCACAACACTGCCACTTGGAAGGAAAGTCATTGATGCAAAGGAAGAAATGTGAGCCCCACAGACGACTGAAAAGGGAAGTGCTAAGGTCGAGGAGTACCCCAACCCAAAGCGCCAACTCGAAGCCATCAAGAAAGTGAAAGAGTGGGTGAAGGAGGCCTAGGAGCACCTAAAAGATGCTGAGCCCATACTAGAAGACGAAATTGATGATCTCTTAAGCATAAGCACGCCAATTTTGCTCCCACGACCAAAATCACAGGAGGCAATGACACCACAAGTAGGGCCGTCTAGACAAAGTCTAAATGCCCCAGCCCAGCAAACTAGTCAAGGCCATTGGCCAAGAATCGCAGATTTAGGAGAGGTGCAAGTGATTAGCAACCTTCTCAATACACTGGTGACCACCCCTGTAACTCTAAGCTTAGGCAATCTGCTTAGGCAGCATCCAATACTATGGCTAAAGCTAAAACAGTGGGTTGAAGAACCAAATGAGCCAATTACCACAGATATGCCTAAGCACGACGCATAAACTCAAATATCAAGTCTGACACTACACTCCATGCCTAAATCCTTGCACGTCAATGCTTTTTGGGAAGGCACAAAAATGCATGTAGTCCTACCAGTCCTAGATTTGGGGGATGTCACAAGAAAGGGGATCATAGACACATGGGCAGGAGTGAGTGTGCTAAGCCATGTAGTACTCCAAACTTGGGGTAACCCACCGGTCGAGACGGCTAGGTTCAACGTCATGTTGGCTAATGGGATGAAGGTGAAATCATTCTGAGTGTTGAAGAATTGGCTAGTGAAGATCGTGGGAATCCAATTCTCTGTTTTATAGTCATGAAGGGAGTGGACTACCACATCCTGCTAGACCGACCCTAGATGCGTAATGCGAGAGTCGTGGAGGACTAGGGCAACGGTCTTATCTTCTTGGGCAATCAAATGGAGGCCATAAGAGTGGAGATGGATACATGGAAGACAACCCATGTCGACATGGGTGCCATCTCCACCATGCTGAAGGGCGACGGGACAGACTAGGGGATCCTATGGGGCCCTTACCAAGTATATCCCGTGCCCTGAGGATGAGCAAGACTAGATGCATATTCTTGCTACCATCGACCTACCGTTCTCAGACACTGAGGAATACAAACAAGTTATCAAGGCAAGTGGCAAGCTCAAGGACACTTCTGTAGTGCCAGTCTGCATGATGACTAGAAGCCTACGTGGAACACCCAACGTTGTTGCATTCCAAGTCCCGAACCATAAACGAGAGCTCTTGGATATCCTATGGTGCTTGACCAACAAGTTGGCTGGCAATCCAGCAATGAATCTTAATCCACTCCAAGACCTCATAGACAGAGCCTAAATGATGATGGTCCAAAGTGCATGATTTGAACTTGAAGTACGATTGGACCTTAATCCTTGACCAGCAAGAAGAGATGTGCCAGAACCTAGAGAATGATGAGCAACTAGACAAAGACATCTCTGATGACGAATATGAGGACTCATGTTTCTTCGGTGATGAGAGCAAAAGGAAAATTGATACCTTAGAATTCGACACTGGGGGACGTGTAATTGAACAAATATGAGCAGACCCCAGACCACACAAGTAGAGTTCCCTTAGAGTAGAGAAAGGAGTCAGATACAAGGACTGTAATCGAACTTGGTTGGAGCACAGAGGAGCAATCGACTACAAGCAGGTAGTCCTAGTCCAACTGAGTGATGCACCACTATTGCGAACAGACTCACCCTCTGAGCTACGACCACCTAAAGAGAGCCCCTCTTCTAGCTAAGACAGAGAGTTTGATTCTAAATTGAAAGTTAGCTTAGATAGTGATCTTGAAATACCTCGACCTCCCAAGACTAGACGCACCAAGGGGGACCTACCCATCCACCTAAGGCACTGTAATGGTTAAGGGAGGAACAATGGAAGCTACCTAAAGAAATGCAAATAGAAGAACAACAAAAACCACAAGACCTACCTAAATGATTCACGAAGTTCAAAAAGGGAGATAGGGTGGTGATCTTGCAAGGTGCCAAATGATAGGGGCAAGCAAGCAAACCAATCGAGGGACCTGCCAAGGTTAAATATGTCACTTTAGCTAGGGAAGGGGAGACCCCACAACTTGTTTTTATAGCCAATGACTTGGCAGAGCAAGATGAAGCAAGTCTTGTTACACTCTTGCAGGAGTATATAGATGTCTTTGCTTGGTTCCTAGAAGAGCTCAAAGGGGTAGACCTAAGGGTGGTGACTCACAACATACCCATGACACGTGATGTAACGCTGATCAAGGAGCGACCATATCCCATGAATCCAAAGCACGCCCATGCTATTAAGGAAGAAATCGACAAGCTAATGAGAGTAGGATTCATCTATGAAATTGAACACATGGGCTGGGTTTCCCCCATAGTCATTGTATTAAAGAAGAATGAAAAGATTAGAGTGTGTGTCAATTATACGAAGGTAGATGCAGCTACAAAGAGAGATAATTATCCACTACTGTACACCGAGCATATGCTTGAGAGAGTGGCTGATAAAGAGGCCTACAGTTTTGTGGATGGCTTCTCCAAATACAATCAGGTACAAGTACATCCTAACGATAGGCATAAAACTGCATTTGCCATGGAATGGGGCATCTTTGCCTACATAGTCATGCCTTTTGGGTTGACTAACACACCAGCCACTTTCCAACGGCTGATGTGTACAATATTCAAAGACACGCTGAGGAAGGAGTTAGATGTCTTCGTAGATGACTTGTGTGTTCACTCTACTTGGTGAGAACACTTAACGGTCTTAGAACGGTGTTGATTGTACCGTCTCTCCTTGAAACCCTTGAAGTGCCAGCTTTGGGTGAAACATGGATGTATCCTAGGACACATGGTGTCAAATAATGGCATTTCCACAGATTTCTCAAAGATCAAGGTCATTGTCGATATTCCACGCCCAATTGATTGCAAGGGTGTTCAATGCTTCTTAGGACATATAGGATATTATCGACGGTTTGTGTTGAACTATGCATTGATTGCTAGACCTCTATACAAGCTATTGATCATATTCAAATGGATCGAGGAATGTCAACGGGCATATGAGGAGTTGAAAAAGGCTCTGACTAGAGCACCAATTCTACAAGCCCCAAATTGGACACTCACATTTCATGTGCACATCGAGGCTTCAAAATTCACCATGGGAGCTATGTTGTGCCAACCTGGTGAACATAACCTGGATTACCCAGTGAGCTTTGCTAGCAGATAACACACTGAGAATGAAATAAATTACTCAACAACGGAGAGAGAGGGCTTGGCCATGGTGTTTGCCACCGTAAAGAAATTTTTAGATTATCTTTTGGCTACACCTTTTACTTTGTTTGTTGACTATCAAGCCTTGTTGTATCTTGTTAACAAAACATGCACTATAGGACACATTGCTAGATGGCTTATTTTACTTTTGGAGTTTGACTTCTCCATGTGGTGATGCGTAAAGGGAAGCATCATTACATGGTTGGCCATCTCTCTCGTATCCCCACAGGAGAAGTGGCTGGACAAGGCATTGGGGATGAATTGCTAGATGCGCATCTATTCTGCTTATTTGATGAAAAAGATTTTTTTAGACATGACATGACCCCATATTGGGCAGATGACATAGTGCAAGTGCTTGAACACAGACTACTCAAACAACCGATAGAAAAAGTCCGACTCATGCAGCTCATTCTGAAGATTCAACCCTATCACTTGATAGCTCGCCAACTTTATAGGCTGGGGTAAGACGGGTTATTACACAGATACATGTGTAAGCACGAGATGCATGACGTGCTGATAGAGGCGCATGGCAGAATCACAAGAGGACATTTCAGCGGAGATGCGATAGCTCGCAAGGTGTTGCGGTCCCAGCTGTGGTGGCCTACCCTCTTCCGAGATGCGACACAATTCATGAAGCATTGTGATGAGTGCCAACGAACTAAAGTCCCTATCTATAAGGATTGCATGGATCTAACCCCAATTATCGCATGATAACCTTTTGAGAAATGGGGGATTGACTTCATTGGATGACCCATTAGTCATGCGGCATAGTATTCACGAGCCAAATACATCATTGTGGCCACCAACTATCTCACAAAATGGGTAAAAGCATGTGCTATGAGAAAAAATGACACTAGGACCACTGCCAAGTTTCTATGGGAGCAGATGATCTCATGGTTTGGCTACCCCATTGAACTAGTGAGCAACCAAGGCACTCACTTCATCAACGAAGTGATAGCTTACCTTCTGTCCTCCTTCCTAATCATCCATTAGAAATCCTTGCATTATTACCCTCAGGCAAACGGTCAAGCTGAATCCACAAATAAAATCTTAGTAAACATCCTGACCAAAGTCATCTCTACTTCATGCAGTGATTGGGATAACAAATTGATGGTAGCCTTGTGGGCCTACCACACGGCTTACAAGACAACACCATATTGGGGAATATGGGAATTTCCCATAAGTTTGGGACACGTGGTCAAATCTTTGGATTTCTCATATCTTGAACACTATAACTCCAAATCAAGCACTCTATAGCTCAATAGATTCCATTTTTCAAGCGCTTTCCAATGGTAGGTCACATCATATGGTTTTGAGAAACTTATGGACATGTTATCCGAGTGCCATCTTTTTAGTATTCAAAAGATGGAAATTGGGAGATTCCCAAACTCACTAATATTGTGTTAGACGGCTGTAGGAAAGACCCCCTTTAGATTGACATATGGTATAGAGGCAATCCTTTCCTTGGAATTCTTCGTACCAAGCCTCAGGATAGCCCTTCAAGAAAGATGGGATGGAAAGAAGGCATGGATGGAACGCTTGATTGAACTTGAAAGCTTATTGGAAGCCCGACTTCTAGCCACCCATGCGCTCATATGCGAGAAGGAAAGACATAAAAGTTGGTTTGACAAGCATGTCAATCAATGAAACTTTGAACACGGTGACTTATTATTACTGTACTCTATCAAAGGACATAAGCAATGACTCAAGTTTCAGGGGGTTAGGACCTTTTAAGGTTCAAAACATCAGCCGAACTAGCAATGTAGAACTCGAAACCCTAGAGGATGAGGGCATAGGCTTCTTCAATGGAAGCTGCATAAAAAAGTACTTCCCTCCCACGTACCCATTGCATGAGCCCCCAATGCTAGCACCCCCTATCCATGTACGAGTAGCCACTATCACTGAGGTGGATGGTGAGGATGAGGAAGCGGTACCACCAGCTTACCTACGCATGACAATCACTGTTAAACACACATGCACCATCAATGCATTGATTGATGAGGGAACTGATTTTAATATCTTAACCCATGACCATTGGACCCAAATTGTCAAATCTGAGGAGGGGGGTTGTGACTCGTCACAACCTACCAAGCCTCGATGCTAGCAACCCACTAGAACCAACATTGAAGCCCATGAACCCCAGCTCAAATGGGTACCTAAACAGAGAGTGCCACCTAGGAATAGAAACCCACAGTCTCGCAAGGCTAATGATATGCAACCAAAACCTAGGAAGCCAAGACGAAACTATAAACATCGACATATGGTAAAGCCACGATGGGTCCCCAAGGCCTTATTGCTAGCACAAGGCTACTATGTGGGAAACACCTGGATTTGACTATCTAAAGACAAAACAACCAAAGACCCTACTCAAACACCACCCTCAAGCTTGACCACATGAAATATCATGCTAGAGACACTCGAACCACAAGAAAATCAGGCTGCTAAGTCCATAGAACCTCCAAAGCCTAGCTCTGCAAGACCTAAATCAATCTATCACCCAAAACAACAGCTTGCCACTAATAAACCATCCAAATCTAGCCTCGGTGGTCCTCCTCAAATCTCTGATGCATCTACTAGCATGACACCCACAACTACAACCAAACCCATCGAGCTTGAGGCCTAGCTACAACCTAAGGAGCAAACCAAGCCACTGCGACTAGTAGCTGCTGAACTCTTTAGTTTTGTCAAACCTCAACCATCCACCCTCTTATGAGTGGTAATCGATTCTAACCTTGGCTGCGAATTTAGCTGAAAATATTGGGGATGACTTGGTTTCTTACCTTCGATGCTTGGACGCTACTTTCATGACATTGGCTAAAAGCTACGATCGACTAGACTTAGGCCTCTTAGAATAACCTATAGAGACGGAAGTACAAACACTCCCTTGCGCTGGGAGGAGTCGGGATGTGTATTCATTAAAGCTTTCGAAGCAGCTGAGGAGTTGATTGCAACCGATATATCCAAGGAACAAGCAATCAAACGACGTCTCATAACGTCATATAGCAAGAATACGAGCATGGCCACAAACTTAAAAATCGAGAAGTTGCAACAACTTGCTGACAATAACTCCTCCTTCTTGCGAAAATTGTACACTCTACGATTGCAATGGGAGCTAGAGGGATGCCAAATAATGACCAATGTTGAACAACAACGCGCAATCAAGGCATCTGAATATGACTCGCTCCAACTTCCTATAGGGTGTTGACTACCCTCCGTAGTCGACCCCTCACAGAACACATTAAGGGACATCCTTATTTAGATCACATCCGCATTGAGGAGGAGTTGCATGTTGCTAGTCAAGTGGACTCTGGTTATTTCTTGCTTGATGTCCTCACTTACATTACGCATGTAGGCATCCACCCTTCTGATATGGATAGCTATGCTAAGTTAGCATATAATCTGAATTTCAACGCCTAGCTCATGCAAAAGTAAAACACTAAGATTGTGTGCTAAAGGCCCTTCATCCTCTCAACCTTTAATCCTTGGAAGGATTCTTCTTATTTCAGAAGGGGGATAAAGTGGGGGTAAGGTGAATCAAACCAAACACATAAGGAAAAAAATAAAGGAAAAGCACACATTGCAAGGGTTGAATGCAACAACTTGTGATTGATGGTCAATGAAATTTGAAATCAATAGACTACTGGGAGGAAAAACTCTACTTATGTACTCAAGCATTTTAGTTCAACAAGTATGTAATCGTTTCCTATTGCTTGTGATTATTTTGAAAAACACTAATGGTGAATATGGCTTCATGATAGGCACCCATCATGGCAGGCCGAGAAAAGGCTAGCAAATTTCCTTTTTTAGAAGAAGAACAAAAGCAAAATATGGACTTTCAATGGAAACACGAGCCTTCAACCAGTTCAAGTTGGCATATCTTCAACCTAGAAGATGTGGCCATTGAAGAATGGGCTATGAGGCAAATCATCGAGCAATGCAATTTGCAGAAATACATGGAAGCAGTAAGCCAGGGGGTGGACTATTGCCATTGTGTGTGCAGAGTTCTTGAGGACTTTCCACATAGGAATCGCGACACCGTAGTTGTGTAGGAAGAAGAGGAAACTTATCAAGTGCAAGTTGAACTGACCTCGGAGTTGGTGGAAAAGGCATTGGGCTTGGTGAACAAAGTAGAGAGGAAGCCAAAGAGAGATGTATATGCCTTTCTATGAATGGACAAGGTAACGGTCCACACCAACAACGGCATCTGCTTGGAAGATATTCTTGACCCTAAAATCCAAATCCAAGCCAAGATGGTGCACGCATTGTTTTCTAGTCAAAGATACAACACCATCATGAGCCGCATCAATGTCCCCCTGCTAGAGAGTATTGCAGCAAAGTTGATGGATGAGGTGAACCTCAACGGTTTTGTGAGGAAGACCATTGAGACCTCAACAAAATCCTTGGCAATGCGAGGACAACATGTCGGAGGAGAATCTCCTACCACCAAAGCTAAAAGGAAAGCTTCATCGTCAAAGGCTAAAAGCATTGGATTTGGTGGGGTTCTCATTGCAATCATCAAGAAAGCCTTGGGACAAGGGCATGACGAAGTAGGAGGAGTGGATGAAAACACCAAGCAGGTTGCCACCTCACCATGAACATGAGGCATAGTCTAGTGAAAGGATGTTGAGTGAGGAAGAAGAAAGTAGGGAACAAGAAGAGCAAACTAGCGGGGAAAGGCTAAGAAGGCAAAGAAGAATATTGCACAAGAACAACAGGAAGAGGAGAGGAAGAAACCAGAAAAGACAGACTTGCAAAAGGCCCACAAAGAGTCCAAAAAGGCTGAGGAGGAAAGAAGGAGAAAGCAGGAAGAGGAGGAGGAATTGAAAAAAAAGGAGTAGGAAGACATGTCCATTGCCACACACACATCCATTGAGATGTGATAAGCCGGAACCCGTGAGCCCAATCAGAAAAGAAGGGCCACGCTCAAGCACTCGAGTGCCAGAATTCTACCATCTGCAGTGCAAGAAGGCAAGGGCAAGGCCCCAATCACCCCCATTCCCACTCTCCTAATGCCCACCACCACCACTACCATCTCCACTCCTAGTTCTATAACCTAGGTGGATGCCAACAACCTGATGTCTTGGGTCAAATACTTTGTGAATAAAGAAATGGGCCAAGGAGCAGGAGAAGGAACTCCCCTAGTAGGAACCAAAAGGGCTGTAGCAGACACTGAGTTGAGGCAAGACCCAAAGAGGCAGAAGGTGGCAAGATCCATGACCTCCATCCCTGCAACATAGAGGCCATCTGAAGACTACGATGAGTATGTCAAGGAGCTCCTCTCCCAATTAGAGAAAGCCAAGGAGGAGAAGAGAATCACGGTGGCAGAGCTAGAAGCCGAAAAAGAGGCCATGACTGCATCCTAGTTGGAGAAAACACACCAAATAGCCGTGGCCCAAAGGGAAGTCAATGAGCTGAAAGAGGAGCTACAAGCTAAGGAAGAGACAGAAGCAAGATGGCAGGAGCACTTGAACGAAGAAATCAAGGCCATACAATGCATGTGATGGCACAATGAGGAGATTGTAGGGCTCTACGAAGATTTGCAAGCTGAAATGGAGAAAATCACTAATGCTATAGAAGAGCTGGAGGAGCTGAGGGAGGAAAGAGCTCACATGTATGAAAGAGAGGTGGAAAAACTAACCCAAGAGGCTATCACAGCACAAGAAGAGCAACAAAGGCTAAGGACAGAGATGGAAGACTAAGAACACATACTGACAGTGCTAGCTTAGAGGTAGGGGGACAGCCTCGAAGATATGAACATGAGGGCAGAAGAATGGGCTAATTAGAATGAAAAGAGAGCTAAAGCCTTGGCACGCCATCTCACTCGAGTAGAAATAGAAAGAATACTTGCTAAAAGTAGAGCAAAGGCCCTCCAAGCGAGCTGCCAGACCTAGCAATGAGCCTTCTTGGACACCCTATTGGATGTCAACCAAACAGAGGAGGGAGAGTCCATAGAGGCAATGAAAAGAAAATTGGGAATGTCTCATAGAGTGCTAAAAGCAGGATTGCAGATGCTGCCACAACCTAGCTGAGTGGGCCCAAGCTTGGAAGAGCAACACCATTATCTCCTATTGGCAAGCCTAACTTCACAGGAAGTGGACACACTCGGGTTCCTCGAAGAGGAGCAACAAGAGTCAAGCTAGGAGAGGGAGGTGGGTGTGAGCTTTGAAGTGGGATCACATGAAGAAGAGCTTGTCCCATCGCCTCCTTCCCCATGACCTGAAGAGCAGCAACACGCAGACACCTCCACAGAAAGAAAGGTGGCATTGAGGGAAAGAAGGAAACAAATGGTGGAGGACACAAGAAGAAAATAGAATGCCAAGGGAGTGAGGGCACCCCATGTACCTATCTCACCATACGAGGATGATGCCCCAATGAGCTTCCATGCTGACCTTGTAATCTGGGAGAGACAAGAAATGTCCAGGAGCCCCTTCAACTTTAACTTCAAGTTCCCCACCACCTTGCGTAGGGTTTTGCCCATTTAGGTGGTGGAGGAAGTGATTAACATCGGAAGTAGGCTTAAGAAAAATGACTAGAGGAGAGAGAGCACAATCCCACCTTATGGGCCATTGAAGACATTGAATTTTGGCAGAATAAGGTTTTTGAAGTGCCAAGGTCGGTGGCCGGCTATGAATCTCAACCTAAATAGAGAAGATGGGTCTGCGACTCCAACCTAGACACTTGGATGGCCTTTTGCAACACTCAACCCTTCGAGTGGAATGATCCAACCTTTATGCCTTACTTTGAAAGGGTAGGAGTGGATTTTGACTCCAATGTCCATGGTTGCTATGACTTCCCTATAATATATAATCCTCATTGTACTACATGAAGAGGCCCTCATCTTCACATCAGAGAACTTGTATGACACTCTAATCCAATTCACTAACAAAATCTCTTCATGCTCGGACCCCGCCTGTATAACAATGTGTAATTACCTTAGACTACTTAGGATCCTCCCTAAGTAAAACCCCACCCTGTAGGAGTGCGGCCTTCCAGTACTCCATTTTGATCCTAATGCTATAGATAGTTGCGCAATGGCTTGATTGATGATGCGAGTTGACCTATTACCTTCATTTTTCTTAGCCCTTCTAGAGGACATGAATGATAGCCACTTCACTCGTTGCAATAATCCATTCCTCTCCATCACCACCCTTCAGGTCTGCCTAAACCTCAAGGGGTGTCTCCAAAGCTGCCAGTTTCTTAACAAATCTATTAAGCCCCCTCCTTGACCTCACTCCGATGATGAAGTTTAACTTCCATTACAACTATGTAACTATATTGTTTTAAAAAAAAGGAAAGGAAAGAAAAGAAAAGGGCAAAGAAAAAGAAATGGGAAGAAATACCATGCAAAAACAACAAATTGCACATAGCTCGTACTCACCGCACCTAGGGGTTCTCAAGTTAGGTGCCTCCGGTGGCCTTGGTCGGCTGGCTCTGCCCCTAACCCCCTAGCCTCATTTTGATCCCCCACTTTACGCTTAGGGCACATCAAGGATAGGACACACCTAGGGACGTAACACTTGCCTATGGTTAGAACTATTATCCTAAGCCCCATACACCACACTTCCCCTATGCACAAACTGGGTTCTCAAGCGTGGACACACCAAGAGAGGTACAAACTGAGGCCCTAACCCCCAGCTCCAGAGACCCCATCATCCATGCAATGCACTCCCCATCTTATGCCACGTGCCACTAGGCAAGCACAACAAAGCAAGGGGCAAAGACGCGGCAGACCTAGTCAAAAAGTGAATGAAGAAGCTCATTTGGAACAATGCAAGAGATGACAAGCGCGAAGGGCCAGTAGAGGGATCTGTCCAACATGACATTCAATTTCAGCTCCATAAATCCCTCAAACAAGTCCATAAATCCCTCGAACACCAGGGTTCATTCCCAACTCAAGGACATTTCAGTTCCATAAATCCCTCCAACGGGTCCATAAATCCTTCCAATACCAGGGTTTGTTCCCAACTCAAGGACCTTGCAGCTCCATAAATCCCTCGAACACCAAGATTCATTCCCAACTTAAGGACCTTGCAATTCCATATATCCCTCCAACAAATCCATAAATCCCTTCAACACCAGGGCTCATACCCAACTCAAGGACCTTACAGTTCCATAAATCCCTTTAATAGATCCATAAATCCCTTCAACATCAGGGCTCATACCCAACTCAAGGGCCTTCCAGTTCCATAAATCCCTCCAACAAACCTCCCAAAACGGCTTGTAGCTCACCACCTAGCAAGTGCCATGGGACTGGCACTCAAGTAGGAGGGGGGTAATATTAACCTTCAGACAAACAAGGTGGAAAATCCAGACAATCTAAAGTAGAAGACAAGTATAAGGAAAAAGTGGAACGAAAGATGAAGAAATGCCAAGAAAAATTGGGAAACACAAGAAGTGTAAAAAATTCCTAAATCTAGGAGAGAGGCGCACAAGAAAAAGCACAAGTCAATACTTTTGTAAAACAACGTCGGCTGTGCAAATTGTAAAGGTGGATGGGCGGTAGGAAGGAAGCTAGGAAGACAGGAGGACAATGGAAAAAGGGGCCTAGGCCATGGTCGGCCATGTAAAAAAAGGGGATAAGGGGATGACTACCCAAAAGGGATTTAGGGTTTTGTATATAAAGTTCAAAAAGTGAATGAGAGCTCATTCTTTGGTGTGTGGCAAAGTGGACTCTTCTTCTTCTCTTCTTCTCTTCTTCTCTTGCTTGCTTGTGAGTGCTTGAGGGAGAGACTGTGAGTGAGTGAGGGAGTGAGGGAGTGAGTGTGTGAGAGTAAGGGATCTTGGAGGAGAAGCCCTCCTCCTTCTCCTCTCTTCTCTTCTCTTCTTCTATTCTCTTCTCTCGTCTCGCGCATGGCTATGGAGGATGGATCTTGGAGGAAGAGGCTTGAGGATGCTTGAGCTTGCATCACAAATCATGGAGCTATCAGAGCGCTTGTGAGAGGAAGCAACTCAATCGGGCATCAAGGTAAGCTCACTACACTCGTAGAGAGGGATAGTGCATCGACTATGTGAGAGGTAGCCGTTAGTGATCACTTGAAATGCTTGAACAATAAGCGATCCGTGGGTCTTGGCGGAGTTGAGTGTGAAATATGTTGGTTTTTGGGCTGATTTTATGTTGTTTTTGATGATAAATGGTTGTTTATTTTGAAGTGTTTGGAAAGGTTTGGATAAGTTTGAAGGGTTTTTGATGGGTTTTTGATGAGGATGTTTGGTTCTGTAAGGTCTGATTTTCTTCTGTTTTGTTTTTGTTTTGGTAGTAGAGATGGTTGAATGAATGTTTATAGAAGATTTACAGAAGGTTACAGAAGACAGTGACACTATGAAGTCTCTGGTGACCTTTCATACCAGACATACCTTTTGGAAGGTGTATCCACGACCTAAGAAGGATTATTGAGAGTTGTAGTGAGGATATGATGTACTATTGATGGAGAGAGAGAGAGAGAGAGAGAGAGAGAGAGAGAGAGAGAGAGAGAGAGAGAGAGAGAGAGAGAGAGAGAGAGAGAGAGAGAGAGAGAGAGAGAGAGAGAGAGAGAGAGTCAGAGATAGTCAAATCTATCAAAACAGTGTAATTGTATATGAGAGATTGAGAGAGAGAATTATGAAGACATTAAAGATGAATACTATGTGATGTCTTTTCATTCAAATATGGTGCATTCCTTTGTGTTCTTTGTTATTTTGATGGAGATTATGAAGATGTTGAAGATTATGGTTGATTTTATCAAATTCGTGGGAGATCTACATGATGCTGCATGAAGATTTGTTGTGCCTGGTGTTCTTTTCTTCATTGTGATCATATAAAACCTAATAAAAAGCTTGTTGATGATGACAAGATAGATTTTCTTGTAGTAGAAATCCTATTTCCTTGTGTCTCTCTTGGGGCTCCATGTTTTTGGTGCGCAGTCGGGGAAAACTGCCATCAACAAGCACAAACAGAGGCTGAAAATGAAAGAAGTGGCACTGTGGAAAAAGAAGTAAATCAATGGATAGTAGATTTCCTGCCATTGTTGAGGAATTGTAAGCCTTCATTGACAAGGCAACATTCTACAAAAGATTCATTCCCCAATGGAGAAAGCACAATGCCATTCTGATGAAGTCCCTCTGTGAGACGGTCTGTTTTCACTATCCTCTGAAGCTGTAGAAAGTTGCATCACAGTTGCAAAGTTCCTCCCACCAAACTAAAGAGTAGAACAGAGAGAATGAGTATCAATGGAGTATTTGGCCTTCATTGAAGAATTTTCAGACATCATCAAGTGGGAAATATTCAAGAAGCTTCAGGAGTCGTGGTCTGTGGAGGTTCACAAAAATAAGAAGGAACAGAGCTGGGACTTGTTCGTAGACGCTCAACAGCAAGATACGTGGGATGCTTGGTGTTCTGACAATCTTTTGTTTGTCCAATTGGCAATCCACTAGAAGTTGGTAAATAGAGTGTTCTTTACAACATACAATGTTGAAACCATCAGAAGCTGGCATTACTATGATGATGGCACCACCACAATGCTTAGACGTATGCATTTTGACACCTTCAAAACCGAATACCTTCCTCTGTGCAGTGGCATGAAAGCAGAATTCAGAGACATTGAAAAGGAAGAAGTAGAAGAAATGTTGGCAAGAGAGTCCTCTAGAGACTGAAGCCTTCTGTTATCCCTTTGTGGAGCACTAACGACATAGTGGAGCCAACCCCCTGATGAATGACGCAATAAAGAGGCAAGCGTTAGAACGAGTCCAGAGGTACGTGAGAAGAGAGAAAGCAAAAATAAAAGTCGAAAATGAGCTAGCAGGAGAAGCCGCCTTTGACGCCCTTGCGAAACTCTTTACAGAAGTCCCAATGGCACATCAAGCCCTTCCTCCTCCTGCTGGAGGTCCACTTCCAAGCCAGATCCGTCCTGGACATATTGATGACAGGCCAACGAATGTAGTCCCGTTGCCAATTTTTAAGGGAGAGTACAATGAAGATCCCGATCTTCATGTAGCAGAGTTTATGGTAGCATGTGTGGCTAACAATGCCAGAACCCCTGAGCATTGGTTGGCAATGTTCCCCGTCACTTTCAAGGGCGCAGCATTTCAGTGGTATGAGAGACAAGCAGTAGGAACTTTTGGCACATGGGACGATCTGAAGTTGGCCTTTCTCACTAAATTCAGGCGTGAAGGTTTTAAAGAGCGGATGCGAGAGGAGTTCATGAATTTAAGTCAGTCCTCTAGAGAAAGAGCAGAAGCTTATGTCTCACAAATGGAATCCATCCTGAAGAGATGGACCAACCATAATTTAGATGATGGCATTCAGAAGGGAGTGTTTCTCAGAGGATTACAACCAGAAGTTCGTAAGTTTGTGGAGCTGCAAAGACCAGCCACACTGCAAGCTGCAACAGAAGGTGCAAGACTATATGATGAAGTGGAGGCTAGATTGGCGATGAATCCAGGAAGAGGAATCCCACCTCCTCTGATGCCAGGAATGATGTACCCACCAAATACAATCCCAGGGACTGTCCCCTACCCCTACCAACAAATGCCCCCAGTATCACAGTATAGTGCACCAAATCCACAGTGGCCACAATCAATGCCTCAAATGATGGTTCAACCACAACAACAATGGTCCCAAACAATTCCCCCAATGCCAAATCAGCAGCAATAGTGGAACCCTACCAATTGGAGCCAACAGCCAACAGTTCAAACAGGAGCTTTGAATCAGAATCAGAATAGAGACCCCTCTGCACCAGCCCAACCTGTTTATGCAGTGATTACAGAGACTCCTCAAAATCCTACTGCCAGTGCCTCAGGAGGAGAAAGCTTGAAGGATTATTTATCCAACTCAGTTGCAAATATAAAAAAGGAGTTGATGGATGTGATTACAAAGCA
The DNA here is from genome assembly GCF_053477565.2 of Lygodium microphyllum. Classification (NCBI taxonomy): domain Eukaryota; kingdom Viridiplantae; phylum Streptophyta; class Polypodiopsida; order Schizaeales; family Lygodiaceae; genus Lygodium; species Lygodium microphyllum. Next base: position 82,274,067 of record NC_141142.1, on the reverse strand, counting down.
GCTACAGACGTTGAAAGTGAATACTGCTAGCATATCCAACATTGTAGGAGCAGGAAGAGATGTGATGCAGTCAAATACTTGGTGTGGTAAGTGTCATCAAGCAGGCCATTTAGCCATTGAATGTACACGAAAACCAACCATTCCTGGAGCTTTTTGCTCCTACTGTCTTATGAAGAATCATACAGAGGATATTTGCTCTCTGAAGGAGATGCATGATAGGAGAAGGAAGGAAGAAGACGCAAGATTCAACTTGCTAGAATCCAAAATGACAACACAGGATATTGGACCCAAGCCTAGAGAGTTTGGTCCTAATTTCGATCCAAGGAGATTTCCCTCCCAAAGTTACAGAGGAAGACAGTTTGGCGGTGGTCAGAGATCAGAAGTGGAGTGTTACAGATATGGAGAAAAGGAACACATTTCACCAAATTGTCCAAATCCCAGAAGGTTAGTGGATTACAAGCCCTTATGCAGTCAATGCAAAGGAGAAGGCCACACTGCAAAAGACTGTCCAAGCCCAGCCCCAGTGAAAAACAGTGCTACTGATAATCCGTCCAAGGCCCAAGAGCCTACCTCCAATTTAGTGGAATTGGAAGTGGCTACCATTACGCGTGCAAAGAAGAAGGAACCACTTGTCCTGAAAGAAAATAATACTCCTGCCAGAACAATGAAGTTCAATCTTCCAATAGAAGAACAGAACAGAACAGAGTCTGACAATGTCGTACAGAGCACTACAGTGCCATAGAGAGTCACAGAGACAGTTCCAAAGATAGGACCAGAGGTCCAGGAGATAGAAGAAGAGGAAGTGCCACAAGTGGTAGAAGAAGGCCCCATGATGTCCCTGTTGGAAGAAGGAAAACGAAAAATGAAAATGGGTATTGTCCCATTCCCTAACTGGTTAGAGAAGCTAGTGGATCCTATTAAGGAATACAATCTGGTTAGAGAACTAGATACCTTTAAACCAAACCTCATATTTCGACAATTGTTGATGTTGTCTCCCAGTTGCCGAAAAAGGTTCAAAAGTATACTGATAAGAAGACATGGCTTAAGGATTGCTCCCTCAACAGCAACAAAGTCCAACAAAGCTCCAGAGCCTGTAAAAGAAGTGGATGTGGCTAACGCCTTCCTAGATCCTGGTAACCCAGAGACTGGCATGTGGATAGAAGACTGCTTTATTGCAAATGCACTGATTGATGGTGGCTCATTAGTGAACATTATGACGGATGTGACAATGAAGGATCTAGGCCTACAAGGTATGCAACCAACCCAATGGCTCATCAGACTGGCAGATCAGAGCAGAATTAGGCCTTTGGGCATTCTCCCATATGTGAAGACTACAGTGGCTGGAAAAGATTATTGGCTAACCTATCTGGTGGTGAAGCCAAACTCTTATGGTACATCCTACCCCCTGCTACTGGGCAGACCATGGCTTTTTGAAGCCAGAGCAAGGACGGATTGGTTCAAAGGAACCTTGACCTTGGATAGAGGACCCAATAAAGTGGTGTTGAAGCTATATGGTGCTCAAAAAGGACATGGATCCACCTCCTTGGAATTATCTTCTGACTCCCCCAATGAGGCTACAGATGGAACATCAGCAGAAGAAGATGCTGTCAAACAGATCCTTCCCAAGAAAACAGAGGCACGTTCCTTAACAGTGGATACTGTAAGCCAACTCCCAAAAGATGCAAAGCCATTATCAATGGGTGAATACTTCCTGCCTAAATCAGAAACGATTTTCGAAATCACTTCTGACAGTGAGATAGAAGCATGGATGTACTGCTCTCCCTGTTACATGGCCATAGTAGAGCCAGAGACAGAGGCAGAAGGTGAAGCAGAGGACCTGCTCTTCTCTTATAGAGCGCCTATAGAGGCAGAGCCGGAGTCTGAAGAGGATGATGATGAGTCTGAAGAAGGAGACTTTGAAAACGAGACAGACGAAACCACTCCACCCACAGAAGGCAGAAGACTCCATGCTGTGGGACAAAATGGCAATGTTACCCTTTGGATTGGTAAATGGATCTTTCCATAGGCAAAGCCTATATAGGAAGTGGATCAAGCAAAATAAGCCGTCTTTTATTAGTGGTTCTTATCGCACCCATCCACACTTGTCAAGAAAGGATGATGATGATGCTCCTTGTCAACAAGTACCAGTCCCAAGGCCACAACAGAATTCTGAGAGCTCTTGTTATGTAACATTCTTGGATGTATCCTCTGAAGAGGAATCCTCAAGCTCTAAGGTAATTAACATTCAAACCAAAACCAAGACAGCGCTGATCCCATTTTAGCACTTCAAGGAGCAACCTAAGTCCTTACTGCAAGAAGACGTTGGGTCTAGTGGGACGTCAAAAGAGAACACCACCCTCTTGAAGGAGTCGGATCTGTACCCAGAAGCAGTCCATGGGACGTTCATCCGTGAAGTAGAAGGTGAAAGGCAGTTAACCTTTGTGGATGCAGATGGCACTGAATGCCACTTGAAGGTGGGTAGCAGCCTACCAGAAGAGAAGTTGTCAACCTTGTACAACTTGTTGAAAGAGAATTTGGATGTGTTTGCATGGTCCTACAAAGACCTAAAAGGGATTGATCCCACAATATGTCAGCATCATATTGACTTGGATCCTGATGCCAAGCCAGTACGGCAATGATAGAGGCGAATGAACTCGAATTATTCCACATTGGTGAAAGCAGAGCTACTGAAGCTTTTGGAAGCGGAGTTCATCTATCCAGTGGCCAACAGTGAATGGGTCTCACCCATCATGGTTGTACCCAAGAAGAATAGCAAGCTTCGTATATGTGTGGATTTCCGCAAGTTGAATTCCAAGACGAAGAAGGATCACTTTCCTATCCCTTTTACAGACCAGCTGTTAGACATAGTGGCACGACATGAGCTTTACTCCTTGTTAGATGGCTTCAGTGGATACAACCAAGTGCAGATAGCAGAAGAAGATCAATCCAAAACAACCTTCACCACAGAATGGGGGACCAACGCTTACCGAGTGATGCCGTTTCGGCTCTACAATGCCCCTGCTACCTTCTAGTGAGTCATGATGGCCGCATTCCAAAATCATCTACACGACTTTATTGAGGTATATTTGTATGACTTCTGTGTCTATAGTTTGATCCGAGAACACTGGGGACATTTGGAACAATGCTTTGACCGATGCCGGGAGTATGGGATCTCCCTCAACCCCAACAAATGCATCTTTGGAGTCTCTTCTGGAGTTCTATTGGGCTACATTGTCTCTGCACAAGGGATATCAATAGACCCTACAAAGATCGAGAAGATTGCAGCTCTGACAGTACCCACCAACCTCAAACAATTGAGGGGATTCCTAGGCCATGTGGGTTACTACAGAAGGTTCATAGCCCATTTTGCAACAAAGGCAACCTCCTTGCACAAGCTTCTGAGGAAAGATGCAGAGTTTATTTGGACGGAAGAATGTGACAAACACTCTGAAGCAGTGTCTGATTGAGGCACCCATCTTGCAACCTCCTGATTGGACGAAGGAGTTTCATGTACACACAGATGCATCAGTTGAAGGGCTAGGTGTTGTCCTATGTCAAAAGGGCCCCTCGAAATTAGATCAACTGATCTATTATGCAAGCTAAAAAGTCACTGATAGAGAGCGAAACTATACAGTGACCGAGCTGGAGTGCTTGGCAATGGTGTTTGCCCTAGAGAAGTTTCGCCACTACCTACTGTCTACCCACTTTAAATTTTATGTGGATCATGAGGCCATGTCCTTCCTGATGAACAAAGCAAACGTGAAAGGACGAATGATGAGATGGCTCCTTCTATTCCAGGAGTTCGACTTTGAGGTAATTACCAAGCCTGGTCGTTCCCATGTTCTAGCTGATCATTTGTCGCGTATCCCACAGACTGCAAACGAGGAGCAGGATGATCCAGACCTCCCTGATGCTTCCCTATTTCTGGTAGAAACTGTAACCCCCTGGTATGCAGACATTGCCAATCTGCTAGCAACCCAATAGTACCCTCCTGGCATTTTTGGTCGAGAAAGGAAGAAGCTTATGTTAGAATCAGCCCCCTATACCCTATTAGGCGGTGCAATGTACAAGAAAGGCAAAGATGAAGTGCTCAGAAGATGTGTTGCAGGAGATGATATTGGGATTGTTTTGAAGGCTTGCCATGACGAGCCATGTGGAGGCCACTTTGCAGGAGAAGCTACAGCCAGGAAGGCTCTGCTAGTAGGTTATTGGTGGCCGACCCTCCACAAGGATGCCTATGACTACTGCAAGCGATGTGATGCCTGTCAGAGGATGGGAAAACCCACAAGACCAGCGCTATGCCACTGCAACCTATCCTTCCTTTGAAGCCATTCGAGAAGTGGGGCATCGACTTCGTTGGCCCAATCGATCCTCCCACCAGAAGAAAACAGAATAGATACATCCTCGTATGTACGGATTATGTTACAAAGTGGTGTGAAGCTAAAGCCCTAAAGCGGGACGACGGTAACAGTGTGGCCCTGTTCAAGTACGAGAATATCATCACCCATTTTGGCAGTCCCCTAGAGCTGCTAAGTGACAGAGGCACTCATTTCATTAATAAAGTCATGGAAGAGTTGACAGAGCTGTATAAGATCCGCCATCGCAAGTCCACTCCTTACTACCCCAGAGCCAACGGCCAAGTCGAAGTCACCAATCGCATCCTTTGCTCAATTCTGACAAGGACGATTGCCACACATCGTCGTGATTGGGATGATTGACTTACAGAGGCCCTCTGGGCGTACAAAACCTCCCATAAAGCAGCTACAGGACAGACACCCTTCCAGTTAGTGTATGGTACAAAAGCTGTTTTCCCTGTTGAACTGGAATTGCCCTCTTTGCAAGTGGCTATCAAAGAGCGTTTGGGGGATGATGTTTCACTATAACGTCGTCTCCTGCACTTGGAATGTTTGGACGAAACTCGCAGGATGGCTCTACAGTGCATGGAAGCCACGCAAGCTCGACGTAAGGCTTACCATGACAACTTCATCAAGCACAAGGAGTTCAAAGAAGGTGATTTGGTCCTAGCCTATGATTCACGATTTGGCAAGCTTCCTGGCAAGCTTCAACAGCGGTGGATGGGCCCATATAAGGTACTTCCTGTCAACCCTAATGGCTCTGTCCAAGTGCAGACCATTGATGCCTCTAATGATCCATTTCTGATCAATGGATATCGCCTGAAGAAGTACTTCCCTCCTTGGGGATCTTGACAATCACAGTCATCTGATCCTTTTCCCCGTTGGCGTGGCACTGTAACTCTTATGATGCTACTTCTAATAGCCATTCTTCAGCCACTCTTGATGAGGCGGACGCAACCCTCTGTTCCTTCAGGCCCACCTCATGCCCCTGATATCTTATCCTCTATTTTCCACCAGCGGCAGTGGCGAGGATGGTTTTGACAAATGGTATTTCGACCATTCCCTTGCTTAATTCGAAAAAGAAAAAAAATATACATATCGGTCATGGGAGAAAAGGACTTCGGTTCCTGTCATGCCGACCTATTCTTCGAGAAAAGGTGGAGAAACCCTCGGGAATACGAGAAAAAAAAAGAAAAAACAACAACAACAAAACAAGAAAAAAGAAAAGAAAAAAAACAAGAAAAGAAAAAAAGAAAAACAAAACTGTTATGGGAGAAAAGGAAGAAATTCCCTGTCATAGTAGGCCTCGTTCCAAGACAAGGTGGTTAACACCCTTGGGCGGGAAGCTGGCTGTGGCAAAGGTGGTAACACCCAACAGTCCAGAAAGTGGATTCATCGGTTGACATTCCCAAGATCCAGTTCCGAAGCTGCCTCCCTTGGTATGCTATGTCCTGTGCCTTTCTGCAGAGCGTTTGACAGTCCTCTAGCAGATGCCATGTTCCTATCTAACACAACGTTTGATTTGATGGCTACCTCCCTGGGTACGCCTCTTCAACAACTGACGACGCGATCTTCATCGACAAACAATCGAGTGACGTGAGCTTTCATCCTAATAGGATGGGGAAGTGAGCATGGGCTGCCCTCTGTATCTATCAGAAAGTGAGACAGAGGGTGGGGCGAGTGACCAGTCTTTTCCCTTCAAATCAAACGAGAGGTGAGAAGTGTGAATGAAGTGTTGTATGCACGGGATAGGCCTCTCAATGCACAAAGTACGATTTGTTCTTGTGCACTGCACTATAAGGGGCCTTGGCCTTCCTTCTTGCACTGTATACCGGCACAGGGCGGGATGCACAGTTGCACCATCAAATGCGCACATGGTATACAACCTTTGCACAAGTGACCGTGAGGATTACATCAAAGGGTTTTAGGACATGGCTGCCCTCTGTATCTTTCAACAGAGCGTGAGACAGAGGGTGGACTGAGTGTGGCTGGAGTTTCTTCAATCAATTACCGAGAGGTGAGGATTGAGGGACATTATGACCTTTGGAGTCAGGTATGTTCTCTTTTCCCTATGCACCCATGGGGTGGGTTTCTACCATCAACACAGGACATGTCACCCTATTCTGTACACTGCACTGTAAGGCTCCCTTGCCTTCCTCCTTGCACCTATGCCAGACGGGTTGGACGCACTGATGCACCATCAACTGTGCACCCTAGCATACTTCCTCTGTACCATTCCCCTTGTCAATTCCTAAACCGGGTGTGAGATATGGGTTTCAATCATTATTCATCGAGTGATGTTCGTAATGGGGCGAGTCGCTGTTTGTTCTCTCATCCCATCTGAGTGCTGTAAGCTGAGTGACTCTCCTTCATCATAGCGACACTGACTCGACACGATTCATCCACCAGCTACCTCCCTGGGTGCTGCTGCGTGGTCCCTGCCACAAAGGACGTGTGTTGTGAAGATACCTTGGTACCTCCTGTAGCCGACAACGACAGTGGACGTACCATTGACAGTCAACCTTGATTCTCGACAACATGGGCCAAGTTTTTCTAACCCTACACTTTGTTTTGTCAGTGACAGTCATGTTTTAAGTGTGGGGATGTTAGCGGTTGGTCTGTTGTGTGGTATTAGGTCCTTGTCGCTCAGTCAACCCTATCCGTTAAGGTTTTAAGTGTGGGGATGCGTCCCTGCGCGTCTACATTGCATACCGCCCTGCATATGCCTCACTTTGATCATGCATGTATGACATGCCTTTCTTCTACCCTCATGGGGTCCCTTCCCCGCCCACCCGTCCATTGTCACCCCTTCCTTGGGGCTGTTCCTCCGCCATTTCTCTTTCTCCCTTATTTTGATGTGTTTCCATGTGAATGCACCCTACGTTCAGGGGACTCCCCATCTACCCTTACAGTCATGTTCATCCCTTTGAACTGTGCAATTTTCCTTTTTATCTACCCCTGTTCCGATGCACGGTTTTTGAGTTATTAAATTTTGATGGATTTTGTGTAAATTGGATAGTTTTCCATGTGAACGCGCTTTGCTTGCTTCGGAACGGTGATTTGACGTCATAGCCCTGACAACCACTTTCCTCTTGCCACTTTTTCTTTTTACTCCGTGTCATTCCGATGCACGGTTTGTCCAATATTAATTTTTGCGGTTTTTCAGGACCTTTTCGTGCGTCTTTTTGATATTTTTCCATGTGAACCTACCTTGTTTGCACCAGAATTCCAATTTGACTTGACAGCTGTGTCCAGCGCGCCTTTACCTACATTTTTCCTTTTTTCTCCCCCCTATTTTGACTTTTGGATTTATTATTATTAATTTTAAAAAGTATTTTTGAGTGTCTTTTTGGTATTTTTTGCATGTGAATGCCTCCGAACCCTATCGGTACTGTGTTTTAACGTGACATCCCTGTGCAACCCTGTCCCCCGCACAGTTGTCGTTTTTGCTGCCCTTTGTTCCGATGAACCGATCTTCTGTTATTAATTTCCGACCGTATTTGTGTGTGTCCTTTTTATGTTTTTCCCATGTGAACACGTCCTCTCGTGGTCGAAATTATGTTTTGACATGATAGCTTTGTTGAGCGCATTCTTTTGCACATTTTTCCTTCTTTTCGCCCTGCCTTATGGTGAGTGGCTTTCCCGAAATTAATCCCCGTATGTGTTTTTGGGGCCTTTTTTGTGTTTTTTGCATGTGCACGCCCTTTATTTTCCTCGGAACCCCCATTGACCTTTTCCCCTATCTTCCCCCTGCCGTCTGGTATATTTTTTATTTTTACGCCATTTCGTTTCGACGATGAATTGTGAGATATTAATTTTTCTTTATTTTGACGTGTTTCGCGCGACTCATCTCGCGCGTGAACGCTCGCATTTGTGGTTTTACACATCTTGCCACGCCCGATTGCGTACGTGCACCCCATGCCGATGTCCCGGCGCTGTTCCGATCGGGCCACTGCAAATTTTTTTACCCTGCCCTGTGTACGCGCGCGGGACGGGGGGACACGCCTTTCTTTTTCTTAATTTATTGCTTATTTTAACAAAAAAGTATTTATTATTTTTTTTAAAAAATTATTTACTCCCTCTCGTGCATCCGTTCCAACTCCGTGCCCCTTCCCTCCTCTCTCTCCTTATTTCTATCTCTCTCTCCTTCTTATTTTTTTTCTTTCTCTCTCCTCCCCTTCCCTCTCTCTCCCCGTAACTTCTCCCTTCCCCCCCTCCTCTGTTCCCTCCCGCCACCATATTCCCCCCATTCCCTGCCTCCTTCCTCCTCCTCCCCCTCCTTCTCCCTTTCACCTCCCCCCTCCCCCTCCTTCTCCTCCTCTTCCTCTTGGGCCGCCGCCCCACAGGCCCTCTGCCTCCCTCCCTGGCGCCACCTGCTGGAGACGCCGCCCTTCCGCCCAGGCGCTGCTCCGCCCCTGCTGGTCCCCTCTGCCACCCGCCTGGTGCGGCATTTCCGCCAGCCGCCCCGGCTCTGACGCCCACCTGGTCCTGGCTCCGCCCGCCCTGGCGCCACCTGTTGGAGGCGCCGCCCTAGCCCCGCCTGCCTGCTAGAGTTGCCATCCGTCGCCTGCTGGAGCGCCCTTCCTCCCAGGCGCCGCTCGCTGCTCGCCTGTCCGCCCTTTTGCCGCCCCAGGCGCCTTCCTCCCCTCCTCCGTCATGCGCCGCCGCCTGGCGCCTTGCCTCCCTCCCTACCACCGCCGCGCCTTCGACTCCCAATCCCCCCTTCCCACCACCATAGCCCCCGTTCTCACCTTCCCCAATCCCACCATTCTCACACACCCCCATTAAGCCCCCCAGTCACACATACCCTCCCCATTACCACCCCCATTCCCACACACATACACCTACCCCCTCTCCAAACCCCCATTACACACCCTTCATACCCCTTCCCCCACATAAACCCCCCAATTCATTCACACACCCCTACCCAAATCCCCATTCCCACCACCGCCCCCTTAATACCCATTTCCACCACCCTTTTTAAACCCCACCATACCTTAACCCCTTCCTAAGCCCACCCTTCCCTCCCTTAGCCCTTGTTCACCCCTCCCACAGCGAAGTCCAACAACTAAACGACCGAATCTACACCACCTACCACCCGTGTGGTGTTTTTTTAGCGTGTCCGTTAGCGGCTGTTCGCGTGCGCGGATTTGCATGTGCGTTGTTCGTGCGGGAGTGTCTTTTAACAGCTGTTCACGCGCGGGACGCGCGTTGGGATTTGTCCATGAGATGGTGCGTGCTGGTTCATGCACGCACAGCTGTCACGTGTGTCTGGGTATTCCTTTTTGACATCCCGAATATCATTTTTTAAATCCACAACTCCATTAAATACATTTAAAATTAGAAAAAAATTTTGAAAAAATTCTAAAAATTTACCAAAATTATTGAAACCTTTTTTCCACCATTTTATAAAAATTTTGCCTCCAAATTCATATTAAATAATTTCCAAAAATTTAAATTGGCTGAAAATCTTTTTAATTTGATGGAAATTGCTAAAAGATTATAGAAAAATACATAAAAATCAGAAAATAATTAGAAAAATTTTCAAAAAATCCTATTTATCCTTTTTCCTATTTTGATCATTTTTTGGAATAAATATTATTTACATAATATTGGAAATTTTATTTCTTTTTGCAACATCTCATGACCATGTATTTATTATAAATCAATTTTTTTTTTCGAAACTCCCCAACATTAAATGAATATTTCCATCACATTGACACAATATGGGTTTCAGTCGTTGTAGTGGGAAAATTTGGGTTCTTGGTTAAATTTAAACTTAAAAAAAAAACACAAACAAATAAACTCATAAAACAAACAACAAACACCATAAACCCCAAAACAAAAACAAAAACCAAAAAAAAAAAAACAACCAAACAACACCACAAACTAAAAACATAAAAACCCTACAAATCAACACATCCAACTAAATCCAAGACTTACAATTTTTTCTTCTTTTCTTTTGGTCATCCGTTTCATTGTTCTTGGTCATGGTCATGGTGTTAGCTTGTTTTGTTTTTCTATCCAACAGGACGACTCTTGGCAGTCGACTGTTTGACAGCTTTCTGGATTTTTGTGGACTGGGCATTCCACTTTTGAAGGTTGTGATTTTAGACTTTGCAGACAGACCCACACATTACCAGGTTATTTTCTTTTTCCCTCTCTCACTTGCATAATAACACACATTAATTGTAAATAAAATCAACTGAACATCGCACACACATAATTAACAGACTGCACCTCATAAATTGTAAATAAAATGAATGGGACGTCAATTGTAAAACGAACCCCCGCCGTTGCACGAGCACCTTTGCACCCTAACCCACATAAGTTGTAAATTAAAATCACTTCACAAATGCACACGCACACCCGTTTCAGACACATTAATTTGTAATTAAAATCAACCCCCGAAGTCACGCATACATGCACGCAAGTGCCACACATAATCTAATTATAACAAGGAACTGCATTAGTAGAGACCAAGTCAGTCAGTCAGTCGTGTCAAAATTTGAGTGGGGCTGGGTTACAATGTCGACTCACCATGCATTAACGGGTTAATTTAAAAATGAACGATGCTTAATTATTTACATAATAAAAAATGAGTCGTTAGTTTCACTCACCCACTCCATCGTACTGTAGGATGTGAACGCTACGTGGGAGTGGAAATAGTAAAGTGACATTGGTCAACATGGTATTTATGATTGTGTCATGATTTTTTGAGTCTCTATCTGGGCTACGAAATGTAGTTTTATTTTATTTTCTGTATGATACGGGGTTACAGGGTGCATGTATGTTTGCATAGCATGAAGCTTTCGGTTGCACGTGTGTAGAGGTCATGCTATTTTTTTTCTAGGATGTGGTTTGCCTGGGGGTTGTTATGGTCCAGTCAGTCGTGTTAATTAATTGGTTTCCTATCAATGGTCTCAGTATTGGTTTTGTTTTTGGTTTTGCAAGTTTTCTTTTTATTTTCCTGGTGGTGTGTGTGGGTTTTTCTTTTACCATATTCTGAATGGCACCTCTTTCTACGCCTCCCATTGTGGTCCAGCATGTTCCTCTTGCGGTCCATGATTATTCTCTTTTGTTAGAGGCAGATTGTATTCGACGAGCTGGCCTTCGCTCGTTTGTGGCTCTCACTTTACCACATGTGGATGAGAAGCTATGTCATTCTTTCCTTGCTTCTTACAAAAACCAATCTGGCCTGGCTTACAACTGAACATTCTATTTATCAGTAGCCAATATTAGTGAAGCACTATGCTTGCCCTTATCTGCTTCCTTTGTGCCCAGTGGTAACTAGCTACTGACGACTGAGGAGATAGTCACCCTGATGAAGAAGGAAACTTCCACCCCCTTGCTCCTTAACCAGCTCATTAATAGCTCAGGGGTGTCTGTTGCCCACATTTCTTCTCCAGTCTGGAAGAAGTTATGCCAGTTCCTCCAGGACCGGCTCATGTCAGGGAAGAATGCATCCAAATACATGTCAAAAGAATTATTCGCAGCTTCTATGAAGATTCTGGAGGGAGCTAAATTCAACTGGGCAAGTTTCCTATTATCCAAGATGGATCAGCATTTCCAGCGTGCCAGGAAAGGTCAAAATAGTACTGTTTCTTATGGTGCCTTCCTATAGAAGATCCTTACTTTTGCACCTCCTCCTGGTGGTGTTCCAGTGCTAGATCCAGTTCCTTTACCAGTGCAGCCTACAGTATCAGTTTCTTCTCCTAGGCCCATGCAGCTTAATTCAGAAGATGAGGAGTCGCCTGTTATTTTTTCTAGAAAGAAACGCCTTTGCACAAAGGGACCTTCCAATCCTTCTATCCAAGAACCAGTGGTGCAAATATCCATTCCCGCTGTGTCTGGCAGTGCCCTTTCTTCATTCCTTTCTTGTACCAATTTGTTTGCCGCTCAAAAGGAAGGAAAATTAGATTCACAGATCCCTTCATCATTCCAAACCATATTAGTTGGACCCATGCTTTCACAGATGGTTTCCAATGTCCAATCTACTTTGGAAACTTCCCTTACTTCCTGTCTTCAGACACTGTACACCAGTGTTTACACTTCCATGCAAGACAAGGTGGATTCCCTCACTAGTCAATTGAGTAAGGCACTGGAGGATCTGTCTTCAGAAAGGGCTACCCTTAGTGATATCCACAATCAGATGACTACTACCACAGCCTTAATGGATTCACAGAAGGTCACTATTCAGGAGCTAGAAGCTAAGGTTGTTAAACTAGAGGAGGAGAATGCATCTTTGATGCTTGAGAAGAATTCTGCCCTTGTAGAGATGGTCACTTTGGCTACTAAGCTTGCTACCAGTGAGGGTCAGTTTCAGCAATCTCAGGACATTGTAGAGTCCCAACAAAAACTCATTGAAGAACTTAATCAGAAGGTGGATGTTCTTTCTGTTTCCCCTCCTGCTCCCATATCTTCTGTGGTGTCATCCCAAGAGGAGCTTAATCAGTTGCAACATAAGGCTAAGCTCTGTGAATCATGGGTTCTCAACTAAGGTTGATCGCCTTCAGAGCGGATGGATTGTGTGCAGAGTGATTTTTTCCGTTATACTGAATTGGTGTCACCTCCTCCATCATTTTGGGTGAAATATCATCAACAAAGGTTTGCCTTATATATTTCTTTGAGCAATGTGGATTTAGAGCCTCCCGAGGATGGATGGTCCAATCTCTGGCCTGCAGATCTCTTACGAGCTATTTTTGACAGATTTGTGGATGATTTGATTTCCAATGAGGTCCAGTTACTCTCTTTCATGTATCTTACAGGCTATCTACAGATCCCTGATGAGGAAGATTTAAATGTTTATGTGGGAGATGTCATCTTACAGGTAGTGATGTATGTACATTTAGTTGAGCTTCTATTAGCAGAGAGTTTACGAACTTATCATGAGCAGATGTCTTGGTGCAAGGGATATGCTTGGCATCCACCTTTGGAGGATGTTGCTTTGGAACCTCGCCGCCTTAGAAGTGTCTTTCATAAATCAGATATCCAGCCTCTTCAATCTCAGTTGTTGAGCTTTATTGCTAATAACCCATTCTTTACTGAGTCTTTCTTTCAGGATTTAAATTTCCGATGTTCTATTTATCCTTTAGATCCTGCTGATCTTTTATCATATTCCCTAATGTCTTATCGTTTTCCATTGTATGTTTCTCTTCTTTCATCTAGACTTGATAATATTCCTCTCTTATCATTTACCCCTTCAAGATTTCCTCACATTCCAGTGTTCACTACATGTCCTTTCATTGCTGATCCTATAGTATCTCCTACTCCTTCCAACATTCCACCTACTGTTCCTCCTGTTCCTTCAGTTTTTCCAATAGAATCCCTTCATACATTTTTGATGTATTCTCCATCTTTTCCACCTTCTTTATCCCTTCAATTACCCTCTTTTTATGATCTGTCCTATCCTCCATTACAATGCTCTCCTTTCATTCCATTACCCTCTCCGATAGATTACATTAACCTTCCTCCCCAAACAGTGCTGGATACCCCAGGGTATGATGGTGACATCCTTCATAGAAGACAATGGACATTACATGATTCAGTGATAGGTCCAGTGTTTAATTGGCCTTTCATTCTAGGGTCCTGGGATACTTCTGCAGCGTGTTCCAATTCTTACCTTCACTTTGCTAGAGTACATGGTACTTCTGGAGATACCACAGTTCGTTTTACTGCTCATTTTTGCTGGTATCTTGCGTTCATGCATTATCAGTCACACTTGAATACTCGCAAGGGTATCCCCTAGATGATGATTAATCCAAATGAGGATGTAGTAGTTGCTCAAATGGATCTCTTATATTATTTTGCACAGGCCTTCCCTATCGGATTCATCATTTTATTGGAAAGGATGTGTTGTGTACAATTCCTCCAAAATGTTCCTCAGTACTTTGTGGATGAAAACAAAGCCTTGGACCGTCTTAAAATTAGTTTGCAGTTTAAGAAGAAATATCTTCATCCTACTTAGTAGGAGGGTTTTCTTGATTGTATCCACTCTCTTCTTTTTAATGGAAATTTCTTCTTTCTCTTCAATATTTTTGAGGAGATGTGCCATTCAGATTATATTTGTGTATGGGTTTTTTTTTTGGGTATTGGGTATTGTTGTTTTTCTTGGTGGATGAGGAGCTGATGAAGATGGAGTTGTGAAGATTGATGATGTTGCTTATTAGCTAGATGAAGTTGCAGTTGAAGATTTGGAAGCTGAAATATATTATATAGGGTTTATGAAGCTGATGTTGGGGTCGTGATTGTAGCTACTACATTGTGCTGATTGAAGATTTTTTAGCAAAGAGATTAGATCTTTTATTCATTTTTTCCTGAGGTCACGAGGACGCTTCCTTTTCTAAGTGTGGGGATATGTTGAGTGTGAAATATGTTGGTTTTTGGGCTGATTTTTTGTTGTTTTTGATGATAAATGGTTGTTTATTTTGAAGTGTTTGGAAAGGTTTGGATAAGTTTGAAGGGTTTTTGATGAGGATGTTTGGTTTTGTAAGGTCTGATTTTCTTCTGTTTTGTTCTGTTTTGTTTCTGTTTTGGTAGTAGAGATGGTTGAATGAATGTTTATAGAAGATTTATAGAAGAGTTACAGAAGATTTACATAAGGTTACAGAAGACAGATTTCACAGGACACTATGAAGTCTCTGGTGACCTTTCATACCAGACATACCTTTTGGAAGGTGTATCCACGACCTAAGAAGGATTATTGAGAGTGATTATTGAGTGTTGTAGTGAGGATATGATGTACTATTGATGGAGAGAGAGAGAGAGAGAGAGAGAGAGAGAGAGAGAGAGAGAGAGAGAGAGAGAGAGAGAGAGAGAGAGAGAGAGAGAGAGAGAGAGAGAGAGAGAGAGAGAGAGAGAGAGAGAGAGTCAAATCTATCAAAACAGTGTAATTGTATATGAGAGATTGAGAGAGAGAATTATGAAGACATTGAAGATGAATACTATGTGATGTATTTTCATTCAAATATGGTGTATTCCTTTGTGTTCTTTGTTATTTTGATGGAGATTATGAAGATGTTGAAGATTATGGTTGATTTTATCAAAGCCGTGGGAGATCTACATGATGCTGCATGAAGATTTGTTGTGCTTGGTGTTCTTTTCTTCATTGTGATCATATAAAACCTAATAAAAGAGCTTGTTGATGATGACAAGATAGATTTTCTTGTAGTAGAAACCCTATTTCCTTGGTGTCTCTCTTGGGGCTCCAGGGGGTTACACTCATAGAGTGTACTTTCAGCTGATATAGGTAACACTTGACTATAGTCAATGTAGGGTAAAAACTGTTCTAAAATAGTGTGCTATTTGCAAGTTGTCTGTAGTGCAAACTAGAGAAAATTTAGTTAATCCTCAATCAAAATTGCACCCTTGAAGTAGGGGCATAACTACATTGGTGAAATGTTGATTGGGATACGGCTTTTCCAAAACCACTCCGTTCCCCAGGATCAAATGGATAACCTACATAATAAGCATGAAGAGAATAAGGGTAATCCATACAAGCATGGGTCATCACACTACCATTGCGGTCAAAAAGATAATTGTGATCCAATGCATCCGATGTATAATAGAAGCAATTCATGGTGTCATCTTCAAGCACTAATGGTGGCACAAGATCTTCATTGACCATACTGTAGCATGCATTGACTTGTCCATAAAATCATTGGAAACCAGTGTGCCATGTAGAACTGGAGCAGATGAGGCTACAATCACTACTACGTACACTCCATCAACCCCAAGGCATTGCTTGTTCATGAGCTCCACATTCATGGCTACTATTGGGCATTCAAAGTTAATGGCCTTGGGCTGATGGGGCACCTACTCATGAAGCTGTAGTGAGATAGCTGCTCATAGTAATGATCAAGTGGCTGATGATATCAAGCACTCCATTGCTAATAGTGATGTTTCTCTCCATGTATATACTCGTATACATTTACATGATGCTGCCCATGTACATAAGGCTGTCTAGATGGTTGTCCATGCATGTGACCAAAATATAGCTAATAAGAATATGCATAGTCATCGGATGCATGCTATTGCTTAAAATATGCACAATAATAATATGCATGTTGACCATAAGTAGGCACATGCTATTATCTTTTCTCATTAGACTCATACCAACAATCATGGTACTCATAATTGCCATAAGAGAGACCATGTTGTTGCTCATAATCACATTGATCCATCCTTTTAATCACAACCATTTGAGCAACTTGAGTTGTAAGGGCTACAAGTTTGTCATTGATTGCCTTGGCTTGCATGTTGGTGATTGAGATGGTTGAGATCACTTAGTCCATCTCAAACATGATTTGACTATGTTCTGCAAGTAGGAGCCATGATTCAATTTATCTAGCTGTTGCTCACTGTTGCTCACTGCCCAATGGACCCCTCAGATACTCATGATAGCTTGCTTCAATGTCCGCAATTTTTAGTATTGTAAGCCTTGTAATCTTCCACAAACGTAATTTCCTTCATTGTGTATAACAATGTGGGTGCCATCATTATTTAGTCTTGGAATCACTACAACATTTAGTTCTCATCCATAACTGTAGTTGTTGTTGCATTCAATGTTGTCTGCCCACTCTCTTGATTTAAGTTCACCTCAGGATGTTTAATTGCAATCTTGCTCTTGCTCTTGCTCTAGGCTTACTCACTAAAGCTAGGACATATACCTCCTTCAAGCCTTAGTTCATCTTTTATTCCACCTGCCTACTTGGAGGGATGTGCCAAGCTCAAAAAGACATGCTCTATTGAGGAAGAAGCTGGTGCTGTGTCATTTGTGACTTTACTGATTCCACCAAAAATGTTAGGGAGAAGGATATTAAATGGATAATATTGATGAAACTTTTGGATTATGTGGCATAAGAAACAACAAAGCTCAATGAAGCTGCTATTGAGGACAGTTTCAGAAGTATATCCCTTAATTTGTTTAGGTCATTGCTTGTTCCACTTCATAATGCTACAGGTGCTGATCCCTTTTACATGGAAGAGGAAGAGTCTACAATGTGTGATGGAGGATCGCGTACTGATTTTCCAAGGTTTATCAAGCTTCCAAAACAAGTTTGGACAAGAACTACCTCATTATTATTCTGCAAGAAGTTGAAGCAAATGCTTCATGATCATCGACCAATTCAACTAAATACTGATGATTATCCAAGAACATGTAGGATGATGGTATAGTAGCACTTGATCCAAAGATGAAGAGGGTTATGTTGCCTTTAGGAAAACCTTTGGTTCCTAATTATGCAATCTCTTTTGTGAAAGGTCACTAACCCAAGCCATTTGGTTGGCTATGGTGGGATGAAACTGTGCTTACTATAGTAACAAGGGTAGAGCCCCAAAATCAAATCATTATTCATCCACTTCAAGATCGTGTATTGACAATATGGGAAAATGCCCATTTGTAAGGCTTCACGGATTATTACATGCATTTTGGACATGTCACGGAAATGTATATTCAAGTTGGGAATGTGGTTGCAATCCTTATGGGTAGAGATTTTGGCTATAGCTTGGGATTGGCAATTCATCACTAGGCTCATGGCACTGCACTAATGAGGAGGCCCTGCTGGTAAAGACCTTCATGAATATTCTTGGTGTGTGGAGATTGCCAGTGTGGATTGTCTGAATTTAATGTAGCTTCCGCCCGTGGCAGCCACCTAGAACCCTTGGAAGAAGCCTATTGTGAAGCCAACCAAGGACACCTTGCACCTTCTTCTTCATCTTCTCGCTAGCTCACTCAAATTCTCTCTTTCTCTACTTTGCTTTGTTTGTGCGTTGGTTTGTTGTTAAGAATCGCGTGGTGGAGGGGATTGCTCAAGATGCTGCGCCGAACACACACAGAATGCACAAGGAGAAGCTCACTCAAGAGACAAGAAGAGAGATGGAGGCCAAAACGTTTTCTTGCTGATTTCTTCTTCTTCTTCCACACTCTTTACAATGTACACAAAGTATAGATAAGATACAACATAAAAGAAAAGTGGCCTACTAAGTCAAACAATGCATAACCGACTACACTAGTCGACTGGCGCTATAACTATGCCAGCTGTAAATAGGTGTAACAACCTGAATATAATAAGTAATGAGTCAGTGGCCATGTGAGAGTCATAATGACCACCGACGTGCTAAGTGTAGACGTGTGGACCCATCTAACCAGGCGGTCCATCATCAATGTCCGCATGTGTTGAGCTTGTCATCTCAACATTTGTGTTTGTAGAAGCCAAAGAAACGGTGCCTAAAGCGAAAGTGAGGGATTAGCTTCTTCTCCAAATGGATGAAGTTGCACTTAGTAAGCATTCAAAGTCATCATTTGGAAGCTCCATCCACATGCAAGCAGTTGGTCGAGAAGTAGTAGGAACCAAACTTGTTTCACAATGGTGAGGTTGTGAAGCAAGGGCTATGTACTTTGAGTGTAAAAGATTCACTTGCCAATGCTCAACCCCAAAGTATGTGACCTTCTCCTCCAATACTACAATAGTGAATATGACTTTCTAGTGGGGATTCGAGTTGGTTTTGCTAAAGCTCCATGTACACACAAATCACCTAAGTAGCTGCCTACTGGCGAGGGCGAGTAGAAGGCATTGAAGGCCACCAAGCCTATCGCCACCCGGGAAGAAGCTTGTGGCATTGAAGAAGCCCAAGGCCGAGAAGAAGCCTACAAAGGAAGGCGGAGCCGATAAGAAGTCAAGGAAGAAGGCCAACACTGACATTGCCTATTCTCCTCTCTCCCCTTTTGCCCACTTCCCTTTTAGTTGTCTGGCAAACTGATAGTGGCCTATAAGGTCCAGTCATGCAGCCATCTCCATAACATTGTCATGCTCCTACACCTGCCCCCTTTTTCACCATGGGACTCTCACATGAATCTGCATGAAGATGTCTCCCACATGGTTGAACTAATCCGCCTCAAGAGGGTGCTTGAATGATAGGACAAAGCACAAGGAAGCTTTCCCTCAAGATGTTGCAGATGGTTTGGAGTAAGGAATGAGAGATATCATCAAAAGAGAGACCATGGTAGCCTGAAGCAAGCTTTAGGGAAGAGGAGGAAGAAGGTCTTTCTTGAAAAGTAGCAATAGTTTTACTCTTCTCTAACTCCTTTTAGCCAACTTCAACTAGGAATCCCTAAATTTTTACCTCAAAATTTGTGATGAGCTATTGAATTTGACCTGAGTGCCTCCAAGTTGGCCATAGCTATTTTAAATCTCCAAGAAAGGCTGCCGACACCATGTGGTACTCTATCACTGCTTCTTACAGCTCCTATCCCTGCTGTATCTATCTAACTAGTTTTTTCTTGTGTAAAATAGAACTGCAAATGAGGAAAGAGAAAGAAGAAGGGACCAAATACCTAAGCTCTGATAGCAATTGTAATGGAGACCTAGGAGAGAGAAGGAGAGAAGGGAGAGACTGTAAAGAGGAGGGAAAAAGAGAAAGAAGGTGAGGGAAGAAGAGAGAGAAAGACTAGCAGAAGAGAGAGAAAGACAAGAAAAGAGAGAGAAAGGGAAGGGAAGCCATGAAAGCTGGAAGGAAGGGTAAAAGAGACTTGATTATTGATAACCGATGCCCTAATTGGATCTCCCAACACCTTAAATACCTCATAAGTATAACTAGGTATTCGTGTGCTAACCCGTGTCCTACCTGTTTATCCCCACTCTTTTACAAAGAATTTGAGCTTATGAAGGTATTTTTGAAAACAAAAATATCTTATTGTGATTATCAGAGACCCTCAACATCAAACACTTACCTTGTTGCATTGAATGAGCTTCTTCTAGATGTCCATAATAGCTTGTGTGTGGAAGAAGTTCAAAAAGCATGTGATACAATTGGGGTTAGTTGAGAAGGCTATGAGGCCATATATGGTATGATAGCAAATACATTGTCTCATAGAAAAATAAAGCATATGATTTTGTCTAGTCCATTTTGACTTAAAGCTATAGACAAGCATGAATTATATCCATTGCTAGTTCAATAGGATAATATTTTTTAGTCAAATGGAAGTAAAAGGAATTGAAGACAGAAACATAACTCATGAATATGATGAGCTCAACAATATTTTTGTTGCCTTGGTTAAAGTGCAATGTGCAATGACTTGTTTTTACAAGATGTAATGCTCCTAAGGTATTGAATTCTTGTAATATAACATGGAGGATAGTAGTTGGAATCAAATAACCATTGAGTGGTTAAAAAGGGATATTGCCACACACACACACACATGCATAGAGCTCTTATGAGGAGAATTAAGAAGTTCACCCTTTTTAAATCTTTCTAGACCTTAGCCCTCACTTTGAGTGGTCCCTAACCCACACCTTGAGCATTGGATCATCCATCTTTCTTGAGCCACACAAACATAGACTTTTGTGCTCTCATATTTGGGCACATTGTATCAAAGTTTGAACTCATTACTTGAAGATCATTCACCTAGGATGCAATTGAGATTCCTCAAGTCATGTAGATATTTTGTAACACACAATTAGAAGGGAAGTTCACATGGTGTGCCCATTATATGTAGTGCTTTTAATAAACCAGATTATGTTTGGGGCATTCATGCAAAAATTATTTTTTGATTCTTTTATAATTATTGTAATATTTCTAGGGGGTTTACTATCTATAAATCCTCTATATCATGTGCATTCAAGGACCATTAAAAATATATATTTATTTGTGAATTTAAAAAACAAAACACATATATTTTCTATTTAATATGTGAATAATTCCTTTATTAGCATCCTTGTATATGTAAAAAATTTGTATAAAAATGATATTTAAAATTGCTATTCTTTTGAATCCACATGATATGCTTACATATTTATAAGTATTATTTATACTTATTAATACATTAATATAATTTATTGTATATTAATTATTAACTATTAATATATTAATAAATTATTAATAAAATATATATAATGTATATAATAATTAATAAATTAATTAATATATGTGTATTATGTATCATGTATATAAGTTAATAGATAACTATAATTCATATGTTTAAATAATATATTATAATTTTAACTAATTATTATTACTTTTTATTATCCTTTATGTATTATTTGTATCAACAATAACTGTGATATATGTATTACGATTGTTACTACTTTAATGTACTTGATTATGTGTATAATGATACAATAATAGAGTTGATTATGTACATCAGTTACTTATTAATAAAAGATTTACAATTGTATTTTAATCAATGTATTATACATATATAATTGTGCATATATATTGTTCATTATCAATTACGAGAGAGAGAGAGAGTGTGTGTAGAGCCACATAGGTAACAAGTTTGGTAGGTGAGAGAGTGCACACAGCAGGTCGGGGGCGATGTAAGGAGATAGCATGTCTAGTGGCTCGTGTCTGTGAGAGCACATACATAGTAGGTCGGTGAGGTAGACATCATGGCTATCACAATTGTTGCTGACGATGGGAGCAACAGTGATAAACTATTGGGCTATCAGTGATGGTAGTAGTGGTAGACTTTGCAATGTATTGATGAAAGTAACACTGTACTTTGGGTTCAATCCGAGTGGCTTGTCAATTGTGTTGTAAATGTCTCATAATCTCTTTTTCTAGTTAATTAAAGAGAGGATTCATTGCCCTTCAAGGAAAAAAATAGAGAGATTTTTGTAAATAGAGACAAATTCACATACGTGATGACAAATTCACACACAAAAGACCAAGGACAGAAATTAAGAGAGTTTTTTTTGCAAGCATCTGTCAAGAAATCCATACGAAATAATTTTAGAAATACCATTAACGAGGTTCACTTTTACACATTGCATTGTTTGTTTAGAATACTTGAAAAGCTAATATATGAATATGCATGCTTTACATACAACATGCAGCCTATGTCAAAAGCTGATGCTACATGCATGAAGGTAGAACAAGTCCTCTCTGAATTTGGGTTGCACGAGGGCCAAGTAGAAATAAAAAAGGGCAATAAAAAATCGAGCAAGAGTGAAATATCCCTTGCCAACCATGATTTGGCAGACCTAAGGCTAGGAAATTTGTATTTGCACCTCGAGATGAGGAAGGAAATATGATTGTGAAACAACGAGAGAAGTATGAAGCATGGAAAAAGTTGCACCTTGCTATTCTAGATTGGACCAATGGGGGACAAACGAGGATTGCCACATTGTAGGCAACATGGCCCCAACATTCTCAACTTGCTCAACAATAGCCACCCCAATAGCCTCAACTAAGGGTAGGTGGTCATATTGGCATGCCCATCCCGTGAGACCCCTTAGAGTCAAAACCTCCCCCACCACATGGGCATCATCATGCCCCACCCTCCCCACTCTTGAAACACCACTCTCCACTCCCACCACCTTTTCCCTCTCCATAGCACCCCCACAAAAATTTCCCTACCCCCAACCCACCAAAATAAAAATGCTCAACATCCACCTTCACCCCCACCACCATATACTACATCCTTGCATCACTCTAGCACTCTTGGACCCCACCCATAGGTAGTGATGAGCACCACACACCCATATTGTCCCCTAAACAACAATTGAACAACCCTTCCCATTCTGGAGCTAGCTTGCAACCCTATTTGTAGGACATATGCCTTTCCACTACACACACCAGCTCTTACCACAAGAGTTCTATTATTATGGATGTTGGATGAGAGTTGTGAGTTAAGGGGATCTTTGTAATATCTATAAACATAGGAGTGGTAATGCCCACTTTGTTGGCCCCTTTGGATGGGCTGAATTATCTCCTAGTTTTTCACCTTGGAAAATGTATGGAGGCTCAGGTCAAGGAGATTATATGCGACCAATGGTTTGACAAGGTCTCATATAAGCTAGGAAAGTCATGGCTTTCCCCATTTCTAGAGTTACTATTGGAGTAGTGGCCTACGTGCACCACATATAATAATTGGTGGATTGGTGTTGAGTTTACATGGCTCAACATCCTCCTCCACACCACACCACAATGCAGGCTTCCTATGCATATTTATGAGCATATGGGCACTAGTCCAGGTTTCTCAATATTATTAGGCCTTAGATGCTAGCATGGATCTTGGAGGTGCTCTCATCAGCTTAGGGAACAAACATCACTCCACTCCTACACCCATGGACCACCATGGGGTAGTGGAACTTGCCTTCTAAGGCCACTTTGGGTTGCTCTCATTTATTATCCTATTCATACAACACCATTTTGGGTAAGATTGTTAGGTGCATTGAGTTCCTTTTTATTCCATGTGCTTTACAAAAATTTCTAAACTCATGAGAGATATTCTCCACCCCACCATTGTTAGTTTTGAGACACTTTAGTCTCTTGCAAGATTGATTCTCGTGAGTGTTAGAAATTTCTAAAAACAAAAGAAAGCCTCATCTTTTCTACCCATAGTAAAAGCCCACACTTTGAATGTGATAAATTAGGATGTTTCCTATACACTTTATAGGCATAGATCCACATATATCACTACACACTAAGTCAAGTGGATGGCTCATTTTTCTGTTTAAGTTTTTCTTATGGATTGAACATGATGCTTTTCATAATACAACTGTCACAAACAAAATTTTTTAAAAAATAAAGAGAAAGCAAGTAACCAAAATCGGATAACATTTTCATTCCTTTTCTAGACATATGTCCCAATGGATGATACCACAAAGATACATTTGGTTTCTCAATTACTGCAAGTATATGTTTTTGGAAACAAGATACATGAAGGGGATACAAAGTGCCATAATTGGATCCTTTAGCAACAATAAATTATCCATTGTAGACTTGTAGACTTGTAAACTCCCAAAAGTAGTAGAGTATCACAAGTCATTCAACTAACCAACAGATATCAAGCTCTTATTAAGCTTGGATTCATAGCATACATTCTAAAAATTATAGATAAATCCATTTTTAAGAAGCAATTTACATATCACATGTAACAACTATGTCACATACATAGTCATACTTATGATGGATTCACCCATCCATGCTGTTGTCATATGAACAACTCCTTATAAGATGTCACATGAAAAGATGCATCCAAATAAAGTATTCAATCTTAATCCATTTTTCGATCTCTTGCAACTAGCATATGTATAGGAAGAGTAGAAGTAAAGAGTACTTCATCTTCATTAGTATACATAGTCACTACATTTATTTCTTTAATCTTCACCTTTCCTTTACCTTGTTTTTTGTTAATATCCTTATCCTCCTTCCTCTTATCTTTTTGCTCTCTCTTCCATTCGTAACAGTCCTTGATATGACATCATTTACCACAATGAAAGCATCTAATATCTTTCTTGGACTTGGATCTATTCTGTGACTGCCAAGATTCCTAGTTCTTACCTTTCTATTATTTTCTATCTCTTTCTTCATGTTTTACTAATGCCTAACCACTTCTGCATTGATTTATGGATTTATTACATATCTCTTTAGCCAATAAATTGTCCACAATATCATTCAGCTTTAGCTCACCTTTCTTACTTATGGTTGTCCCAAAGATATCCACGATGCTAGTAAAGAGCACATCAAAAATATGACCTTATCTTCATGTTGACCTTCAACTTTTGAGTCTATATCTAATTGAATATGATGTTGAATTCATTAAGATGTGAGGTGATAGTAGTGTCCTTTATCTATAGCTCAAACAAGGTTTTCATGAGACACCTTATCAGAGGCAGTTCTTCTCATAAGTATTGCATAACTTCTTCCATAAGTCATATGTAGTGGTCAAATCCACAACTGTAAAATACACAGATTTTGGCAAGTGCAAGCTAATAGTGGATTTTGATAATACATCAAGCTTCAACCAATCCTCTTGAAGCATATCTACTGATTTTGCATCTATGCCTCTTATAAGTCTCAACTACTACTAAATAAACACATATTGGATCTACTCCTTCCACAAACTAAAGTTAGTACTATCAAAATTCCTTATTTTATACAATTCTCTGTTTCTTGCAAACAATCAAACCATTTATGTAAAAACTCCTTGAAACCACTATAGTACATCAAACAATAGTATTCTTGCTCATTCACAAGCATGGACTACTGATAGTATATATAGCTCGAGCTTTACTATAGCATATATATTACAATCTCTACTCTACCAACACTTGATATATACAATAGCAACCAACAACGTACTCCAAATTTGTAAAATCTATAATCTACAACCTATGTCAAACAATTTGCAACTTAAAACTATTTGTTTCTACCAATCTTTCACACTATTTACCAATGCTTGGTAACCAGATGGAACAACCTATCTAGCACTTACAAGTAAAAACCAAAGCTGAAAAAAATCACAAATCCAAAAATGGAGCAAACTAATTCTTTGCAAAAAATTATTAACCTCTTCGTGTATATCAAATCTTGTCCCAAACACGGACCTTGAAGATTTATTTTGGCAGTGCTAGTTTGAGATTCTCACCCACTTTGATACTGGTTAATAGAGCTATAGGGAGAATCGAGATTGCGAGCATGCGCATTACACACACGAGTGAGAGATAGAGAGAACACAATGTTTATGGTGCCTTCAATAACTCTCTTGTGGATAACAACTTATTGCCTTATCATTCAAAGAATAAAAAAAAGTGTATATACGTATAGTTAAGATTAGTGAGTAAGATGGGAAATTGACCACATTGTGCTTTATTCCAACAAGGATATCTATATGATCATGGATTTGAAGGTTCTATAGCAAGCAACAAGATGCCAAAGCAAGACTTGTTAAATGACAAAGTAGGTTTGGATCAATAGAGAGTGAGCAGTGAGTGAGAGCGAAGTTTTGAGCCTAGAATGTGCCTAAAATTTGCCAAAAAATCCAAAATTTAGGGGAAAAATGTTCAACATCAAAGGCGGCAGCTACAGCTAGGACGATTTTAAGAATCAAGTGAAAGACGGCTTTTAAAAGGCGCCCGAGCGACACTTGTGGATTTTTTATAATTTTTTCGACTACCGTGCAGGATGCCAGGAGCTGCCAGTTAGTGCGGGATGCCAAGACGGATGTGCAGGATTTTTCAAAGGTCGAATCGGAGCCTAGACGCGAAAGAGGCCAAAAATTGGCCAAGATTTGAAAAGATGGACAAAAAAAAATTAGGACAAAAATGGGATGCCCTTTGGGAGGGGGCATCCCCCCCTCATTTTTTTTCGTGGATATGGCGGTAGCACGCTGATAAGAAATGGCGCCGAAAAAATGCCGGCCCCCCCCCCCCCCCCCCCCCCCCCCCCAAATCATGAATGGAGCATACAAGCAACCTATCTAACAGACAATGCCCGGCAAATGCTCCTTCTTCCCTGATCATACTGCCGGTCTTCGCGCAAGATATGGCTGACTGGATGAAGAGATCAGAATCTAGTCTTTCTCTCTCCTCCCTCTCTCTCCTCTCTATGGGTTGTTCATGCGCACTATCTTGAAGGAGGAATCGGGAGGGAGATTGAAGAAAACGGTGATGGAGATGCTAAAGATTGATGTGCAGCATTGGATTGAGAGCAATGGAGGCTCCATCCGCTGGTCATGCAGTCATTTAATGCGTCTTGGGTTTCGTAAAAACACGATATGACCATTTTTATGAAGAAAATGAAGGGTTTTTGGTATTTTATGATGGTAATGATGTTCTTATTGGATGAAAATTTGTTTGAGTGCTGGTTGCATCATGATTAATTGTTGTGTATCAAAAAATCTTGATTTTGCAATGACTTACATATGCTATTTAATTCCCGTAAAACCCGAAATGTGATTTTTAAGCGGTAAAATGATAGTTTTGTCGTTTCGGGTGGGTGAAATATGTTCCTATGGGGGAAAAATGAAAAGTAAATTGAATGTTGGTATGCTAAAGTGATTGGAACAAGAAAAATAAGAAAATAGCATATTTTATTGACAAATAAATCAAGAAAATGGAGAAAATGAGGGGAAAAATAGAAATACGCTTCACAAAAATAAGGAAAAAATGATTGTTTGTGGATGTATGGTAGTGACAAAGCATGAGGTTTAGCCTTAGTTTGCCCTATCTTCTTGTCAAAGTTTGTGATTTATCGCTTTTTATACATCAAAACATGACAAAATGAACCTCTACACCTATGCAACGAAAGCAATACCTAAACATAGGGGATTGGGATGTTTGAACGGTGCGATTTGCGTGCTGATTATTGCTGATTTTCTGATGCATATCATGACATAGAGTTTGTTGTATTTTAATTAAGAGGATAGTAGCATGAGTGTTGTCTTGGTGCTATCCTTACATCGCCATTAGTGAATGAGCATTGGAAAGCCTGGTTGTGCACCACACGTTTCTGATTGAAAATTATGTTTGAGCACTTTAGGATCATCCACTTTTGCATGTGCATGTCAACCATGGTATCAGAATACAAAGGACTAGATGTATAGCACATGTTTTCGATGACGATGACCCACACTTGAGAGTGGAAAAGCAACCTAAGCTATAGGATAGACATTCATTTCTTGGGGAATTATTTGGTAAGGATATATGGTATCTCCTAGAATACATTCAAAATGAAAGAGTGGAGTTTGTTCGTTTGTTCTATATGTTGAGCACTGCATCAAGGGGCAATCCCTGCGATATAGGAGAGCTGTAATGGGGCCGTGGTGATTCCACCGAGAGGTTGCCTCCCATGTATGTGATTATCGTGGCATTTACTGCCAATGTGTATGGGTTCTCCCTTTCTGGAGTTTATAGAAAGGGAAACATTGGACTACAAAACTATAAACACATAGATTAGGCTTTAGTTCTTTAGCAGCAGATAGACGCTCTTGGCCTGTGAGGCCATGTGGGTGTGTTTGTCTGTTATGAGCATGAGGTCTGGCTAGTGCTATAGCCAGTGCTGGCCCATTTGAGGTCCCATCAGTCAGCTCATCGCATTTCTTTCATTATTCCCTCAAGTAACTAGTAGAGCAAAATAGTTACATTTAGGTCATTTAACTAATGTACTAACTATGGTTAAGTCAGAGACCACCGACTTCCAAAGCTGAAGGCATAACCACTCATAGACCTACGATCATATGAGCATCCTGCCGAATCCGCATTAGTGTAACCAATGAGTTTCAAGGCCTTATCCTTCTCATTGAATAGCCCATGATCTATAGTGGACTTTACATTACGGCTAAATCCGTCTAACACAACATCCAAGTGTGGCTTTTTGGGCTTCTGCATGAACTAACTTATGAGCCCAATATCATAACTCAAATCTGGTCTTGTGATGGTCAAGTAGATCAAGCTTCCAACCATCTGCCTGTACATAGTGGCATCATCAATTTCAACTCTAACATTTATGTCTAACTTAACATTCTAATCCAGAGGTATATCAAGAGATTTACATTCAACCATGCCATATTTTTTCAGCATTTCCATGTCATAGTGTTATAGCATCATCCATAAACCATTATCTGCCTTTATCACCTCAATACCCAAGAAGAATTTCAACTCACCTAAATCCTTCATATCAAATTTAGATTTCGGCATACTCATGACATTCTGCATTCCAAAGTCATCATCACATGTGATTATAAGACCATCCACATAAATAAGCAGCACTACCAATCCTCTGTCTGTCTTTTTTGTGAACAGACTATGATTAGCCCTACCAACCATGAAATCCAAACTTTGCAAGTAACTGCAGATCCTTGCATGCCATGCTCTAGGAGCCTATTTAAGCCCATACAAAGCTTTCTTCAGCTTATAGACATAGTGTAGAAACTTAGGGCCTACATACCCTTTAGGCTTATCCATGTAAATATCATCTTCCAAGTCACCATTGAGGAAAGCATTCTTAACATCCATCTATTGCAATTTCCAGGCTTTTACAGCAGCCAATGCAATCACTATTTGTATGGTTGCCATCTTGGCAACAAGGCTGAAAGTTACTTCGTAGTCTAGACCATACTGTTGAGCATATCCCTTGGTGACCATCTTGGCTTTGTACCTCTCTACATTGCCATTCAACTTGCATTTAATCTTATAATCCCATTTGCAGCCAATGGTCTTTTCCCCATCTAGCAATGGAGCAAGATCCCAAGTTCTATTTTTAGCCAAGGCAGCCATTTCCTCATCCATGGCTGTGTACCAATTCTTATCCATCACTGCTTCAACATAAGTGGCAGGTTCTTTAACCTCTATAAATTTTGTCATATAAGCATAATGCTTCGTAGAGTAACCATTGTAAGTCAGTCTATCCACATGATACCTAACACTTTGCAAGTGTTTGAGCTATGGTGCACTACCAGATTCTCCTCTCTCATGAGGCAGAATGTACTTGCTCTACCAAGTACCAGTCGTATACGTAGTAGGAATACCAAGTTCATTGTTAAGACTATCAACCGAGTCATAGCTTGAAGTCATCATGCCAGGTGTATCATCAAAAACTTTCTCTTTCCCTTTGATGTCCATCATGTCATATCTC